>NC_088980.1:26915089-27561161 GCF_963932015.1 Anas acuta | reverse complement strand
GTTGTAAACTTAGACAAGTAATTTACAATAGAGTATTTATCACTTTCTTAATCTCAGTAACTCATATGTATTCATTATATACAAAAATTCATAACAGAATATATTTAAAATATCTGGCTTATATTGTACCATTTTATGCAACTGCCTATTTACTTGTCCTTCCTAAACAGTAGTGAACATGAAGATATTTACATGCTGTCTCTGAAAGACGTCAGTAAGGTCTTCTAATAGGAATGCTACTAAATTCTCCAATACTCTGGCTACAGGTTCTCTACTTATAAGCAATCATGTCTGATTCAGAACAATATTTTAAAATTTGTTACATTGGTTTCTTTGGGTGTTAAAGTTGTAGATAAACCAATGCAGAAACACTTGCATATTACTCTCTATATATGTAGTTTTTTTACAAAATACTGGTCTCACAGAAATCTCTAGGAAGAATAATTCCCCATGGCAAATGGAGCACACTTTGATTTTGGCTTTTTTACCAGGCACATGCTTTCCTGACACTGTTCATTCCTTCTATGGGGATTTCCATAAAGCATCCTTCTTTCCTTTCTGCACATATATCTCACTTTCCTTACAAAGCAAAACGAGACTGAGGAATTTATTCTGTCTCTTCACATCAGGAACTCAGCACCTAACTCAAAGGACCTGTGTCCTTCAGCGTAGACCCAGGCAACATTTCCCATAACAAAGAAGCAAGGAACAATTCAAGGTAATTTCTCACGCTGTTTTGTCTCCCTCCTTGTGTGGTAGGAGGAAACTGCTGCTCCCTTGAAGCGTTTCCCTTCCCACACTGCAGGAAACACTTAGAAATGAGGTGTACAGTGCTTAAAGTGACTTGATAAGCAGAAATTGAGACTGAAAATTCCCATGGGATTTCACTGCAACCCAGTTTCCTAATCTGAGTAGTCCTGTGCCTTTACCTCATTGTCATTCTAAGGAAGGACTTTCTGAGTAAGGTGCAAGTCGGCATGGGCAACAGTGTAACAAACTAGGATACAGACCTGATAACTGATATAAGTAGAAAAATAAGTAGTTCAACTAAGGGAAATCAATAGATTATTCAACCCTTGGCAATACATGCTATTAGTATAAATGTGCTCATTAGTCTGCTAATAGACTTAGCAGCCAAAAGCATCTTTCCCTTTAGGAGCATTAGCACCACAGAATGTAGCATAGACTTACATTGATTCATCATATCACCTCAAGAGAAAAGAACTGTGCCAATGTTGTATATATTGCCTTTGCCTAGCACTAGCAAACATTCACTGAATTGAAAGGGAAAAAATGGTTATGCGGGACTATCAGCATTTCTCACTTGATATATTAGTTGACATTTGTTTGACTGACTGCAAGCAGTATACTATTAAAGCAGCCATTAAGAGGGTTGAGAATAAAGTTAGGACAATGTTGTTCTCCTGGCTTCACCTGCTATAATTTTCTCCCTCATTACTGGTATGGTTCTCTGTTTTGGATTTAGGATGAAAATAATGTTGATAACAGACTAATGTTTTAGTTGTTGCTGAGTAGAGCTTAAACTAAGTCAAGGACTTTTGAGGTTTTTATGCTGCCCTGCCAATTCCTCTCTGAGGGTGCTGAAGAAGCTGGGAGGTGACACAACGAGGACTGATGACCCAAAGTGACCAAAGAGATATTACACACTATATCATGCTCAGCAATGAAACCAGGGGTGTTGGCTGGGATGGAGGAGCTGGGCATCTGTTAGTTGGAGGTAAGCAATTACATTGTGTATCCCTTCCCTTCCCTTCCCTTCCCTTCCCTTCCCTTCCCTTCCCTTCCCTTCCCTTCCCTTCCCTTCCCTTCCCTTCCCTTCCCTTCCCTTCCTTCCCTTCCCTTCCTTCCCTTCCCTTCCCTTCCCTTCCCTTCCCTTCCCTTCCCTTCCCTTCCCTTCCCTTCCCTTCCCTTCCCTTCCCTTCCCTTCCCTAGCATTCAGCTCTGGGACTCCCAACACAAGAATGACAGGGACCTACAGGAAAACAGAAGATGGATTCTTTGTCAGGGAGTTTACTGATAGGACAAAGAATAATGATTTTTAATTAAAGAGGGTAGATTTAGATTAGATGGAAGGAAAAAAGCTCCTTACTATGAGGGTGGTGGGGCACTGGAACAGATTGCTCACAGAAGCTGTGTATGCCCCATCCCTGGAAGTGTTCAAAGCCAGGCTGGACGAGACTTTGAGCAACCCGGTCTTGTGGTAGCTATCCTTGCCCATGACAGGGATGTGTGAACTAGGTTATCTTTAAAGAACCTTCCAACCCAAAACATTCTATGATTCTATGATTATCAAAAGTTTAATTTCATATCATCTCATTTAGTTAATATAATTATTATCAAAAGAAGCAAATGACAATAGGAACAATGGTTAAGATTTTAGTTTTGGAAGGAAGAAGGAGAAGAAGGAAATATTGATTTATTTAATCTTTGATTTTTCTTTAATGACACTGATTACCATGATCAGTCTGTTTATACGTCATTTTTAAGATGTTTGTGATAGATTATAGTTACCAGCTGTATTTGTGTCTGTATGCAACCGATATATTTGCTCTGTGATTTGTTAAATTAAATTGGTATAGATTTACAGGTATCTTGATGTGTGTTTGTTTGTTGTTGTTTTTTTTCAAGCACATTTAAACCATTTTTAATTATTCTCAAGAAAATATTAGTTAATACTATAAAGAATAAAAATAGTTACTTATTTTTTAAAGTGAAAAATGAGCTGATCTTTTCTTTATGGGAATTAATGAGTTTTTAACTCTGAAGGTTGTCAATCAGCAGTTTGGATATTAGTGAACATCTTAGCAAGAAGGCTTTGTGCTATTTCTGTTGCTTATGATATAGTTAGGCAATCTCAAAAGAATGAAAGTGATTTAGCTACTTCTGCTAATTTATTGATGAGCCCTCCTGAAATTACCAGATTCACAACTATGTTACACATAAAGTTTTACTAGGCTAACTTCACAACTGATGTTGGCTGGCAGAGCTCTGAGTAGCAGCTATAAACTCTTGACATTGGGTCTTGCTGTCATTTGGAAATTTTGAATCAACTTTCCACTTTAAGTAAAATTAGTATATCATTTCTCTGCTGTTTGCTGGATTACATCTGTTATTTGCTTTCCCAAAAACATGTATTTCAATTCACATTTCACTAGTTCATCAAAAAGAGTAATTATTAATTCATCATAATAATTTGCAAGTGCAATATGTAGTACTTCATACAAAGCACAGCACAAACTTTAATTAAGTTTTCCAAAATTAAACTGATTGCCCACTGTATAATATTGCTGGTACCATATTGTATTCCTAATTTCTGCCAAAATAACATGAGCAAATCTATATATTACAAAATAAGTGGCAATAAATTCACAGATTAAACACCTATGGTAAAGAACATATCAACTATATTTAAAAGCCCTAAATAAAAGTTAATTGTAAATTGTCATAGCTATCTGATTTGGGAGCTGAGAAATCACACACACTTAGGCAGCTATATGTTTCATAAAATAGTGAGAACCTTGTGGCAAAGCTATCAAACAGAAATAGCAACATTAATCAAAAATGTTTCAGTGCAATAAGTGGAGGCTTAATAAGTATAAATGTACTGAAGTTAACCCTACATGCTCTGCTGAATCAGCAAACTATTGTATAGGTAGTTCTAGTAAAGCATATCTGTATCATAAAGTGATTGGAGACATCTGTTCCTGTGGTGTCAACAATTCATTTATTTCCTATATAAAGAAAACTTTATTACCAAAGAAGAGAGAGAGAGAGAGATTATTGATTCACTGGTTAACAGATAAAAATAACTAACTTGTTTATGCTAAAAGTAATGAAAAATACATGGGTATTTGTGGAAAATAAATTACCTGAGTGCTGAATTCAGATTGTTTCAGGAAAATATTTTGTATTTTTCATTGCAATCTGAGTGAAAGCAGGTTCTAGTTAAATATTGCCAAAAGAAAAGGATGAGAAACATTTAAGTATTATGTTTTGTCAAAGACATAAAATATTTGGCCATATTTGTTTCTTTTATACTGATGTAGACTTTTCATAGTTTTTGTTTGTTTGTTTGTTCCCTTCCTCACTCTCCCCCCCCCCCAAGGATGATTTTTGAGAAAATCTCTAAACCATCTAGTTATTTTGAAACACAATTAATTCTCTCAGTGGTCTGCATTTGAGTTTCACTGTGCAAAGTCTATGCAGAAAAACAAAAAGCTCATAGAGGGAAGAGAAAAAAAATCAATCGTTATAAGTTATGTCAGTTTGGAATGTTTTACTTCAAGACATAGTTCATTAATTGAGCATTTTTTTTTTTTTTGGTTTTGGTTTTCTTTTGGTAAAATTTAAACACAATTTTACTGTAAATCCATTGCAGACAGAAAAACCATACCCTGAAATCATCTGAAGCTTTTCCTAAAACAGAAAACAAACAAACAAACAAAAACAAACAAACAAAAACCTGCAGTTGAACAAATGTAAGCTCTAAGGTTATGAAGGTATTTGCAAAGAAACAAAATATGTATCATAAATAATAGGTCTGAAGCGTTACTGTTCTGTCTAGGAAAAATTGTCTAGGAAAAATTAAGGAACCAAGGAGCTGTGCATACAGTCTGTGCTGTGGGAGAAGGGAATATAGTTTATACACTTTATAAACTTCCAAACTAAAAACTGGAACTTTTAGACATCCTTCATCCCAAAATAATGCATTGCAACCAGGTTAGAGAATAGCTAATCCTCAAATGAATCCTTGGTGATCTCCCACTTTCAATCCCATCTGTTCCATGGATCCATCCCATCATTTCCTTGTTATACTTAGGATTGGTGCCTGGTAACACAGGGAATATTCACATCTCACAGCTTTCCATAGACTTTGAACTAGGGATTTTGCATTTTGTAGTGGCAACATCTGCATCCACAAATTGCAGCATATTTCAGATTTACAGTTTTCACTCAAAGACTCATCTTTGCAAGTATTTTGTAATACTCTGTAGAGCATCAGAACTAATAGATCAGGGAATGTCCGATTTGTTAAAAATATTCTTCCACTGAGCTTTAGTAGTTGTCTAAGTGAACCTATTTTGACACATGGTGATTGCTTTGCTTCATCTTCATAACTTCAGTGTGGTTATGGGCACAGTGACTGAAGTTCCATTGCAAGAAAGCATACATTTGATTCATGAATTTTGATGTTACCTTCGAGAAAGAGAAAGGCATTAACTTTACTGCCTTCAATGGCCAGGCTTGCCAGCTGTTATTGTGATAAGGTCTGGTTTTATATGACATCAGCTTGCTGGATATTTGACTATTCTGATGAGCTTTTCAAGGTCAAGGTGACATAAAAAGAACCAAAGATTTTTTTTAACTTTTCATTTTTTTTTTTGGGGGGGGGGGGGGGGATAATAAGTGGAAGAATGAATTTAAACATACTGCCTTCTAGTATCAATTGTTATAATTTAATAGTTTTTGTATAGATTTTTTTTTTATGTGGTAATGTGTGAAAGTTAGAACTGTATAGTTTGTGGTGTTTGGAATTTGTTTGTCTTCTGTTAGTCTTCTGTTTGTTTTCTTTTTTGTCTTATTTTCTGTTTTAAATTTGTACATAATATTAAGGTACAAGAGAGAAACAGGAAAATACATACATTGAGTTTGCTAGCTAGTGTATTGCTTTATGTTTTATGATGATGTCTTTAATTGCTTGACCACTTTTGAAAATTCATGGTAATTTGATATCTTTTTTACAACATGCACACAAACACAAATGTTCACAGAAGTCTGTCTAGAAGGAGACACAAAGGTGAAAATATTCTTTTTAAATAACAGCGAGTGAGGATTCATTGACAGTTTCATTTGGGAGATGCTAGACTATAAACTGTCACTGTCCTGAAGCTGGAACAAGGACTGCCTGTGTAGACATAAATTGTAATATTAATTTAGATTGTAGAAGAATTAAAATCAAGTTCCCAACTCTTTTGTTCTTCCATTTTTATATCCAATTAGTTTTGTTGGCTAAAATATCATTAATTTTGATTGAATATCATATTTAGAACTGAACAATCTTTCTGTTCATTTTTCAAAAGATACCTTATACTATCACAGCCCTGCAAAGCAGTTCCTGTCTGACGGAAATTTTTCTAACCATCTCTTGTCAGGGACATTTGGGGGGAAGAGTTGTCTAATCTGCTGAGGATTGGTGGGTATCTTAAAATAGAGATTTATGAAGATTCTAATGAAAACCAAACCAAAACAAACAAACAAAACAAACAAAAACATAAAAAAAAAACACCTGTCTTCCACTGATACATGCCTTCATTTGTAGGTTCAGAGGGAGAAAGATGAAGATTCAGGGAACAGTCAATCATATTATCAGTTCTTATAAATGTTGCTTTAGTTTTCCTGAGCAAGGCTGTAGTTGCATGTGTTTCTAACTGTATATTAATTTATCATTATTTGCAAACTTACTGTTTCATACTTTAAAGGCTGCCACTTGGTTGATCATGAGACTTACTCATGCATGAAAAATAATGTCTTAGGTTTCTACCAGTTACTAGACTAAACTTTTGCAGGCCATTAAATAAATATATATATATAAAAAATCAAGACTTGTTTTTCCCCATCTTTAATTTTATATGTATTGCAATAGCTTTTATAATAAAGTATTCTATATATTTTCAAAGCTGATATGATAAAGATAAGCTTTAAAAAAAAAAAAAAAAAAAAAAGAAGCAAAACACAGAATACTTGAAACATATCAACATTCCAAAACATATACTTTCTTTTCTACCTTTTCCTGTCTCTAAAAAGGCATCAAATTTATAACAACACATCTTAAGACACAGTTATATGTGCAAACTTTGAGAGAGAAAAGTGTTTAATAGCAATTAACAAAATTGACTTGATATGGATAACATCGAATACCACAGAATCACAGAATTGTCTAGGTTGGAAGAGACCACAAGATAATCATATCCAACCTCTGACCTAACACTAACCAGTCCTCCACCAAACCATATCTCTAAGTTCAACATCTAAAACGTCTTTTAAAGACTTCCGGGCATGGTGACTCCACCACTTCCCTGGGCAGCCCATTCCAATGCCTCACAACCCACTCAGTAAAGAAGTTCTTCCTAATATCCAACCAAAAGCCTGGAGCAACTTTAGCCCATTCCCCCTCATCCTGTCACCAGGCACATGGGAGAACAGACCAACCCCCACCTCTCTACAGCCTCCTTTAAGGTACTTATAAAGAGCAATAAGGTCGCCCCTGAGCCTCCTTTACTCCAGGCTAAACAAACACAGCTCCCTCAGCTGCTCCTCACAGGACTTGTTCTCCAGACCCCTCACCAGCTTCGTTGCCCTTCTCTGGACTCACTCGAGCACCTCGATGTCCTTCTTGTAGCAAGGGTCCAAAACTAAACATAGTACTCGAAGTGCAGCCTCAACAGAGCCAAGCACAGGGGGAAAATCACCTCCCTAGACCTGCTGGCCACACTGCTTCTTATGGAAGCCAGGATGCTGTTAGCCTTCTTGGCCACCTGAGCACACTGATGGCTCATATTCAGCCGACTATCCACCAATACTCCCAGGACCTTCTCCGCCTGGCAGCTTTCCAACAACTCATCTCCCAGCCTGTAGCTCTGCTTGGGGTTATTGCGCCCCAGGTGCAGGACCCAGCACTTGGCCTTGTTGAACTTCATACAGCTGGCCTCAGCCCATCGGTCCAGCTTATCCAGATCACCCTGCAGAGCCTTCCTACCCTCAAGCAGATCGACACACGCACCTAACTTGGTGTCATCTGCGAACTTACTGAGGGTGCACTTGATCCCCTCATCCAGATCATCGATAAAGATATTAAAGAGGACCGGCCCCAGCACCGAGCCCTGGGGAATGCCACTACTGACCGGCCTCCAACTGGATTTGACTCCATTCACCACAACTCTTTGGGCCCGGCTATCCAGCCAGTTTCTAACCCAACGAAGCGTGCGCCAGTCCAAGCCAAGAGCAGCCAGTTTCTTGAGGAGAATGCTGTGGGAGATGGTGTCAAAAGCCTTGCTGAAGTCAAGGTACATCACATCCACAGCCTTTCCCTCATCCACCAAGCACGTCACTGTCATAGAAGGAGATCAGGTTTGTCAAGCAGGACCTGCCTTTCATAAATCCATGCTGACTGGGCATGATCGCCTGCTTGCCCTGCAAGTGCCGTGTGATGACACTCAAGATAATCTGCTCCATGAGTTTCCCTGGTGCTGAGGTCAAACTGACAGGCCTATAGTTTCCCGGGTCTGCCCTCCAGCCCTTCTTGTAGATGGGCGTCATGTTTGCTAGCCACCAGTTGACTGGGACCTCCCCCGATAGCCGGGACTGTTGACAAATGATGGTAAGCGGCTTGGTCAGCTCCTCCGCCAGTTCTCTCAGTATCCTCAGGTGGATCCCATCTGGCCCCATCGACTTGTGTACATCCAAGTGCAGTAGCAGGTCGCCAACCATTTCCTCATGGATAGTAGGGGCCACATTCTGCTCCCCATCCCCTTCCACCAGTTCAGGGTACTGGGTATCCAGAGAGCAACTGGTTTTGCTACTTAAGACTGAGGCAAAGAAGGCATTAAGCACCTCTGCCTTTTCCTCATCTTTCATAACTAAGTTCCTCCCTGCATCCAGTAAAGGCTGGAGATTCTCCTTAGTCCTCCATTTTGCATTAATGTATTTGTAAAAACATTTTTTGTTGGATTTGATGGCAGTAGCCAGATTGAGCTCCAGATGAGCTTTGGCCTTTCTAATTTTGTCCCTGCACTGCCTCGCAACATCCTTATAGTCCTCCTCAGTGGCCCACCCTCTTTTCCAGAAATTGTAAACCCTCTTTCTCCTGCTAAGCTCAAGCCACAGTTCTTTGTTCAGCCAGGCTGGTCTTCTTCCCCAACAGCTCATCTTTGGGCAAGTGGGGACAGACCGCTCCTGCGCCATTAAGATTTCCTTCTTGAAGAGCGCCCAGCCTTCCTGGACTCCTCTGCCCTTCAGAACTGCCTCCCAAGGGACTCTACCAACCAGTGTCCTGAACAGTTCAAAGTCAGCCTTCTGGAAGTCAATACCGCGGTTTTATTGGTCCCCTTCCTGGCTTCGCCAAGAATGGAGAACTCTACCATTTCAAGGTGACTCTGCCCAGGACAGTTTCCAACCTCCACATCTCCCACCAGTCCTTCTCTGTTTGTGAAGAGGAGGTCTAGCGGGGCACCACCCCTGGTAGGCTCACTAACCAGCTGTGTCAGGAAGCTATCTTCCATGCCCTCCAGAAACCTCCTAGACTGCTTTCTCTGGGCTGTGTTGTGCTTCCAGGATATATATGGGAAGTTGAAGTCCCCCACAAGAACAAGCGCTGACGATTTCACAACTTTTGTCAGCTGCCTGTAGAACTCCTCATCAGTCTCCTCGTCCTGGTTCGGTGGTCTGTAACAGACCCCCACCAGGATGCTTCCCTTGTTGGCCTTCTTGCTGATCCATCAAGAAAGACAAGAGGGTTATTGTTGTGGGAGACTCTATCCTTAGGGGAACAGAGGGCCCTATTTGTCGGCCTGACCCTACCCGTAGGGAAGTCTGCTGCCTCCCTGGGGCTCGGGTGAGAGACTTTGCCAAGAAAGTCAAGCGCCTGGTATGGCCCACTGACTACTACCCACTACTGGTCTTTCAGGCTGGTAGCGATGAAGTTGCAACAAGAAGTCCAAAGGCGATCAAAAGAGACCTTAGGGATTTGGGGCAACTACTTAGAGGATCAGGGGCGCAGGTTGTGTTTGCCTCTGTCCTTCCGATTGGGGGGATCGAGGCTGAAAGGTGTGCTGTTCACATAAACTTGTGGCTTCGAGACTGGTGTGACCGGCAGAACTTTGGGTTCTTAGATCACGGGAAGGTCTATGCTACACCAGGCCTGATGGCACCGGATGGGATGCGCCTCTCTCGGAGAGGGGTAAGGATCTTTGGTCAGGAGTTGTCAGGGCTGATAGATAGGGCTTTAAACTAGAGTTGAAGGGGGAAGGGGCTAAAATCAGGCACGCCGGTGAAGACCTAAGGGATGGTACGCTAGAATCAGAGGGGCTGTGTGCCAGTGAGGTCCTTCGGTTAGATCCACAAGGTGCTGAGTGTAAGGAGACGCACCTGAAATGCTTCTACACAAACGCACGCAGTATGAGGAATAAAATGGATGAGCTAGAAGTACTGGCCCAGTCCCGCAACTACGACATCATCAGCATAAGCGAAACCTGGTGGGATGAGTCCTGTGACTGGGGTGTTGCGATAGATGGTTACAGGCTCTTCAGGAGGGACAGGCAGGGTAGGCGAGGTGGTGGGGTGGCGATGTATGTGAAGCAGGGGCTGGACTGTGTGGAACTTCAGGTCGGCGATGGCAAAGTTGAGAGCCTCTGGGTAAGGATCAAGGGACGAACGAATAAAGGGGATGTCGTTGTGGGAGTCTATTACAGATCGCCTGGCCAGGACGATAGCGCCGATAAATTATTCTTTACAGAACTAAGAGAGGCCTCGAGATTAACTCCCCTTGTCCTTATGGGGGACTTCAACCTGCCTGACGTTAACTGGGAGTGCCACACAGCTGACACGAGCAAGTCCAGGAGGTTCATGAAGCACCTAGATGATAACTTCTTGGTGCAGGTGCTAATGGAGCCAACTAGGAAAGGTGCCCTCCTAGACCTGTTGCTAGAAAACAGAGAGGGTCTGGTGGGAGATGTGGTGATTGGTGGCCGCCTCGGTCATAGCGACCATGAAGTGGTTGAGTTCAAAATTTACGGTGACAGAAGGAAAAGTGCCACCAAAACCTCATCCCTGGATATTGGGAAAGTGGACTTCAGGCTGCTCAGGGAACTAGTCAGCAAGGTCCCCTGGGAAACTGCTCTTGAAGGCCTCGATGTCCACCCGTGCTGGTCATTCTTTAAGCGATGCCTCCTAGAAGCACAAGATCAGGCAATTCCTAAATATCGCAAGTCAGGCAGGCGGGGCAGGAGGCCGGCGTGGCTGACCAGGAACATTCTGATGGAGATTAGGCGGAAACAGAGAGTGTTTCACTACTGGAAGGAGGGCCAGGTGTCATGGAAAGAATACGGGGATGCTGTTCGTGTTTGCAGGGAGAAAATTCGTGTGGCTAAAGCACACCTAGAGTTGAGGCTGGCTGTGTCTGTGAGAGAAAATAAAAAGGGTTTTTTTAGATATGTGAATGGAAAAAGGAGAACTAAAGAATACATAGGGCCGCTCCTTGATAGGGAAGGTCTCCTCACAGACAATGACATAGGCAAAGCAGAGACGCTTAATGCCTTCTTTGCCTCTGTCTTCAATGCCGATGATGGGCTTCAGGACCCAGGGTGCCCTGAGCTGGAGGACCAGGACGGTGGGGATGACAAACTCCCAACCGACCCTGAACGTGTGCGGGATTTGCTACTCCACCTGGATCCCTACAAGTCCATGGGTCCAGATGGGATTCATCCCCGGGTGCTGAAAGAGCTGGCGGACGTCATCGCGGAACCTCTCTCAATTATTTTTCAACGATCCTGGGAATCTGGAGAGGTCCCGGTAGACTGGAAGCTGGCAAATGTTGTGCCAATTTTCAAGAAGGGTCAGAAAGAAGACCCTAGCAATTACTGGCCTGTCAGTCTCACGTCAGTGCCTGGTAAAATCATGGAGAAGATGGTTCTCGAACTTATTGAGGCACACCTGGGGGACAAAGCAGTCATTGATCCCAGCCAGCATGGGTTTGTGAAGGGTAGGTCCTGCCTAACTAACCTGATTTCCTTTTATGATAAGATCACCCGTATGGTGGACCAAGGGAAACCAGCTGATGTGATTTTTTTGGACTTCAGCAAGGCTTTTGACACGGTTTCCCATAGGATCCTACTGGACAAAATGTCCACCATACAGCTAAATAAAAACATCATACGATGGGTGAGCAATTGGCTAACGGGCAGGGCCCAAAGGGTTATGGTGAATGGGGCTGCGTCAGGCTGGCGGGTGGTCACCAGTGGGGTCCCTCAAGGCTCCATTTTAGGGCCGGTACTTTTCAATATTTTTATAAACGATCTGGATGTAGGAATAGAAGGCATTTTGAGCAAGTTTGCTGATGACACCAAACTTGGAGGAGTTGTGGACTCTGTTGAAGGTGGAAAGGCCTTGCAGACGGATCTGGATAGGTTGGAGAGCTGGGTGATCACCAACCGCATGAAGTTCAATAAGAGCAAATGCCGGGTCCTGCACCTGGGACGGGGAAACCCTGGCTGCACGTACAGACTGAGCGATGAGACGCTGAAGAGCAGCCTAGAAGAGAGGGATCTGGGGGTCGTGGTAGACAGTAAGTTGAATATGAGCCAGCAGTGTGCCCTGGCAGCCAGGAGGGCCAACCGTGTCCTGGGGTGCATCAAGCACGGCATCGCTAGTAGGTCAAGGGAGGTGATTGTCCCGCTCTACTCTGCGCTGGTGAGGCCTCACCTCGAGTACTGTGTGCAGTTCTGGGCACCACAGTATAAAAAGGACATGAAACTGTTGGAGAGTGTCCAGAGGAGGGCTACAAAGATGGTGAAAGGCCTGGAGGGGAAGACGTACGAGGAACAGCTGAGGGCACTGGGCCTGTTCAGCCTGGAGAAAAGGAGGCTGAGGGGAGACCTCATCGCAGTCTACAACTTCCTCGTAAGGGGGTGTCGAGAGGCAGGAGACCTTTTCTCCATTAACACCAGTGACAGGACCCACGGGAATGGGGTTAAGCTGAGGCAGGGGAAGTTTAGGCTTGACATCAGGAGGGGGTTCTTCACAGAGAGAGTGGTTGCACACTGGAACAGGCTCCCCAGGGAAGTGGTCACTGCACCGAGCCTGTCTGAATTTAAGAAGAGATTGGACTGTGCACTTAGTCACATGGTCTGAACTTTTGGGTAGACCTGTGCGGTGTCAAGAGTTGGACTTGATGATCCTTAAGGGTCCCTTCCAACTCAGGATATTCTATGATCCTAACCCATAGGGACTCAACCTTATCATTCCCAGCCTCAAGTTCCATGACATTAAAACTTTCTCTGATATAGAGAGCCACTGCACCACCCCTTCTGTGCTGCCTGCCCCTTCTCAAGAGCCTATAGCCAGACATTGCAGCACTCCATTCGTGATAGTGGTCCCAACATGTTTCTGTGATGGCAACCAAGTCGTAGCCTGCCTGCCACACAATGGCTTCCAGCTCCTCCTGATTGTTACCCATGCTGCGTGCATTGGTGTAGATGCACTTCAGTTGGACCATTGCCTTCTCTCCCAGCCTTGCCATTTTTCCCCCTGACACAGCTCTAACAAGCCTTGTTTCAATCCCGTCCCCCTTTCTCACCTAGTTTAAAACCCTCTCAATGAGCCCCGCCAGTTCCTGGCCCAGGATCCGTTTTCCCCTTAGAGATAGGGACCTGTCTGCGGCCATCAGGCTGGGTGCTGAGTAAAGCGCCCCATGGTTAAAAAAGCCAAAATTTCTGTGAGCCACGTGTTTATCAGGTGGGCTTTCCATGTCCTCTCTGTACCCCTCCCTGCCACTGTAGGGATGGACAAAAACACCACCTGTACTCCCACTCCATCCACTAACCGTCCCAGTCCCCTAAAGTCCCGTTTGATGGTCTTCAGGCTTCTCTCTTTAGTGTCATCACTGCCAGCCTGGACTATTAAAAGGGGATAACAGTCAGAGGGGCAAACCAGGTTGGGAAGCTTTCTGGAAATGTTCCTGATCCTGGCCCCAGGGAGGCAGCAGACTTCCCGATGGGTAGGGTAAGGCCGACAAACAGGTCCCTCTGTTCCCCTGAGAAGGCAGTCACCCACAGCAATCACCCTTCCTTCTGTCCTGGTGGAGGCAGTCCTAAGGCGTGGAGTCAACTTCCCTGCCCATCCTCCTGGGCAGACTTTCTACCTCTTCCTCAGCTACTGGTCTCTCAAGCTCCAGGGCCTCAAACTTGTTGTGTAAGGGCACCTGGGAAGGTGGGGCCGGTGGGTGAGGGCATTGCCTGCGATGTCAAACAGGGACCTGTTTCCATTCCTCCTCAATTCCTAGGTCCCCTGCCTTTGCCTGACAGCAACAGGGCAGGGGGTCCACCCCCATCTGGGGTGTCTCACCCTGGGGCCTGTCCTTCAGGCCGCGCAGGGAGTCACTCCACAAGTCTATCTCCCACTCACACTCCCTGATATCTCTCAAGCTCTCAACCTCCTCCTTGACTTCTGCCATGAGGTGGACCAGGTCATCCACCTGCTCGCACCTCACGTAGACAGTCTCTTTGCCCCCCGCAGGTGGTAGCAACAGGCTCAGGCACTCCCTGCACCTGGAGACCTGAACTGCTGCAGTTTTGAGTGAGCAGCTGTTCTGGGTGTATACAGACTTCCTGGAGAGCACACCATGCCAGGTGTACACCATTACAGCTGAGCTAGCAGTAGACCATCGTTAGAGGAGGCGTTCGTATGGGCAGGGGGGAACACTCTGCCCTGCCTGCTGTGCTAACTGCCACACCACTCCCTTCTGACGCCCCACGCGCTGTTTGCCTGTCCTGGTCGCCGCGCTCCTGGTTGCTCGCGCTCCCTAGGGGCAGCTTTTGAACGGCTGGGGAGGGGGCGCTGCTGGCTCCCCCTACGCCTCCTTCTTGCTTCGTTCACCTCCCTCGTGAGGGCTGCCGGGTCCTGGCGGCTCCCTCGAGTAGGCTTGGTGCCTTGGTGCTCGAAAAATTAGCCCTGCCTGTCCGATCCCCGACTCTGCTACAGAACGCATCTGCCCTGGAGCCAATTGCCTCACAAAATAATGATTCTTCACGATATCAAATATTTTGGCAACTGAAAACAGTATAAAAGCTTGCCCATTAAAGTGAATAACAACAACAGCAACAACAGCAACAACAGCAACAACAGCAACAACAACAAAACATCAATGTCCCTGTGCTTTTTTTTTTTAAATAAATAAATTAATGCTTTACTTTGTAACTGTACCTCATGCTTTTAATGAAAGCTTCTGGATTACATTTGGAACCTGTTTAGAAAAAGGCAATTATTCGCTCAGCTATTTTCAGACATAAAAACTATTGACAATAAGAAAATTTAATTTGAACATGACAACTATCTTAAATATAGAAAAAATAATAAAACTTTTCTATTTGGAATATTTCTAATTTTCCTATTAAACATTATCCACGTTCTCTAATACAGAATTCAATTTCTAGGACAAAAGAGATAAAACATTGATACTAGTAATGGATTTTAATCTGAAACGGAATGAAGAAAAAATAGGAGCATGCATTAAAATATATTAATGTTAGTGTTTGCATAATATCATAATATGTTTTTAATGTATTTAGGCAAGCTGGAAACAACTGACATTAACAGCAGATAATAAATCCCTTTATTTTATATTTCCAGATATAATTTACATGCTGTGATCATTGTGTTCTTTGTCATGCATTTTCAATGAAAATAACAATGAAATAAATTAATCTAACACTCCTAAATTGGACACTACAGTACCGTCTCTCAGTGGTTTTGATCCAAAAAATACACCACACATTTATACAACAAATAGGACACCGTATATACTATCTTACACCTATGAAAAAATACTATCTTACACCTATGAATTCTCTTAATATGTAGAGAAACTGCCAATATGCCCTTGGAAAATATATTGTATTAAACATGTCGATAACAAACTCTATCAACTTAATGAAACAGATGTTCAGGATTTCAAGTAGATTGAATGACACTGATAACTTCATTCACAAGTAATAGTCAATATGAAATATGATTTCCTTAATAGAGTAGAGCACTGTATTGATAATTAAATAAACTTTTAATAATGAATCTGTCACAGAGCAAGAAGTGCTATGAATCATTCATAGTTACATGCTTGAGGCAAAAAGTGAAAAATGGATGATTTTTTTTCACTTTATTTTCTGCCAGATTTGCTTTTCCAAATTAGCTAGTCAAACCAGCTGAATAATGAGGTCAAATTTTGACAAGGTTGAAACATCATGGGTTAGGGGTAATAAAAAAATAAATTATTTAACAAGAAGCCTTAATATCCAGTAAATTATTCAAGATATTTTTTCTTGTTTGTTTGTTTTTGTTTTAAGGAAACTGTGATGGAGTCTACAAAAGTTTTCAATTGCAAAGTTGGAGGAAATATCTCTTCTTAGTATATCACTGTGTCTGGTTCCTCTGACTATTCAAATTTTCCACAGTCCAGTTTTCACTCTGTTTGGCATCAATGCTTGGGCTAAGAACTAAAATACAGAATGACTCTCTTATGATCCATCCACAGAGTTTTCAGTTGGGAATATTATAAGTAGACATACGAGCTGCATCAAATATATTGTGGTTGTTGATATAACAGGAAAGCCCTAAGGCTTTTGACAAGTTGACCCTCTAAGATCCTTCAGCCAGACACCTCAAACAATTCCATGCAGGAGACAGCCCTTTCCCTGAACGAGTTCAGTCAAAACAAAGCATACTGAAAGAAGAAAAATGTAATGCCAAGTTTGCAGATGACACCAAACTGGGGGAGACAGCAAACAGGCTCAAAACCAGAGCTGCTATTCAGAGGGACCTATTCAATGTAGACAAATGGGCTACAGGGATCTGATGAAATCCAGCAAGGGTAAATGCTGAGTTCCAGTCATGGGAAGGGAGACTGCCTTACGATGATACAGGCTAGGGAAGGGCTTTCTTGAAGGGCCAGGGGTTTAGCAGAGAGTGAGCTGCACATAAGCCTACAGTGAGTCCTTGCAGAAAAGCAGACCAACAAAATCCTGCATCACATGGACAAGAGTATAGACAGTATCTTGAGGTCTTGAGGTGAGTGATTATATGTAATGAATGAATCATCATTCATTATAACACATCTGAATTCTATGTCCAGTTTGGGACCCTGGTATAAAGTATCAATCAACTAGAGCAAGTTTAGAGGAGATCCACCAAGAAGGTCAGGTCTTGAGAACGTACCATGTGAGGAGAGGCTGAAAGAGATGGGCTTGTTCATCCTGGAAAAGAGATGACATGGGCACAACTAACAGCAATTTTATTTCTTACAATCAGGTACATATGGTGAGCAAACAAGCAATTCTTTATTATACTCATGTTTTCAATTAGTTCTTCCCTACTGAAGAAGTAGATCCAGGACAGTTTTTCCTAGGTAGATTTTCTACTTTCTGGAGCATAAAGCTGTCTTCTCTGTATTCGAAAAACTACTTTCATGTTTTACTGTCTTCATTACCTAATGGGCTTCAAAATGGTTATTGTTAAGTCCCTCATGAATTTATAGTATCTTCTGGTTTTTAGCACTTCAGAGTTGATGTAGGAATTTTCCATTTCAAGTCCGATGACCTATAACAAATGCACATGATCACATGATCATTTCTTCATTGTAGACATTTATTTTTTCCAGGGAATCCAGTAACAATAAATGGTACTGTTCTATTATTATTATTATTATTAACAAATGCACATGATCACATGATCATTTCTTCATTGTAGACATTTATTTTTTCCAGGGAATCCAGTAACAATAAATGGTACTGTTCTATTATTATTATTATTATTATTATTATTATTATTATTATTATTATTATTAAAATATTTTTCAACATTTATTATAATATATATATATTTAACTCTCACCTAATTATACATTCTCTTCTGTTTCTTCCTCTATTGCTATTTTAGCACTTTTTTTATATACATATTAACCCTTTCTTTTCCTCTATAACTTCCAAATAGTGTAGGGCGTGTGCAGCTAAAAGTTGTGTTTTTTGTTGCTGTTGTTTTTTTTTGTTTTGTTTTGTGTTTTTTTTTTTTTGTTTTGTTTTGTTTTTGTTTTTTTTTTCCTTTCAACTGAAAATTAATGATTTTAGCTTATGGGCTTTGCCAAAAAATGTAAATATCTTTGCCATCCATTTGTGTTTGTATTTTCTTTTAGGAAATCATGTTCTGTATATTAAATAAAAGATACAGTAAGACATGGTAGTTGCTAGGAGATTTTTTTCACTACAATAGCAGAACAAATAGTGATTTGTCTGAAAATAATTTATAGCTACCCTGAGGCTGCAGTAAATTATGCATCTTCTTTTATTCACAGAATGTCTTCGAATGTCTTACAAATACCTTTTTCCACCTGTGTACTTTTTTTTTTTTTTCCTGTAGTGTTGCATATCTTTAATACAGAGTAGTAATATGTTCATAAGAAAAAATAGCACACTTTTCTCTATAAACTAACTTCTACAGTAGGGATGATATCATTATAAGCACACTCTATAATGTAGCCAGCTTCTTGTCATACATAACAACTGATAATGTCTAATCACTGTTTATGGACAAGGTGAATGTCGCAGAATGTCTATTCCTTCTTCCTCCTCATCAAGAGTGTAAGGGACATTGTACAGAATCACAGAATCACATAATCATCTATGTTGGAATAGACCTCCAAGATAACTAAGTCCCCCCTCTGACTTAACACTAACAAGCCCTCCACCAAACCATATCACTAAACTCTACATCTAAACGTCTTTTAAAGACCTCCAGGGATGGTGACTCCACCACTTCCCTGGGCAGCCCATTCCAATGCCTCACAACCCACTCAGTAAAGAAGTTCTTCCTAATATCCAACCTAAAACACCCCTGGAGCAACTTTAGCCCATTCCCCCTCACCCTGTCATCAGGCACATGGGAGAATAGGCCAACCCCACCTCTCTACAGCCTCCTTTAAGGTACTTATAAAGAGCAATAAGGTCGCCCCTGAGCCTCCTTTACTCCAGGCTGAACAAACCCAGCTCCCTCAGCTGTTCCTCACAGGACTTGTTCTCCAGACCCCTCACCAGCTTCGTTGCCCTTCTCTGGACTCACTCGAGCACCTCGATGTCCTTCTTGTAGCAAGGGTCCAAAACTAAACATAGTACTCGAAGTGCGGCCTCAACAGAGCCAAGCACAGGGGGAAAATCACCTCCCTAGACCTGCTGGCCACACTGCTTCTTATGGAAGCCAGGATGCTGTTAGCCTTCTTGGCCACCTGAGCACACTGATGGCTCATATTCAGCCGACTATCCACCAATACTCCCAGGACCTTCTCCGCCTGGCGGCTTTCCAACAACTCATCTCCCAGCCTGTAGCTCTGCTTGGGGTTATTGCGCCCCAGGTGCAGGACCTGGCACTTGGCTTTGTTGAACTTCATACAGTTGGCCTCAGCCCATCGGTCCAGCTTATCCAGATCACCCTGCAGAGCCTTCCTACCCTCAAGCAGATCGACACACGCACCTAACTTGGTGTCATCTGCAAACTTATTGAGGGTGCACTTGATCCCCTCATCCAGATCATCAATAAAGATATTAAAGAGAACTTACCCTACTATTGAGCCTGGGGAGAATGAGGGTTAGTTTTCAGAACTTTTAAACTACTTGTTTATTTTTAAAACCTGCACTGTGGTGTGTGGAAAACTGGAGTAAATTTTCTTTTTGGTGTTCATTATGTCCTTTCCCAGAGATTAATTCTGTTGAACTCCCTGTGTCTTTGTTTCTTACATCCAAAAAGTAACTTCAAAGACAATTCTGAATCAACTTCTTGTTGTTCATATTGGTTATAGAGTGGAACATCCAAAACTGATCCAAAACTATCAGAACTAGTTTAATGACATTGTAGGACTCTACTAAATTTTATGGAAATCTTCTTATCTTATAGTTTATAAAATGCATTTTTTTTTACAGTATAATATTGTCGTGTGCACATGGAATCAATTTAAACTGGTTCCAAAGGTATGGCAGACAATCAGATTAATCTGATGAAACTGTAGCTTCACAGAAGACTGAACACAATGGTATTTTTGATGCATGTGGACAATGAAGTCTAAGAGACTGAGTATCCAGACTGACACTCTAAAAACTGTGATAAGGATGGTAAAGACTTATAGTAAGAAACCACCTTACTTAAATGATCAAAAGATTTATCGGTTATGGAAAAAATGTTCTTTTCACCTCATACTCCCTAACTCATATTATTCTCAAGCTCATGACAGGGCATAAAAGACTGGATAAAACCAAAAACTTGACTAAAACAAATTAATTTTTTCAGTCATAGATTAAGTCCAGTAAATGATATTTAACACAGAGCAAGACAGGAGATGACAAAGGAGATAGCTTTGGGAATTCCAATTTCAGAGGGCAAAAAGATCTTAAACTTGTTCAGCAAACCTTGGAGAAAATTTAAACCTGTAGGATGCTTAGAGGATTCCAATATAAAATTTCTTTGTAAATCTTTTTATTTAAAGGGAGGAGATAATCATTAAAACTAAAGCATTCAGATTTTTTCCCCTGCTGGTTTGATCTTCTCAATTGACTTTGTTTAGATTCTTCATCAAGATCATCAGTCCCACCACAAATAAGGTTGGTGATAACATGGCTTCAGTGAATGTAGATGAAGATGTAAATATAAAACACTGTCACAGGTTGGCTTCTCTCCTAGAGGAAAATAAATAAATAAATAAAAGTCATCTATATATGGAGAAAGAAATCATAGAATCATAGAATCATAGAATATCCTGAGTTGGAAGGGACCCTTAAGGATCATCAAGTCCAACTCTTCCTGATCTATGTCTTCCAGACTTGCTTAAATTCTTAGGCTTGTGGTATTGGTTTCTAAATCCAAGAAAACTTCAACTGACCCTGGGAGTTCAGTCTTTCTGTGAAAGAAATTTATAAATATTAGCTATTTTTAAAGGAAAAGTTCTGGTAAATATCACTCGAAGGCCTGAGCACTGAAGAATTGAGTAGGAAATTGCAATCTTAGCCTGTGGTCACTCTGCATCAAGACAATACTGACATTTCTCAAGGGCTTTTGTGGAGAAAATAGCATCTCTTCAGAAGAACCTGAAGTAGCTAAGTATTACTCTCCGAAACAATACAGTTGCAAGTTCAAGTCCTTCTCATGAAATAAATAAGAGCAAAGATTTGAAATCTGCTTTTTCATACTGCCAGTACATGGCTATCTGCTGGCAGTGACAGGTTTACTTTTTTTCTAGTTTTGACAGAAGTTAAACACTGAAGAAACAAAACAAAGAAGCAACAACAACAGCAAAACATATATTCATGCGGAAAATTCCCTTTCAATGTATAAGCATTTTGCATTTTCTTAATAAATAAATAAATAAATATATCTCCTTTTCTAGTATAATTTTTATACACTGTGTTACTTAGTTTCTGGATTTTAGGGCCAATAAAGGCCATCGCAGTATGTTATAAAGTTCCTTTTTAATAAGAATCCTTAACCCAAATAAAGTCTAGAGCTAGCAATAAAAGATACTTCATCTATAGCTTATTAGAGGAAAGTAATATCAGTCATAACTCCAATTTTCCTACATCTTCAAACTAATCCATTACATGGACTCAACATGAATATTAACTTTTAGCTTTTCCTAAGCAAAACTGTATCATCTCTTGTTCTTTCTGTATTTCTAAGTTATAGAAATAGGTGTTGCTTGCTTCATGTGTTTTGTGATAATGTTTTACTGAATTTTGTTTGTCCTCTTTTGTATCTAAAAACATATTTTCTGAAATGTAAATTTTTCACGTTTCACACACCTAAGAAACTTAGTAGGCTCAGTGGGGCTTATAGCAGCAGCTGTTTTGTGACATTTTTCATGCAATTTTTACAAATCTGAAATTTAAGACAAGAGCTAAGGTGATTCAAGGAAAAAAAAACAGTTTCAAGTGCTTTCTAAGTTAGTGGAAGACCTGCCTCTGTGAAATAAAAAGTTTTAAGCATGGGATGAGACATCCTTCACCTTGATTTCTGACACTCAAAGAAAACAAGAAAGGTTTTAGTTGTTAGCTGCTGACAAATGTAAATGAAGTTTCGTATTTTGTTATTAACTGGATTGATATATCCTGGGTAAAAGCACTCTAGAGCACTCTCATTAGGTAGTGATATTGGGTGAAATAGCTGTTTTGCTTCTCCCCAGTTATCATTATGTTAATTAAGTTAAAAAAGTTACAGCCTCTAGCTGTAATCATATTCCTATGTGTATATCTTATTTGCCTGAGGTGTTTGAATCAACATACTAGTCTTATCAAGTCTGACAAAATCCATATTTTGTTACATAAAATTACCAGTTTAAAAAAAAAAGGTTTGGAGGATTGGGATGTATTCAGTTACTGACACCTTGAAACATCCATTTTTTGGAAATACACCAAACAGAAACTTACAAAACTTTCCAAGTACAATTGCTGTCCCCACATGTAAACTCCGGTTATAAAGATAACAAATTTTTTACTGTACACAGAAGACTGCAGAAATTCATATTTCTTTCTAAATAATATTTCGTAGGTTTTTATCACATAGTCATCACAGTATCAAATTTTCATCACAGTAGTTCATCAAATGGAGTCATCTCCACTTATTTAAATTAGATTTTACTTTTCCACATCTTGGTGATGTTTTGCCAAATTTCCTAAAATTTCTCATAGTTTTCAGAACATTTTTCTCAGTTTAAAATATTTGTTGATCAAATAATAAATTTCAGACCTTATCTGAGATCTGCTAAGGTAAATGGAAAAGCTACCAGCTAGAGTGGGTTAGAATCAATTAGAATCTAAATGAATCAATCAAATCAAATAGTTTAGCTTGGTTCAGTTCAGCTGGGAAGGACCTGCAAAGATCATCAAATCCACTGCCTGACCTCTTCAGAGCTAACCAAAAGCTAAAGCATATTATTAAGTGCATTATTCAAATACCTCTTAAACACTGTCAGGCATTTGTCATCAACCACCTTACTAAAAAGCTTGTTCCAGTATTTGACTACCCTCACAGTCAAGATTTTTTTCCTAACATCCAGTATGAACCTCCCCTGCTGCAATATTGTGATGATCCCTCATGTTTTACAGTTTACCAGGGAAAAGAGACTGGCACCTCTCTGTCCACTCCCCTCCCACCCACACCCCTGGAAGTTCTAGAGAATGATGAGGTCACCTCTTAGCCTTATCTCTTAGTCTACTTTTCTCCAAACTAGACAAGTGAAGTGTTCTTAGCCTCTCCTCATGTGGCATGACTTACAGCCTTTTAAAGGTTTGTTACCCTCCTTTGGACACTGATAAGTACCATAACCTGCTTTCTACATTCTGGAGCCCAGATCTGTACCCAATATTCAAGGTGAGGTTGCACAAATGCTAAATATAGTGGGAGAATCATCTTTATGATCAGCTAGCTATGCTGCATTTAATGCACCCCAAAATGCAATTTGCACAGTTGGCTGCCAGGGCACACTACTGGCTCATGTTTGGCCTACTGTAAACCAGCTCCCCCAGATCACTTTCCACAGAGCTTCTCTCCAGCCATGCATCTCACAGCCTGTACCTGAGTCCATTATTATTACTCCATCTCAGGTGCAGAACCCAGCATTTATCCAGCTTCACATCCTTCCAGGGTGTCAACAGTATCTCACAGTTTACTGTCACCAGCAAACTTGTGGAAGGTGCATTCAATACCGCCATGTAAGATCACTGATAAAAATGTTGAATAGGAGTGGCCTTAGAATTCTACCCTAAGAAACACCATTAGGACCAGCTACCAGCCAGATGTAGCCCCATTCACTACAACCCTTTGAGATCTACATTGCAGCCAGTTCATCACCCAGCATATCACGAGCCTGTTCATCTCACAGTTGGAGAATTTGTTTAGAAGGGTGTTGTGAGGGAAAGTATCAAAGGCCTTACTGAAGTCCAGAAAGATTATACCACTGCCTTCATGAGCTCATATTGACTACCCCTGTTAACAGCTTTTTTCTTTAAATGTCTTTTGATAGCACCCAAGATAGTCTTCTCTGTAACTTTTCCAGGTTACTGAGATTAGACTGACATGTATACAGTTTCTTGGGTCTTCTCTTGTGCCCTTCTTGTAGATAGGCATAACATTGGTTAGTTTCCAGTCAGCAGGGACCTCCTAAGACATTTAGTAAATTGTTGAGATGGAACCAAATATAACATCTGCTTTTGATGAGACTTATAATTTTGTTTGTTGTGTGTGTTTTGTTTGTTTGTTTGTTTGTTTGTTTTTAAAGAGAAATTGCATCATATATTTCCCTGAAACATGCTCATTGAAGATAACAGTTATACCAGGCTTGATGATGTATTAAAAACTTTGGCACAGATTTATTATTTTTTTCCAGCTAATGCTTTCCTTTTCCAGTGCAGATCTGCAGACAGTTTAACAATATGCTAAAATTTAAAGATTCAACTATCTGTTAAAATTTAAAGATTCTCTAAAGTACTGTATCATCTAAATTTTTCCCAATAATTTCATTCTCAAAATAAATTTTATTTATTAGTCCACTAAAATGTATGATGATTTGATCAGACTGGATCTGTTCAATTTCAACAGGCAATGGTTGTATGCCAGTAAAGTTTAGCTTAGTCCAACCCACTTTCAAAGCTGTCACTGACTTGGAAGTTCTCTGTTGGGTTGACACAAAGTGCATGAAGTCAATGGGCATTTTCACTTGAATGGTAGCTAGAACACTGCATGTATAATGATGGTATCAGCACTTCCATAGTGTTCAGACTGTTCCAATTTTACTGTAAATGTCTCTTCAGCTGATTCATCTAAATGCCTCAGTTATCAGTAAACAATAGAAACATCTATGATAGCTTATTTGTATAGTCATATTTTTAACAAACTCATCAAGGATACCAATTTACAGATGTTCTCATGCTCTTTAGCTTTTAAAAATCATATTTATATCATATGACTGTGGTGTGTATTTTTAGTTCTCAATTCTGATTTTCTTTGGGTTTGAGATTTTTGGAAGGGTTCTTTTTTCCTCTGGTTCAGCCAAATTAGCAATGTGAGTTCTAGTACAAATCACAAAGTTTTGTTATTGATTTCACAGACACCTCAAACAAGAGTTTAAAAAGGAAAACCTATTAGGAAACTTAATCATTTGTAGTAAAATTATGTTAGCTACTACTTGGCAAGATTGCTTTAGAACTAAGGCTTTGAAGCCTGTCACAGGTCTTAAAACTAAAATTGCTTGAGTAGTTGAGGAGAACTGTATTAAAATGCAAATTTCCAGCTGCTAATATTTCTTCAAAAACCAATAATCCCTCAAGGCCACCAATATGTCAAATACTTAATGGAAAAATATCCCTTAGGCAGAATGGCCTTTTTAAGTTGACTTTTGATTAAACTTAAAATACTATATAGAAAAAAAAAATCAAAAAAGGTCTATAAATATAGTACTAGACTAAAATGTCATAGAGAATGCAATTGGAGGGGCAAATTTAAGGTCACTAATTTTTAAGTAATTGTCTACCCTTTATGAGGATTAGCCAAGGAAATAATTGTTAATATAAGGTATACCTTATAGCACACATTTACAAATGGGCCTTGGTGAAACAGGGAAAGAAGAAACTGATACTTTTTCAAAGTAATATTTATGTTTACATGAATTTAAGATATATTTGGCATGTATACCACTGCTAAACACTTCTGCTTCTATACTGCTGTATGAAATCTGGAACTTGAAGATCAAAATTATTAAGTAAAAATACAACAACAGGTCTCTTTCCCTTGCAATCAGCTTTGAGGACTCTTTGTGTCTCTGTCAAACACGGGAGTCAGATTTCCTTTGGAAAAGAATGACTAGATCAAAAGTCCAACCCTGCTTCTATGAAAAGCAGTGATAAAACAATAATGTAAGCAAGAGATACTGTTTTCATACACTGTGACTGAGTTTACCAGAATTTTGTGGAAGAGAAATTGTCATTGAAATACTAAATCAACCTTAGGATGACTAGCTGTTAACAACCTGAAGTACATAATTCCTAAGTATTGTCCTATAAAAAGTATTTATGGAAAAGAAATCACAAAAATGTCTTTTTACGGATAAGCATACTACTGTGACATCTGCTACTGCAATATCAACTTTTGTGATGGAACCTGTGGCAGTAAGGTGAAAAAACATGACAGATCCACATTGTTTGTAGTGTCAATGGCTAAATAGAATTTTTAGTAACAAGAAAAGGCAAATCCAGATGCCTGAAATACAATCCAGTCTCAGTTAATCTCTAATGTACATTTGTTTTTAAATAGGACTTAGACAAGTGTTTTTCAGATAACAAAATTGTATGTGATCATGAGAAAACAGCAGCTGTATTCTCAGCTAATGTGAACCAGAATAGTAATACTGATGTATCTTGAAGATATGAATAGCTCTATCAGCTAAGAACATTGTATTTGGTCTTTAGAAGGTGTGGTATGATGTTCTTAATTTGTAATATAATTCCAGAGAGCATGCTTTCAGTACTACATCTGTTTTATAGTCTTTCAGAATATAATCATCTGTAGAGCTTTAATTTAACTTTTGAGACTCCAGTCACCTATGCATTACTCTGGTGATTGTGAATTACCTAACTGCAGTGAAATTACTCAGGAAAACAAAGCATGAGGCAGGGACAATATCAGGCCCCCATTTTTAAACAGAAGGAGTGATAAAATCTGGAGTTTGCACAGAGAAAAAATGTCAAACATAAGCTTCCTTCCTCTTCTGCAACAAGCCCTGAAAAGAAAATTAGCTCCTGGAGAAGATTTACCTGGTATTCGAAACAGAATGGGTTTGTTTCAGTTCTAGAAGATGCCAGAATGGATGAATATACTCCAGAACCACAAGACTCAGGCACCACATTGAAATCCGGATTTCACAGTTTTTCTTAGAATTCTGTAGTTTCTGGATTTCATTTGTCTCTTACTAAGGAACATTAGCAGCATAAGATTCTATGTTCAAATAGAGATGCAAGCAACTGAGAAGGACATTTGACAATTTATATATCCAAATACAGATTTTACGTGCATCTTTGTATCGAGAACTAGAGCTCCCTAAAATGGCTGGGGAAGGAAGAAGAAGGTGAAGTTATAACAACAGGTGTGGAAACAAAAGAGTAAGATATAAGCACCTACCTTTACTAGAGGGCTACAGGATCTGTATGTCAAATCAGTACGGGCTCTAGTTCTTAGCAACCCTGGTCTTTAACATCCCAGAAGAGTTACAAAGGTACCCCGAATCCTGTATTTCCTCTGACTATTTCTCAGTTGCTAAGGAAGCCAAGAGTCCTAGATCTCATCTTGAAATGTCTGACCACCTTCGTGTATAATCTCAGATCCTCATACAGGATTTTGGATTTTAGTTTCAGTTTAAAGACTATACATTTTCTCTCAGTATCTAATCTAGTCATTTAGAGAGATACTTCAAAAAGAGCACCCCTACTTTTGAAAACCCAAGGATTTAGTTTTGATGAGCACTCGGACCAAATAAAGTAGAATCAGATAAGGACACTCAATGTGTCCTTAGCAAGCTTCCAATTTGCTAAGTGCCAAGCTCTTTTCTGGGAAAACAAGTTAAAGTCTAAAGAAACAATAAATTATATTTCATTTTTTTCGTGGCCTTTATAAACTCTTGTTCTTTTTGTCACAAAGAAGTTTCTTACTGGGTGTTGAGGATGCCATGTTAAAGACAATGACTGGTCTTGATTATGACCAATGATCACATTCAAATCTGGGCTGTGACCAACAACCAAAATGTAGTTGCTGACATAGTGTATCAAAGCAGTACAACTCAGAGCATCAAAATAGCTGTACAAGCAGTTGCATTTACACCAGCTGCAAGATGAATAGTAGCACTTACACATTTTCAGTTTAACAAGTCTATGATAAAGAAAGGGTAGAAAATGAAATATGATTAGAATGACAATAAACAAAGTTTATTTCACTTACAGTATTTACTGTGGAGTTTGTTGTATGAAAAATGTCAAGTGCATTTCAACCTAATTCTCTGACCTTGTCTTAGAAATTAATTTTACCAATTTATGTTGAAGTCTTAGCTCTATATCTAGCCAAAGTACATGTACCAATACCATATAACTACAGTCATTTTTATCCCAGCTTCTCATGACATTTAATGATGGTTTGTTATAAATTCATTTTCAGTCATTTGTGAGTCAGACTTAGCAACAAAAAAGTAGTTGTTATGAGCATTGTGAAGCTAAAGATTGAACCACATTGTGTTCTGTATTCAATTTGGGGAGTTTCATATCCCTTTCTCTCCATAATTTCAGGACAGAAGCCAAGAAGGTCTCTTTCATAGATTTGGTTGGATGCATTCATAATTAACAGTTGTTCATTTACACATTTATTTAACACTTTTTTATATTTTCTTGTTAATAATTTAAACTCATGAATAGGTGTTCTAATACAGCATATGTAGTAAGGTTACAGCTTTATTTCACAATCACAATCATTTTGCCTTTGTTTATCTGGCAGGAAGTTCTGACAATCTTTTTAAAGTTAGAGGTCTTGTACATTTATTTAGTCTATTTTCTGATGTTTCCCTTTATTTTCCCTAGGGCCTATTAGGGGTTGAAATTCTGTTTCAGCTAAGTCCAAACACCTTTATTTCTCTGTTCTCCAAATAGTGGTAAAATATAATTACTCTTAAGGGACCTTCTTACACTTAAATGGACAATTGAGCAGTCATTCTTTTTTTTCGCTCTTTTGTTTGGGGTTTTGGTTTTGCTTGTTTTGGCTTTGTTGTTTTGTGGTTTGTTTGTTTGTTTGTTTTTTCTGTTTTTATTTTGTTTTGTGTTACATTTAAATGTCTATTTAATTTGTTATCCAGTCATAGCATCAAATGAATTTGTCATATTTTACCTTTTTTTTTTTTTTCTTTTTACTATTCACATAACAGGGGAATCAGGAAGTTGTTACACAGTGGTGTAGATTTAGACACATGGTATTTTTAACCACAAATTTTAAAAGAGACTTGTTATCTTTAATAGTTTTAAAAAAAAATAAGATTTGTATCAGAGAAAGAACACAAATAATTTTAAAAATATAAGTTTCTGTAAAGCATATCCCAATAATCAGTGTTGTCTAAAATTTAAATCCTTTAGTGTTCTTAGAAAATTTTTTTAAAATAAGAATTGTATGGACTTCTAACATGAGGTTTTATCATCAAAGAAAGATAAAAGTAAGAAAGAAAAAGCCTAGTAACAGATTTGCATTTAGTACCACAAAATAATACTTCTTCTAATTATTATTTTTGAATTATTGGAAGTAAAGGAGTTTTTCATAACTTGTCTGTTGAGTCGTTTTCAGTTTGTTGTGTGGGTAATGTTATACTTATTTGTGAGACCAAGTATTGTCTTAATAGATGAATTCTTTTCTTTTATATAAACTTATGATTTACTTATCTTTTCACAAAGGTTGTAAATAGATTTATAACCTGTTATTGCTGACTACCATGGTTTTACCTTCGTCAGACAGCCACTGAGCTGCTCTCTCACTTCCCCTCCTCAACTAAACAGGGAAAGAAAATAACATGAAAATAGTTCATAGGTCAACATAATGACAAAGAGATCACTTGAAAGTTTCAGTCATAGACAAAACAGACTTGACTTGTGGAATATTAATATATTGTCAATTGAAATAGATCTGGATGGTGAGAAAAACAGGCAATTAAAGCAACACCATCCTCCTACACCCCATTTTTCTCATGCTCAACTTCACTCCTTCATTCCTGACTCCTCTGCTTCCTCCCTACCTCAAGGGATGCAAGCAAATGGTGAATGAGGTTTACAGACAGTCCATAACAATTTATTTCTGCCATTCCTTGTTCTTTACTTTTTCCCTGCTCCAGCATGGTCATCTACATGGGCTGCAGCCTTTCAGGATGAGCCTGCAGCACTGTAGGCTCAGTGCTCTGCAGCACTGTAGCACAGGCTACAGTTCCTTCAGGAAATATCCAAATGCTTCAGTATGAGGTCCTCCATTAGCAGCAATGTTGTTTTCTGCTTCAACATGGTTCTCTCCATGTGCTGCAGGGAAATATATACTCCACTGTGGGCTCTTCCATGGGCTGCAGGTAAGTCTTTGCTCTGTTGCCTGGAGTGCCTCTTTTCCTCTGACTAGTGTTTGCTCTGATATTTCTCACTTATGTTTTTCACTCTCTTCTGCCTGCCTCCTCTGCCTGCTTGGTGTTTATGCCTTTTTTTTTTAAATACTTTTTCCATGAGGCAACACCACCTTGATTGGTGGGTTCAGCTGTTTCCCAAGTGGGTCCACTGCAGCTGGCTGGAACTGGCTGGAACTGGCTGTATCCATCACAAGACAGACCCTGGCTTCCTACCACAGAGGTCTCCTGCTGCCAATACTTTGACACCATATGCCAGTTTATCAGAGCTGGTTACTAGGTATTTTTAGTATTTTATTCAATATTTGTGTTTAAAAAATAAATCATATTTTATGTAAATTTTCCTGAAAAAAAACTTGTATGATTTATAAAATTAAATCAGGAAAGGAGTTATAATACAAGTGTTTCACATTTGTAGAAATATGGGCAAGTTTAGTAAAACTTTTGTGAACAACAAAGTACTATCTTCCTGGGTGTTTTGGTTTAAAATAGGTGACAAAGTATAAGTCTTTCAGCATTCCCCTTTTCAAGCTGTTTATCTCAATAAATTGAGCAAAGACTGAACGATATTTTTATATCGTGATATTTATATTCTTCAAGTATATATGTAAAACTGAGTGTCTCTTCAAGTTAGTAACTACACAAGCAAGAGCTTAATAACATATTTTTCCCCAAATATATTGGAATTATTTTATTAATAAGTGTTTTTGTATCTCTGTTAAGACTTACTTCCTATATTGGTTTCACACCAACATGCTAAAACAAGCAGCACCTTCTTGTTGGTAATGAAAATAGAGGCAGTGATATCAGATGAAGGAGGTTACAAAGGGTCATATTCACCATAAACAGAAAGTGTTAGAAGAAATCTGATTCATTTTGAACTTGTTGGTAAATGAAGAAAACCCTTTCATACAATTTGCAGACAAAACAGCAGATTTAAAACTGCAATGTAATAGGCAGACACTCTGTATATGCATTTTACTTGAGCATGTGAACAATGTGGCACCAAAGGGGCAAAGATGTTGCCCCTGATGTATGAGGTATCCAGGTAACAAGAAATTTAAAGAAAAAGGGAAGAACAAAAGACTGTAAATACATATGATATATCCAAGAAGGATACTCATAGCTGTTTATGAAAAAAATGTTAACGACTAACAGTTATGTAAATGCAGTCATAATAACTTGCAATATGTCAGGGGGAGGGTGGAAGGGGGAGAAGGAGTAGGTATACTCGATTTCAGTAAATTTCATTTTAAAGCCCAGAAAAGGTCTGTTTTTTTTTTCAGTAGGTTAAGCACTCACAACAATCTTCAATTATATAAAAACTATACAAAAATAAGAATAATATATTATATGAATGTATTATATCGTATATACTTACATGTAGTTATCTTCACTTGTAAGAAACTTCATGAAATTTGTCCATCAACATATTTGAACATAAACATTTTTAATTGTAACATCCAATAATTTTCAAAATGCCAAAGAGTTACCTAAGGATCAATATACAAACTCGTAGAAAGTTTAATTAAATATGGGAAGGAAAAAAAAAAAAAAAAAAAAGGAAAAAGTGTTTCAGAAATATTTTCTTACTCCTCCTGCTGAGAGCAGAGGGAGAGCTCTTCAAGCTAAGCTAATCTACCAAGCAGATGCTTAGTCAGCAAGAGTAACTTATTTAAGTTCTCTTACATCATATATAATAATAAATGTTTCACTTCTGTCTTTACTCAAACACAGTGTTATCCCCTGCACTACATAATTTTGGGCCTTTAGTGAGAGAGAAACAATAGATACCCTCTCCTCTGAGTGTTCCTTCTGTGCTGGGAGAAGAAAAATATCTTGGAGAGGAAAAAAGAAAATTCAGACATACAAAATTTCACATAAAATCATCAAAAGTGAAAAACTTGAGACATGAGGCTGGCAATAAAAAATTCCTAAAATCTCTTTTAGGAAGCATGATTAAGATACAGGCATGTTTATCAGCATCAGAGGTCCATCCAGACCTCTCCATTGCTAACTGAAGGGCTTGTTTTCAGAGTGCTCCCTGGCAAGTGCCTTCAAGAGCCAGTTGTGACAGAAAATTCCTCTCAGTCCCACTGGTCCACCTTCAATTTCCATGATCACATTGTCAGTTCTGATGATGATCAAGACCACCTGTAGCCTATACGTTTCCTCCAAAGTGCACTCCCAACATGTTCTCCTTTGTGTCCTTCATATTATCAGCCCTCTCTGAAAAAATAAAAAAATAAATAAATAAATAAAATAAACAAAACAAATAAATAAACAAAGCAAGCATCTGAATAGGGATCAATTGTGTTATATGGACAGGGATATCCTAATACATCCAGGATCTTGGGACTTATCTACTTGAGTTTTATATTATTTCATAAAGCAGTTACAATGCACTGAGACAGAACCTCATTACTGTTCTCCCCAAATCAGAGGCACAGATGGTTTTGTTAATCTTATGTTATGTGCAGCATTTGGGAAGAAATAAATTGCCAGTGTAAGAATGTATTTCTACAGTATGTAACAAATTATGTAGAGAAATTCTCATATAACAAAATTCCATAACCCTAATTTTCTTTTTAAAATAACTTTTTATTTGCTTTTCATTCCAGTGACTGAAAGTTTCTTCTAAGAGAATTTTAACCAGAAGAATAAATAAATAGATAAAAAATAAATAAATATAAAGAAAGCTAATGAATATGATGTTTAGTATGCTGTCAGACATTTAAGGTTCATGCTGCCACAACTCCCATTATCTGAGCACAGCAGTAGTTATGAGGAGTAATGAGTTTGCCAGACATTTTGAAAATCTCTCCTGCTGTGTGCTGTCAATTGAAAAAGAGGGAAACAGTGATGGCCAACAATTTAAACACAATGGATTGACCATAACTGGCACCTAAACAACAATAAAGCAAATACCAATGTCAGGATCTTGCCAACTATCTTGTAAGTTCCCTGAGAATGGCAAAAGCTGTTGTATTTTAAGTTTTGCTCAAAAATAAAAGTTCAGCTATGGATTCAGAAATCACCAAATAATTCATTAGAAATAAACATATTTTATTAGAAATGTAAGATAATTTATGACAGAATGATAAATATGAAAGATTTATCTTTCATATTTATTTATTAATATGGAATATTAATTTCATATTTATTTATTAAACAAATATATTCATATTTATTTAAGCATATTTTCATTTTTCTTTTACGCCTAATTGAAAGCAGAGATGCTGGAGATTATTCTCCTGCATTTCTACTGTGAAAGGTTGAAATCAGGATTAAGGGGGGGAGAAAAGTCATAACAAAATAGAACTTCATAGCTGCCACCATGCTGCACAGTTTGGTCATTTGATATTTTCTGGTAAAAGAGGTATTAGACATCAGAAATTCCACTCCAGAAGAAGCCCCTGCTTTTTGAAGTTAATTAGATATGGAAAAGTTACTTTGCTATAACTTTATTTTTAAAGTAATCCTTTAGTTTTTGCAAAAAGGGGGAAAAAATGAAGTCACAACAAATCTTATATGTCACTTTTTTACTCCTTTCCCATGAATTTAATATAATGCTTCACCATTATGAAATTAACCAAATCAGTGTCACTTGAGTTCAGTTCTACTATTCAGCAAGAGCAAGTGAGTCTGGAGAGGGCTATGAATCTGTTCTTTATTCAGCATACAAGGCTCATCCATGATAAGTAGGAAGGCCTCATGCACCCCACTAAGATAGCCAAAGCTTAGTGTCTGAGGCTTAGCTAGTCACCCCAATATCCTGATATAGCCAGTTGAGGGAAAAAAGCCACCTCTAGATAATAATTTAGCTCCCCAAAATGGGCATAGATGGATCAGATTAATTTGGAGTATCTATTTTTGTTTATAGCGCCTACAAAGAGTCTCAAGTGTTTAATTCTGATTTAAATATCCAATTTTGAGTCATCTAAATTCTGTGCAAATTACTTTTTCATCATAATTCAATCTCATCTTGAGTATTTTGCTACAGATATTCTTTTTAATTTCCTTTGAGATAAGCAGAGTTTTTTCCTAAAATCTAATTCTGCAAGATTATGCAACAGCCTGCATTTTCAGACAGAAGAATCAGGCCTATATGCTATTTGTTTCTTGTTATATCAGTTAAGTTATGCAATAAAAATAAATGTAACATTGATTAAGTTTGACAATGCATCTCAGTTTATCTGGGTTATGAGAAATAACAAGTTTCTAGCTTATTTGGAGACTACAACAATAAGTTGTTGCAAAGTATCCTTGGGGAACTGGAAGTCCACAGTCCACAGCTGATCCTCTGGTAGCCCCCCAAAAGCCACTGGAACTCATCAGAACAATGCTACTAGGAGAGTTTTTAGTTCACAGAATATTATCTTGACCAAATATATGAAATGTTTAGCTATTTATTTTTTAATTTAAACTATTAAAAAATAATGGAACAAATTTATTTCAAACTATGAAAACAGGAATTCATCTGCTCTGTGCGCATCATGTCTGTAGAAGAGCTGTACAAAGAAGCCTCTAGACTACATGGATAATGCATATAACTTGCTCAAGGAGGCCATGGTGGATCACAGGGTTGAAATGTCTAACAGAAGCACAGAGATCCAAAGTCAATACTAGGGCTAAAACTCACCATTGGATGTAACTGTAATCCCAGTCTGGTCATTCAATGGGAAAACAAGTTTTTGTCTTCTCACATCACTTTGGTTGACATATGCCTTCTTGTCACATCATATAAAAAGGTGAGCTTTCATCACCCAAGAAACAATACCTATTGTGCTTGTGTGTGCAAGAAGAAGGAAACTGCAGCTCTGTATGGGTCACATGGAAGCTCCCCATGTTGCAGCACTGGAATGAAACCTGGGGTCTGACATTCCCAGATAGTTCTCTGCCTCCTTAGCACACTGTCTAAGCACCACAGAAAGACTGCATCTTTTACCACTAGAAAAGGAGAGCAGTTTACAGCAGGAATGTCAATAGGCTTAGGTAACACAATGCCACAATGCACAGCCAAGGCTATAACCTAAATAGTGTGTTCATAGGGCCAATTATGTGAATCTACTCTGTTAGATCCTTAATAGGATCCTATTAAATCCTTATTCAGTTTCATTTATGTGATTTTTTTCCTCTGATACTGAAATGCCTTCATAAAATAAAAGTATTTATTGCATATCTATCCAAAATTCTATAATGATATTGTCTGGAAAGACTTACCATCTATCATTTTAAAGTAAACAGAAATACAAACTTCTGAAGCATGTGCATCAACCGTCACAAGAACAAGACAGAAAACCAAGAAAAAGAGAATGATTTGTGTTTGGAGAAGGAAGCAAGCAGAAGACTTTGGAGTCAATTCCTTAATCTGCCACTGTCTTTATGTCTTTACATCCTTAGACACACCAAATAGCGTTTCTTTATCTGTGTTGGTCTTTTCTGAGGGGTGTTTTCTCCCTATCTCACAACTTTATTTTACAAATAATCCATGTGAGACTGAAGCACTTGGATAAAAAGTCAAAGAAATAAAACAATTAACTGTCCATTCTAAACATTCTAAGCTTCTCCCTCAACTCTCTTTCTTCTGGAAAATAATAATAATAATAACAACAACAATAATAATAATACAAACATTACTAGTCTATGAAAGAGTGTTCAATGTAGACTCAACACTATATTACTATCTGGGTTCCTCTTTTCACTGCCATAACTCCTAACTTTTCATTTATTTCTGTCCAATCCCCACACTGCACAACATAACCACCCATTGATCAAGGTCTTTTGAACCAGCTTCAATATTTCTTTTTCACACAACTGACTATACCAGTGTTTAAGCTTTTCAGATTGTTTTGGTCTCAAATTCCTCTTCTACATTTTTGCTTCTTTTCTCTCATTTTCCTCCTCCCACCTTTATATCCCATTTCTGATCCTGAACTATAATCAGATACCTCTTGCAATTCAGGCTTCTCAGTCCTCTCCTAATTGGTAAAAGGCTCCTGGGAGGATGACTTTCTAGCATTTTAACATCTTATGATATTGCTGTGATCTTTTCTGTATAAGAGCTGCCAGACACAAATGATTCATGTTGAGTTTGCCAAATGAGATAACTAATGGGAACGGACAATGATCTGCAGATGCACCATTTTGTCTCATTCTACCCCACATGTGTGTGGATATATCACCATTTAGTTTACTGCCATTTTGTGGGGGTGGCAGGAGTTATTTATAACAATTTTATACATTCAAACTAGGAAATAATCCTCCTATTTTCAAAACCGTTATCTCTCAGAGATTACATATCCTCAAAGTCATATTAAATCCTTGTGTAGGGTATAAAGGCTTTTTCTAATTAATTCAATTTGGTTATGCAGATTTGGTTCTGTCTACATAATTTTTCCACATAGCATTTTAATATTAACTCTTTTACAAAGAGATTAGACCAGAAATTAAAATAAAATCTATGTGAAAAATAGGATGACATCAGTCTTGTTTTAAGCCTAACAACTTCCTCTGTAAGCTAACAGGTGCTGAGCAGACTAAAGTTCTTAAGTTGAAATGTGACTGCATAAATCATGCAAAACAATTCAAAGTTTCTAGACATCAAGAGGCTTGCAGACTTGAGGTGTGATTGAAGAGTAATAATGTACTTTTGTCAGTGAGTTAGCCTGGGTCTGAAAAATAGACTAGCTGATTGAAGGACTTGACCTAATGATCTCATTCTTTTATCACTACTCTGTCCTTGTTTCCAGTCCACTCTAGATCTTTGTTCTCCAGTTCTTACTGGATGAAATTTTTCCCTCAACTCCACTTATGTAAATGTATTTCACTGAGCCTGTCAGTTTTGGTGAGATCACATTTTAGAGTGCTTTACTATGTTCAGCTGACATGACGAAGCAAGCTATAGGTAACGCAAATGCCTTTGGCACAGAGATGACAGGGAAAATTCCAGATGACTTAGATAAAAAAATAAATAAATATATAAAAATTGTTATTTTACTTAAATAACAAATCTTTAAGCAAGTTTAGACAAGAATCTTCCTTTAGGAAAAAAAATATGTCTCAAAACCTGAGAATTAAAAAAAAAAAAAAAAAAAAAAAAGGCTGAATATGTCTATTTAGATTTATCTTGATTTTGTTATTTGATAGAAAGTTTCATGTCTTTTCGATGTCTCAAATCAATCCAGTATAGAAATGATTCTTATGGGATTGGCAGGATTTTTCACAGACTCTATCAATTATTTTACAAATAGACATTGTGAGAGACTTGCTTTGTGAGAGATCTTGTGTGAGACCCTCACAAGTGGGGAAAAATAAAAAATAGAATAAAATAAATAAAATATTATAATTAAATTAAATAATGAAATGAAATGAAATGAAATGAAATGAAATGAAATGAAACAAATCAAAAAACCACAATGCTTTATTTCAGAAAACCGGTAAACATTTTGTATATTTACAGGGCAGGTAAAGAAAAAATAGGATCCAAATCAAAATGATAAATAAATATATTGATTAAAAACAATGATAAATAAAAGCTAATTTTAATGAAACAAAATACAATACACCATTTACCTTTTGTAAATTAGTTTGTCCACAGTTGTTGGCTTTGTCATCAGAACAGAAGGCTATTCTTATTTTCACAAAATATATGTGAATGGCTTTATGTATATGCATGTGATTCTAGATTTTGGTGTTCTTGCAGAAAATGTAGGCTTGATTTTAAATGGCTAACAGGAAAATTAGTGAAGATACATGATTTAATTTAGATATAACTGAAAATGACTTCTAAGTGTTAGATACCATCCAAGAGTGCATTTCCTCTTTCACAGAAAATGAAAATATCACTTTACAATATCTTCCATCATCAACATTATCAGTCGTTTACTGTGTTTTGGCTATTTAAAAATAAGAAAAAATCATTGCATGACTGCTGTTAAAGACAGTGTTGCTTTAAATTAAAGGAATAGTTTTTTTCTTTATGTTGTTATTTTCAGTGCGTAAAGAACAATGAATTTATTTTAATATTTATTTTAATATTTTTTATTTATAAAGTACTGTTGCAATTTTGTAAATGTTATTTCTCTGTCTTCTGCCAGTTTTATGTGTTAGTTCCTGCACAATAGACCAGCCATAAGGGAAAAAAGAAAAAAAAAAAGTTTTACTTTGCTTATTTTTATTATTTTTATAAATGATTTATTGTTTCTAGGGATTTAATCAAAGTTTCCCCATGAAGCCTAATATTTGAAACCAATTTACAACTTACTAGCTCTTCTAAAATAAAATTAATCAGCAGAAGACTCATTTTTATGTTGTTTTTTTTTTTTTTAGCTGAGAAGGGGATTTTTTAAGGGAAAATTCATCCAATACCAAAAGGGTTTGCAAAAGTTATGCATTTGCTATTTATGCCCTGTGTTCATGATAAAAGTGAAACTCTCAATGGTGCTTGCTCAGGAGACTTTAACCCAATTAAAAAGCCTTTGACAAAACAGGGTACTGCATTTCAGACTCAGCCTCAGGAGAAAACATCAGGGGTAGGGACAGGATGACATGGTCAATTAACACAACTTCAAATGTGTTAGCTGGATCTAGAATGACTAAACTCAAGTGAACTAACACAATTAAACAGCAAAGAGTATTCTTTCAAATTCTTCCCAAAGACTAAGAAGACAACCTACTGCCCAGAAGATCTTTTCAAGGAAGACAATAAAAATGCTCCATCTCACTTTTATCCATTTATTCAAGTCAAATCTGAAATCAGTTCTTCTAATCTCTTGTTTCTTTTGCATAACTTTTTATTATTCAAATTCTCTATATACACAGTTAAATATATTGCCTGTCCTGATCACACAACACACACAACACACACACACAACAGACTAACATTGTATAGAAACCATACAACTCTTATGGTGTTGTTAAACACCTGTTATAATGAAACCATATGAGAAAGGATTTTGGCTTAAGTTCTCTTTTTCCTCTTTTTCCTTAAATCATGTTTAATCCCTGTCTGGTTTTCAGTCCTTCAAAATAAATACAGAAGAAATCTATGTGCCTCTTTAGTCTTTGAGACCAAATTAGCCTACATCTGTTAATCTACTATAAGGTAAACTTTTGATATGTTTGCTCATCCTGTCTTCTCTGTACGTTTTCCAGTATGATGTAATCTTTCACAGACATGAAGAATTTAAATGGTATTCTTTGATTAGAGATTCTGATTCTTCTATGAGGTTTTCTGCATTAAGTAACTTCACTGATATTCTTAACTGCTCAAAGTTCAACCTATGCAAGTCAAAACTTCTGAATTTTATCCAGTCTTCCTCTATATTCACAAACTTCAATAAAGTTTATTTCAATCTTTTCCTGTTTTCTGTTTTCCTTTATGTCTTTATTCTTTTATTATTCTTTATTATTCTTCTTTATTATTATTCTATATATGACTATATAGTAGTCTTTATAATTATTATTCTTTATTCTTTTTTTTCTTTATTTTTTTAAATAATCTGAAAATCTTTTATAAAACATACTATCAAGACTGTATCAACAAGTCAGTAGTTTTTTTCATAACTATGGTACTATGCGTGGAAATATATTTTCAATTGTCCAGACAATTTTTGTGGATATATTTTATGCTTGGAACTGAATATTTTCTTGTATTGTTGTACAAAACACACTTTCTCCATCTCTCAGCAACACAGAGCTGGATTCAGCTTTTTTCTGTGTTTTTTCCCTTATTTGAGCTATGTATACAAGAGAGTTTTTGCAGATGGAGACTACTCTGAATGTCATGCTCCTCTGAGACTTTTGTCCAGATTGTTTCCAGAAAAGAGTGTGCTCCTTTAAAATTATAAATCATAATAGCATTTTTGTTTATCATGTTGTTATTATTGAATCATCTTCTTTGAATAACTCTCCTAAAATATCTTAATTATTTACCAAAAATAAATAACATGTCACTTTATTGGTTTTATTATTACTTGGTTAAGAAATCTGTCATATCACATATAAAAGTATGTGGGTCCTAATACCATTATCAGCACTTATTCTCTACTGTATAACTGGAAAGTTAACCTTTCTAATGTTGCCATTGAAGGCTCTACCTTTAGCCTAATTTGGACTATTCTTTGTAGGTACTTTTATCTTCACTGTCTGAACATACACCCAACCGTCTGATTAAAAGTCATAATTCGCTTTGAAAGTTTCTTTGACCACAAGTTCATTGAAATTCTAGATTTCTAAGCACAAGTGGAATATTTTTTAAAAGGTATTCACAGACCAAAGAAGCAACGATAACTTAATATTCTTTGAATGGTAAAGCCTCACACCTTCTACAATTTGAAGAATCATCCTCAGCAAATTTCAAATGTGAAAAGAGTGACCAGCACAAGAACTGCATTAAACAATGAGTTTGTGCAATATGATACTGGTGATGTCAAAAACAAAGTTGCCCCATGTAACACAAGGGTAAAATAATGCAGATGGAAACAGACATAAATGCAAGTACACTTTTATAGCATTAGGTAAATGTTATAACTTGTACTGAATGTTGATACAGAGCAGCTTTACAGGAATTCATTTAGTCAGGTGTTTTATTAACCTAGTAAGTGCAAAAGAACTGTAACTGCCCAGTGCTTGTGAGGAAACACCTTTCTCACTGCCTAAACCTGGCACCTCTGGATTGACACAGAGCATTTTTACATGTGTTTGCATGTTTACATACTGAAGTGAAATGAACTGTCTAGACAGACACACACACACACACAAAAAAAAAAAAAAGCCAAAACTTGCAAATTACTTGTAACTAACAAGCCATGTGTGTGTGGCAAGCCATAAAGCTGTCAAACTTTTTCACCTTTATCCTTCAGTTTTTATGCTCCCTGCCTTGTTGCTTATTGCATTCATTACGATCCATCTCAGAGTTGATCCTGACCTCTTCAAGGCAGAGGCTGTGTTTTCTCTGTGTATTGTCTACAAAGTGAAAAATTTTTTTGGACATCAAATAATTTGTTTCAAATAATACTTGAAAGAACTATGAATTGATTTGGATAATTAGCATTAGCTTGTCTCTTAGTGGGTCAGAAAGGAATAGCTACATTTGCTGAATCATCATTTTGGATTAAAACCTGAAAAGATTTGACAAGGAATCTGACATACTCAAGTAGTTTGCAATTTGTTTTGCAATGCTCCTAGAGAAGTCTCATAAAGGAACTGTGGTGAATGTTGCCTCTTGAATCTAAAAGGTTTCCGGAGGCTGTAGGTCTTTACAGACCTGCAATGGTTGTCATCTCTTCAGGTATGTATTTCACCTCTTTCCAGTGACTCAGAATAATATTATAATGATCTCTTTGTTGTTTCTCTATGGCAATCATAGCTGTCAGTTATGCTACTCTTTGTAATTTCATGGTTTTCATGACCTTAAGTAGCAATAAAACAAAGAATTCTCTTTTATAACCAATCTAAACTTCTCCCACAACTCCACAACTCTCTTTTCACTGAAAATAAATAAATAAATAATCAAATGAAATATTTTAGTAGTATTTGACCTTTCATCTTTCAGCACAGTACGTCCAATGTAATTATGCATCTCTTAGCAATCAGGAATGGTTAAACTCTACAATAACAAATGATTTTTTTAGTCAGATAATATTAAATGTTTTAATAGGTTTCTCTAAAAAAATGTCATGACAATTCATGAAAATTCAGTTTATTTTCATTAAAGGAACTGGGTTTGTTCAGCCTGGAGAAGAGATGGCTTCAGGGGTAACCTGAATATCAGAACCTACAAGGAGAGCATCATGAAGGGCTTGTTGTTTCTACAGTTTGAAGCAAAATAAGTTCAGCTTTGATTAAAAAGTTTTTTACCATGAGGAAAGCTAAGTAACTGAATAGTTTGCCCAGAGAGGTTGGTCAGTCTCTGCCTTTGGAAATTTCATCACCTGACTGGATAATGTCCTAACTATCCTAGACTAATTTCATAGCTAACAAAGAGCAAGACTCTTTCCATCACAAATTTTCCAATGATCCTATAATCCTATGAGTAACACAAGCAGGGAAAAAGATACTGAACTATTCATGTGGTTGTATTGCACTTGTAATTCCATGTAGATACATTGAACACATATTCCTCTTTTCACCCGTAGAGAAACATCACTGACAGTACGTGTGAACCAGTGAAATTCTTATTCTGCTGACTGAATAGCTTGTATAATATAGCAGAGGGCCAGGGACCAGGGAGTTTAAGTGTTCAAGTAACACAGGTCATGAATAGTGATATTAAGCATACTTTACCAAGGTATTTAAATATTTTGGCTTATTGAAAATAATATAGGACATTTAATCATTGTAAATGTACTACTAATCAAAGAGAATTTCACTGTGTGTTTACACATATTTCCTTGTGCTCTACACATGCACCAACACACAGCATATGGCATACAGAAAACAATTAAAGCAACCATCTCATACCTATAAAATAGTGACTTGTCAGGATGCAGCCACAGGGATTTTAACATAAACATACAGTTAGAACTACTCATAAATATAAATTTCAACCTTTCAATGGCTGCACTAGAGAGATTTAGAATAAGTATTTGCAGAAAGTGTCAGTACTGTTGAAAGTTATTTCCTGTGACAAACCTGCTTATCACCTCTTAGCAGGGTGCAGAGTAAAACCTCTTTACCCTCTTCTTTATATTCACTTATCCAAGTATCCATGTTTTAGTCAAGAAAGAGGTGTCACCCCTTGTGTGTGAGCATGTGTGAATAATTTCTATAGGTATCTATAAGTATCTAGTCACTGGAGAAACTGTAACTGGAAACCAACAGTCCGAAGAGTTTAAAAGGGTGTATGGAGAGGTAACGTGAGTCTCTCAAGAACTGGTATGCTTTGGTGACAGAGGTCCTGTTGAATGTGTACAAACTTAGAAACCAAGAACACCAAGGACTGGCTAAATCTACAAGACCAGCAGCACACACTGGCATCATCAACAGATTGTGTATCTTCAAACATATTCATGAATTTGATGACTGCAAAGACTATAGAACTGTGCACATACCTCATAAAAGAAGGGAACCATTAAGGGACTTTCCAAACACCTACCTAGAAGTCACCAGTGTAAGAGATTTTAAAAATTTTAAATGGATTGATCTTGGAAATCTAGCCCAGATGAAAAGGTAGCAGGCGGCCTCACCTCGAGTACTGTGTGCAGTTCTGGGCACCACAGTATAAAAAGGACATGAAACTGTTGGAGAGTGTCCAGAGGAGGGCTACGAAGATGGTGAAAGGCCTGGAGGGGAAGACGTACGAGGAACGGCTGAGGGCACTGGGCCTGTTCAGCCTGGAGAAAAGGAGGCTGAGGGGAGACCTCATCGCAGTCTACAACTTCCTCATAAGGGGGTGTCGAGAGGCAGGAGACCTTTTCTCCATTAACACCAGTGACAGAACCCGCGGGAACGGGGTTAAGCTGAGGCAGGGGAAGTTTAGGCTTGACATCAGGAGGAAGTTCTTCACAGAGAGAGTGGTTGCACACTGGAACAGGTTCCCCAGGGAAGTGGTCACTGCACCGAGCCTGACTGAATTTAAGAAGAGATTGGACTGTGCACTTAGTCACATGGTTTGAACACTTGGGTAGACCTGTGCAGTGTCAAGAGTTGGACTTGATGATCCTTAAGGGTCCCTTCCAACTCAGGATATTCTATGATTCTATGATTCTATGACTAAACTTAATGAAATGTAATGATTTCAAATAAAGGCAATGATGAAATATAAATGTCTTGATTCCACTGTGATTGGTAATGTCCAAGGACACATTTGTGGAAACATTTTTGATCCAGCTTTTCTTCACAGGTCTATTAAGATTAATCAATTACACAAAGAAGGAAAACATTTTTCAACACCTATAAAAATTGAACATGTCATTTTATTTTGTCCTAGATGTCTCAATTTACTTACTGTTTCCATAAACAAAAGGTGACGTCTGTTGTCATTTAGAGACAATTTATAACTTTTAAGGTGCAAGATACGTACAAATTGCCATTTTGTTTTACTCTATGAATTTTATATTATTGCTTTGATTTGTAGTGTACTGCAATTTCATTTTCAGTTTGTACTATCTTTCTAGGGAGATCAATTAAAGATAACCAGACAAATTCTTGATTATATTCAGAGAGTCAATTTTAATATTACTTACATAGGGGATTGTAATCTTATCAAAGACATAATCTCTCCAGTTCTTTCACTTACTGGGAGGTTTAAGCACTGTAATTCAAACCAATGTGATATGGAATATAAGCAAAGTCCAATTTATCAGTGTTCAATCATATAAACTGAATAAATAACAGTGCAATGAAGAAAAATCAAAGCTACAAAAAAAAAGATTTCCATTAAATTTTCCAGAAATACAATGACATTTCTGAGAGTATATTCTGTATATTCTGAGGCAGTGAGTCCCAAAGCCAAAGCAGAGAGTGAGAAAGGAATCAAAATAATACCAGTTTCAGACAGAGGAATATACAATAGCCTGTTAGATTCAGAATGATTTTATGTTGTCTTTATATTCAAAAGATAGAATGACATCCCTGAAAGAGCAGAAAAATAAAGTAGCTAGACTTCACTAACTGCACCCTTCACTGAACATGGAAATGTCAGTTACTTGCCGTTTGTATAGCACTTCATGAATGGTCAACATCAAAAACTCCCAGCACTGGTCTCAATGTGGATAAGACCCTCACCTTACTGAAAGTCAGGCGTCTTATCTAATGTATAAATTTAGATGCATACCTTGAGACTTTCACTAAGTGTAAGACCTAGTTCAACCCATGTGAATTTAAAAATAAATAAATAAATAGTTAATTATTTGGTTTTGATTTGGGATAGGATGACTGGGCAGGGAGTGAAATAACAGCATTTTCTGTGCCTTTGGCTACATTTTTGTAAGAGAGTAAGTGACTTTGCCCTTGCAATAAAGGAGCCTATGGATGTCCTGCCAGTATTGCCAGCAGGCCGATTGACCTGATCCTTCCCCTCTACTAAACACTGTTGAAGCCATACCTGGAGTGCTGTATCCAGTTCAAAGCTCCCCAGTACAAAAGTGAAATGGAGTTCCAGGGGTCTACTGAAAGTCCACAGAGATGATTAAGGGCACTAAGGCATCCCTGTGGAGGGGCTGTTGGGGCTATTCAGACTGGAGAAGAGAAGGCTCAGGGTGAGTTCATCAGTGCATATAACTACCTGTGGGGAGGCTGTGAAGAAGGTGGAATAAGGTTTTTTTCAGTGCTGCCCAGTGACAAGACAAGAAGCAATGGACACAAACTGAAACACAAGATGTTCCCTCTGAACATAAGGAAAAAAATATTTTTACATTGAGGGTGACCAAGAACTGGCGGAGGTTTCCCAGAGAAGTTGTGAATTCTGTAATCATAGAGATATTCAGAATTTGCCTGGACCTAGTCCTATGTAACCTACTGTAGGTGGCCCTTCTTCAACAGAGGGGTTAGGCAAGATGACCTCTAGAATTCTCTTCCAACCTCAATCGTTCTGTGATTCTAAGTCTCTGACTCAGGTATCTCACATCTATTTCGGAAAGTAACTGAAACATATAATGACTTTCAAGACCAATTTTGGCAAATATGGGACTTGTGAAACCAGGGAAGTGGAAAGAATGGCATAATGGGAGTCACAAGGAATTGGATTCACAGAATCACAGAATGGACAACTTTGGAAGGGACCTCTGAAGATCATATAGTCCAAAACCCCTGATGAGTAGTATCACCTAGGGCACATTGCACAGGATGGCATACAAGCGGGTTTTAAATATCTCCAGAAAAAGAGACTCCACAGCCTCTCTGGGCAACCTGTACCAGTGCTTTGTCACTCTCACAGTAAAAAAGTGCCCTCTCATATTCAGCCAGAACCTCCTGTGCTTCAGTTTGTGTCCATTGCTTCTCATCCTGTCACTGGGCACAACTGAAAAAAGACCAGCTCCATCCTCTCAACACCCTCCCCTCAGATATTTATACACGTTGATGAGGTCACCCCTCAGTCTTTTCTTTTCCAGGCTAAACTGGCCCAGTTCTCTCAGCCTGTCCTCGTACAACAGGTGCTCCGTCCTCTAATCACCTTAGTAGCCCTCCTCTGAACTTGCTCCAGTAGTTCTATGTCCCTCTTGTGCTGAATACTGTTACTCACAGTAGCATCATACTTCAGTGGGTCTGCAGTGCTTGAGTTCTGTTACATTCCAGCCAACAGGTGTAAGTTGGTCTCTTGGAACCTCATAAAGTTACGAGGTCTGTGTTCATTGAGAACAGCTTCTGTGAGCTCCAATGATTTGAAAGCCAATTGGTGCCACAGGCCACAGGCAACTTCACACTTACCCCAAAAGAAATCTGAAGTCCCACCTAAGAGCATATTTGGGCACAGTTTTAAAAGGATTTTGGACATATTTTAATTGATCAGACATACTTCCACTGGTCCTAGGTAGAATAGTGCCTTGTGAAATGCACAAATTTGAATAAGCTGCTATGTAGGCCTTCTTGGTTCATCACATAGAGGTTATGGGAAGACCAGGAGCAGGGATTGGAAGGACTAAGAACCTGAAACTGGTAGCACCCAGAGAGCTTGTGCCACTGTGGATCCCAGACAAAGTCAGTCTTCTCAATCTCTCTTCCCATGTTCAATATCTCTTAAAGAAAAAGATGGTGCCATTTTATTGTTTGTTTGTGGATGTTCAGGTTTTGGAGACTTTAGTTGGGCCCTCCAGCTACAGAGTTTACAGGATGGCAATCATTAGGCACTTTATACAATTTCATTCACAAACTAGATATTCCCAGCTTCTACAGTAGTCCATCTTCAGAGCTTTAAGGCTGGAGCCAGTGCTCTGAGCAGCCCAGCAGGAAAAGTTGCAACAGTACTTTGGTTGCTTTGATGAAGCCAGTTGCAAGGGACCATACACATAACTGAATTAGACACCTGGGAGATTAGCCTGTAGTTATAGCTGAGAAAGCAGCAGCAGTGCCAATACAACAAATCTAAGCAACAATCTGTTGTTCAGGGAGTCTGAATTATTTTGAAGGCCCTAGGAAAATGGCTCAAGGAGACTGAAGGCTACAGTTACACAAACATTACTTGTGATAGAATGTTTCATAGAGATACCATGCCAGGTCCTGAGGTAGTCACTTGGGTTCATGTCCACACTAGTAAGTGTATCTTCCCTCTCAGAAAGTGATGTTTACTTGAACTAAGAACCCCACTGAGACTGGTATAGCTGCTTCTAATAGGAAAGACATATTTTTTGCTCACAGATGTTCAAAATCCCTATGTCTCTCAGGAACTTATGAAAATTGAACATTAGGTTCCCAAGTCATTTCATAGTGGATTCTAACTCATCATTCTCTCGTGGTTTAACCCGGCCGGCAGCTAAACACCACGCAGCCGTTCGCTCACCCTCCCCCCTCCCTCTCTGGGACGGGGGAGAGAAATAGAAAGTGAAGCCCGTGAGTTGAGATAAAGACAGTTTAATAAGACAGGAAAATAATAATAATAAAAATAATAATAACAATAATAATAATAATGATACAATGGTGATAATAGGAAAGTAATAATAATATGTACAAACAAGTGATGCACAATGCAATTGCTCACCACTCGCTGACCGATGCCCAGCCTAACCCCGAGCAGTCCGGCCCCCTCCCCCCGGCTAGCCACCCCTATATATTGTTTAGCATGACGTCAGATGGTATGGAATACCCCTTTGGCTAGTTTGGGTCACCTGTCCTGGGTCTGTCCCCTCCGAGCTCTTACTGCACCCCCAGCCTGCCCGTTGGCAGGACAGAGCAAAAGGCTGAGATGTCCTTGGCTTAGTATAAGCACTGCTCTGCAACAATTAAAGCATCGGGGTGTTATCAGCACTCTTCTCATCCTAAGCCAAAACACAGCATTCCACCAGCTACTAGGAAGAAAATTAATTCTAACTGAAACCAGGACACATTCTCAATTTCTAGAACAAAAATAATAATTATTTGATCAGTAAGGAATACATGGCATTGTCTGAGTTAGTGCTTTCACTAACTTATATTCCTGTGAGACATGTCTCACAACAAGACTTCAGGTCTCTCACTTCCCCGAGCAACAAATACAGATAAATAAATAAATAAATAAATAAATAAATAAAAAATAAGAGTTTTTCAAAACGGTTCCAATCTTATTAGATATTGTGGAATTACCTTCTGATACTTGCATGTGTTCTTCCTGCTTGTAGGAAAATCAGGAGATGCTACCACCCAATATAAGATTTTAAAGTTGTAACAGTACTTCAGAAAAAAATACACATATATATATATATATATTTCTAAATTACAGTAAAAGCTAATTTTGCTTACATGTTCTCCATTTAGAAAATCTGACATGGTTTAAATTAGTCTTGAAGTAATACTAAATGCCCCATATTTATTTAGTAGTTTTAAACAAAATTTGCCACCCAGCGGGGCTAGCTGCAAAACATAAGGCTTACTGGCACTTTTTTTCTTCCTAAAATGAGATTTGTAATTCAATTATGTAGTCATAGGGGGAGAAAATGGTGTATGTTCCAGGCTGCAGCCCCTGTTGTCCGCATGTGCATTCTCAGATCAAACAGATCTAATAATTCCTTGTTAAAGTCATCATTTCCCATTAGATGAGCAACTGTGGCTGGTAAAAGGTAATAGTTACAGTGTGTTACACAATTAACACAGTGTGAAATGAACTGAAATATATTTTCTAAAGATGATTTTCAATGGAAATGGAGTATTTAGACTCTATGTATCAAAAGTACAGATCCAAGTGTTGGCTGTGGTGAATGATTTTACAAAACTGACAGCGTGCTTACTCACAGCAGGTCTTCTTCTACACATTAACATTAGTATGTTGTCTAAAGCTCATCAAGCATTCTTTAGGGCTATGAAAAAGAAAACTTGCATTAGATGGAAATCACTTGAAGTTGTCTGGATATACATAAATGACAGAAATGTCTTCAGGCTTTGTAATGGTTTCTGCCATACACACGCGCGCGCGCACACACATAGAAGTACTAAAAATTCAGATAACCACAAGGACTGAGATGTATAATAATAGCAAGTTTAGTGTAAGTAAAATTAATTTTGAAAAGAAATAACACTTCTCTGGGGAAGGGAAGGGAAGGGAAGGGAAGGGAAGGGAAGGGAAGGGAAGGGAAGGGAAGGGAAGGGAAGGGAAGGGAAGGGAAGGGAAGGGAAGGGAAGGGAAGGGAAGGGAAGGGAAGGGAAGGGAAGGGAAGGGAAGGGAAGGGAAGGGAAGGGAAGGGAAGGGGGAAGGGAAGGGAAGGGAAGGGAAGGGGGAAGGGAAGGGAAGGGAAGGGAAGGGAAGGGAAGGGAAGGGAAGGGAAGGGAAGGGAAGGGAAGGGAAGGGAAGGGAAGGGAAGGGAAGGGAAGGGAAGGGAAGGGAAGGGAAGGGAAGGGAAGGGAAGGGAAGGGAAGGGAAGGGAAGGGAAGGGAAGGGAAGGGAAGGGAAGGGAAGGGAAGGGAAGGGAAGGGAAGATGAAAAACCATGATTGAGCAGTTTTCTATGTTTTCTACATGATATGTGTTAAACTAACCAAATATAACTCAAGTAGTCAGTGAACCACAATATCCAGCAGTTCATAGATGCAGACATTTCTTATCAATTCCTGCAGAATCCATCTATCTTAATAAACAAAAAGAGCAGGTCTGGTGACAGATATCTGATCTGATGAAAAGTTTCATAGTTCCTTTAATGTAGTGGAGTGTTTTTCACTCCTTATTGGCTAAATGCAACTCCATGGAATTTAAGGCAATGGAACAATTGAATATCTCATCTGGGCAATGACACATTGCTGGGAAGTGGCAGAACCTGCTCTGGAAGACTGCTTCAAGTTCTGTTCTTCAACTGCATAAATCTTTAGGACCAACTTTCTAATGAGATTTATGGCCAGTGTCCATCAGCAAGTGGTGGCTGTTATGCACCAGCTCCATGCGTGCTCCAAGCCAGAGGAGATGAAGCTAGCTGAGATTCCCAAGTCATTTAGACAGGACTGTGTCCCTGCTGACAATTCTAGATTCTCATACAAATGTATTAGTATGACTAGCTTAGAGTTTATGTCCAAGTGACCAGCAAGTTTATGTCCAAGTGACAGCCTCTGACCATGAAGACAAGTCCCACATACTGTTGTGTTCAACAGAGCACATATCTACCCTTGAGGCAGCCTGATATGGTCTTAGATGATAAGAAGCACCATGTTAGCAAGGTACGGAGATATCACTAAACTTCTCAGAAAGGAATTTCAGAAGACGGCCATATACTACGATTGAGAGAATCAGGCTGAATCTGTAATACGGGTAGTAGAGCTTTTCAGGATCCCTTAGTGCAACAAAACTAAGCTCACCTTCCAGTAAGGGTGAGATGAGGCCAACTGACAGAACAGGAAGACTTGTCAGATGAAGGGGTACAGAAAAGTGATGTGGAAGTTAGGTATCACATGAATAGTGAGATATTTAAGACTGCGCCAAAACTGAGTACTTCAAGTCATGTCAGTAGTTTTATTTAAGCAATGAATGGCAGGAAATAGACACCAAAAAATGACCTAATGGGACAACTGTAAATACTTAGAAGAGTTATGTCCTTCAATACATTAAAGTGACTTTGTAACTATGACCTTTGCAGAAATTACGCAATATAATGTTCCTGGACAGTGAAATGCTAGAGCATGACTTCTTATTATGGAGTTGAAAATGCACATAACAGAAAATATCAATCTTAAATCAGGCAGACTGCACTGTGGATGATGTCCAGTTAAGTTGCTTCAAATGATTGGCAGACAGACAGAGTTTACAGCCAAATCTCTTATAACCAGCAATTTATTTTCAGTCCACAGAACTTCCAAACTGCTTTGTGATTCAGACTGTCCACACATGATTTCTTTCAATACAAGTGCATTTGATAGTTCAAACTTAGAAAGAAAAGATTGGCAATAATGATGTTCTTCTGTAGCTCTTTTGAGAAACTTCAAAACAATGACCCATAATTGTACATGAAGAAATGTTGTGATTTCTCAGCAGAAGGGCATTTCTTCAAGAGGAATATCTGCAACAAAAGCCTTTATATAATTCTTTAGAGTAGTGGCGAAAGGGATGGTAGGAAGTGTAAGAATCTTCATGCAGGGCATGAAAAAACAGCTACCAGTAGGAAAACGAGACATCTATCTATCTTCTCTCCTTGAACAGCAGGAAGCAACATGGGTGAGAAGAAATTGTATGGCTGCAAGAGTTGATTCAGTGCCACACAAAGGAGCTATGTGGAGTTCACTGTCTCCTTCCAGTATCATAGCCCAGTATCATGGAAAGGTGAGGTTCCATTCTATACCCTACCTAGGATGGTGATTAACAAGACTAATAATAACAGATATATAAATAAAATTGTGGAAGGACCCACCTCTGACAGTATGTCTGCACGAAATGAACCAATTTCTTTGGGTCAGACTGTGAAGCAACAGAGAATAATTGGTATTTCAGTTCTAATAGTGAGCAGCACTGCAAACAAACTCTGAGGATACTGACTAATCAGTAAATGAGGAAATGGAGGAAGACACTGTCCTCCTTTACAGTTTAAGTGGTCTTTCCTTTGTTTAATTAAGCTGTAGAGGTTAGGTTCACAGAAACACCTTGAAGCCCATCAAGTTTGCCCTAATCCAAAATTTCACAAAATTCTTGCTTAGCCAGTGTCTGGTCATACAGTCATAAGATAAGATTGAATGGTTATTAAAAAAAAAAAAAAAAAAAAAAAAGGCGTGGAGAACAAGAAACAGAAAACTTTTTTCAGGAGCACTCTACAGAAACTGGTCCAATGTTAAAAAAAAAAATTGCTTCCTCAGTTCCAGTCCAGTCTCTGCAAATTTGTAAATACATTTTGTTTTGTTTTATTTTTTTTACAGCAAGGCTTGAACAGACTTCACTTAAGCTGCAAGATTACCAAACCACCCTCCAACCCAAAAGTGTGCAACTGCATTACCTCAGTAATGTTCTTACATTTATATCTATCATGGACTTATATTAGCACAAGAGAGTGTGTTAATGACATGACATTGATTCATCCTGATATCTGTTATGGTGAGAGCACTGGTAAAGTTTGTCTCTGCAGGCAATGAAACAAAAAGACCTGCCCATTTGTTTCCAGATGAACCTACTCCATATGTTATGATAGCCACTTTGGAACCAGAGGTAAACAGAGAACTAACAATTAACAGTAAAATAGTGTAAACAGTAGCTTTAGGTGAGTTTTGTCTTCCAAGTATTTGCATTTTAAGGTTTCATAGATGAAGATCAAACTCAAGCTAAATGACCTACATTTAATGATCAAAATTAAACAATATTTGTAAAGGTTCAAATCCTTGTTTTGATTTAAAGGTTAACTTACAATGCAAACTTGCATAGCTTCTGTTAATCATATGGTGCACATTAAAATGTAGGAGCTTGTCTAAGAATGATGTAAAAGCCATTTCCCTAGACTGGAAATTCTGATCCACGCAACGCTTGTATTTGTAATACATACATACTAACATGCCAGAAATAAGGAATACTTCTAATTCATTAGGAACTGTCAGCATAAATCCCCAAAAGGCTACAGATACCCTCCTTTGGAGAACTAAGTGTAGGTAGGTCCAAGAGAGACAGTTTTCTGCCTTGAAACACATGAAAATCTACTTAAAGTTTAAAGTTGCTGACCTACTTTCCTCCCAAAAGAAGATAAATGATAGAAGCATCTCATTCCCTTAACACATGGAAGTCATCTCTTCTGGTGAATAATCTGGTGATCTTCCTGTTTAGTGCCCAAATAATCATTTATTTGAACTTGTGTGATTGTAGTCTAAAAACTGTACCTGTAAAATTGCCAGCTTGGTTATTCTGGCAATGTTAAGACCCCACCTGTACCATCTTGCAATGATTTACAGTAGCATTAAAGACTATGAAGAGCTGATGTTGTAACATTGTTGAAGAAAAAAATAAAAAAAATAAAAAAATAAAAGAGGGATGCATTATTGAAAACCAAAATCATGTTGATAAATGGGAAGAATGGTCTGAAATCAATATCAGGAAATTCAATAGAGATAAGTGTAAAGTACTACACTTGTGGCTTGTCTACACAAGCAAGTTAGTACAGCAAGTTAAAGCATGAACTTGCAGTATACTTGCTGCTACATACTAACTTTTCGTGCTGACACTTGCTAAGCACTAAGTACAGCACTGTGTGATGCTGTTTACTCCACATGTTGCATAGAGCTGGCATTAGTGCAGGCAACACGTATCCACAGGGGAATCTGGCAGAGAGAAGCCAGTGTGACATAAATTTGTACCCCATTCTACTGTGATTTACGCATGTAAATAATCCCTTAGGCAGAAAAGTCAAATGCATAAATAGAAAATGTGGATTTACAGGTTAGACCACATTACTGTATAAGAAAGTTATATTATAGTCAGTGTAGAAAACACAGCAAGCAGTCAGTGACAAATGATGAAAAATAACTGTGGTTTTCGTATTACACACAACACTACTGCTAGTAAATAGATAGAAATAGAAGAGAATTTTTCATATTGTGTTTTGCTTACTGTTGATAAGACTTCAGCCAGAATAGACTGGTTTCTTTAGGGTTCTAAACTTGAAAAGGTAGGCAAGTTTTGGAGTGCTTGTAGGAACACATTCAAATACTCTACAAGACTAAGGAAGTATGACCTATAAGGGGAGGTTAAAAGAACTGGGACTGTTTAGAAACTCTAAGACTGATAGCTAAGTCTGCTAACAGCTTTTGAAGATGTAAAAGAATGCTATAAAAATAATCTCCTGATAAGTCTTTTGATTCATGGGGATTTGGAAGGAAATAATGATGCATTTACAATGAAGGTGATTTTCAATACCAACATTTGAAAATATTGAGGTCTGTCATCCTGAGGGGTACATGAGCAGGTTAACAACAGGAGCAGGAAGAAATGGGTTTATTACTTTCATTTCTAACCTGGAGACATTCTGGTTCCACAAGAGGGAGAGGGAGAGGGAGAGGGAGAGGGAGAGGGAGAGGGAGAGGGAGAGGGAGAGGGAGAGGGAGAGGGAGAGGGAGAGGGAGAGGGAGAGGGAGAGGGAGAGGGAGAGGGAGAGGGAGGCAATATGAGGTGGAAAGAGAAAGGGGGGGCGGAGAGAGAGAGTAAGAGGGAGGGAGAGAGAGTAGGAGGGAAGAAGAAAGAGTAGGAGGGAGAGTAGGAGGGAGGGGAACTTGAACAAGGATTTCCCATGGGGAAAGGTCACAAGACTATATGGTTTGAGAAATGCTGGCTGAGTTTTGAGCCAGATTACCTTCAGAGAATGAGGCATCAAGCACACTGGAGAGTCCTAATGTTTAGGCAAACATCTTTCAGTGTGGTCTAAGAATTCTTTAGCCTTCATCTGAGCAGAAGCGCAGAATTAGCTTTGCAACTCCTTTTCATTTATCTGTTGAAATCTAAGAAACTCACACTAAAATGTAGACCCTCTAGGGGCCTGTACTTGGATCAAATATACTTTTTGCAATTAGGTACAGGGCAACAATATCTATTGACTGAAATATTGAGAAATAGGCCTAAAGAGGTAGAGCAGCAGAAAATAACATAAGAAAGAAGCTATGTAGGCATCTGAAGACTGCTAGTTCAAAACTTGAATGGTGACTGAGAAAGAGCACTGAAAAGCAATATAAGTAAGGCTTGCCATTTTTATTAGAATTAATAGTGGAGAACTCATTAGAAGTCATTTTTTATACTTTGGGACTTGAGAGAGACCATTGGAACTATGCACATGGAGGAATTTCTTTAAAAAATAAAAGATGAAGCCCTCTATCTTTGGAATTCTAACTGACATCCTGAATTCATTTGTAGTTTTAACTGCAAGAGATGTTGAGAAAATAGGATTTGTTCTAAAAAGATGAACAAAGTTCTTTTGGAATGGTTAACGAAAGACAACACTACTGGTAATATTTATGCAACTTAGATGGAGAAAATTTGCATGATTCCTATGGACAAAAGAAATGAATGCTTTTAACTCAAAATAAGCAAAAGCCTTCTGCAGGGATCTAAATTAAATACTAGCTTAATCTGAGGGGAAAAAAAGTAAAGACTTGCTTGATACTTCCAGAGCAATGTTAGAAAATGAGAAAATAATACTTCCTATGCTACAAAGAGATATTATGTAAAAAAAAATGTTTTTCACTGTAAGAGTTTTGATCATGGCCAATACGTAAGATGCTGATATGTAGAAAAGAGAGTACTATCCCAAAATAAGGGTGGAGTTACTACTGAAAAACACTACTGATCTCCAAAGTCCAAAGTTTACAACAAATCAAGTTCATTAATCTTGTTTTCTGAAGGACTAGAACTAACAGTAAATTTCATCAATTAAATGTTTCCATTAATTGCTTTCAAGTCATGGAAGACCCATTCAGGAATTTCCTTGTTAAGGTCTGGTTGACACACAGGTTGTGGCTACTGACTGCCTGCATTTTTAACCAAGAATAACTTACATGTCATAAATAAAGACAAGTGCACTTAATGTCAGATACTTATATACCAGTCCCTTTCAAGCAGTTATGAATGAACATTTGAAGGGTTAAAATGAAAAACTGCTAGGTAAATGCCTTTCCCAGAGCTTTACATTAAAAATGAATTTATTATTATTATTATTTCATAGAATAATAGAATATCCCAAGTTGGAAGGGACCAATAAGGTTATTATTATAATTATTTTTATGAAAAGGAAAAAGAAAGAAAGAGAAGAAGGAGAAGGAGAAGGAGAAGGAGAAGGAGAAGGAGAAGGAGAAGGAGAAGGAGAAGGAGAAGGAGAAGGAGAAGGAGAAGGAGAAGGAGAAGGAGAAGGAGAAGGAGAAGGAGAAGGAGAAGGAGAAGGAGAAGGAGAAGGAGAAGGAGAAGGAGAAGGAGAAGGAGAAGGAGAAGGAGAAGGAGAAGGAGAAGGAGAAGGAGAAGGAGAAGGAGAAGAAACTATCATGACTTCAAGATCACCACAGTCTCTATGAGTCAAACTTTATTATTTCTGTTTTGTTCGCCATCAGCAGTAATTGTTCTGTAATCTAAGCGTAGGTGGTAAAAAGGAACTTAGTCTGTTGTCTGTTGACAATAAAACCCAATTTCATCAGGAATATTATATATGTCTTGAAACTCCTATATAGATTTCTGCTCAAAAGTGGTGTTATTAGACATTTTTCTCACTATAATTATTGAAAATATATCTCTCAAAACTAGATGGGGACTTCTCATATATCTAAACAGAATATCCCCACACATAATAGTGGAGCAGAGAAACTGAGCAAAATAATGTTTTATGTATAGATTCTGTATATTTGAGGTAAAGACATACTTTATAACTTGATTTTTGAACGTTTGCATTTTAATATCATAGCTTTATTAATAATAATTTAGTAGTAGGTGTTATAAATCACTTACCTTAAACAATTTCTCACTACTGAACAAAACACAATTATGTCCCTGTGGTATAAAATAGCTGTTTTTGTTTGTTTATTTTTAGTTTTGTTTTTGTTTTCTTCAGCAGTGTTTAAAGTATTGACAGAACTGACAGATTGTTAAGTTACATCTGAATGTTCACTGGCACCAAATTGTCTCCATGTGTTATAGCCTCAGTCTTGGCAAGGTTCAGATCTTCTTAAGGAGAACACGGTTGGAAGGCTGAGGCCATTCGTGAGTACCTAATAACAAAGCAGTAATATTATCTTCACTGATCTCCATGCACCCCCCTACACATAGTTAAATACAATATTTAGCAAAATTTGCCAACCAGTCAGTCCAGAATATTTGGAAGGAGTATGTTGCAATTGTTGGAACTTCTTTGCAAAAATTTCTGTCTTTATTTCCAGGACATCCCTGCTCTATGACTAAACAAACTACTTACTTCCACCCAAGAAATTCAAACATGCTTCATAAATATGGCACCATAAAAATCACCACGCTATTGGACATTGTAAGAATTAATATGACTTTTTATTCACTTTCCATATCTTACCTCATTTAGGTTGCCTGTTTCTTATAGTCTTTTGCATCTTATTTTAAATTTGCAGTGACCTAAATGAGGAATTTAATGTCTCATGAATGTCTCATGCTATTTATGCATTTGCCAATTCTAGCTTAACTTAATTTAACTTAACTTAACTTAACTTAACTTAACTTAACTTAACTTAACTTAACTTAACTTAACTTAACCTAAGTTAACTTAACCTAAGTTAACTTAACCTAAGTTAAGTTAAGATGAACAGATTTGTAAGTACACTGGTCTTTCCCCAGGAATGCAGTAGTTCCTCCATAAAATACCGGAAAAAAAAAAAAAAAAAAAAAAAAAAAAAAAAAAAAAAAAAAAGTATCTTTTTGGAATGGCTAATTTTCACAACTTCACCCGTGTATTTCACCTTTATGAACTTTTTTGGTCCCTCTACTGCCCATTACCAACAGACAGAAATTCATTTCACTGATCACTAAAGCCTTCCTCGTAGCAATATCTCTACTTGCTACAGGGCTGAGGTACACTTTGAAAAAAGAATACACCTCACACAGGCTCCACCTTCTCAAATCTTATCTTTGACAATGAGACTGAAGCTCTCAGAAATAAATTTCATGTGAGTCATTGTTTTGCTCCTGATCTAAAGTGCACCTTAAGAAACAAACAAACGGTTTAAAATATGTACCATGCAGTGTACATAAGTCTAAGTTGAAGTAGAGACATATATATTTTAAAGAAAATATATATAAAATATATAAATATATATTATATATAAATATATATAAAATATATATAAAAAATAAATTAAATAAAAAATAAAATTAAAATCACAGAAATATTAACATTCCAATGAGAAAACAAGCTTTACAAAACAAAGTGATCTCCCTCTTAGTTTGGGTAATGACAGAATTTCAGCCAATTAATAGGGAATTTATAAAAAAAAAAAAAAAAAAAAAAAAGTAAAGATGGTTCACCAACACTTTTTGAGAGATCGTGCTATGTTAATCTTAATGAGTGCTCCTTTCACAATCAGCAATAAGTGTTAAACTTATCCATAGATACTGACTTTCTCAAATGTATTTAGAAAAAATAATTCATATGTGAATTTTAGTATAGGTTCAGTAAGACTGCCAATTCCTTATTAATAGAAAAAAAAAAAAAAAAAGTTTTTTTAGGCAGTAGTCAGTCCTTCCAGTGTCAGAATACTTATACATTAAAGCAGTAACAGGGAAAATCACCAAAGGACTTTATTATGCATTATAATCAAGGTTTCAGCTTTTGGATACTTGTACAAAGTGAATCAATTACTTCACTTCTCATGAATTTCAGACAGATACATTGGGATCAGAAGTTTTGAAAAGGGTCAGGAATGCTTATATTTCATTGACATATATAGAAGCATTGAAAAATAGTACTTTTTTGGGGAACTGTTCATATTTTTTAAAAAAACTAATTTCATAAATTTTATACCTCAAATTTATACACATATGGTTTACAAGAAATCTGCATTACACTGCTTTGAAAACTGGGAGTTCTTTGCATCAAAACTCTTTCTGAGTATGTAAAGTAGCTACATATTTCTGTATTATAACAAAGTTCTTTGATGCAGCCATTTAAGGTCTTTGGAATGGTAGACACATAGTTACATATGGTTCAGGTGGTGAAGAGTAATTCTTTAGACAAAATGCCTAAGCTTTAGGCATGTCTTGTTGTCCAAGTAAAGCAGCTGTAATCCTTGTTTTCATCCACAGTCTTTGAACACATAGTTTTCAGTGCAGTCTGTGAAATTGCTATAGGATTCTATGTTACAGCATAGAAGTCAGAGAATGTATGAAGATGCAATGATTTAATCACAGTAACACTTCACTCTAAGTAAACACCTTAATGTAGCATTATGTAAAGCTCTAGGTCAATTTATACTACAAGACTTCCCTTCTGATCTCCTATAGATGGAGTCTGAATATTACTTAGTTCAAAGGTATAGCGAATTTCAGTAGTTTCTGGCTTCATACTTTTTATGTAAGAGAAACTTTGAAAGATAAGAACTTTTTTAAATATAAACTTACTATTTTGCTTACTATCCATGCAAACTTGGGGAAAAAGGGAGAAAGGGATACAGTATGAGTGACTTCATACAGAGGGAAGTATTTTCTGTCCTGTGCTGAAGTATTTTCATATAATTAACAAGTTAAAGTTTTTCAGCTTTTTAGCACTGTTTAGAACTTTGATCTGGGATAATTGCAGTGTAAAACCACCTGTTTCTTGTATCCCAGATTCCTTGTCTCAAAACACAAATACATAAGTTCTTTTACTGATCCACCCAAGGCAAGTTTAATAAATTGATCTTTTACTCAGATGACTGATCCATGTACTTTTGCAACATGAATAATTGGTTTCATTAAAATATCCACATTTGTGGCCTCTCTATCTAGTGAAAATAAGACACAAAGCATGCTATAGATGAAAAAAAGAAAAAGAAAAAAAAAAAGCACTCTTTCATCTCTTAAAATTACTACTTCAACCTTCTTTAATCCTAAAAATATACCTTTAGAGCTATACATTTTTATTATGTCTAGATTTATTATGTCTAGACTTGGTGGGCTATAGTGAGGCAACATTTGCCTGACCTAGGGCTTTATTAAGATAATGTTGTACAAGACCCAGATACCCATATGTACATTGTTTAACTGAATTAAATACATTTATGCTTACTGAATTCCTTTTTCACCTAGAAAAAACAAGTGTTCTTCAACACTGAAGAACACTGAACAAAAAATTTCTTTCAAACAGAAAATATTTCCCAAAGAGACTGAAAGAACTGTAATGAACTAACAGCTAACACAATACATGTTATGATATTAGATCACTGTTTCACAAAAAGATAACCAAAACAACTCTTCCAACTTCATGCTCAAGAGGACTTAGGAGGAACAGAAAGTTATTCTAAGGTTTAAGACTAAAAAAAATCATGACTGGCTGTCTCAGAGGCAGATAGATAAAGTACCAGCTACCACAATCGGAAGAATCAGAACCATTACATGATGAATAATTCCAATGTGTATTGATGCTTCTGGAAATGTTGGTATACATATATATAATTTTATGTATATATACATATTTATTTATATATATGATCACAATATAAATACTTCATATATTTGTTTTTTTTTTTAAATAATAATAATAGTAATAACAAAGCTGTACCAGTAGTAGTCATTCACATTCACTTTTCAGAAATATAAATGAGAAATCACACATGTAATGCTCAGTCATAATATAGATTGCTGATCATATTTAACACTGGAATTCTTATACTATTAAATGAAAATTAGCACCCTACTAAATAGTAAAATCCCAGTGATTTCAATGCAGCCAAGATTTTCCTCTTAGTCATAGCACAAATTACTTTTGTGTCTCATGTTCAGAATAATTACTTTCCATACAACACAAATGAGGAAACATTACTTGTATTATCACAGATCCTGTCAAAGAAAAAAGAAAAAAAAAATGTAGCTCAGCATCTTCCTGAATGAGATCAGAATCTGGACTGTATGGCTTGGACCATTTCTTTCCCCAAATCTACATAAGATCCAGCGTCACAAGGTTGTTTTGGGAAAAGTCACATATAATGAAGAAATAATTCCCAGAAGCATATTGGTTTGAAGGAGCCAAAGCATTAATAATATGTAAGTCTCCTCTACTACCTGTACATCACTGGAAAATATATACTTATCAGTAAAATTATCCATTTGCTTTATTTCATTCTCATTTAAGTTCTGCATGTTTCAGCAACAGAGGTCCATAACTGGAAGTTCTTTCAACTTCTCACTTCTTGAAATATTGTTAGTGTTTATTGGGACTTTGGAGAAGTTGCTCATGATATTGTGCATATTTAGAAGCCAACCTATATCTGCTTTCACAGCTTTCAGAGCCAGGGTATAAGGGTGGGTGGGGGAAGGAAGCATTGCCAGGAAGGATAATTCTGAAATGCTGAGTTCTTTGGGCAGCCTTCTTTAGGGATGGACTTGTTGCTGGTTATCTGGATAGTGGGGTTAAAGTATGCAACCATACACACCAAAAATATAATAGACATGAGCTTTTTGTTCATAGGAAGAAAAGTCCCTCATTCCATAAAAAGGGGTCTCTTTATTCCATAAAAAGGGATCTCTTCATTCCATAAAGAGAGAGCAGTGCCTCAGAGGAAGTTAAAATTAAGGCAAAGGTTCCCCACTTCTAAGCAATAATGAATCATATAAAAAAATGTCCTGCTCCAGTAATTTCTCATCTGAGTGGGGTCTACAACTCAGGTTATCTAGACCCTTCACAGTAATCTGCTTGATAGGAAAAGGGCCTGAGAAGTTTTTATATCTTCTTAATATATGTCTACATGTATTCACACACGCACGCACACACGTGTATATGTACCCACACAAACATGCCCTCACACAGAGTTATAAATATATATATGTACATATGCAAAGAGACAGACTGAAAACCATGTCAGATGTGGAGTATTACCCACTTTTCAGAACCATTTATACTATCTACACAATACATATTGAAACTCAACTTTAAGATATTTTATTTTTATGTACAGTTCTTTTTTTTTTTTTTTTTGTCTGGAAATAAAATATCTAAATACAGACAGACTGTAATGTTGTATATGTATAGCTTTCAACAATACTTTAGCTGAATAAATGCTTTGTACATAGTTCTGTCTTTTAATGGAGTTTACAGCTACATTGATAAAATGGATTCCTCATTTCCTTGATTGCTTTTAACCAATAACAAGCAGAGAGACAATTACAAGTTAATATTAATATGCAGCTCAAATAACACTGGTTAAATTATGTACAATACAAACCATTCATACAAATGAAGACTAGGATATTGAATTTGTTACAATATTTTGTAATAAAGATAAGACAGCCACTTATAACTTACATGTTCTCCGCCAGGCATCTTCCTTTGTAAAGATCAGTTGAAGGGTTTTTAAATAGCTTAGCTTGCCTAAACTCAACCAGGTTTAAAGAATCAGAGCATAAAGAGTCAGAGAAACATGAAACCAGAATGTCTGCCCACATGTAAATTCCAAATGTTTGCCCATCTTTACTAGTAACAGGCTCGTTCCATGGAAAAAGTGCCACCTAACGCCACCTCGAATGTGCCTACTGTATGCTGGAAAAAAGTCACGATGTTTTGCTGTGTTCATATAATAAGGAATACTGAACGCTAGACACACATTTCTCCCGTTTTAACAAGTATTTACTCCTACAGTATTATTTACCAGTACAGCTACTCCAAGCAGTAGAATGCATGAGTGGGGATTATTGATTGGCATGTATTCAAAGGACTTTCAAAGAGATTTCCATAACAGTCTGTGTTAGAAACCATTCTCTGTCTAGTTGATCCATTTTGCTTGATGATAGGTTATCCAGAAACCTTAGATATCAGACAATGAAATCTCCCTTAACAGAAATCTCAATAGATGTGAGCTGAACAGAGTGTGTGTCTCTGTGTATGTGTATGGTTTTATTTTAAATCCATAGTGATTTACAACTAGATTGATACATGGAGCTGACTGGGTAAAAATTACATTAGATTGTTTTCCACTAACATATTTGCAGCCATTTGACATCAGCAGCAGCAGGTAGACACATTCCAGGCAATAGATGTGGCCTTCCTCCTTGAGGTTACAGCCCTGTCATATGACCTCTTTTATTCCCCAGGCTTCAGTCTCAGACACGTGTTCATCCTCACCCTGAAGGGAAGTAGGGTGTGTCACTGTGGTAGTTGTAATCAGGACACACCTTCTGTACTAGTTTATAATCTGTACTATAAAAGGAAATGTAAATACAGATTACTTTAAAGGGCTTGGAGCAGAGCCATGACACATGGCTCTGGGTCTGCTCCTGATAACAGGTTTTTGAAGGGTCATAGTTGCAGAGTGTGTTCTTGGTAGCCTTGTCAACCTTTTCATACTCAATTCGACAGTTAAAGGACTTGGAATCTTTGGCATCAATCACTGTCTGTTGTGCCAAGTCAAATTCCACTATTTTTGTAGGGGGCACTAGGCTCACAGATACATTCCCTTGACCAGTGGAGTTATGCCTGAAGTAAACGCTAAACGTCCCATTGCCATGGTCAACAATTTTCCCTGTTATTAACAGATTTAGCTTCACAGTCTTGATGTTGGAATGAAAATCGCCCCAGCCAAACATTTTCTTAAATTTCCCAGTCTTGACAATGGGCCGTCTCTTTGCTCTGGGTCGAGGCTCTTGCAGGTCTGTGGAGTTCCTCAGCCAGTCCCAGAGATCTTGCTCAGAATAAGTTTCTGGGGCATCATATCGCAGGTCCAAATCTGTATCATTTTCCTTTCCACGAAAAGTCTGTGACAGCAGTCGGCTGATGGACAAGTCTTTGTTACTTTCTGTCCATATGTGCTTTAGTGTGGATTTGGAGCTTCCTGATTTTAGAAGTTCTGTTTTTCCTCCATTTGTTAAATTTGCACAGGTAACCTGAAAAATAATGAAGAGAAAAAGAAAGAAAGGATATGATGAGATATGTAATATCCATATGTAAAATCCATCATTTCCTTGTGAAACAATGAGCAAATTTCAAAATCATAAGAATTTTTTTGGAGAAATAATTATATTCTCTGTACTCAGGTAAAACAAAACCTAAATGTCTTAACTTCTTTTGGAAGAACATAAACTTCTTTTAAAGTAGTCATTATTTAATGCTTTTTTGGCAATCTTTTACACTGGCCTTCAGAATTAATTCTGATCAATTCTTCAGCCTGTAAGTCACCTCTGTTATGATGCCTTTAAGTGATGAGTAAGTAAAGAAATACTGCACAAACTAAGGTACACAGCCATGTCATCTTCCAGTGTGTATGTGGTTTTCACTGGCCACTTCTTATCTCAGAGGGAAATATTCTTGCTTGAATGTTCTCTCTAAACAGTGGATGCATTTTCCACCATCAGAGGCACATCCATTTTTCTTAGCTGCCCCTGGAGTTTACTGTCAAGGTCCTGTCTTGCTGGTGCCACCTTGACCATGCTCAGAGTCTGTGTCATTATAAAACAAGTAATAGCAATATAACTTTCCTACTCCTTTTATAAGAACACATTGGTCTGTAGTCTTAACTGGGACCTTCAATAACAACTAAAGAATAAATAATGGGATGAAAGTTTTAATGAGTTTCTTTGACAGCAATAAACATACTGTAAGCTTTACCTCAATTAATGCAAGAGGAGTCACACATGCTCCTTTACAGATTAACTACTGATTTGCCTTGTCTGTATCTAGTACGACATGTATTTCTCCTTCCTCACTCAACTTCTTTCTTCACACCTTCATCCCAAAACCAGTGGTCTCTGCAAGACAGAGATCCATTTGCATATTTTCAAGAAAAATATGGCTACCTATCTGAAAGTAGTAATAAAAAGAAATCTTACAAATCATGTTTTTATTTTGAGAGACAGAAGGAAAACCCTGCACCAAGTTCCTAAAAATCATAAACCTCAGAGATTGTTTTTCACAGAATTCAGTGTCAGTGCAATTTTACCTTATTTATTTTCTATTCGCCCTGTTTGTGTGGAAAACAGAGAACAGATGCAGCTTTACACCTGTCTGATGCAGCGCTAATGGAGAGCTCCGATGAAAGGTGGAAGGGATGGCTAGAATTGGCTGGGGACAGCAGGTTGACAGGGAGGAACCTACAAACTTTTCCCTTAAAAATTCACATAAGACATGCTGCCTCATTTTTTAATATTTGAACTGGTCTGAAGAAGCCATTGAGTTTCTTATTTCCCTTTTCATGGCTACATAGCACATTCTGAAAATGTCTGCTTTATGACTCTGTTCTGGTGCTGAGTTACATGCTTCTTTCATATCTTCAGTTGTATCTTTCTCTTCACTTAAAAATGAATTGGGTGTATTCCCAATCCAAGAAACACAGCTAGTATTTAAATTATTTAAACCATGGCCCTTTCTTACTGGTACAACTGCAAGTATATGTCACAGAGGTTATTTATTACATGGCCTTTTCATTTCTTAACAATCATGGAATTGAAGCATATTTTCATTAGCTTCAACACTCTTTCAAGGTCAGTTGAAGGCATATACATAAAATCAGTTTAAGCTTTCTTAACACCTTAATCAGATCAGCAACTATGCCCCAAAACTTTTACAGTAAACAAATAGGTAAACAATTCTGTCACATCCCTTACTATACCTCCTCAGTGCACTTCAAGTTGAGGGGACAGTAATGATAATAGATAAAATATGGGTTTTTTGTAAGATCTTGCCAAAGGGATGACTTTCTCCTCCTTTGTACTGAAGGAAGGATAAACATACTCTAGAATTTTGATAGGCAGTTTGTAGATGCATTTTAGCATCAACACAGGGAGCCAGGAGAGAAGCTGTAATGAAATGCACTGATGGTGTGATGGTTAATGAAGCAGCAATGAAGATGTCACAGGGAGAGAGAAAAAGACTCAGAATAAAATTTTGCAGTAGCATATGGGGAAGGAGTGCAAAATGAGAGGAGAAATGTGGTTAAAAGGAAAAATGTGCCTGTCTAGTAAGAATCTGTCAACCCGGTCCGAGTCTAGCAGTTAGCTAGCAGAGCTAGTATACCTTCAATCTGTAGGTAAGACACAGATTGCTGGCCACTGTATAGTTCTTTCCTTAGAGCTTGCTTTTCCTTTGTTTTGCTTTCTGCATCCAATGATTTACATTTCATAGGATTATACGACAAGTTCCATTTAGCAAGATGTAACAGTATAAAAACTACTTAAGAAGAAGGTCTGCTTTTTCAGCTGTGTAAAACTAAATGCTGAGGAAAATAAGTATTTTCTGAAAGAGTTGCTGACTGATCCGATATATTTGTGCTCTTGAAAGGCAGTATATTTGATGGAAATGGATGATTCAGATCCCATGCATGCTGTACTGCTTCATACCTGACATAACAAATACAATTGATTGTTACTGTCATTGATTTTGTAATACCTAAAAGGCTTCTGGTCATGCAGTTAGCCCTGAGACCTCTGTTTGCGATTTTCAGTGTGGGTAACAGTCTGCTTCCATGATTAAAAGCCTGAATTTGCCCTCCCTAGTCAAGTGTCTATGTAAGTAAGCACTGGAAAAAAAAAAAAAAAAAAAAGAGGGTTAATAAAAAAGCTCTAGAATTCATTGCTCTTCACTAACATTTTCCAGACAACTGCTTTTTCATATACTGTTAGCGTACTATGTACTATAGAAAGTAGCTATATGTATCCTCAGAGACTTGCACACCCAATAATATAGAGCATTGCTGCGTAATAGAATTTCTGCAAATGCAGCAGTTATTTTCACATGAATTAATTTACAATTTTCTTCTCTCTCTCTTCTTTCCAACCATAAGTTGGCAATAATACAAGAAAGATATTACAGATCCATGAGATTTTGCACTTACTCATGTGAAAAACAGCTTAGACCCATTTTAGCAAGGCTTGAAAAAAGTGCTGATTGAAAATGACTGATAGAGTTAAAATACTGAGCACCCAAAATTCTATGGTGGCTTTTGCGATCTTCCTTGAGTATACATGTATATAATTCAGAAACATGCAAATGCTCCCTTACCAACTAATTCACTGTAACAAGAGTTTCTTCTCTTCCAAAGCCAACTGTCACTCCCAAACTGAAATGCCTTGCCCTCGATTATTTACCTTCTTTACAATAACAGTTCACTGGAACTGTTCAAGTCTAGGAGGATTGGGATGAGTATGGGTATTTTTCTAGATATTTAGGTTCTATAAATTTATAGAGTTGGCAAGTAATACATTTCACTGTACAAAAATAAGTGTTATTTCAGTTTCTGTTGGTTTAAGTGTTCATGGTACAGACTCTTACAATGTATACAGAACTTTATATGGTAGTCTCCCAGTCTTCATTGGTAGCTTTAAGCTTTATTCTAAGGAAGTAACAATGATGAAATACACATGAACGTTGAAAACTCTAGCCCAGTACAGTGTAATATATCAATGTTGCAAAAGGGCTGAGGAGGGGTATTTCCTGTGCCAGCATACCTAGAAGTGAGTGATTATGATGTCAGCAGTGTACATATAGAACAAGAATAAGGACAAAAAAATATGGGAATGCTTAGCCAATACTACAAATGTCACTGGAAAAACACTCACTAAGACTAGGAGACTGACCTTCTGTTCTAGTCTTGTATTTTTAATGGAAAGTACAAATTTCCACTACAATGAATGACAAATTGCTATCCCATTCTTCTTGTGTTTCTAAGCAAAGGCAAAGACACTGGGCACAATATGCCAAAGCGTCATTTAAAAATAAATAGATACACAAGAATTGATCCATAATTTATTTTTTTTTCATTAAAATAGAATATTCTATTCATTCTGTATCTTCCTTTTTGAGGCTGAAGAAATTTTATTGATGAACTTTAGCTTCATTAGATGTGTTTTAATGAATATGTGTAGCTCATTTAGGACTTCCTAAAGGATAGGTAGTTGTCTCAAAAAGCTTGGTGTTCTCTTTCAAGACTCAACTCTGAATGCTTAGGCAGGTCGAATTTAAATACTTGAAACAGAGAAAACAAATATGGAAAGTCATATTAGGAAACCATCAAGGTCTCAAGTAGTGATTTAGTCCTTCTTCCCATCTGAGGTTAAAATAAACCATAGCTGTATTAAGATTAATTTAAGACTGATAAATCTGAGATTAAAAAATAATAATTCAAAGATGTACAGAATGCCTCTTGATTTCTCACTCTTTTCTTTTTATTCTAGCTCTATTACAGTTCATTACCTATAATTACAGTATTGGCTTAGAAATTATGTATTTATTCCTCTGAATGTATGACTACTTGAGGGCAAATGAAAATGCAAACAAACAATCTTATAAGGTAGAAAATCTCTCTCTTCAGGTAAATAACTAATCAAAACCAAGATCATTTTTGCTGGCATAGCACTGTAAGAATTTGACAGCGCTGTGTTTGTATGTTCTCTGTATACAAGAATTTGGAATTTTCTTTCCTCTGTCAGATATCTCAGCATTGATAGAACAATACTGATAGAACAATACTGATAGAACATTTGATAGATAGAACATTTAATTGATAGATAGATAGATTTGATTGATAGAACAATACATTGATAGAACAAAACTGGACTATTATCAAGGCAGGATGGCACTCAGAAATTTTTTGCTGAACCTAATTTTCCTAGGTTTTATCCTTTTTTATCCTGTTTCTTCCTGTTAGGTAGAGGAAAATCTGGACCTAGATTGCTTTGACCAATCTTTGACACTGCGTTGAACAATTTTTATTCCTATACTTGTGTACACACCATACAAAGTCATTACTGGCATGGATCCATTTTATCTAATTAATAATTTCCAGATAAGTCAAAGCCTATATTCTACAGATATTTAACCATTTACATAGAAATTGAGAATTAATTTTGATATAGAAATGATTATAACAGAGGGAAATAAAACACAGTGATGGACTTGCAGCTGTTACAAATGATTACAAAAATGATATGTGAGAAATGGAGGACAAAAGCAGAATACCACACACAGTACTACTTCATATAAACAGAACTCTCTGTTTCTAACTTTCAATTCTTTTTGCTATATGACTGGCAGAGAATAAGCATGTGGATTGGCTGATCAAAATGTGCAAACTCAAATGAATCTGACAAATGGGACAGTATGTCTTAATTTACTGTGTCAAAAGAGAACACATAAATGACTATGAAGGATCAGACCAAAAAGTCATTTAGAAGTGTCCTGCCTCCAAAAACAGCTATGAGAAGCCTCAAGAAGAGCAAGAACAAGGCAAACATATCATAGTCCCTTAGATTCTCCCCAGCTACCTAATATTTTTATAGCTCCCTAATATTTTTAATTTCCTCAGCTATATATTATTTCTCTGTTTGTTGGTTTTTGTTTTTTTTTTTTTTTCAGTAACTTTCAGTAGTTCTTTCTGCACTTTCATCGTAATTTTGAGTAGATTTACACGAGTTTTCAGAAAAGCTTTCTTCATGCTATTTCAATTCTGCATATTTCTTGTTTTACTTTTGATATATTCTGTGTTTTTTTTTTCAAATGGCTCTTGCTAGAAGGAAAACATATCTATCTGACCACAGCTCTTTCACACAACAGAGGTTATGCAGGACCAGAAGCTGATATAAATTCACTTGATGATAGCTGATATAAATTCAGTGAAATTTAATACCATTAAATTTGAGTGACTGTATCAGTTTATGTCTGATTTGGATCTGACATACAAATAATCAAAGGGTAGTTAGAAAATTCATACCCACAGAAAGATGAGGGCACTAATAAACATGCATTCATGTTAACTGTAGTCACTGCCACAAGCTCTGTGAATGAAGAAACAGACTGAAGAAAAGAAGTGGCAGACTGCCACTACAGTTTACAAAAGTCTCAGAACATATTTTGTATTAGCCTAGTTCATGATCTAGAGTGGGAATAACCTCACTTACCACCTCGCTTGTATGGAATTTGGGTGGTAGGTACAAGGTATTCTTCTGGGCTACAGAAGAGTGAAACAGAATAAACTACATCATCTATCTCAATTAGCTATTAATGGACCCTCAAGGATTGAATAAATGTCCATCATCTTGCATGTCTCAGGGTATGCAAGAAAACACTGACCATATTACTTATGGGTTCATATTACTTATGGGTTTGCCATGGAGAGAACACAAAGGCTGCAGGCTGGAAGGTCAATGATTGCCCTTTATGAAATTCTCTAGTCATGTCCAAGTCCACTGCTCCCTATACCATAAAGGAGGGAGGCTAGTGCTATGCTACTTGTACAGCACGGTGTGCAGGCTAAGAATCATAGAATCATAGAATCATTAAGGTTGGAAAAGACCTCAGAGATCATCTGGTACAACTATCCCCCTACTACCAATATTACCCACTAAAGGATATCCCTAAGTACCACATCCAACCTTTCCTTAAACATGCCCAGAGACAGTGACTCCACCACCTTCCTGTGCAAACCATTCCAGTGTTTAACTACTCTTTCTGAGAATAAATTTCTCCAAATTTCCAACCTGAACCTCCCCTGGTACAACTTGAGGTCACTCCCTCTTGTTCTATTGATAGTTATCTGCAAGAAGAGACCAACGCCCAACTCCCCACAACTTCCTTTCAGGTAGAATAGTAAAATCAGAATCATAGAATGGTTTGGGTTGGAAGGGACTTTAAAGATCATCCATTTCTGAGCCCCCTGTCATAGGCAGTGATGCCACCCACTAGATCAGGCTGCCCAAAGCCCCACCCAACTTGGCCTTAAACACTTTTTGTATTCCACTTGAATGTTTGCTAGTATTGTTCCTCTTAGATACAGGAGATTTCCTATACAGAGGTTCCATTTTGGAGGGAGTATAGCTTTGTATTATTCTGTTATCTTTGGGGTTTTGTTTGACAATACAAATGATTTTTACCGTTATTTAAATCTGAAAAATAACTCTCCTTGTGTCTTTTTTGTAGACTAGTGACTAGAACAAATGTTTTATACACAGGATTTTTAAAAGTGTTTGGTGATCTAAAGACACAGATAGGCACTTGAAATCCATCAGACAGACTGTGATTATGAAATCATTTCTTCTAACAGCAGTGCCCTAACACATTTTTCTCTTTCTCCTTTCTCTCTGCTTTGCTTTGGCAGTGCTGTCCTCTCAGCTGTGGCAGCACAGCTCATGGTATACACTTTGTAATGACTTTCTATTTCCTTTCACAAAATTCCAGAGTGGAAATCAAACTTGAAGTTAAACATTAAGGATTCTCTAAGTGCATGGAGAAACCTGGACACTTTGAACCAGGAACCAAAAGCGCAGAGTCACAACAGGAAGCCATTAGATATCAGCCCTAAGAAATGTTCCCTTTTGCTGGAAAACAGAGGTGAATACAGGAACTGCTGTCACTCTTGTCTTTCAGAGATGAAATCTCACTCTTTTTCTTTAAAGATGTAGCAGGAAAGGAAAAATAGAGGAAAAAATAAATAAATAAATAAATAAAAATAAAAAATGTGATTGTCATATTAATTTAAGAGCTTGAGAACACCAGAGTCAAACCAAATGTCCATCTTGGATACCATGTATCCAACACTGGTCAAAAGGTGATTTTGTTGGCTAAGAAAACAAAGAGAAAAATATGTTAATTCTATCAGACAATCTTCTCGGTCTTAAAATACTTGAAGATCACAGACTTCTGAAGTTGGAATGGTGGTTATGAATTCAATAACCTTCAACAAATATTACTTATAGGAACTGGCCTGTCTCTCTCTGAAATTCTAAACATCTGAAATGATCTGTGAGCAGCAGTTCCACACCTCAAATTCCATTTGTCTGAGGAACCTTCTCTTGGATGCTCAGGACAGGGAGAGCTGTAGAAGTTTATGGATGGCACTAGGGGAGCTTCCAGGTAAAGAAAATGAAGTGTTGTCTGAGTTAGAGGTACTTCCAGAACTAGGAAGCTCCAAAGGTGATAGTCAACAGAGAGTATAAAAACATGTTGTAACTGTGTTACTTAAATACATTTAAATTGTATGAACTCTCTCTCTCTTTATCAGCCAAATCCTGACCACCACTATAGTCAACACTAAAACAGGAGTTTTACGGGAAGAACAAAAGGATAAATATACAAGATATAATGTAGTTTGCTTTCATTTTCTTGCCTAGTCATATAATTAAGGCAGATTGGATGCTGTTTAGCATGTAAAACATCGTTTCTCTTTCAAATTAGAAAACATTAAATTATCCCATATAAGACTCTGTAAACTGAAGGACCAACTGAGTTACAATACACTGTGAAAATCTTCACGTTACCGTTTTACAGCTTACTGCTTTTTGCCTTAGAATTGCAAGATTTCAGCCCAAATATTTCTAATGGTGGAGATGCAAGTGAATTTATAAAGATTTTGAAAATGATTGAAATATAACTGTATGAAATATCCTATTAACTCTTGCCCTACGTTTTACATTTTTAGAAAGAATTTAAACTAAACTCTTGAAGCCTGCTGCCTATGTTGTCATTAAAGATTTTTTACTTCAGTGGATTATGACTTGAAAATTCACCTCAGCTCTGTTCAGCAGGGGATTAAACTTCCATGGAATAAATTAAAGTGGGTTGAACATGTCTAACAGAGTTCTAAGACCCCTGTATTATACCAATATCACAGAGTGCTGCTAACTTTGAAATGAAAGTCTAGCTAGGTAAATAAATTTTGTCAAGGATCTATTTCTCTCATTCCACATTCCTATAAGCCTTCTTTTATTAACGTTGGTTTGCCATTTTCTGCATACATGTAGAAAGTAATATTAAATAGAATTAGATTTAATATGAAAGGCCACAGAGCAACATTTTAATCAAAATTTGCACTGTATTTTTCTTTACATATAACACACTGAAGAAAACGTCCATTTCCATATTGTTACACATATTTCTGAAGAGAGTGAAAAAGACTGTAATGTATTCTTCACGTTAAATGGAGGATCATGACAACAGTATCATATTGTCAAGATTTTGGCTGGGATGGAGTTAATTTTCTTCATAGAGGCTCACACAATGCTGAGGTTTGGATTTTTGACAAAAAGAGCTGCGATTACACACCAATGCTTTTAGTTGCAGAGCAGTGTTTGCACTGAACCAAGAAATTTTCAGCTTCTCATGCTTCTCTGCCAGCAAGTAAGTTGGGGGTGGATAAGGAGCTGGGAGGCGACACAGCCAGGACAGCTTACCCAAACTGTCCAAAGGGATGTCCCACAACATATGGCATTACACTCAGCAATAAAGGCTGAGGAAGAAGGAGAAAGGGAGGGACATTCAGAGTAAAGGCATTTGTCTTCCAAAGTAATCGTTACACATGATGTACCCTGCTTTCCTGGAAGTGGCTGAATATCTGCCTGCCAAGGCAAAGCAATGAACAAATTCCTTGTTTTGCTTTGTTTGCATGTGCAGCTTTTCCTTTACATAGTAAACTGTCCTTGTTCCAACCCATGAGTTCTCACACTTTCACCTTTCCAATTCTCTTCCCCATTCTTGTGAGATGCCTCACAAGATTCCTCTGAGTGGAAGTACATACTCTGCCAACATTAGTGAATTTGTACAAGATTCTTGTGAAATACAAAAAAAGGATTGCAGAAATATGTGAAATCCTCCTGCAAAACTATAGTTTCCGGTCATAAAAATTGCCTTTTTTTTATCCATTTATTAAAAAGCTCTGTACTTTGGTAAGGGTATTTATAAAAGTACAGGAGCTGTTCCACAGTCCAACAAGAGTTTGGTACATCCCTGCTAACATTCATGCCTTCGTCTTCAGCTTAAATCCTTACCAGAGATGCATAATATCTTTTCAGAAGTCCTCTGTAATCACAAAGACAACGTTGCCTTCTCTTTGAATTTCAGACAGAAATAGCAATATATTCCCTTTCTAACTGTGTTTTGTTTAATAAGCATTGATCATTCATTCATTCTGTCAGTGGATATGAAAATCTTTTAAAATCCATCTCTAAGAAGAGAGGTGAGTTCCTTTGATGGTTTTCTGATAAGGAAGGGAAAGACTAAACAGCTATTCTATTGCAAGGGTACTCAATTATTTTTATTGAGATGTACATATCTCAATTTACATTCTCTTTACATTCACTTTACAAATCACTCTTACAGAAATTTGCTCAGCAAGAAGCAGCATGTGGTTAATGTCCCTACTGAACAAGAAAAGTCACATTTCTTTCCTGGCTATGACCTATGCAAACATGTTGCAATGTTCCCAAAATGCAGAGGTGTAGAAGAAATATGGAAATTGGCAAAAAATTGTTCTAGATCCAAATCTGATCAGGACTCCTCCATCATTTGCTCAGTTGGGATGCAAGAAAACCAAGTAGCCTCAGAAAAAAGTACTACTTCTTTTTGCATACATTGCTGGCTTTTCTGTTACTGTGGACACAGGTAACATGCAACTCATGTTATTCCATTAAGAGGAATAAAGTCACAGACCACTAGGAGATACCATATACCAATTTTTCTACTTTCTACAAACTAACAATATTTTAAGTATTTCTTTGCAGTGATTATCTCTGAACTTTTGGAGACCTGTTTTTAGGTCTATGGTATCTTTTTGAGTTGATCTAAACAGACATTGTGAGGGAGCCTAGCGCAGCCAAAAAAAAATGAATACCCAACAGAAAATTGACATTGCCTATGCCTACTAGCTGTCTTTTATTTTCTTCCTACAATAGTATCATACCTAATTAAAAGTGAAAACTAATATCCATCAGGATTAATCAAATTCCATATGCAAATATCTGCCTCATGTGAGGCTTGGTCCAATTGCTAGTATCATCACTAAGGTCATTAATTTAAATTGAGATGAGTTAAGAGTCCTATGAGGATTGACATATAAATTGAAGGAGGTTATTCATTGCTAAGTTTTTCATACTGAAATGACAACTTAGGAAGAAAATATGCGAACAGTGCTTTAGCACATCAATTCCTAGGATAATGAGCAGTGCCGTGAGTTTGTCTGTGGAGGAGCATGAGTCCTCTCCTTTAATATAGTGTGGTTCTGATACTTTGCTTTAAATTCACATTAAGATGTTCAATGCAGGTAGTTCAAGGTCTACTAGGCTGATATCTCTGGGATTATTTTATACTTGCTGACTTCTGCCAAGCACCTTCAAATAACACAAACACATTTTTAATCAAAACTTGAGTGCAAGTTTCATAGACCCTTCAGAGATTCTTTCACAGTTTTTAGAAAAGGACCAAATATTTCCAATTAACAGGAAATATACACTCAATTTCTAAACAGAAATATGGGAGCTCTAGAGCACTGGTTGTACTAGTGCAAATACTCTGCATTCTCAGTTTAGCGTCACAGAATCACAGAATCACAGAATTTCTAGGTTGGAAGAGATCTCAAGATCATCGAGTCCAACCTCTAACCTAACACTAACAGTCCCCACTAAACCATATCCCTAAGCTCTACATCTAAACGTCTTTTGAAGACTTCCAGGGATGGTGACTCCACCACCTCCCTGGGCAGCCTGTTCCAGTGCCTCACAACCCTTTCAGTCCCCTCAACTCACCTCAGCTACCTCCAGTGTCTTGATCCATAACTGCATTTCTAGGCAGGGTGACTAGAAGAAATCTAGTCTTTTAAGGCAAATAATTATGGTGTGTCCAACATCTACGAATTTTCTCTAAATGCTGATGGCTGAAATATTTTAAGTCGAGTAGTAACAAAAAGACTGCAGAGTAATAAAGTAATGATGGTATTATATTACTTTTCATACATAAAGAATAAAAGTATAAAATTTATTATTCTAACCTTGTACCACAAGGACTTCTCAGGTATGTAGAAAAAATAAACTGGCCTATCAAATGAACTTAAAATAAAGGGAACCCTGCAACACATGTGGCATTCAGAAACTTTTTGAGAAATAAGTAAAAAAAAAAAATTAGTCCAAAAATTAGGCTGTTTGGGCTTCACCACCTTGACCACACTGAATTCCTCAGACCAGTTCTGCCTGCAGCTCCATTTGTATAGACTCTTGCAAGAATAGGATCTCAATGGAGTGACTCAGACAAGAATTAAGTTCTTTGCCTTTCAGAGAATAAACATTTCTTCAAAGGCAGGTCAAGATTACAGTATATTAATATATTCCTATGTCTGTCTCCCCCTCTCCCACCCCCCCCTCCCCCCCAAAAAAAAAAAAAAAGCAAATAACTTTCTTCCATTGTCACATTTTTTATATCTGTGCAGCTGAACAACATCACAAAACAGTTTAACCTTAGCAAGCAAATTTCATTTGTTACCTGCCAAATGCCGATACAAAAGATAACTATGAAAAAGCAATAAAATCCTCATTCTAAGGCAATAGGTAACATGCCTTTGCTATAATATACTTGCTAAATAACATTCAATGAACTCATAAAAGCGTTTAATTTAAATATAAATGCTTTGCAGTTCCATTTTTCAGGGAGTAAATGACACTTCTGCTTGTTTCTTTGAAATGCATTTGCAGAAAAGACATTCTTTCAAAATCCACAGTTAGTGTTATATATTACCCCTATTACTGCAATGCTCATGGACCGCCCTGTGGTTAGAGCTGGGATGTACTAGAAACTGTAAAAATAGATAGTCCCTGCCCTAAACAGCTTTCTCACTGAAACAGAATTTGCAAAAGCAAGGCTAAAAGAAGAAATATTGATGTCTTATCAATTGCAGAGGTAAGAGCTAATACAAATCTCTGCACTTTTTTTTCAAGTATCATATCCAGGATGTTCCCCCAAAAATGTTGATTTCAGTAAGCGGTAGAAATATAAAATGCCACTAGATGTTTTAAACAGGATAAAAGTTCCGGGAAATAAAGTCATTTCAGGGGGTATTGGGTCCAATTCATTAGGTCTATGTCATTAAGAAGCCTGAAAACTACTCATAGTGCATTAAGAAGTCCTATTTTTTTTCCAGGAACAGGGACACCTGCCCTCAGCAATGAGACATGTTTGACTTGTTCTAGTAAGAATTGGAATAAAAGTGATCATATATATAGAATCTGTCCTCCAAGATGTGAATCCCTCAATTCCCCTTTCATCCTTTAGCAGTCAGTCAACAGCACTTATCAATAGTTCATAAGCTACCTAGTGAATGAGAAGAATATTTTCAATTTTATTTTTTTTTAATGCACTTAATTCTAATGATATTTTTCCCATGAACTTACTGAAAACCAGGAACATCTTATTCACCTTGTTCAACCAATTAGCTTTTTAAGTTGTCTTCTTTCCTATTTTGCTGTACAGTTAACAAAGACATGGGACTGTTGGACAGCAAGAAAAGTCCAACTTATACTTGTTACAGTACTTGCACACTGAAATTTTTTTGTGCACTTATCTTAGGGATATTGTTGTTAACATAAGTTTATAAAATAGTGAAATCCATTAATACCCTAGATGAATTAATAAAACAGATGTCCTAGTAATTTCAGAATAGTTTTTTTCTATGGAACACAGTATATATATGTATTTGGTCTAAAGATATCATGTTTACAAATAAATAAATAAATAAAGACATTCTGTCTTTTTTATTTGCAGGATAATATGAGAAAGCCAGGCTTTTTAATTCATAGTATCTATATCATGGTAGTAACCCTAACCAAATACCTGACGCCTAAGCCCCAAATCAAAGCCATAACCTCTTCATTCTAAACTTCTAACATTGAAACCCTCAGTTACACCTAAATCTAACCTGTTTGGTACACAGGAGGTAAAAGAAGAGCACAGGCTGTGAGGTCCTGGAGTGAACACACACACATACATATAATTTTTCTATGATACACTTTGTCTACAATTACACATACATTTTCAAGTATCATCATGTACTTTGAGTAATACGGAAACAGATCCTTTGCCAACATTGTCTACCACTTAAATAATTTTTCAGCAGATTCATGCCCAATTAATCCAGCTGAGGATCTGATCACACATATTTAAAATTATCAAAAATATGTCATTAAGTTGCAGGTCCTTCTACATTCACATCACTTAAAATAATACACAACTATATTTGTGGTCCAAAATATTATTTAACTTCACTCAGGATAAAAGATTTCCAGATACACCAACAGAATATAAAAGGCTCAGGCAGAGACAGCAATTTTCCATCATGCCCTTCATTCTGAAAAAGACGATATTTTTTTGTTATGCAGTAAGGGTTGAGTGGCAGTCTCTGTGCCTGTTCAAGTACTGTTCATTCTAATCAGACTGCCAGCAAGGAATCATTAGGTATTTGGTGTTTATGATGTAAAATATCTACTAGGAATTGGATTTTGATCATAACTTCATTTTACATCTGTTTCACACTAACCAATAGAATACAGTGTTAATCACTCTTAACCTTTACTGGATTTGAACTAGCATTTTGATTGCTAATCCCTACTGAGGGACTCTGAAGTACACCACCGAGCCCCTGAGGCATGCAGCTTGACCCCTTCTCTTCAAGTTGGTTTTAACCAACAGCATCATCAAGAATATGCTTAGACTTGCCAAGGCTAATTACAGATTTGGCCATAGTTTTCAGCTGAAGTATAGACAAAACTGTCTAACTAGAAATGTTAAAAAAAGTATGCTGGGCTCTAGGTGATTCTACATGAATCAAAAAGTAGCTCCAGCAAGAAGATTTTGCAGCCAATAAGATTTATATTTTGCAGACTCATGCAACTGCACTATCAGTTTGCTTCAAATAAATGCCCAGCTCCTGGCGATTAGTATTCTTAAGGGGCTGGGTGGAAATCTGTTAGTTTGGGCTTCTTTCAAGATCTTCCCCCAGATGGTAATACAATTCCAAACCAGCTGAGATTCACTTTGTGTTGAATTTCATTGTAAGAAAGGATCATACAGCAAAGAGATGAACAAAGGTTTTTCCTTCCTCAAATTTCAAACTACAACAAGAGAATTTCTTAGAGGTTTTTTTTTTGTTTTTGTTTTTGTTTTTGCTTTTTTTTTTTTTCTGAATATGATTATCTTATTCTAAATTCCTTATCTTCAGATCTAATCTTTTTCCTTGGTTATTTTAAATTTACATTCAATTATGTTTCAGATAAATGATTACTGAGGGAAATATGGGGACAATACAGATCCCCTCTGGATGAGGGAATCGAGTGCACCCTCAGTAAGTTTGCAGATGACACCAAGTTAGGTGCGTGTGTCGATCTGCTTGAGGGTAGGAAGGCTCTGCAGGAGGATCTGGATAGGCTGGACTGATGGGCTGAGGCCAACTGTATGAAGTTCAACAAGGCCAAGTGCCAGGTCCTGCACCTGGAGCGCAATAACCCCAAGCAGAGCTAGAGGCTGGGAGATGAGTGGTTGGAAAGCTGCCAGGCAGAGAAGGTCATAACGATTTTCCCCCTGTGCTTGGCTCTGGTGAGGCTGCACCTCGAGTACTATGTTCAGTTTTGGACCCTTGCTACAAGAAGGACATCGAGGTGCTCGAGTGAGTCCAGAGAAGGGCAGCGAAGCTGGTGAGGGGTCTGGAGAACAAGTCCTGTGAGGAACAGCTGAGGGAGCTGGGTTTATTCAGCCTGGAGAAAAGGAGGCTCAGAGGCGACCTTATTGCTCTTTATAAGTACATTAAAGGAGGCTGTAGAGAGGTGGGCGTTGGTCTATTCTCCCATGTGCCTGGTGACGGGATGAGGGGGAACAGGCTAAAGTTGCACCAGGGGTGTTTTAGGTTGGATATTAGGAAGAATTTCTTTACTGAGTGAGTTGTGAGGCATTGGAATGGGCTGTCCAGGGAAGTGGTGGAGTCACCATCCCTGGAGGTCTTTAAAAGACATTTAGATGTTGAACTTAGTGATATGGTTTAGTGGAGGACTTGTTAGTGTTAGGTCAGAGGTTGGACTCGATGATCCTGAGGTCTCTTCCAACCTAGACAATTCTGTGATTCTCTAGTATGGCCTACCTTGCACTCAGCACCCAAACAACAGGTATTTTAGTAGTAGAGCATGTAGGTCTTCTTTCAAAGCTTAAAACTGGAAGAACATGGTCCACACTGTATTTGTTGTACAGTATTGACAGAGCCCTCATTTCCTACACTGCGATCCACTAAATATATACATATATATGCATATGTGTATATATATTTTTTTTTTTTCCAAGCTAACTACACATCACAATATTTGTATGTCTTAACTGGAGTGAATCATTTTCTGTATGAACAGAGTTCAGGCCAGTGCTTTGCAAATCCATTTGGAGTTGGGTAAGGACTTCAGCAGATACTAGGTAGTTCACACAGAGGGACACATTAAAAAATACTTCCTAGTTTGACGGGCTACCAACCACTCAGGTTGTACTTCAAGAGACAAAAAGAGAACACTTGTTTTCCAATGTGCAAATAAAAGCATTTTATATTATGAGCTGACTACATTTCAGTGGAGTTATTCTGGAACTACACCAACATCACCAAAGTTCTAATCAGCTCCATATAGTTACTGAATAGTCCAGTGAATATCAGCTTACTGAAATGGGTAATTAATTTTTGTCAAGACTGATAATATTTTCCCTTTTCTGATATCTTGGTAATACTGTGGCAGGTCTACATATATAACAAAAAATGTTTTTAAATTAATATTTTGGGCAATTTAAGTCAGGAAAAGAAAAAAAAAAAAAAAAAAAACTTTTTCTTAATTCCTGCCCTAAGGTCTCAGCAAGAAATATAAGTGAGTTCCTAAAATGGAAAGCTGACTGGGAAAATGTGTTTTGTGGTGTATTGGAAATATTTCCTCAACTAGGATTTTTCAAACTTTCACACTTTCTTATGAATTACACACCCATCTCTCTCAGACCCTTCAAAGGACAAACAAAACATAGCAAGAGCCATGAAAAAGACTCAAGAATTTTTAACCATTCCCAGATCTCCTGTTGCCACAGCTCATCCAGGAAGGCAGCTTGCAAGTTTCCACAAAAAAATCCCCCACAAAAGGGAACTAAGATATTGGATAGACTCAGTCAACAGGAACTTGTGACCAGCAAGCCAGGCCACCTGTCCTAAGGAGGATCAAGCCATGGAGAGGAGCTGAATTCAATTTCCTTAGCAATTCTCTTTACATGGCTTCTCAGCATTTATCAAATCTCTGCCACCTGGAGGAACTCTCATTGTATCTAACAGAGAGGGAACAAAGGAGCAGAATGTGCATTCTCCCCTCCCCATACAAGAACAACACTGGAAACCCCTAAGTAACAACTACAGACCTTGCAATGGAAATGCAGGTTTCCAGCAAATATGATGAGGACACTTCTGGCAGATTTAAAAAAGTATTACAATTCCTTATTAATTTTCTGTGAAAATCAATGAAAACTTCAGGGGACTGAAAAAGTGAAACATCTATAGTTATTCCAGGGGAAAATTTCTATCCATTACTCTCATATTATTTACCACAATGAGGCTCAGGTGTTTTCAGGAAAATAAAACCATTCACCAGAAAACCCTCTTCTTCTTACTTATCAGTATATTTAAAAGACAAAGATCTCAGCAATGTATCAACAGGAAATTATACCACATACAAACACATATGAATACTTTTTTTCCTTTACTTTGCAACTAGAAAACAACAAATATTTCTTTCAGTATTTGGGGGAAATATTTAAGTAATTAATTGTTACTTTTGACCTTTTATAAAATGTGACATGAAAAATATATTGTGAGATGAAGTTTATAGTACTGTGGGAACAAAACATACAAATAATATCACGCTCAGATACAGCACTTTTCCTTGAAGATGTCAAAGTATTTTACACTAGAATCAAGTCTGTCTACTACATAAGAATTATTATAATCATTAAAAATTATAAATGTTAAAATGAAAGTACTTAAAGTTACACAACTTGCTCAAGGGAATCCAAAGCTACTCTAAATGTCACTTTGACTGCAAAATGGTATCAACAAAAATCAACCTAAGAATAAGGAAGGCCAATTAAGTTGAATATTTGGTGAGGATATTAATGCAAATGTGATCTTAGCTGAAAAGCACGGACAGTAGAATCTCTGTAGCTGGAATCAATTTTAAGCTAATAAATATCTGCTTTGATCAGAGATTCAGGAAATAATTGAAAGGTTAAAAATAGAAAGTACAAATAACTAATAGCATATTTTGAAAGGAAATGTGAACAATGACATTTAAATGATGGAAAGGTTTTTTTTGTGGGTTTTGTGTGTGTTTTTTATTGTTGTTGTTGTTGTTGTTTTGTTTTGTTTTCCAATAATCTACCTGAATTCAGTATAAAGAAAAATGAGACAAGACAGACAAGAGGACAAAGCTGCTCAGTGCTGGTCCATCATTGGAAAAGTCATAGAGAGAAAGGAAGGTGTATAGTTGGTTTGGGCCCATGTGACACCTTCTGCAGAAGGAAGCTTTTTATTCATAAAAGAAACAGATGTTTTGGCAGATAGCATAGAATGAATCCTGTCAGAGACTATAAACCAGTCCTGAAGGGAAGAAAAGAGTGTGGAAAAAATGTGAAGTATAAAACAAAAGAACCAAAATGACATGGATAAAATAGAAATGCATAAAAAAAGACAAGGGCTTTGTTATAACTGAAAAGAGAAAGTAAATATGCTAAGGTCCTTGTAACTTTTGTAGAAGTTTTAAGGAAAAAGGAAGGAAGGAAGGAAGGAAGGAAGGAAGGAAGGAAGGAAGGAAGGAAGGAAGGAAGGAAGGAAGGAAGGAAGGAAGGAAGGAAGGAAGGAAGGAAGGAAGGAAGGAAGGAAGGAAGGAAGGAAGGAAGGAAGGAAGGAAAACCAATTTCTCATCCACTGACATAGCTCACTGCAGCATGAGGCTGGGAGATTAATTTTATAACCGCAGACAGAAATCAAATAAAAGGAAGAGTCAATGCCCTTTTTAAACATCAGTAGAAAAAGATCACAAGCACACAGCCAATATTAAAATGCAGCCAAGGTTTATTGCCAACATTTAAGTAGGTTTGTCCTGGAAGAACAGAAAATAACCAACCGTGTAAATGGAGACAGGCATACAACCATCACCAAAAGCTTTCCTCTTTCATTTGTTTGTGGTAAAGAATTTTCTTCTGAGCCAAACAAATGTGCTAAAGAAGACTTTAAACTGAAACTTACCAAGACACTTTCTGTGCATACCCTCAGCCTTGACAAAGAGCTTTATCAAGAAACTCCCAGTCTGTTCCATTCTGAAATCTACTGCTGATGGATAATTACCTTTAACCGCCTTAAAAAATATCTTCTTTTACTCCTAAGAATAGCCTTTTCTGCAAGATTTGAAGGAAGCTACTATCAGAGTAGCAAAAACAGTTAGTCCCATCATTTCAGAGACAGGTATACAAGCTGGAGATATTATGGCATGTCTTGGTGTAAATATTTAAATTGCAATGTAGTGTGGCTTTCATGCAAGGTGCACTCCGAGCTGTGTATCTCCTGTGCTCACACTGGTAATTAAACAAGTGGTTGAAAAGGATTCAGACCACTTGTATGTCAGCTTGTCCAGGGTAAGAATTTTATACGCTTGTCCTTAGCACATAATAAATTCAACATATGTCAAAGACATTTATGCATAAAGAACAACAAAGAATTATCACAGGGAAAAAGCAAGAGCATGCGTTGTTATTGCAGAATATTCAAGATTACTCATTATCTTCCACTGCAATAAGTATCCTATGTCCTAAAATAATGCTAGTCAGTCAGCAGGGATGCAGCTTAAGGTACAGTTCCTGAAGATGTCTTTAAGTCAGAGTCTAGACTTAGTGTTTAAATGTTGTCCTGAATATATGTTTCTATGAGGAGAGACTGCAAAATTTAATAATGCCCAACACTTCTCATATGCTGTACAGGAAACAGGATTAAAAAGGTAATATTTCAATGAAAGTTTTACAAATTTAATCTTTTTTGATGGTAACCCCTGCATTAAGTCATTAAGATGTGTCATTTCTTGAACAGCAGGAAGTAGAATATGTATATAAAAACAGGAAACCATGAGAAAAACTGTACTGAAAGGAATGTACAAGGAAAAGCAGCAAGGAAATGAATATAAAGTCCCAGTGGAGATGACAGAAAGAAGGTTCATCTGGACAGAAAACAGACCATACAATTTTTTGCATTCCGTATGTGTTTCCAGCAGTGGCTCCTATTTGAAAATTTCTTAGTTTCAAGTCAAACCCAGATTTTCCTGTCTGATGGGCATGAAAGCTCAAATTCACATCTGCAAATTAACTGTGTTCTCTGTGCTTCATACATCAACTGTTATGTGCAACATTATTTCTGGAATTGTATCTTAGCTTACAATTTGACTATTATGGTACATCAGGGAGAAAAAAGTGCACTTTGGTCTGCCACAGCTATACTTTTATTGGCTTCACAGTACTGAATGAGGAAATCTCTTTTTGTTAGCAAACTAAGCAGGTCTGACTTGAAAGATTTAAAGGGTACAGATATGCATCAGTGATCAGGTGATGTTTGCAATGAATATGGGATAGCAAAAAAGTATCTACTTCTAGGAAGGTACTGCAATTATTTAATGGCAGCAGGAGAAATTTTTATGCCAGAAATATTAAAGGGTAGCAGACTTTTACTTGCTTTTTGTCTGGAAAGGCTTTTTGCACTCTCACCATCACCCCACCCCAGCATTTCCAGACTGTTATTCATCACTGAGAAATGGTACAAAGTAGTCTTGTCAATGGTTTCCACTGAGTCTGTTGATTTCAGGTATTCTGACATGATCAGTCCTCCCTAGGAAAGTCTATGGCATACCAGTTTATTTCTTCCAATTCCAGTACTATGAAATAGACAATAAAGCAGGATCTTGCTCTCTCTCACACGTTCTCTGAGGCATTTAGCAGGGTCTTTCCTCTTCCTCCCCCAGACTTCTCAAAATTTTCTTTGACACTGAAAACTGGGTTTGTGTCTTCTGAGAAACAAATCCTTCCCTGGTCTGATTAAAAATCTGATGAAAAGTAAATCTCCCTTGTTCTGTAAAGAGGAAACAATTGAAGTCAGTTCTTACTGATGGAAAAGCCACAAGTCAAAAATGCCAGAAGACAGATGGACTGATCAAAAAGACAATGAAGCCTTTCCATTAACTTTGATAGACTTTGTGCTTAGGTCATTAATCAGCTCCGTTAAGAATTTGTAGGGTCTTGTAGGGAGGTTCTGTACTGGAAAAACGGAGGCAAAAAATACAACCTTGACATTTCTGTTAAAAGAGAACAACTCAGGAGATATACTCACAGGCATATGATACTTGCTAGACTATAATAATAAGTTTTATATTTAAATAAAGCAGATCAATGATAAATTAAGTATAGAACAAATGCCATTTGTTTGGTCAACAAGTTGGGTTTTTTTTGACTGGTTGTGGTCCTGAGCAATGATAAACACATTTTTAGAAATAAATGTTACAATAAACAAAGGTATGTATGTTTTCCTTTGCAGAATTATTAGAATTAGAATTATTAGAATTATTAGAATTATTGTTTATACTTACCTTCTCAATGCACCAAAACAGTGGAGATAGTTTCATCTCAGATTTAGTGATTTTTTAATAGTATACTAAAATAATTTTTATTCCATCATTATATTTATGTATGCTTGTTTCTTTCTTTGCTTGTTCTTATTACACATAATGTAGAAAAAGTTTCTACCATTCCTTCATCTTGATCTTCCTCTTGATTAATGTTGATTTGTTTGTGACTATGGTGAATTAACTGTTTTTACATGTTATTTTACTTCTTTCCCCTACAATTGTCTTACATTATTCTAGCTGGTATGTACACGTCAGTTCACTGAACTATGTTCCTGAGTTATCCCAGGCAAGCATGAATTAGTTTGCTTACTTCCATTATAACTCCAGATTCTTCACAGCTGCAAATCATTACCAATTCTCATCATTTTACTCACCTATGCTTCTCCTTCTTTGTATTGCTCTTGTAAATGAAAATTACCATTATGCTGATCCTTGCAAAATGGCTGAAGTCATTTGCTTTCATTTATGTTTGCCATTATCTGCTAACTCCAAAGCTCTTTCATCTCCTGAAGTTAATCATGTTCCCTTATCCAAATAAGCTGAACATTTCAGCGGCTGCTGCAGTTGACACTGGTATATTTATTCCAAACTGGCACCAATCATATCATGGTTCTGATGGGTGCAGAACCTTTGTAGCACCACTGAACCCTGAGAACATATTTCAAGGAATCACAGACTGAAAAGGAGGCCGCTGTGATTTTTATATGCACAAAGATATTTTCTGGCCAGAAAACCAAAGATTTTAACAATCTCGTCTCTGTTTTAGATCATTCTGTAACCAACACTTCTTAGAATCAATTGCATTTATGTCAAAGAAGCATAGAATCATAGGATGGTTTGGATTGTAAGGGAGCTTAAAGATCATCTAATTCTAGCCTCCCTGCCATGTCTCTTGTCTCTCTCCCTTAGTTAACTTTTAATCTAGCTGAGGTAACAAGACAACTGTTTGAAATAATTAAATATCTTTCTTTTATGATTTAGTTATGACTGTAATCAAATAATACCTTTCTGAAAGTGAATGTTCATCTCTCACTATCCTCAAGAGCAGACCTGATGTTTAAATATCAATAATTTTCTGTTGCAGTTTCTAGTCACCACTTTTAAGTCTGCCAACATCCTCCCTCTGTTAAAAGATGGGTTTGACTATACCTGCTCAGGTTCTTTTGTTTTGGATATCCAGGATAGACTCATTCTGGTCCTAGAGCTTTGTTAATCTTTAGACATTTTAATATCCTGATCATCTGTTCAGGTATGGCCTTGATTTCCTTCAGTATTTCTTCTTCTTCTCCTACAAAATTTACATCAATATTCAACATCTGTCACCTTCTTTTGAATGTTAAGGCAAATCATTAATTTAATGTCTGGAAGTTCTGTCTATTATTTATACTAAGTTTTTATTTCTACTACCTTTATAGACTTCATGCAAAGTACTTTAAAATGACTTCACAAAAGAACTCAGTACGTCATATCTAATGTTGACTCTTTCTATAGGCTTAGACTTCACACAGAAGTCACATATATGACACTTTCTTCAGGAAAAGCTACAAAAAGAAACCTCTGGTATGTAATATATTTTTTCTCAAATATTCCATTAGCTACCTGGTCTCAACTACAGCAAGTTGGCCTCCATCACCTGTATTTCCCTGATTTTCAGGAAACCTATCTTTTTTTGCAAGCATTTAGGTAGTATAACTGGTCTTGCAACAGAACTACTAATAGCAAGGACTATGTAAAATTCAAATTAATCAGCTAAAGCTTTGGGGGGAAAAAATAAAATAAAATAAAATAAAATAAAATAAAATAAAATAAAATAAAATAAAATAAAATAAAATAAAATAAAATAAAATAAAATAAAATAAAATAAAATAAAATAAAATAAAATAAAATAAAATAAAATAAAATAAAATAAAATAAAATAAAATAAAATAAAAAATCCCAGGATAGCATAAGTATCTGGCCAATAAAAATGGACAGAAATTAGTTTCTGTCACTACTACCATTGCTCACACTATATTTTTGTATGGAAGTGCATGAATTTGTATAAACATGTATGATTTAACTCCTTAAACTTCCTTCATTGCCTTAATTCAGACAAATGATGTAGTTTTCCACAGGAAAAAAGAAGGAGGAGATTGCATCCCTTACACAACTTCCTCTCAACACCAGATAGTGTTTGTATTTTACCTGTATAAAAGTATTTCACATACTTCTAGAAACTGATATCACATAGTCTCCTTTATAAAAGTCAGTGTTGTAAGTAATGTTAAATAATTTCTCCGACAGTTCAGTGTAAATTTCATAGATGTTTCCACGTAACATCTTTAAAGAATGCCCATTACTATTCACCCCTATAACCAAAGGTCTTATCCAGTTTTATCCACAATCCACCTCAAATCTCCACTATTTTAACATTCATTCCTCTGCTGAACTCTGATCCCCTCACACAGAATCAAATGCAACAAAAGAATCAGCTTCTTTGACCAATCTCTGCTTATAATTTTCTAAATAATCAGATATGTATGAACTGTTTGTCTTAATCTTCAAATTCCTTCTCATTTTTGTCCTACTTATCATCTCCAGTGTATTCTGTCTCCAGTTAGACCATAATGTTGGCTTCCTTTACCCATGGAATTGACAGATATTCTTAAACAAGCTCCTCTGTGATTTTTTTCCAAGCATCTGCCACACAACCTCATTATCTTCCTTCAAATCCCTCATTAAAACCCTCTTGCTGTGATGCAAAAACATGAGAGAATGTTTAAGCTAATAATGAATTGAAACACTTTCTCTCATACTGACCAATGTTGCTTCATTGTCCTTGTGCTCCTTTGGCTGTCTGGATCCCTGTGTTTTTTCTTATATTTGAATCACAGCCTCCCCATGAGGTCCTAGTTTATGACTTTGGTACTGATAATATAAATAATAATCAGAAGAAAAGGTTTTTCCTTCTCATTATATATTGTTAGCTCCTGAAAACACATTCACACTTCCTTTTTGTGTTAGTTTCTAGCAAGTAATTACATAAAGTAATATAATATAATCTCAAAGTCCTCTCTCCCTTTTTGCAAGGGAACACACAAGTGAAGGACCCAGAAAAAAAAATAATCTTTGAAAAGGAGAACTGTGGGTTAGAGGAAAAAGCTCATGTTTCAACATCTTTTTTTTTTTTTTTTTCTTTTTTTCCATAGACGACAGAGAATTTCAACCCTATTTTCTCTCCACCCTGTTTCTGCCACTTAGAACAGAACAGATAGGATTCTCTTCACGGAAAGGATTATATCTTTTCTTTGAATTAGCAGTTTCCTTGCTTCCTTCCCTGAACACCACTGGCTGCTGGGTACATTCCAAGTCCTGATGCTCATGAAGTTACATACTCTTGCTCTATCTCTTCTGTTCGAAAGGCAAATGTTTTCCTTTGGGAAGGAAAAGACCCATTTATTTTTCACTGATGATGGAGAACAGAATAAAAGGCAAATTATTTATTTCATCACACATTTCACAGCTCACCAGCCCACCATTTCACAGCTCATCATTATTTCAATGCTCAGGTATTTAAGTTTTTTTTATCTTCTGAAATAAACACACCCAAAGCTGATCTGCACCTGCATTAAAAGGAACCATTCTTCTGAACAGGCCTCAGAGTGATGGCAAGGGCTGACATTCCCAGTTTAGTTTTTAAGGCCTCTACCAATATGAATTGCTCTTAACCACTACATTTTCCCTTTTACACTTCGTCTCTTTCTTTCCTTTTTACCAGACTTCATCTAACACTCATGCATTGCTCAAGGAATAACCCATGTTCACAAGCAGGATAGTTATTTTTCTGGTCTGACACATTATTATTGTTGGCAGTATACAGAGTTGTATACTTTAAACAGACATAAAACTCATTAATGTTGTTCAGCTGATAATTGTCTATCACCTGCAGAAAAACTGTAGTGTTCTTCTAACAAGAGATACATAGTGTTCAAAGACAAAGCATTTTTCTACCTATGAGAAAAATGTAAACATTTATACGCCTATAAAATATCCACAGACATCAATAATGATAGAGCAATTACTCATTTTTGCATGTAAATAATCAGTTTTGATGCCTGTTTTTACATATAGACAAAGACACAAGAGGTCAGATTTCATTTGCTTAGGTGAGACAGGAGTTCTCAAATCCATAGGATGTTTTTTCATCCATTGTATTTTGTAAACAAAAATCACTAGCAATAAAAGCTGACAATTTATATTAGTTATGTTCATGAAGGATTAAACTCAGAGTTCTGTCCTTTTAGTCAATCTGAGGCATCAGAAAATGGTTTAATTATGTGAATTTAAGCAGTCATAGAGATTTAGTAGCACATTAATTCCATAGCACTTCCACGGGTTGCAAACCTGAAACTTCAGCTCAAGTGCTAAGCAGAACCAGAGCTATGCAACTCTGATGAATGTATGTTACAAAAGAATGGATTTTCACTCCAAACAATGTACACAAAAAAAGTTTGCATGTTACAAACACAGCTCAGCTTTGACAAGTTGAAGTCCTTCATTTTCACTCAAACACTTCTTGCAAACTTTTTGTCTTAGTCTGCATAGAATAAGAAAACTACACAAAGTGAACTGTTCCACCTTAAAATCTGAGCCACTTTAAGAAGAAACTCAGATGCTCTTGGGAAACAAAATGAAACAAAATAAAATAAAACAAAAGGAAAAAGAAAAAAACTAAAAAAAAAAAAGAAGAAAAAAAAAAGAAAAAAAAAAAAACAAGAACATAAACAAGAAACATAATCTTCCAGAATTTCCCCTTTTTCTTTTTCTGATTTTCCTCAGTGAGTTTTGATCATTTTCCTAATATCACTTTCAATGTGTCTTATATTGATATCAATTTCAATCTGTTCCTAAATTCAAATAGACATCTTCACCTGCAATTGTGTTCTGATTCAGCAAGAAATGACCTTGCAAAACAGCATGAAGGGATTACCTTCACATTAAGTGAGCAGAAGAAATATAAGGTAACAATATATTAAGATATTAAACACTGGTTCATATTATTTGCATAATAATACCAATATAAAAAAAAAATACTCAAAAAGGAAAATCTTTACTGTGGATCATATAACAGATGAAGTTAAGGAGGGGAAACAATTATATGATCTACAGTCTATGGACCAGATTTAAAGTTATGCACCATTTACGAAGTTCTTTTGAATAATTCACTCAGGGTAGAAAAAAAAAAAAAAAAAAAAAAAAAAAAAAAAGTGCTGTCCAATAAAGCACAAAGCTTTACAGTTCATTTAAGCTATGTTTCTTTATGCACAAGTGGCCATATCTCCATTATGCATCCAAGGGTGCACAATCACAAAACAAGGTGGACTGTGACAGAAAGGGACATGACCTGTTCCAGTACACAAAATATATGCATTACCAGTGCTCATTTAGAAAAGGAAAAGTAAAATAGGTGTAAAATGACAGCCTGCCTGATGTAGCTTTAACTTAAAATAAATGCTCATTACCTTTGAAGGTTTTATTCTTAGATTTGCTGCAATGGAGACTCCTCTAAAAGTCTAAAATCTAAATGAAAATATTTTTAGTCTAAAAACTAAATGAAAATATTAATTATATGAACAAAGAATTGGCAGAATCTTCCATCACACCATGTGCTTGAAACCACTGGGTAGAGAGAAGAGTGAACCAGCTGACAGATAACATGACAGTGGCATCCTTAGTAATTTTCAAGTAAAAGGAAATTTCAAGGAAAAGTGTAATGATACTATCTTTGTATATTTGACAATGGCCTAAATATTGCCAAAACACTCCATTCCGAACTGCTGTCTACATTTTAAGAGGACTGCTGATACAATGTAATCAGTTCACAGAAGAGCCTTGAGCATGCTTAGCAGAACAGATCTGTTCATAGCTAAATACTTCAGGAGCTCAATATTTTTACATAAGATTAAGACTGATTTGATCTACAGCTTAAAAGGATGCATACAGGAATCAACAACATTCTAAATGGCTTCTTTGATCTACACTAAAACACAATTTTAAGCACACATCTGAAAAAAAAAAAAAAATCAGACAAAAAAATGCAGATAATATAAATAATATTCATATTATTCAGAAAAGACTAGGGATTAGAAACATGGAACTTTTGATCTTATTTAGGCCAAAAATCCCCAGACTGCTGTAGAGCAACTACGTTGGAGTTGCACACACTTCATAGCCTTCTCAGACATAGGATATAGTGAAAAACAGAAGGACATACATTCACAATGGAAGAAAGACTACAAGACATGAAATGGGAATAGTTAAATATGTTACCAACAGAAATAGCTTTAAAGCCATTAGTATACACAATTAAGATTAAAAGAAGATAGCTCAGCAGTGACTTCAGCACTACATCTACCTTAAAGGAAGAAAAATAAAGATTAATAGATGATCAGTGCTCTGAGTATTTTCAACATCTGTATGATGTCTTAAAATTTTTACAGTCTTAGCATGGGAAATGAACATGTAAGAAAGAAATAGAAATAATATATATTTTTTTTGTGACAGTTTAACTCTGTTAACTTAAACGGACTTTGTAAAGGACCTTTACATAGCCCTGTTTTCTCCTCAGCCTATTCAAAAATATCTATAGCACAGATTTGGGTTACTATCAGCTAGACCTGTCATACGTTTACTAGGCCAATCAAGTCTTTGTCTCTTGACATCCAAAACCTGGAGGGAGGCAAATGTAAGTCATACATATAAGAGAAATGTCTCTTAGAAATGTCTCATACTGTCTTGTAAGGAAAAAAATGACTCAGTAGAGAAAATGTGAATGATGAGTGTATATAAAAGACATTGTCTTAGATAATCCAATTTGCGGACACAGATGTGAGGTATTAATTCAGACTTTTTTTTCTTGTTTTTTTTTTCTGCAGTCCACTATATAAATCATAAATGTGTTGATACCAAAAAGAAAGACATACGAAAAAATGAAGAACAGTACAAAAACACAACTTCCAGAAGTACATCTTCATCCTGAAGACTGTAAATGAATAACTTAAAACTATTACTCAATGTGGGCTTTGTGCTACTAAAATCAGTATGATATTGCAGAATATGTCAAGGCTCAACGAGAAGCTGCAAGTCTACAAAGACAATACGAAACTTCAGTGAGAGAATAAACTGAAATGAATTTGTTAAAAAACTTGGGTAGCCTTCATGGCTTTAGTACATAATGAACTACATCTGGAATCCCACGTCTACTTTTGGACCCCTTGGTACAGGAGAGATGGATGAGGGAATGAGGGAATCTGGTGTATTGATCTGAAGATGGCTAAGGGGAAGATGTATGAGTCTGAAAGATTTGAGTTCAATATGGACATGAGTCTAAAGAAGGATCTAATTCCCAGATTTCTATTGCTTAAAAAGGAAATATAGAGAGGAACAACATTTTCCTCAAAAATGTTCAAGGACAAGAAACAACAATCACAGAGAAATTCCTGTCAAAGATTAGAATAAAATTTCTCACCATATGAGTAGTCAAGCACAGACTACAGTCTCTGCAGTCAGAAAGACCGTAACATCTCAGTTTACAGTATGGGACTGAACATTGCCCTGATCAACCTGATTAACATCAAAATAATCCTTGCTTTCAACAAGAGGTTAGGGTAAGTTAAAAATGAAAGAACAAACTGTGGTTATTCAAGACCTCCTTCACATCAGAATTAGGAATACAAAGTTAAACACAGATTGAAAACAATTATATACATTAACAATCAGCAGTAAAATCTGACACACACACAAAAAAAAAAAATTGACATTAGTTTTAGTAAGAGTTTAGGTGATAAGGTGAGAGACAGAGGTAATTGTTATCTGATTATTATTTAAGAAGCATGATGGAACAGTTGGTATAAAAAGGTGACAACTAATGTTTTATAAAATCTGTATCTTTAAGTCCTGGCTTTTTAGTATCCAATTACAATTTTTCTTCCCAAAAAATTTATTTTGAATGTCAGAGAGGGAAGAATTATGCTTTGAGAAGTATTCCCCCATTGGAAAATAAGTGTTTACACCCTCTCCCCCCCCCTTTTTTTTTTTGGTAAGAGTTCATTTGAGTACAGATTTGTTGTTCTTTACCATTCATTTCTATGAGGGCATTTGGTGTGCTAGGTAAAATATATTCTATTCTGGGAAATTCAGATACAAGATCAAGTGCTTTTCATGGTTCCTTTGGAGGACACATTTACTATGGTATGATGGACAGCATTGGCAAATTGTACATTTGTTCTTCAGACAAGTCTAGACCGATTCAGAGCATTATAATTTGCAGAGAAATTTCTTCTGATAGTTGAGTTTAGAGAGGCTGAGACTGTGCAAGAATTTTACAAGGGTATCAATGCATGAAGGAAAGAATATCAATAATGAGAAAGTCTGATAAAAGATAAAAATGGAAATGATTTTATTACAAGGAATGAAACTACAGAAATATGGTATGAATACTTAGACAAGCTCCATAAACAGAATGAAAAGTCTAACAACAAATGGACATTTTCCAGACAGCTGAGCCAAATTTTTGAAGAAGAGATTCAAGAGGCAATCAGAACTCTAAGGAATAACAAGCACCAGGTGTCAACAGTGTTGCTGCTGAAATGTTAAAAAAGCAGAAGCTATAATCTTAGATATCTCATCCAATTTCATTTTTTTTATAGGGAGGTTGGTGAAAATGCCAAAAAAAAAAAAAAAATAGAAGAAAGCAGACATATTTCTAATTTCAAACAAGAAGACAAAATGTAAAGAGACAGTCTGCTTTCCCTACTCATTATGATTCATAGAATTCTAGCTTTAATATTTTTATATAGATTTTGCCCTTACAGACAACAAACAATAGGAAAATGCCAGTGTTTCCAGGCATATATAATATTTCATAAATCTCATCTCCATGTATCAGATATTTTTAATGCTTCAATGACAAAGAAAGATTTTAGTTTGACCAGCATACATATCTAAATAGATTTCAAGAACTGCGTGGTAGCATTTTTCCAACCTGATTTTTGTACTGAAGTGAAAGAACTGCTAAATAAAATTATTAGGGTGGTACAATTCTTTGTTATATGATTGAAAATTAAACTGTGGCATGGGAAAACTCTGCAATTTGCCAGCAGTATGGGATTAAAAAAGACAATACTAAGTGTGGAAATAGTCTGGTAAGAGCCTACAGGAAGTTTATGAAGAACCTAGGATTAAATAAATAAATGAGTCTTAGGCATGTTCAGCAGCAAAGAAGACAGTCAGAATTCTGGGAAGACATAACAGTCACAAATCTTTTGGAAAACCATGCTTAAACTGTGATTGTATAAGTATTCAGAATGCTGACCTAGGAGGAGGCAGAAAACTATGGCAAGCACCACTAGGTATCTTTAATGTCAATGTGATGAAAGAGGAGAAGCAAAAATCTGAGCTTGATTCATCACAGTGATATTCAAGTTTTATAACTGTTGGCCTTCACTGAAATTGATAGTTTCATGAGTATAATTTCAGTAGCGAGTCAGGCAGAGTATGAACTCAGTATTAAGTTGTGTTTATTCATTGAGCTAGAGCTTGTTATGGGTGTTATTTATGGCCTGCCCTTGGAGTCATACCTTGTTTGAGATATGTTTCTGAATTATTGTCACACTTGATATTGTACTTCATTACATTAAAATTTTGCTGATGGACAATTTTAATATTCATGTGAATGATTCAACTGTACTATGTGTTTATTCTGTTTTGATTTAATTAAAGTTACCTACCTGAATATTTTTTGTCTTCCCTTTTGCTTTCAATGACCATTTCATGTCCCCTCTTGCTTATTTGATAATTATTGCTCTAGGCAGACTTTAGATCCAGATAGATCTAAGTTGAAGAAAGCTGCAAATTGCAGTCTCTAAGCCAAAAGAAAGGTAAATAGGTTATTGGCCCTGGAAAACACTCATATGTAGAAATCAGAGTTATCTTGTAACATTTTATTATTATGAGAAGTTCTGCAAGGTGAAATCTGCCCCTACTATCCTTTCAGATATCATCAATAGCTTTTTAATCAAGAAAAATTAGTTGAACATAGTGTCATCTATCTAAGGCTATATAATCTTTACAAATGTTTCCTGAATAGGGTCTTCACTGAAATAACTCTCTGCTGGCTATTTTATTTATTTGCTAATTTCTGCCTGTCTTAATGTCTGGCTACTGCATTATGAAAACTGTAACTGAATATTACAGCTAAGTAAAGAATTGAGAGGCCATTAGGTGCAGCAGAATAAAACTCATCTCTCTAGTCCCTTCCTAAAACAATTATTGACTGTACAGATCACCTTACAGAATACTGTAACAGTCAACAGTTGTAGTCTTTCTTGGGCCAAAAGAAAAAAATAAAAAATAAAAAAATTACAGAAGCCAATTGTGCACCAAAAAGATTTTTCTAGTCCTTCAGTATCTAGATCAGGAATTGATCGATTAAATCTCTTAATATACAGGATACATTTTAAGAAATAATGTTTTAAATACACATCTACATGTAAACACACAGATTTATTTTATATAGACAGAGTCAACTGCACCTGCAAATGAATGGTTTATGAATGTTTAAATGTATCTCATGAGAATCAGCTCAGTGGAAACAGGAAACTGTTTAAACATTTCCCAGATATGAAAAAAAAAAAAAAAAAAGCGTGGCTTACAGGATACTTGTTCAAACTGCCAGAGTACAGTGAAAGATGCAAAGATGGAAGGAATTCAATGATTCAATGCTTTAAACAAAAGTCCCTATGATCATTCAGGGATTTATTTTTTTGATATGATTTATTATTTTTTTGATGATTTGAGGAGTAGAACTCTCTCCCTTTACCCAAAGATTAGAAATTCAAAGGTATAATTCAAACATACATGTATAAACAAACATAATACAAATTATGTAAATGTGTTGTTTGCTTAACCTAAATAAATATTATCACTACATTATTACTCTAACTTGATTTTTAGGAAAGACTTGATAGCTTTCACTTTTTTTTTTTTTTACTTGAATTAAAAAAAAAAAAAAAAGATACAAGACTGATTCTACAGCTTTTTCTATCCTTACATGTATCTCTACAGCACCACTTTCCATTTGTCTTTGTTACCACTATGCATTTTCATTATAGTGTTGGATATTTATGGCTGGGTAGTAACTCTAGTTATAGCTAAGGACAATTGCAGCTGAGCTACGAGGAGTAACTACTTGTTTGTAGTTACTTATTTGAGTATAAGTTTTGAGTTTCACCCATATACTTCATATTTAGATCATGAGTGCCTCTTTGTTGATTTTTCATTCTTTCTTTATAATTATATTGCGCTCATATCTCCACATCATAAGATCATATCACCTGAAGGTATAACTTCCCCAGAGAGACAGAAACACAGGATATCTCAATATACTTAAACGTACACCCACATACGTATATGCAAACCAAATAAAATAAGAATAATGTACAAACAATATTGTTTCAGAAGCAGTATTATACCTGATGTCAAAAAAATATATACTCCCAAGAAAAAATAATATTATTTGTTTGTCTATACATAATAGTCCCTATATTTACAGAGATACAGAAGTTGTTTAGTGTCAGACTTTGAAATAAATAACAAGTAGGCAACAGAGGTGAGTTAGGAACACAATTCACACTAATCACGGAGTGAGCCAGGTATAAGAAGATACTCTGGATCATGCCTCCTAGGAATGACACAGTAGAAATTTTCTTACCACATGCCAGAGAACATAGGGACACAGCACCTTGCAAAGGCTCACTAACTTTGGACAAGCTCCAATCATTACACTTGTTTTAGCTTGTCATCAGAATGTCAGCTGAACTTCCAATGAAACTTTCTTTCCAGTCCAAACTTTTTTGCAAGACTCCTCTCACTTAAAAAAAAAAAAAAAGGATGGTACGGCACATGGTTCCCCTATGAGATCAGCCACCTTTGCAGATCATTACAGAGTGTTTAAATGTCCTAGCCTTCTTGGGCTGATTTAGCAAGTAAAGGGAGCAGTGCTTAGACTCTCTGAGCACATGCTATAATTTCTGGCTATGGTTGCTGTATAGGACTGGAGTGAAACAAAACAGATCATTTCTATGTTCCATGTTACAGGCACTACTTACAATCTGATCCTACTAGAATTTCACTAAAATGATAGAAAACTCACATATGATTGGGTTCCACAGGTTTCAGTTAGGTTTTTACACTGAAGTGCTTTGGGGCTTGCACAGTGAGATTCAGCTTAGGATTTCAAAGCTGTTACACAAGGGAAATTCATGCACGAATCCCAAGAAAGAGAAAAGATTCAATTCTAAGGGTACAATTCTGAATCATTTATAATGCATTTTCAAATCCTGGAAATGAAAATATTCCAGCAGATTAAGTTAGCTATATAAAATACAGCACTTCAATATCCAGTATTCTGTCAGGGCACAGCTCTTTTCTATGTCTAAATCTGATACAGAGGTTAAAGTTGTTGCATGACAAATATAATATTGATGTGGTCATACAGATAATTATACAGAACCACACCCTGGTGTTCTAATATTGCTGTCCATCCTTCACTTTGCAAAGATCACAAAATCTTTAGTAGATTTCACTTCACAACACCTCCAAGATATACAAAGTGCTCTTAGCTTGCATTTTTCACTTGGGAATGATGGACAAAATTTGTCAAGCTATTGAGACATCTAAAGAAGTAGATTCTGGCTTTCCAGAATTTTTAAAAATTTCTAAAGCCTCTGTACACTAAGATGTGAAGAAGGTGTGTCTTCAGAAAGTAAAAAAAAAAAAAAAAAATGAACACCTACACATCTCTGAGAATTCCATTGTACTTAACCGTATCTTCAACCACATAAAAAACCTGTCTTCTATTTCAAAATCATGTTTTCAATACTTCATGGAAAGAAATCCTCATTAAACAAGAGGTAGAAGACGTAATTTTATGGATATTTGGATAGTGTCCTTTTCTTGAGATGCTTTTCCTTCATAGAGTTTGCAAATGCATAGTCTGCAAACACAGGCTCACACTAGAATTGTGTAACTAGGAATGTGGAGCTAACAGAGTCCCCATATATTCTTGAGACACTGTGAAAGTGTCAAGCAGATTCGTTATGTGTTTAAACATAGGCATCTTGTGCTATTTTAGACACACTAAGTTATTCAAGTTATCAGATACCCTAAAGTGGCAAAAAAATGTCACTATGTAATTGTAGTTAAATTTAGGCACTTTAATATTTCTCAGTGTGACTACCTGGACAACAAGCTCCATTTACCTTACACTTTTCTGTCTTCTATCTGTTGATATACCTAAGCTAACTAGCTAGCTAGGCTGTGACTTTCATCTAAACTACAGATATTTCCAAAATAATCAAAAATAACTATGAACTGATAAAGACTTTCTGCCCTGATTCTTGTAATTCTTTTCTTTTCAAATGTTTTTATCCTAATTTGGGTCCTGATTTTGCAACTATGACAGACTGTATTTCCATTCTTATGGACATGTACAGCAGCTTAATTACATCTCTGCACAGTCACTCAGTCACAGACCTGGTCTTCTCAAGGTTATAAATTTTTTTGTGTGAGGAACAGATTTAAGGGCTTTTAGATTTAACAATTAAGAAATCAACAGTTCTAATGACACTGTTTTTCTGCCCCCTTCTACTCCTCCCCCCCCCTCTCAAAAAAGGACAAAATTATATTGAAAGTTCATTCAATGATATTTCGTCATTACTTCAGCTGCAGAAATTAATTTTATTATATTCTGGATGTTGCATCAATAGTAAATCAATTGTAAATATGTTACTATCAGTTTCTGGCAGCAGTATACATTTTGACTTGTCACTACACACTTTACCTGGTAGAAACAGTTTCATACACTGAAGGCAAAATAAATAAATAAATAAAATGAATAAAAATAAATAAATAAGTGGGTTGACCTGCTAACAAAAGTCTGAGCATACATCTGGCAATGTATCTATCTTATGAGCTCACTAAAGCTCTTCTCTAGATTCAAGATCAAACTCTATAGAGGAACATATTACAGCTAAAAAAGAACCACAGTGTTAAGATGAAACTGGAGTAAACCCTAGAAATTTATGCTGAATGCCATTCTTAGCCAGACTGCCCAACAGCCCAGTTGTAAGGAACGTTCATCACAGAAACCATTTTTAATTATTTCAGCCTCTAGGAATGTCAGTACTAATGTTTGATTTCCTGCAGAGACAATGCACCACTCTGTAACATAAACAAAACCCTCAAATCTTGGGATCGGTGCTACTGTCACTTAACTTTTTAACTCACACTGAAGAAGATGCACAGAAAAGTCTTACTTGAAGGTATCAGCTGCATAACTCAATCAGTGCATAGCTTAAAGTAACCACCCCCTATAGACCTATTATCAAAGGCAGGAAGGAAAAGAATGTTTTTCTATGAAACAGGGCAAAAAGGTGTTTCAATAGCTAATTAGATGATAAAAAGTATTTGTCAATGGGTGCTCCTAGGAGAATCCCCCATTAGCACAGTCTGTGTTAGGTGTCTGGAGACCTTTACTGAACCAAGGAGGCACCTGAACCAAATGACCTCAGGATTTAGAGTTGCAGCCTATGTAGAAGGGAAGGCCAATCATCATATCAATAACTGAATTACATATAAACTTCACATAGGTATGTAAAATAATAGGAAACAGATTGGAGAGCTGGGAGATCACCAACCACATGAAGTTTAACAAAAGCAAGTGCTGGGTCCTGCACCTGGGATGGAGCAACCCTGGCTTTACATACAGACTGGGTGACAAGACGCTGGAGAGCAGCCCCACAGAGAGGGATCTGGGGGTTGTGGTTGACAGCAAGTTGAATATTAGCCAGCACTGTGCCCAGGCAGCCAGGAGGGCCAACCATATCCTGGGGTGCACCAAGCACGGCATTGCTAATCGGTCAAGGGACATGATCGTCCCGCTCTACTCTGCGCTGGTGCAGCCTCACCTCGAGTACTGTGTGCAGTTCTGGGCACCACAATACAAAAAGGATATTAAACAGTTAGAGAGTGTCCAGAGGAGGGTGACAAAGATGGTGAAGGGCCTAGAGGGGAAGACATATGAGGAGTGTCTGAGGTCACTAGGCCTGTTCAGCCTGGAGAAGAGGAGGCTGAGGAGGGGATCTCATCGCAGTCTACAACTTCCTCGCAAGGGGCAACAGAGAGGCAGGAAGAGGTTCTTCACCGAGAGGAGAGTGTACAGTGGAACAGGATCCCCAGTGAAGTAGTCACTTCACCAAGCCTGTCTGAATTTAAGAAGCGATTGGACTGTGCACTTAGTCGCATGGTCTAAACTTTTGGGTAGACCGGTGCGGTTCCAGGAGTTGGACTTGATGATCCTTACGGGTCCCTTCCAACTTGGGATATTCTATGATTCTATGATTCTATGAAACAGAAAATGCAGAAGGTACATGTTATGGCAGGGCCACTGTCTCCAAAAATCTTCTTCCCCAACCCTGTTTTACTGTCCTCTAAGAAACATTTACACAAGATGAAGCGACTCTATGCAGAACACTGTTCTTTACTTAGTAGGCTCACTTGTGATCCCCATGCAGTCCATCCATCTGTTTCTGCCCAAAACCACTTAATTAGTTCAGCTGTCTGAAGCAGCCATTTGTGAAATTTCTTTTAAATTCAGGGCATACATCATGAACAGAGTGTGGAGGACACTATCCAAGATGTGGGTGTCCACGTGGATTCGCCTCATTCTTGGTTATATGAACATTCTGGCTATTCCATGTCCTTTTCAGCTCGGGAAGTAAAGAATGACACAAAAAGGGACACACCAATGTAGTTCACTGTTCTAATAGGAGGTCTGCTGTATGTTGTCAAAAAACAGCAGCAAAGAATAAACTCTCACCTGGCTCACAATTCATCTTTCACTTATACAGGTTCAATTTAAGAACAGCAGGTAGATGGACAGTGATAACAATCTACAGGAGAATAGGGTACCAGCAAGATACCATAGCAAACTTGGCAGAAGAGGGAAGGAGAGGGAAGGTATGAAAAGTAATCAAAGGAAGTGAGAAATATCAAGAAATATCAAGAAATGTAAAGCAAATGCTGTCCCATCTAAATTGATGCACAAGTTGGGAGTGTGGATAAAGGAAACACTGCAGAGGAGATAAAGATTATCCACACTAAAAAAAAAAAAATGTTTAATAAAACACTTTGGTTGAAGAATACAAGTTAAGACACTGACTAAGGCCTTGATGGTGGGTATCACTGCACTGAGAGATTGGTTGGGAGTCAAAAGAGTCAGGATGAAAAGGGAAGGTACCTGCTCCCATAGGTAAAGCTCCAGGGTGGCTTTGAAGACACCTGATCACAGTCCTAGATTTGCAGCTAACTTCATGCCCCCAGGCAATTCATTTTGTTTCTCTGTGCTTCTGTTTCCATTCCTGTCTTCCCTGGCATCTATTTTGGGTTGTATGCTATTTAGGATAGCAGCTGTTCTTACATACTTACTAAACAATGGGGCTCTGATCTCAGAGGAGGCTTCTAGGCACTTCTAGAATACAAATAAAAAAAATCTTAATTTAGTAAATATTTATTGAGTTCTCTCAGGTATTATAACTAATTACTGCCATTTTCCTTTAAAGAACTAATCCATCACTCTGCTGATGATAAAAGACCTTTTCAAAAAAATGGATTTATAATCTATCTATCTGTTTGGAGAAATAATTTGTTCTTATTTCTTTCCCATCTTTTTATGCAAATTGTTTGCTTCCTTGTGGGACAACTCTAAAGTCTCTAAATTGTCTGAACCAAGTAAGTATTGAGCAGATTCAAATTCTGTACAATACAAAGATGCAGAGAGAGAATTTCTATTTCTAAAGAAATTACATATATACAGAGTCTACATTCCACTCGTAAGTCATTAATAAAAGAGCTGAACTACTATGACTATATGACTATCCAACCAATTAATTCGTCAGTGATATATTCACAGCAATTTTTTTCTATTTCTGAACTTTGTGATTATTGTCCAGTAATTCTATACAATCCATTTCTATCCAATCTGTTTTTCAGTGCTATACCATATAGCCTAACACACTTCTGGTAGACAGACACACTTTTAGGAGTAGTTCCTCATTTCAGCTGGATCATTTTGAGAAGCTAAAGTGAGATATAGAGTTAAATAAGACCTCACAGACCACTCGCCAGAAAGATCCAGAAGTTTGGCACTCTGCAAAAGAGGTTTGCCTACCTCAACACTGTTTACTTCAGCTAGTTTGAAAGGGTTTACTCTTAAGCACTGGAAATATTCCCATGAACTTCAGCACTATTCATCACAGACAGATGGATAAAAATTAGAAATTCTGCATTCTACTAGAAATAATAGACTAGCCAAACAGCAAGAAACATTTACCTTTTGACTACACATTTTTAACCTATGCCAAATATGAGATACACCAATATAAAAACACAGAAACTGATCTCAAGTTTCAGTTCTACAAAAATAATCTCTTGCAATATGATTGAAAAGTAAATGCTATAAATAAATTATTTCATTACCGATTTGTCTTGTGGAGGCTTAAAAATCTATTCTGTCTATATGCAGCAATTTAAAATAGATATTATTCTGATATTAACCTGCTGGTATACCTTTGGTAACTGGAATGAAACTTTGATTGATTCTCATAATTAAAAAATTCATTTAGAGTAAAAGTTTAAGGTAAAATTCAAGTTTAAAGTTTAGGGTAAAAAGCATTGGTGTAGCAAAGGCTGATAGCAATTCTAGTTTGAATTTTAAAATGTTATCAGTCTTTTGTAGACACCTCTGTATCAGTCCTGCTGGTAAACCAGGCCAGTCTGCAGAAGATGTTGAAAAGATAAAAGTATTGGAATGTTTACTTTGTTATTTATTTATCCTGTTCCACAGATATCATTATTCTCAGGGACCATCATGGATATTATTCTAATGACAGAGGACTGCAAAACTCTCTTTGCTTGGCATATGCTGTGGTCTAATCATGAACACATGGCCAGTAATCACAGGTCAGGTTATAAGATAGAAGATTTCACTAACTGTTTCAGTCCTTGGACTATCAAATAACCAATGTTCCCAACACCTTATCCATTGGTCCCATATAAAACTGCTCTTAGTGAGCAGGGCAGTGTGTAGTAGTGGACTGAATCTCATGGAATATGAAACTAAGCACAATTTGGCTACTCTGAGTTGTGTGATCTTCATCATTTCATGGTATTACTTTCTTTCCCATTCTGGCCATAGGTAGTCCAGACTGCAAGCTGTGTGTGGCAGGTACTCTCTGTTGCTCTTTTTGTACATACTTTCCAGTATGTTATGACCTCAATTTCATGTGAAGCTCTTGGGAACATCAAAAACTCAAAATGTACAGAAATAGTAGCTCCATCAAAGCAGCTCACAATACCTCCAGACAGGGGTTACATAAACACAAACCTAAGGGACTCATTCACCTCCCAAATTTATATGGAGATAAAGCTGATAAAAGTGCTGAAACTCCATCCAGTCATTGGACTAAGTATCTGGATCAATTACAGTGTTTTGTCACCACTGAGGTCCATGTGAAGAAGAGTTAAGGGAAAAAGAAAAGGCAATAGGAAAAGAAAGAAAATAGGCATGGAGAATGGAGATAAAAGTCAGTGGAGGTCCTCCAATGTCCAGGAATATGTATACTGGAAATGTGGGAGAGAATTATTCTTGGTCAAAAAGTTCAAGCGCCACCAGAGAAGGACTGTAGTACTGAATCACAGAATGGCTTGGATTGGAAGGGACCTTAAAGATCACCTAGTTCCAAACACTGCTCGTGCAACACTTGCTTTGGCTACACAAGATGTCTAAAGACTGAGACTTCTACATTCTCATCTTGCTTTAGGGAAATTACAGGTTTTGGTTTTATGCATAGTTTTGGTTTCAGATTGTTGAAGCTCAGAGTCAAATAGAATCATTGAATGGTTTGGGTTGGAAGGGATCTTAAAGGCCATCTAGTTCCAAACCCCCTGCCATGGGCAGGTACGCCACCCACTAGGTCCTCAAAACCCCATCCAACCTGGCTTTGAACACCTTCAGGAATCCACAGCTTCTTGGGGCAACCTATTTCAATGCCTCACCACCCTCATAATGGTGCTATCTAACCCTAACATCTAATCTAAATCTCTCCTCTTTTAGTTTAAAACCATTTCCCTTTGTTCTGTCACTATCTGTCCATGTTAAATGTCACTCCCCATCCATTTTATTAGCCCCCTTTAAGTATTGAAAAGCCAAAATAAGGTCTCCCCAGAGCCTTCTCTTCTTCAGTCTGAACAACTCCAGCTCTCTTTTTCCTCATAGGAGAGTTGCTCCAGCCCTCTTTGTGGTGCTCCTCTGGATCCGCTCTAACAGATTCACATCCTTCTTGTGCTGGGGGCCCCAGACCTGGATGAAGTATCGTAAGTGGGGCCTCATGAGTGGGACAATCACCTCCATTGACCTGCTGGTCTTGCTTCTCTTGATGCAGTCCAGGACACAGTTCAACTTGTGGGCTTCAAGCACACACTGCTGGCTCATGTTGAGCTTTTTGTTTGCCAGAAACCCCAAGTCCTTCTCCACAGTGCTGACCTCAGTGAATTCTTCTCTCAGTCTGCACTCATGTCTGGGATTGCCCGAGGCAATCAAGTCCTGGAAGTCAGGACTTCACCTGACTTCCATGAATTTTCAAATATGATGGACAGTTGTTTAGCAATTACATCAGTCAGTTCCCTCAGAACCATTGGATGCATGTCATTGGGTCCCATAGACATGCACCTGTATTAACATCCAATTAATCAGTTCCACTACAGTGCTCCAATCTCCTGAACTCCTGTTGATTGCAGTGAGTGCGCAATCACTAAAACAAGTCTTGGAGCTCCTAAGAGTGTACCTTTGAGAATCCAAACCAATACCTCTGAATCAGTTTAGCATAGCTCCCATGCAAATCTAATATTCATCCTATTCAGAAATACAAATTCAAAAGATAGACAGGATTGTTCTTTTAGCCACGTGTGTTCCTGTACCTGCATGGCAATTACTTGTGCTTTTAGTTTTGTGCCTACTATTACAGGGAGTCTGCAATTATGTCAACCTATTAAAAACTAGGACCAAAGGTCAGCGGGTTTTCCATGACAATAGTATTAAAGTTTAAAAAAGATTTAAAGTTCAAAAAGATTTAGAATTTTTATGCATCCTCCCAAGTAGTACAAAATCATTCAGTTTAACAGAGACAACAACAGATAGTAATAGATATAGTCTTAATGGCTTAATGACCACTTCTAATTGCTATTGGACCTGTGTAATATAAAACTGTTCTTCCAAAATGATGCAAGACTAGCAGAGTATGAAAAAAAATAATCCCTACCATTTCAGCATGAAGCTTGCTTAAAATACCTTTTTTTCCTCATTTGTACAAAAACCATCACCAGGTGGAATGTTTTCTTGACTGCAATGCTCAAAGGTACTCATTAAGTCCAGGGGAAAAAAAGAGATCAGATGAAATCTGGACATAGCCTTAACCCAAAACACTTCTGAAGTTCAGGCTTATTCAGATAAGTTGGGAGGAGGGATTGTTAAATAACTGGCTGGTGTTTTTGTGATTACACTATTTTGTTTCAGGTTGGCTGGCTGGCTGTGTATTTAACATAGACCACTCAAGCAATTTGTAATTTTTTGTTTAACTCCAGAATATTTTAAAATTAAGATGGTGTCATTTATCCTATTGTATAGCTAAAGGATGGAGACACACAATACTTGATACTAACTTAAGTTCAGTAATGACTTATAATTTAGCTTCTGTAATTGATTGCAGAATCACAAACCATCATGAGTGGAACCTTCCAGACTGAGTAAAGGTGGCAGGACTGAGTCCAGATTTGTCAAGACTGAATCGTTCTTAGTGTTTTAAAAGAAGAAAGAATATTCTCCAAAATCTTGCGTAAACTATTTCAAGTGAGCAGATAAAACCCACCCACTAAGGTCCTCTCAGACTTGGGCTATTTGGGTCTTTGTACCTTTGTTTTACAATAGGTATCCTAATTTTCCCATCAGCAAAAACAATTCCCTCTCCACCTTTGGAGCAAGCAGAATGTTGCTCCAGGACAGGGACTGTGAGAGACTGTTCCCTACCTCTGAAGCACAGCATCTCAGAGCTACTCCTCAATTGCTGCAGGTACTTAAAATTTTAAATTTAGAGTTAAATTACTTTCTACAGTGTACATGGGACATCAGAGAAACAAATTCTAAATTCCTGAGTCCCAATGATTTGCTTATGAGATCGTCTTTTCTGATTGACTCCAATTCAGCATTGAAAGACACTCTTAGATAACATCCAGCTGAATTTATTTAAGGCCTCTGCAGAATTTAAGCAGCCTGACTTAAGATGCATTGAAAACAGTGGGGAGTGATTTCCTACAGACCTCAGTGGCCTTGATATTTCAGAGCAAGTGTGCACAAATAACCTGTTTGCAAAAATACAAAAATACTTTCCAGATGCATGTGTTCCATATACGTTTTTAGGGTTATGTGTTAACTTGAAAAAAAATAAAATTTAGGATATTTGTAGAAGTCTTGTAATTTCAAATTCCCATTCAGGCAGATCTATGGAATTCACCTCTTGTTTATGGCTCTTTTAATGCCCCACTTTATGAAAGCCATGAATACATATGGATTTGCACCAAGGACCTCATGTAAGTAGCTCCACATCATCTGACAAAACAGCAGTCTGATTTAATCAGATTTTTTTCTCTAGGTTCTCTCCATCTGCTTTGCACCAGTTACAGAATATAAGGTCAGAAAGAAGGTTTAACCTAGATTATTATTTTTTTTTGCAGATTTTAGCAATGCCATGTTCAGAACAGTTTTCCTGATCGTTATTATGTTGTTAGCTCATCATACAAAAGAAACAGTTATGTCACAGTAGGAGCTGTCTTAGTATAAAGTGTTAGACCACTGATGGCAGATGTGAAATATTCCAGAGTTGTTGTAATGTTTGAAGATTTGGTACACAACTGTTAAATAAAGCAATATGATTTTATTTGTTTTATTTTGTTATTAAAAAAAAAAAAAAAAAAGGAATACTGGAATACTGCATGTCCCTGTTAATATGAACTAAGCCAAAGCCCATGAACATATTATGAGGGTAGGTGCTATAATGACTACCTTAGAAAAAGGTCTGCTTTGTGCTTTTGGTTGGTTGGTTGTTTTAAAATTGGGTCATAAGATGTCACTTCTAAATCTCGAGGCAATTAACAAGAAGAATTTTTACACAGATAAGGAGCAATATGAATATTCAAATATGATTTTAAAATTACCCCCAAAAAATGTCTTCACAGATTATTGTAATTTTATCTTTCAAATTTGAAAAAGAAAATCATAAAAATCAAAATCATTCATAAAACTTCCAATGATGAAATAGAAGTCCCTTCAAAGGATAATAAAAAACAGTTCATAGGTTTCTTAAACTATACAGACAAAAATACCTTCAGCCTTGCAAAAATTTGAGATATAATATTCTAATGCTTTTCTTTCACTACACGATAATGATATATATCAGGACCACACAGAAAAGTTTCTGATTTTTTTTTTTTAATTCTTCAGGTTTTTTAAATGTTTTGATCTTCATGTTGAAAAATTTGCACACCAGATTTGTACGTATGGTGATAGTACATAACCACCTCAGCAATATAAATTAATTTCCCTACATACAATATATGTCAATTTCTATTTTTGTCATTGTTGATCTTTCTGGTAATTGCAGAAAGGCAATATGTGTATGACAGCAAGCACTGTGGCTGCTAGTCCTCTGCAGTAAATATACCTCGAATACAGACAGAAGTGGCACTCAGCCTAAACATCCATCACTACTGTGATAGTTTGAAATGCATCTGGTCCTTTGGAGTATATTTGCTGTGATTACCCAGTTCAAGTGTTTTCCAACTATTGTATGTGTCATCAAATGACAGTAATGAAAATAACCACAGCCATTATTGTAGGATTTAAGACTTTGCCATCTGTTGAATATTAGCCTTTGCCTTTCCCAAACTGGCATGCTGTTGTGCCAAAATCGACACATAAAGTGTCACACTTGTACACATTTGTATAACTCTTTTGTTTTTACACATCCTAAGAAGTTCCAGAAAAATAGTGTTAATAGAGCCAGCAATCAACAAGGGAAAAGATCAGACAGAATAAACGGAGTTCAAGTACTGACACCCAGTCACAAGTGAATGTAGAACTGGGAGCTGAGTCGGTATTCACCATTGTAAGCTATGGATTTATGAAGTTAGTGCAACTGTGTCAAGCACGTGTTAAGATCTGGTAGGATCAAAGAGATTCTAGCAGATTTTTTTTACCTTACAATCAACATAACTTAATACACTGTAAAGCATCCTAGCTAAAAGGTAAGGTAGAATACAAGCATAACATACTGCAGAACAGTTAATAGACTATTCACAGAGTTATCCTTATAAAATATCAGTATTTGCCCTCATATACAAAACATCAGTTCTGTCCCAGTATCTGAATGCTAGGTATGACTGCCTAGATCTCAAGCCATAAAACTCTCAAGTCTTTGAAAGACTCAAGTCTCATTGAAGATAAAAACACAAAAATATTCTGATACCAGTATCTCCTTCTCATGTCCAGTCTAGAAAGTTCATCAGTCACAAGACTGATGGATTAGGCTATATCTTCCATAACAATATGTACATTCCTATTGTATATGTCATGCAAGAGATCATTCTAAACAAAATACTCATGTATGCATTATGACTTGCCACGTCACAGATGATTAGGATTATTTTGTAAAATTCACATGGTATTTCCTTGTAAATGTGAGGTTTTAATGCTGACTACTTCAAAGACGGTATACAACCATTATTTTGAAAAAAATAATAAGTCAAAAAAAAGCACTGCACTAAAAAAATTTCAAGAGGAAATCCAATCAGTGGAAATGAACTCTATGAGATATAAAAAACAAAGCACCAAAGAATTTATGAGTATTTCTTGTCTGGGTTAGATTTACAAGAAAGGGAGACAAGAAAGGGAGACTTTTATTAGGATTAAAAGATCTTTGGGAACATTTATAATAGTCCATTACTGGCCACTTTCTGCCTGGAATGTATCATCTGCAATACATTTAATTTCAGAGGTTATTATTTTGGAAAATATGTGACATCATCCTTTCATCCTCCAATCTGTAAACACAGGATGAATGGAAGATAATGTCTTAATCTATTGCCTTCAGCCAATGAAGCCATCTTAACCACTTAATTATTGTGCCACTGTAATGAATTTGATTAAAGAAAGAAAAAAAAAAAAAGTGTGAAGGAGGTTCTTACATAACTTTTAATATCAAAAGTTCTTATTCATTTCTGAGAAGTCAAGTGAGATATGAACGGGCACAGAAAAAAGAAAAAAAAAAAAAGTATCAGCTACAACAATAAAAAAACTGAGGAAAACATACATAATTCCACAGACTGCAGGGCACAAAACACAACCTGACTTTTACTGAAAAATGGCTTCCAGTTCTGTACTCTGCTAATCAGTGTTATTAGTCTTATATTAAAATAAAAAGGTAGTACTTTAGAATGCATAACCCCATGAAGAACCTATTGTTGCTAGAGCTGTTAAAATAACAATAATATAGTATTCCAGTAAGCACTATTAAATACTTAGAATTGTTCTTTCATAAGCAAAGCTTACATTATGCTACAGTTTTCATCTACAGAGCAAACGTACCTTGAAATGTAAATGCTGTCCCTATGTCTATTTGGGGCAGTATATTGACTGCCTATAGAGAAAGAAGGTTTACAGCAACAGAAATCCATTTCTGTAGATCTAATTCAGTTTGCTTAATTCAAGGCACTAGATTACTCTCATGTCATCTTTACAACCCTGAGTTCTTAAATTACGTAGACTGGACATCAGGAGATGGATGCATTAAAACTTATGGAACCACTTCAATTTTTTCCTCTTGATTTTTTTCCCAATTTCTTCTCAGCTTGCCACTATGTTCACACATTTCATTGGTGTCTTCATTAGATGAATTTTTCATTTAAAAAAATAGATGAAAAGTCTAGAAGATGGGAGAGGGTAGCATGGTTCCTTCAGTGCATCGTTTATGGAACACATGACTCTATAATGTGGGAGAAGGTTCCTCTGTCCATTGGGGACAGAGAATATAAGAGAAAATGAGTGATCAATCAACATTCAGAAGAGCTGATATCCCAAGGAGTAACATGCTCAGCCACCAATATGGTGAAGACTCACTTTTGGTTTCATACTCTCACCACATTAATTAACATACTATGAGATAGTAGATGTGAGTAAGAACTCTTCCTCCATCTATCTCTATATTACAGTTTATAATCAGAACTTCTACTACTGTAGGAGGGAAAAAAAAAAAAAAAAAAAAAAAAAACTTCTCAAATAGACTTACTGAAATATTTAGCTTACTGTGGAAAAAAAATTGGCTTCAGTAAACTGGGATGTTTTTAAGAGCCACTTTAACAAAATATGCCTGAGTAGTGTAATTCTTTGGAATTAGCTGGAGCAGAAGAAAAAAAATAAAAATAAGGATAAACTCAGACCCTGTAATGGAAGCAGGACAACATATATCTTGCACTTTACCATAGCTCTGTAGGAACTGTAATCAGGCTAAGTGCTCTAAAATGTAGCTGCAACTATTTGCAGATGAAAAATTCCACCTACAGATATTTCTTGAATCAAAATTGAGGATGAAGAATTAGAGGTCACTGTTAAACTAAGAGCATTTTAATGTAATGTTTGTCAAGATTGTGTCACTCAGGATTTTTGTAGTTGCTTTTATAAGATAGGGTAAAAATAAATTCCAACATTCTGCACACAATTTCTTCATATTCAAATGCAAAGCATTGGCAACTCAAAATGTTGCCAAGCAAAATAATGCTTCAGGCCATCTTCACTGATAGAAGCACAGCTGGAATGAGAACCTTCACTGAGATCTCCACTGGAGCATAGGAGTACAAAGATTGGAGAAACGGCTACATAAATGGGCAATGGGCAATCTGCTGTGGTTTCTAAGGATACAAAATTGGACCAAATTATAGAAAATTATAAATCCAGACTATTCAACCATCTGTGGAGTCAAAATGCAGAGTACTAGGATTAGACAAAAAAGTTCTAATAGTTTCATTAGATTTTGAAGATGATTTATGGTTTGCTATTTCCCCCAATTCATACAGGAATAACCTAAAGCCTTTATCTCAGGTGGAAGAACACTAGGCTCTAAGTACAGAGGGAATGTTAGGCAGAGGGGAAATATGATTGAAGCTATAAAGGAGAAAACAGGGAGCAACTAGAGAAGTCCATCTGGAGAATGAATATAGGGTGTATGGGGGAGTTATTTAAGTTTATTTATATGGCTATTCTGAAGAAGCCCATACTCAATGTTTTCATAAGCAAATTCAGTTTTGTGTTATTCCAACGATCTCAGCTGGTTACTAACCAAAAGACTAATCCCCTAATACAGACCCAGACTTTCTGAAGACCAAATTAACTCCTGTTAACTGAGCCTGACCAGCATCCATACCCTCATTTGAGTGCAACCACACAACATGTGAAAGACAACCAGGGGATCAGGCCCAGCCAGCATGAGTTCATGAAAGGCAAGTCCTGCCTGACCAACCTCATCTCCTTTTATGACCAGGTAACCTGCCTGATGGATGAGGGAAAGGCTGTTGACGTAACCTACCTAGACTTTAGCAAAGTCTTTGACACGGTCTCCCACAGTATTTTCCTGGAGAAGCTGGAAGCCCATGGCTTGGACAGGTACACTCTTTGCTGGGTTAAAAACTGTCTGGATGGCCAGGCCCAGAGAGTGGTGGGGAGTGAAATCCAGCTGGTGACCAGTCGCCAGTGGTGTTCGCCAGGGTTCAGTGTTGGGGCCCATCCTCTTTAACGTCTTTACTGATGATTTGGATGAGGGAATTGAGTGCACCCTCAGTAAGTTTGCAGACACCAAGCTGGGGGAAATTGTCAATCTGTTTGAGGGTAGTAAGGCCCTGCAGAGGGACCTGGACAGGTTGGATCAGTGGTCAGAGGCCAATGGGATGAGTTCGATGTGGCTAAGTGCCAGGTCCTGCACTTTGGTCACAATAACTCCATGCAATGCTATGGGCTTGAGGCAGAGTGGCTGGAAAGATGTGCAGAGGAAAAGCATCTGAGGGTATTGGTTGATGCTCACCTGAACATGAGCCGACAGTGTGCCCAGGTGGCCAAGAAGGCCAACGGCATCCTGGCTTGTATCAGGAATAGTGTAGCCAGCAGGACCAAGGACCAAGTCCTGTGAGGAGCAGCTGAGGGAACTGTGGTTGTTTAGTCTGGAGAAGAGGAGGCTCAGGGAAGACCATATTGCTCTCTACAACTACCTGAAAGGAAGTTGTGAGGAGCTGGGGGTCGACCTCTTCTCACAGATAACTAGTGACATTTCTACTCAGAAAGAGTAGTCAGGCATTGGCATGTGTAGTTCAGAGATATGGTGGAGTCACCACCCCGGGAGCATTTAAGGAAAGGTTAGACATGGTGCTCTGGAAAATTGTTTAATGGGTGACATTGGTGGTTGAGGGACACTTGGACCAGATGATCTTGAGGTCTTTTCCTACCTTAATGATTCTATGATTCTGACTTTATACAGAAATACATATTTCCTCATTTCACACCAAAATCATTTTTACCAACATTAAAAAAGAAAGGAAGGAAGGAAGGAAGGAAGGAAGGAAGGAAGGAAGGAAGGAAGGAAGGAAGGAAGGAAGGAAGGAAGGAAGGAAGGAAGGAAGGAAGGAAGGAAGGAAGGAAGGAGAGAGAGAGATGCTGATTTCACTATAACTTCTTGAAACAAAATCAAAGCTTCTATCAAATAATCACTGTGATGCCTATTCGTTAGAAGTAAAGCAAAAACCCATAAAACAATCCAAAAAATCTGCCATACAGTAGGACTATGTGAAAACAGGTAAAAATGTGAAAACCTCATTAGCATTAATTCAATGGCCATGAGCAGTGACATGAAACCAGACACAGCTACAGTAACTGTTGCAAAAATTATCCCTACTTTATTAGTAAATGCAGAGTTATTAAAAATAAAAATAATAATAATAAATAAAGATAAATATGCTTCTTAATTGTGAAAGATCCTGAGTCCCTAAGAGACTCAATAAATCAGTCATCATACAATCAGGAGGTATGGTAGTTATTGCTCATTATGATGTAGCCTTCTCTAAAGCCAAATTAAGAGAATGGGAGTAAGATATTAAGAAAGGAAATGTGTCTAATAGATTGACACATGCCATTGTGCTACACTAGATAAATTAAACCATTCTGATAGTCCTCATAGTCCTCTGACAGTAAACTGGCAGATATTCAGAATAAATATCTACACAATCTGATGAAGATTTTGAAACAGAAATCATTGATTTCAGTATGAATGGCAATAAAGACTGAAAATATGACTGATGTTCTATACAAAGTCAGCCACTGTATAAGAATGCAAGAGTTAAGGCACTTTAACATTTTCTAATAAACGCCTTATAGAAATAAAAATAAATCTAAAAATAAATAAAAATAAATCTATAAATAAATAAATAAATAAATATCTTCTGTCATTAAAATGGCTCAGTCTGCTCTGCCAAACTGGCCTGAACACACAAACTTGCCATAAACAGACTAATAACTATTTTGTACTAGCAATAGGCCTTGCAGTAATTACTTTAAAAAGTCATTATTTGATTAAAGAGGAATATAATGAAGCACGGGTGCCACAGCTTCACTAGAACTGAGTACAAAGGGTAAGGAATGTGCCATTTATCCACCAGCCCAATTTAAGAGGCTGCTGAAGTAAGTTTGCATAAGTCAGTCTCAGGTTATCACTAATTCTACAAGCTATTCTTAGTGAGACAGCAAACCACCCATGTCTTCTGAGCCACTCTTGAGCCACTCTTGCATTGTTCCTTTTAATCCTGTCACATCCACTCTTTCAACTCTGCTCTAAAACTGCAAGTTCTGTATCCTTTGAGAGACAAGAAATGATTCAGAGAGGTGTCACAAGGTATGAAGGAGTCATTTAATATGGCTTAAACCAATCCAGGACTGCCCTGCTTTTGAAAAGAATGATCCCTTTTCCCATGGACACAGATTGTTGTTCCATCCTTTTCATCAGCTGTAACACTGAGCTGATACAGCCATGCAAAGAATCACATCAGTCTACTGGTCCAAAGGAAAACTACTTTTTGAAGTCCTGTTTTTCAGTGTAAGTCATCAGAGCCACACACTCACTAGTGCCAACACAACAAGCGGAAAGGATGGAGAGAAGGGCAAGTCCACCTTTTCTTTGTACTAGTCTTAGACTAGCATAAGTTGAACACAGCACTACTGCCTTAGAAGAAGCACTGTTATTTAGAAGCAGCTCAGTTCTCGGCAGAGCAGGGAAATTAGAAGACACTGTTAATTGGTAGCTGCAAGTGTTTACACTAGCCAGGGGACATTTTCTGGCAGAAGCTCAGATTCTCTAGGATAGAGTCAATATTCACAACATCAGCCAATTATTAGAATTTTGTCATTCCCTAACCTTACGGAACTGTGATCTGGGGGTTTAGCAGCAGTTCATATGCATGGGAACACAAGAGGTTCTCCCAGGTTCAGAAAGCTTCAAATAAGGGTGCTTCCATCATACCAGAAGAGTTCTTCTTTCCAGAAATGAGGACCCAGGAAGGGGCAGAAATTGCATGCTCCTACAAACTGTGGAATATCAGCAATTTTCCTTCTTTGAATAGTTTTGGCAAATTGTAAATAATTTGAATGTAGAGCCTTGTTGATGTTTCAGCAGTCAGGGTCAGTCATCTCTTAGAAAAACTTAGACAACCTGCAGTAACACCATCCAGAGCAAAAAGGAACAGTGTATAAGCTAGAGACTTGAACTCAAGTCAGGGGAAGCTATTGGGTCAGTCTGTGCCTCATACCACATCTGCAGTGGGAGGACAAGTATCTTTGCTAACTGAAAGCCATTTAACCTCCTTGCACAGTTATGAACTCAAATTTTTCAGGTAAAGTTGCAGAGTTTGAAGGAAAATGAAGAATACAGCTATGGCAAGCAATAAGACTTTTGCATGTTTCATTGCAAATGTCAAAATTCCAATGCTTTAATATGGAAGCTACTGCTGGAGCTAGTCAGGGAGTAATGGAAATAAAATATCCAAAATGAGTGAACATTTGGGCATCTCCAGCTGATCAGTCTCAAGCCAGTGTCAAGAAAGCTTTCAGTGCAGCAGTTATCTTGTTTATGCAAAACATCAGTATCTTCCAAAACAAACTCCTCTTGCAAAAAAAAAAAAAAAAAATGTTTGACTTCCTTTAATTATCTTAGCAATTAAAAAGTTAAATATTGAAATTAACAAGAGAACATTTTGTGCTTTCTTTGTTCCCAAATATTCCCCTGCTTCTTAATCATTTGGCTCCCCACCCCCACCCCCCAGCTATGTAAAGTAATCCTTGAAACATACTCCTCGACAGAGATCCTTCAGAGATCCTTTTAAGTGCCAAATTTTCAAAATCTCATTTTCCAGAAACTTTATAGGAATGCATTTTAACACTTGGCTATATCACCTCAGATTAGAAATTTGGTAGAGATGGACCTTAATTAATATTTAAATGGAGTATTACACAATAAAGTTGACAATTTTAGTCCACAAAACAGTCTGCTACACTGGGACTTACCAGAGATGAGGCTTCTTTTTTAGCCAAGCCAGCAGTTGAAATTTCCACATTCCACATTTCTCCTAATTGTTCATTGTGTTCATAGAATGACAGTCTAAAAAACTGTCAATATAGGATGAATAGAATGCTATGGTCAACAGAATAGAATGCTATGGTCAACACGGGATACTAAAGTAGTGTCTGCTTCATGTGCTAAAGATACAACCAATGGAAAGAAACATAAACTATTGACTTAGAAGTTTTTTATCTATTCAAATTGGTCTTCAGCTAAATATAAAATTGTTGCTCCTCCCTGCCCCCCAAACTGGTTGCTTTGTTTTAAAAACATGCTTAAGATAGGACACTTTAGACTTTATTGTTAGGCTATTTAACAATGGTGACAATGTGCAATGAGTTAGAATTTTCATTATCCCAATTCCCATGTTGCAGAAATCATTTGAAGTCAGACATTTTGGCTAATTGCTCATCATTTCCACCACCCATGTAGAGGATTCATTCACCTCATGGGTTCTAGCTCTGTCCCGGTATCATAAACCTGCATTTTGTAATCCTTTGTCAGAGGTAGTTCATGAACTCTGAACTGTTAGAGACTGAAGATGTGTTCTGAGGAGGCATTCCTGTATGCTTTTTTCCTACTCATCTGCTTTTGGTCGCTGTCTACATGGGCAAACATTACAGATACAGGTGTACTTTAAGATGTCCAGCTTGTGTCATTTTGTGTTAAATCTAATAATTCACACTAATGCCTGTTCTTTGCAGAAATCTTCACTGCACCATAACTGGAAGATCACAAACAGAGCTGTTTCAGTAGTAGAAAAAAAAAAAAAAATAGCAAAAATACCAAGAGCATCCAACCTGTGCCAGCAACTATCAGTAGAAATAGACAGGTTAAATATCTAAAGCCTATCCCAAATGTCACATCAAGAGTTAATCTTATTTTTTTCACTAAAGTGTGACGTCACTGCAAGGTGAGGGATTTCTAGGAATTTTTTCTCAGCTTACCTCACTTAGGTCTCATCACACTTATAGCATATTAGCAACTAAAAATTCTTTATTTTCAGAAATGGAATACCTTTAATTATAAAGACTACATAATGATTTGTCTTTCTGTTGCAGATTTGTGAGGCAACTTGCAAAACCCATACATTGGAGAGTTCAGGCTCAAAGACTGGTACAGGCCAAAGATAAAATGGGAGCTATGCAGAAACTGTGCTGTTTTCTGCTCTGTAAGGGGAAGGCTCTTTCATGCTCCCATGTCTCCACTCTGAAGTACCACAGAAAATTTGTCCATAAAGCCTGCTTCATTATGTTTTGCATTGAGATAGCGGAAAGTTATTTTTATTTCTGTTCACCATTAGTTATCTTCAAATGTATTTTATAAATGATAAGTTTCTTACAGTCAAAGAATGTTTCTTTTATGGTCTGTTTTTATTTATTTCAAGGTTTTGCTATGACAACCGTATTGAAAGATTTTCCTACCTTCCTAAGGTTGTAAATGTGAAAATAAAAGCATACTCAGAATATTAATCAAGCCCTAATTCTGTCTTTAAGGTCAAACAGAATTTTTGAAGTTGATATATCTGACTAGGGATTATGAGTCACAACTGCACCTTAAAAACAGAGTTGAGAAATGCCAAATTATTTCAGTTCTAGCTGAAAAGCCAGGAGAAAACATCTTCACACAGAACATCTCGTTTGTTTTAAATAGTTTACTCAGGTATTAATTTTCCAGTATAGACACAGCGTATACAATGAGCCTAACAGGTTCAACTGCATTGCCAGAAGTCTTGTGTTATTATAAATAAGGTCATCTACCAGTACCTACCAGTAAGGAACATCTGAGAATGTATGAAACATTACAAGCAAAAAATAATAATTAAAAAAAAAATCACTATCCCTCCCTCAGCACAGCATGCGAGAACCTGTCTTGCCTACTTGTGACATTCAACAGCTTTAGGGAAGGTATAGCACAATGCATTAATATTTCATTATCTCTTTTTAACTTCATTTTGGGGAAAGAAAAATTCTGCATGTTGTTGCCCTGCTATTCTATTACTCCAGCTGTACCATTCTTCCATTTTACATGATTTCTATAGAATCAAGGTGTCCTCCTTCAGAGAAGGAGAAGCCAGATCATTAAAGCAGAATTGGATTATGCATTCATATTGTGGTGGGGGTTCCTTGACAAACAAGAGCATCTGATACCAACTGATACTGGGAACTAAGAGTAGAGAACATCATTTGTAGAGAAACTTCCCAAAAATTTGATGGCCAAACTTCACTTGAGAAGGCGATACTTGTACCTTGCAATTTATTAGTGTGTGCTCTGCAGCCTACTTTTCTTTCCATTTCCTCACTGAGACTCCTGCACTGGGGAGCAGAGAACATACTTGTTTCTCCCTCTGTCCAGTTGGTAGCATGGTACCACCATATTGATCAGTGAAGGAACAAATCATGACTGGTCCTGCTATTGGCTTCTTTCAGGATGCATTAGTACTATTGGTCTAATCTCTTCTGGAAAGGAAACAGGAGATAAGAGCTTCCTCCGAAGGAGTAAACATTGGAAAGGTCATATTTTTATAGCAAACTGAAGAGCAAATATAAACATAGGGGCAATTTTGTGCCAAATCCTATTTTGAGTGCATTTTTGTTGCTTTTTTTTTTTAAGCAAAAATATTATCTGATTTTTTCTTCATTTTTGTTCTCAGTCCAAAACTTACCACTTTTTTTTTTTTTTTATGAATAAAGTAAAACATGGCTGCTTTTCATGAAAAACTGCCTTTTGTGCTTTAAAGAAAATGTCCTTGTCATTTTTTGCATACTGCTTAATCCAAAAAGAGTTATTTTGCAAGCTTAAAATGTTGTATATTTATGGTCAAAGGGGAATATTTCACATTTGACTGACTTTAAAAGTAGTGGATAAGAAACGAATTCACTAATACATAAAAAAACAAATGTTTGATAACGTCACTGTGGGCCACATCTGGCTTTGTGGCTAGGTCTATATGGAACATAAGATTTATAAAAACACCAATTTAATGCCTGAGGACAATAGGATTATAAGTATGCTTAAAGTAATAAAAAGTCAAGGCTTCAGGTACTTATCAAGTCCTGTGCAGTCAACAAGAGGTCTCAGAATATTCCATTAGGTGCTAAACACATAATGCATCCTAGGAAAGCATTATACATAACATAATCAAGACAATTTCCCTGTCTTTTCAGCCCCTGTGATCAAACCTTACCAGTACAGATTATGACAAACACAGGTGTAGTCAGTTTAAAGGAAGGAAAGTATTCTCTTTGAAAGAATACTTTTGTGATGTTAAGAAATTCACACTCACCGAAACGTCAAGCAATTAAAATTTGCATCCTTAGCAAATGTAACATCCACACTGCATGTAGGCTTGCAAATAGCTGCCAAAGGAAGTGTTAGAAAAATCTCTGCAAGATAAAAGGGGACTAAGTTAAAATTCCTGTGGAATTATCATTTTAAATTCTTGACTCCTTTATGCATGTACATTCTTTTCATGACATTGCCCAGACATACTTTTTTGCATTTCATACTACACTTCCACTACATTTGTAACACTCTAGAATATTTCACCATGGATGTAAAGCACTGGAATTCTAATACTTTGTTCTTATGGGAAAGGCTTACCAGAGCAGAAGCCGAGCTGTATTAATTTATTGTCATGATGAAGGGGCTAGTGAGAATCAGAACTGACACTGACTCTTTCTGTTTTCTCCACTACTTTTTGATTGCAATCATTGTGGTGTCTACAGATGTCATATCCATAACAGGCACACCAGAATTCGAAGCAATTTACTGAGGCTGGAAAACAATTCTGATAAAAAATGTGCTTCTCCCAGAACTTGGCATATTAGAGTATCTGAAAAGATTGCCAAGGCTGGCATTTTGCCTATGTTGCCCAGGGCTATAGAAGATTGGCACAAAGTAAAAATATTTGAAAAATGATCAACTGTGTTTGGTTTTATGAGTCACGTTTCTTTTAAAACACAACTTGCCTGTCAGACCACAAAGGCTTGATGTGACAAAGTGATGATGTTTTGAGAATTGGTGTTGCAGATGATATGGTTTCTATATGGTTTGAAAAAAACTGAAGAACTGGATTTATCACATCTGTTGGTATGTAAAATGTTGTGAACAAGGTGGAATTTTGAAGACCCAAAGGAGTCAGAAGAGCAAATCTCACTGAAAATCCTACAGATCATCTAAATGGTCACAGAGAAAAACTAAAAACAGATAGGAGATTAGTATTTGATCAAGTATTGTAAATGCTGTGGTCTTCCTATACCCACAGAAAATTCAAAACTCAAGATACAAGCAGGCCGAGTAATAGTACAATACATAATTTTCACCAGTTTTTTGAAGATCCTATTCAGCCTTTTGAAAAGATGGAAATGAATTTGCCCCAAAACTCACAGAACCATTTGGACAGATGCACTCAAACATACACAATATTATTCATTTACTGTGGAATTTTTAAATCATTTTGCTTCTAGTTTTTGTGCTTTCCTTCTGTAAGTCATCATGGACCAAAGGTGTACAGGCAAAAATGTGTGCAAAATGCTTACTACCAAATCAATTACAATTGTCTAACCAGTAAAATTCAGTAAGTTCACAGCCCATAACAAACAACATTTTTCAGAAGACTATGTTTTAATGAATTATTCTAGGATATCAGGGAAAGATAAGCATGGGACAGCGTTCTATCTGATGTTTCATAAATAGAAAAAGATGTTTTCTCTGAGTTTGAATGATTACTAATTGAGAACTTTTTACAAACTTTAGATCTTACTGCAAAAGGAAGAACATATATTGTACACAGAAAGCAGTAGGTTAGTCTATCTTCCAACATTTGCAGTTTCTGACAGTTTCTTGCCCAGATCTTTGCCTAAATTCCTTTGAAGCAGACGATCTAAGTAATTTACAAATTCATACTGTATAATCCCCAAAATTCAGGGTAATTTTAGTTATCTTCATGTGGATTTTCATAAAACTGCCAGAAGCTCCTTTCAGGTTCTGTACATACAGATGGTATAATTGCTTTGAACTAGAATCTGATGATCTCTGGCACCTGAAGGAACTAAAAGTATAGCAAAGCTTTCAGGGACTTCAGAGGGGTAGAATCACAACCAAATTTCCTATCTATTCCAATAGGATTTTACATGGAATTAATTCAAAATGAAGACTATAGACTACATAATCTCCCCTCTGGAAGGTTACTGTATGTTTGGGGAAGCAAGCCATACACTGTAAAAAGCTGCTTCTATAAACCAGTCATAACAGGAGCAGGACTATATCTGATGGACATTATTTTCAAGGCCTTTACTACTCAGCTGTGGAAGATTGGGGGTTCATTTTTTATTTATTTATTTATTTAATCGGATACAGATGAAGTACTGACTTTCTCAAGGAAAGTAAACAAGAAATCTATTTTGGCAAGATGAATTTTTCTGAGGAGCCAATAAAATTTCATTTCACAAGCTTCTTTCAAATGCTGATCCACACATTTCTAGTTGCTGGTAGTTCGGCATCTGCCGAGTCATCACAGTGACTGACATATTTTTCTTTTCCCCATATACTTTTGGCTTTAAAAATGCTTATTTGGTGCATCACTAGCAGTTTTCAATACACTGGTTACTGTGCCCTACAGACCTCAGAGTGGAATTAGACCTTCTCCTGGCCCATAGAGATAGAACCTCCAATTATTATTTCTGCCCTATTGGTTTCCCTTACTTCTTCCAGAACAATGGGGTGTTGGATGCTGCAAAACACAGACCCCACTGAATTCACTCCTACAGATTTCTTCCCTGCTTCCTGCAGACTTTGTGGCACACAATGATAACAAATAGCATACTACAGTACTAAGAGACAAATAGTTCTCTACAACTTTTCACTCATGTTAGCCTTCTCTCTTTTTTTTTCCTTTCCTCTCACTCTCTAAAGGATACAGTTGATATGTGCATCAACCTTTATTTTTCATTATGATAACAGTAACAACAAAAAACAGCCACAAAAAATATAAATTTAGCAGCTCTCACCTGAATCATCATAATACTCTATGTAAACACTCTACTTTAAATCCAACATAGCAATACTTAGCTTAGACTTTCCTCTGAGTTTTACTGTAAATCCCATTATCTTGCAATTGATGTAGATTAAGAACACACATCAGCTGTGCCTATTGATCAGATGATTTCAATTACTTCTGATCACTACAGCACATAGGATCAGGACTGGGTCCCCAGGACTCAGTACAAAGCCTCCAGACAATTGTCAGAGCTTTATTATTAACTTAGATAGAACCTAAGAGAATAAGCATAATTAAGTAGGAAATGAACATGACAGTTTTTTCAATGAAAATCTTTCTGCCATCTTGTTCTCTTGTTATATGAAAAGCCTGTCGGTTGCATTTATCAACACAAATGTTAAGGTTATTGCCTCTTAAACCTTCAGACTGGGGCCCAAAGGACTGGCTCAAAAATTTCACCAGTCAGATTCGTGCTACACCTTTCCTTGCTGCACAGATTATACCGTGCCTCCAAGTATGTTTGAGATATCACTCTCAAACACTGGAAGGAAGAATTTTGAAAGGCTTTTGAGAAGGCTGTGAAATCATTATAGAAAAGTTCTGATATTGCTGGCAAATCTAATGTGTTTAGATCTTTAGATCTTTTGACACAATCTTTATGTGTCACATAGCTGCAGGCACTGAAGGTGAAACTTGATCTAACTAGAAGAGCAGTCAGATAGGTCTGTTAAAATATACTTTTGCTGAAATCAGCTTGAATAAAGCAGTCGCCTGATCTCTTGAGTGTAGTGGATTGGTCTCTTGAGGAAGGGCTACTTTTCAGTCCAAGTGTCAAGCACCACAACTGTTCCTTTCTATAACTTGTTGTTGTGGCTAGACTTCAACTCTTTGCTTTTGTAAACAATGAATGAAGTCATGCACTAATGTTCTACTTAACAGGTCTCTTTGTAAATCTCTTTTATCTAATATAAAGAGAAGAAAATACGAGAGCATTTGATCCTGCTTTATCTCAGTCCTGTAACAGTTTGCGAAACATTCCAGCAAGAAATTTAGAGTCCCATTAATTGCTGTAGGATGGATTCATCAAAAAAGGAAAATCCTTTTAAAGGCTCTAACCTCAGGAAAAAATACAGATGTCTGTAATAATGATTTACATTCCTTATGCATTAGACAATGTATAAAGTATGTGATTCAACATGAAATATCCATAGCCTTATGGACCATGCAAGCTCTGGATGCTGGTTCCTCAGCAGGCGAGCTGGCACATTCAGATGAAAGGTCAAACTAAAGTAGAAAGCAAATACCAAAAATACCTCAAGTGTGAGTTCTGAATGAACTCCTTGCTTCCATCTGCCACCACCCCTGGTCTCTAGATAGTCTCCCCACTGAGAGCCATATGAATTAAATGACTTTCATTTCCCTGCTTCCCTCCTCCTCTCTTATTTCTTTGTTCTCTTTCCCAGTACCATAAACTATACTCTGCTTCTTCACTGGTTTCTTCTGATTCCTTGCTCCTTAAATAAGCATAGATGATGATAAGCAAATCCACCCAAACTGTTGGTTCAAAGCAGAAAACCAAACTCCATATAAATCATGCTGATTTCTGTTTGTCCTTTCTGACAATAACTGCATATTTCTGCACACCAAATAAATTTTAAATATTTGTGTTTTTTTCACTATCATTATTTGGTTAATCAGAAGAGGTCATATTTGTCTACCCAGACATTCATAACCATGTAAACTACTTAGCAAGGCAACGGATAACATTTATCTTTTTAGCACGTTTCCCGTACAGTACCTATACCAGCATCTCATTCATATTTAGCAGGAAGACTTCAAAAAGAATTGAGAGTAGTTGATGTCAGCTTAGAGGAGTGCCCATTATCCACATGCTCATGTAGTATATGTTTGAATGATCCAAATCTACTGCGCCTGCAAAAATGGACTAAAAAATGTTCAGGGCAGTTCATCCTTTAAGATGCGTTAGAAGTATTTAAAAAATAGCAGACTTCAGGTAGCATTCCCTCTGTCCTAGGTGAAAAATGGAAAACAGAAGGCAGTAAAAACTAAAGTAATACAAACCACAGCTCATGAGAAATATTAAATATTTGCCCTAGGTTCAGTTGCAGTTTTTGGTGGAGGTTGGTTCATATCTAGCTCTGTTTGTCAAAATCTGATTTTACAGGCAGGATTTCGAAAAAAATGAATGCTATAAAATATTACTTTTCTCCAAATACACACAAACATTTTATGTATTTGTTCTAACTAGCTACTGTGAATAAATGTGTCTGATTATTGTGCAAGCGGTTGCATCTGTACAGGTGATATCAAAAATCTGGTCATGTACAAGGCATGCTTTAAAACAGATGATTAATTACTTTTAGAAGTGGGGTTCTCTTTCTAAAATGAAAGGAAATATTTAAGTTAGTTGAGATATCTTATTACTTCTCCATAATATACAGAGCTTTAGGGAAAGATTAGGTTTATTAAGTCAGACTCACAATGCAGGCTTTCAACACTGCCATTTCCAATAAGTACACATTTGTTTAATATTAAAGTTCCTTTTCAAAACAAAATAGTTAAGCCTACCCTCACATTTATACATCTGCAGTTTGTTTGATAACTTACAACATAATTACAGGCTGTCCTCCCACTAAATGCTGTATTCAGACTTATGAAACAAGGTGGTAAAATATGCACTGGAGTCTGAGTACTAAGCCCGTAATTTACCACAAGCACTAGGAAGAAAAGAAACAGAGGGGAACCCTGCTATTTAAACTGCTCAGTTATCATGTTTCCCTCCCCCACATATACAGTAGAGTATAACCCATTCATATTTCAATTTTACATTTCCTAAACTGTCATCTTCTTATGTTTCAAGTTCATTTGAAATGCAATCTGTTTATCAGAGCGGCAGTGAATGCTTTTGCAGATCAAGAGAGAGATGTCTCTCCCCACTAACAAATAGGTCTGCAGCAAATGGGTTGGTGAAGCAACACAGGCATTGTGGGATTAAGTAAACTGCCCGGAGAATTATGGAAGGGTGAGTTTTGCAGCCCCCTTCTTATCTCCAGTGTTCAACCAGTGAGAGTGTATCCTCCCTCTCTGCTGGAGATGCAGCTAAAATAATTAAGTAAATACTCAGGTAGAACTAGAACACGTGGAAAAGGAGCTTTGGATGGCCGAGAGTAACTTCATTTCAACAAGGTTTCTTACAGAGAGTGGCCAGCCCAGGAGACACATAGAAGTGGTCAGGCTCCAGCATCCTGGGATGCTCACCGGCAGATGCTTCACCACCACCCTTCTTTCTTCAGGGCTGCTTGCTCAGGCAGAGAGCAGGACTAACCTGGCACCTGGGTTTTGCCCTGCCTTGCTTTCCAGCCACAGTTTGCAGGGCTCTTGGGGAAGGGAGCTCTTGTACTCCCTTTTCCTCAGGAACTGCGAGCCTTTAGCCAGGAACATTGCTTTCACACAATCACATTCTCTTTCTATTTTATTTATTTATTTACTTATTAATCCATTTTGTTATTCCATCATACTTAACCAGCAATCACGGTTCTTAATGGCGATTTTCAGTGATATGTATATGTAAAGCTCACTGTGCAGCAAAGTGTTCTCAGCACAACTCTGTTCTGTAAATATGCCAGCTCACTTGGTGCTGCTCCAAAATACATTTTTCTCAGCCACTACTGCAGTTCTAGAAAATTATCCATGTTTTAGATTTAAAAAAAATAAAGTCACATCTTCACATATACTATTTACTAAACACATCATGTACTATAAAAAAAAAAAAGAATGACTATTAAAAAGCATATTTATTTTTCACTGTATTTCCCACCTTCCCTCCAAGCCTGCACCATAAATATCAATGAAAACGTATTCACTTCTGATTCCATTTAAAAATCTCTAAGCTACATTTGGCAAGTTGCAAACATGAAAAAGTTCATCTGCTGTGAGAAAATATGTTGTACCAGAATAATATTTTAAAAGTAGGTGTCTGACTTTCATAACTGTAGCAGACTTAACAGGGAAGGAAGATATAAGATACCAAAAGCTGGGTGCTTTAGTGTAATTTGTTTGCTAAAGCACCTCCATAAAGTGAGCCTAGGAAACCTAGGTCCACGCCCAATCATTCTAAGGTACTGTGAAAGGCCAGAAACATTAGAAAAACAGTCTAACCCATTTGCTTATTAAGATTCTTCTTAATACCCTTCTTAAGTAAGATTCTTCTTAATATTTTTCTTAATATTGCTTTCCTCAGGATACTCACTTCAGATTTTGCCTGAGATTTCAAAGACAAAGAAAGGGTGTTTTTCTCATGCCAGAGTCCAGGCTGGTTTGTTAACATGCTAGACAAGCAGAAAAAGATGCTAAAGACACAAACTACAAAGAAGCTATTGACATCGGTTGAAACCATCTCCACCAATTACACCCAAAGCTGCAACCTTAAGGAGACTTCAGCACTGCTGTAAAAGAGAGGATATGGAGGAGCCTGTCAAAGTAATTCTTAAATTCTTAAATTCTTAAAAAATATTTTTTTAACAAAGTTCCTATATAAAGTACACTAAATCTAGAAATGTGTACCTTGTTGTTATGTGTGGAAGGTGGCCACTTGCATATCTGAGTGTATATATAATCTTAATGATTACAGGTACCATTTATGCTTCTTTCCCTAAACCTTTCCCTAGCAAAACATCTCCCTGAGAATACTGTCAAATATTCCAGCTGTTCTCTTCTTTCCTCATCTATCAATTATCCACAAAATATTCTCAGTGAAGTGGTGAAACACATGCCATTATTTGTAAAGCCCATCTAGCTTTATAGAGATGTTTATAGATATTGTCTATGACACAGGTTTCTATATGGGTACCTAATTACTTTAGGCTTTATATCATTGCCTAATTAGCATTTGCCAATAGTTCAAATAACAATAATATAAGAATGTGATTGGTGATGTCCAAAAAAGGAAAGGAAACATTCTAACTAACTTCTGAAGACATTTCCCATCTGTAAACTGACCTACCTGGCATGAGAATAAGAACAAAAAGGTACACAAAACACTTCATTTTATGATCGGTCTTATTATCAAACTGTTCATTTTGTCCCATATAAGTTTGCTATGAGGGAGCGAATGATGCTTACTGCTGGATTCACAGGAAGGTCTGCTGAACTGCTTTGATGACAGGCAGTATTTCTTTTTTCTAGTTCCTGCCAGCAATAGGAATCTACTGCTGACAGATGTACTATGAATCAGAGTTAAATTACTAGGTGGCTGGGCACTATATTTCCTGTTGCTTCTTCAAAGTTCAACAGCAATGATCTTTGGCAGAAGAGCTCTCATTTCCACAGCTAATGCACTTATTTGGGGTTTACTCACACTGCTCTGTTTCATAGCAGCATCTTCAGTGCTCCATCAAGGTGAATTCCTTGAAAAAAAAAAATGTGATGTGACAACAAAAGTGAAGCTAAATTCTCATTGCAGTTCTTTGATCTGGGAGCATGAAATTAAGAGGTCTGGTCCTATCATAGCACTCCACTCCCAACCTCAAGCACCCTAGGTGGGCACAGCAGCACTTCTTTCACAGCCCTTCTCTCTAGACATGGCTCTTTGCCAGAAAGATGGCACATGAACTCCTATAGACCAGAGAGATTGCTCAATTTTTTAAGGTTAATAATCAAGGCAAGGTGGATGTTGGCTCCACAGAACAGCCATATGTAAGGCAGAAGAGGTCAAAAGAACACTGCTAAAAAGGTAGCTAATGGGAGGACACTGTTACCTCACAGCACCCTGGGACAAAAACTTGACCCAGAGTAGGTAGGAAAGCCAAGGTCCTACATGGCTTCTATGTATGGAGAGGGAATTGCAGGACTGGTGAGAGAAAGGCATTGAAATCCTGCACCAAACTTCAGTAAACTAGTCAGCTACCAACACATTAACAAACTGGATTCAAGATTAGGGAAACTCCAACACTGGGGAATTACATATTACTTGTCCTACTCCAAATCCTCTCTTTTGCCATTAGGAAAGACTTCCTTCTTTTAATGTCATTATAATAAATAAATCTGTAGTTCATGCAGAATGAGATCATGTTCATGAAAGTGATATTTTTACATAGTCACTTCTCAGAACACAACTGCGCTAGAAAAGAGACCCTATAGTTATATACTCGCACTAATGAAAAGCAAAATTTGCATGCCACCTACTGACTTGCCTGCTCACAGTGTGCAGCTCATAAAGAATTAAATTGGGTTAAGAACATCATAATACTCAAGAGAGACTTTTCAATAATTTCAGACTCTGTCAGTTACAGTAGAAGCCTGAATGCAGTTAGACCTACAAAAATACATGCACAGGCTACACCCAGTACTACTGATGTTTTTCACTCAACATTAAGTTATGACTGAGGGTGTTAAAAAGCTGTTAGGGAAGGAAGCACCACCACAAAGTATTTGTGTTGAAAGCAGGCTTCAAATGGATTACAAGTGTAAGAAATAATAGAACATACTAGTCAACAAGACAAGGATAAAGACAATTATCTACACTATAAATGCTCATTCAAAACAAGGCTAATCAGACCATTGCCAATACTTAACAACCAAACTATTTCAGGCAGTGTCAGCTTCCCAGACAGTCACTAATGCTGACTGACATGCAAAGTGATTGTGGAAATATCAAACAATAGTCCAATTCCTGAGGTCCTTACTCATACATTTAACTCTGTTGTTACTAGGGCAATTTTTCTATTGAAATCAATCCATTCTGACACCTTGTTCTGAATGCGTGTTGGACTTGGCAATAATAATTCCATCTGCTTCTTTTCATGTGTTATCCCTTCAGTCTCAATCCTTTCATCTGTGTCCCCTGTAGGAATGATGTGAAATCGCTACCCTATTTCCAATTATTGAGACATCTGGAGATGGCAGTGAAGAGTCACAGCAATGAAAATATTACAAAGGACCTTAAATTTAAACTTCAGTTTGACCTAATAATTACAGGGGAAACAGAATATTATGATTATAAATGTATATTCCAATAATCTACTATTTTTTTTTCTATCTGATGTATGTTTAATTCAACTAAATGCAATATCTTCATTCTTACATAAGTTTTGTATTTAAGTAATAAGATTTAAATATTTATGGAAACTCAGGATTTGAGGGGGATGTAAACATATCTACCACTTGAGGAAAAGTAAAAAAAATCCAGGTCTCCATTAAACTGCTCCTGCAGAAATTCTATATCAATTAAAATTTTAGTCAAGTAAAGATGAGGTACAAAATATAGATTGTAGAACTATTTTTATTTTTATTTTTTTCTGCAGAGAAGGAATATGGCTTATTATTTTTAAACTCTTATGTAAACCCCTGTAGTGTGGTTGTAAGAAATGAATTAGGGAACTATTAAATTATGTTTAAATTCAGGATGATAGAGAAATAATGACCACAAATATTTTGGTATGTTGTGTCATGGATTATAGTGAATGACACAGTCCCGGCAACTTGGCAGAACATTTATGTTCTGTGTGCAAGAGGGGAAGATCAAGCACATTTTCTCATGCCTCTGAGATAAACTCTCTGTACATCTGTATATGAGCTATATTGATTTCTATTAGCAGAAGATAATATCCTGGGTGTTTCTGATTTGTAGGCAACCCATTGTTTGTAGGTACTCTTCCTTTCTTTTAGCCCACCTGGTCCCACACTTGCTGATTGTCATCAGATAAGTGCTTTGCTCTGCCACTTGTCAGCTGCAACCTACTAGGCGTGCAAGATACCCTGCCTAAATTCTCAGCAATTGTTTCCCTTCAGAGTGAATGATTTGAAGGTTCTTCGAAGGAGGGAAGAAAGACTGCTTTATAAGCCCATATCATGCTGTGCGACAAGCTCACAGTTTTGTGTCATGCAAGCCTTAATCTCTTCACAACCTGTCTAGTTGCATTTTAGTCTGTTCTCAATATCATCTCTCTGCTGAGGGATCTGGATTTCTCATGATCTAATCATACCTCCTGTCATCTCAGTACAGGTTATTTCCCCTACATGTTTATCATAGATGCATACTTCAAAATGTCAGCTAAAAACAATGTGACATCATCAGCAAAAGGTTTTGCTTTACTGAGTGCAAACAAACTGCCCTGATGGGCATTCTAGCAAAATGGCACAGTCTTTTTTCTAATCTTTAATCCTAATGTTTGCCTTTTCAGTGTGGATAGTTGCTTCCTTCCTGCTTATCTTCTGAATCAGATACTGATGGTATGTTTTTATACTACATTACATTTTCATAAACCATGTAAGCTGAAAAGTTTTTTGTGTCAAGTTTATTTTTCTTTCATCGATTATTATAAATGTAAGTCTTCATCCACTGATATTCACAAAGCATTTTTTGTATGTATCCTTGAATATACCTTTAAAAGCAATCATTCTCTCTTGTTCAGAAGTATAAAAGTCTTTCAAGTACATTACCACCAAAAGAGCACACATCCTTGGGCTCCGTGTGTGGTGCCTTCTTTCTTTTTCATTGTGGTTTTATTTGAATGTTTTATTGATTTTTTCCCCTCAGATCCAAAACCATAAAAACAGGAAAGAACATCTACTTGCAAGTGACAGAAAAAGAAAGGGGTATTAAAAGCCTGTAACACAGTCTGAAAGTTGGAGAAAGAATCCTAATGTGATGCCATGATACAGATACTGAGCCTCTGCTTGTACACAGGGCACTACAGATGACAATGTACCTTCCTCAAATTTAACATCACATGTAGGAGGAAGAGCAAAGGCCAGGTCACACAGTAAGCAAAGAGCAAGAAGAAGGGAAGGGAGACAAAACCAAGCACATCACTTGGCCCCTGAGAAACCAATAAAATCTCATCCTTTCCTCAAAATAGGAGGGAAACAGGTGAAATATTGCCCTAAGGTCTGCTTGAGAAGGGATGCAGCTACACAGTGTTTACTCAGACATTTCACAGGCACACAGTCTTCAGTAGCTCATTGCTGTGAAAGCATTATAGCACAGCTATCAGCCTAACACAACCATTCACAAACAGGCAGACTGAATACTTCATACATCACTCTGTCCAGGGCTTTGCCTTTAAAAGCTCTTATTCATCACCTCAAAGGTACCTCAGTATGCCCTAGTCAAGCTCATTGCAACATTTATCAGTAAGAGCAGTAACTGCTGCCATGTCTTGCAGTTACTTGGAACTGTAGCAATCTACCTGTAAGGAAACAGTGAGAAAAAAACAACGAGATTGCCTTAGATCTGCACTGCTAACAAAGGCAAGGCCCTGGTTTAGTGAGACTAATAACATGCTCCAATATTCCAAATTTAAATGAATGTGACATTGATTTCTCCTGTAGCTCTGTTCCATAATTAAAGCTATAAGTAAAGGTTCTTATTCATTGTTTTACTCAGGCAAATTCTCACTGCATTCAGAGGAATCTATCCAATGAAAGACCAGGAAAATGTGAGTAGTAGCCCAGAGGTTTAACTGTACTTCGTTTATTTCTAATCATTCTCTTTTAAAAGGATAATTAAAGCCACCTGACATGTGACTGGTGTATATGTACCCCAACCTAGTATGAGAAAGAAAAAATATAACTTCCTCTGTTAGAAAACAAAAATCATGAACCAGAAGCCATTATCTCACCAGCGTGCCCCCAATTATAAAGAAAATCTTTCTTCTGTCCACAAAACTAGACTAATCCACAGTGCAGCATTCAAAGCCCACAGCCACAGCCGCAACTCTGCACCCAACTCCTGACTCAGACTTCCTCATCCTCTGTCTCTGTAACCCGTGTTCCCTACCCACACATCTGCAGATACCCCTCATTGCTCCCCCCACCTGCCCTCTGACTCCCTCCCCTACTTCCATACACATGCACAGGCATTTCCTCCACCACTGAGACTTGGATTCTTACCCCTATTTATTTGGTTCCCTTTTTCTGAGCACTGGAGATGACCACATAGGATTGGCTTTATCACATTGTTACCGCTCCCTTTTATAATTATGGGCATTGGTCTACTTGTGTAATGTTAAATGCAGTTTAAGGATTAATGGTATTACCTTTCCTTTTCTCTTGACAGTGCTAGACTGTTTTCTCTGTATTGTTACATATTTACAATAATCTTTGAAGTTTCTGCTGTAGAAAGTACAGCACCATCAGAAGCAATCACCAGTTAGTAGCATGACTTTTATACTGTGATATCAAATGTGACTTTAAAATAATGATAAAATCTTAATGCTTAAATTTTTTTTTTTTTTTTTTCATAAACACTCAGAGGGCATTTAATACGGCTTTAAAATAATGGAATAGGTCACCTGGAGGCAAAACAGTCTGAGAAGCTATCCGCCTATACAGCAAAATGTTAATGCCCTTTGAAATACAAAGGCGAGGGAGTTGTTCTCTTTGTTGCCTAATGTTTTGCACATTTTCAGACCCAGGTCCAGAAGTATTTATCTTTCACCTCAAAATCTGATTGCTGTGCTAATGCTATTTAAAACTAAATGGAAGAAAATTATATTCTCCACAAGAATTCAATTGATTCTTTTCTTTGGACAGAAAAAGAAATAGTAGTCATTTTCATTCACATAAAGTCCTGTATAGAAACCTCTGTGTGTAAATCACATTGGGCCTCTATAATTTATTAGCTATTGGTTATAGCTGGGATAAATGCATGGGAACATTATGTATGTAGTTGCAAGCAATGTCACATTTGGATTTGGGACTCAGACTTCCTGCAGAATTCTAGAAATCATTACTCTTTTTCCAGTTTACTCTTTTTCCTGCAAGTCTTTGAGTTTAAATGAAACAGGAGTGCTGTTCTCAGGCACAGGAAGAGACAAATTAATTCTTGGAGTGAGTAAAAAAAAAAAAAAAAAAAAAAAAAGAATGCACTATGCAGCTGTATTAACCTTGTGCACAATGTTTAAAGTGGCATTTGAGGAATTAAATGTGCTGAAAATTTCAAGAACTATTCAAGTATTCAGTGACCCATAGGATGCCTGGGTCAACATGAACACTCTTGACATAGAAGCCCAGCGTGTTTTCCTGACTTCTGAGAAACAGCAGTCCAAAAGAGATAGTTTAATACCGCAGACCACATTAATTCTTATTTTTTTCTCATACACTATCTTGTGATCTTCCCCATTGTGCTGATACGATGTGCAACATAACACAGGACAATATGATCAATGTACTGATGCACAACTACAGAGGACCTCAATGAAAAACGTTAATATTTGTGCGTGATGCTCAGATATCACCTTCCCAGATGAAGCAGGAAAGTGATTGAATACAAATATCTCATTCTATTATGCCCTTTTGATCATTATCTAGTCATTAATAATTATTAAGATAGATAATTATCATTATCTATCTTTTGATCATCTATCTAGTGCATCTAGAAATCCAGAAAACAATTTGCAAGACTTCTTTTCAGAGAATTGTTAAAATTCTCTGGAAAAAAAACATGGACAAATATTTTAAGCTTTAGCACATTACTGAGATCCAAAATCATATTTGTTTTCATGAAATATGGGCATAGAGCAATACGCGTTATTTTAATATGCAGGTACCACCACTATATGTTCATATCGTTTATATGTAAATAGGTAGTTGAACACCTATTTGCGAGTTAAGTTTACATGCCCCAGTTACAAAAAATGCTGCATTGAAATTAGGTACTTAATCGCATACTCAAAGCCTTGACTTGTTTGTAAATCTGATCTTTATTGGATTTTCCCTGGATAACAGATTCCCAAAGTACCTCAGCCTTTGTATTGCATAAATTTTCTTTCCCTTCCCAATCTCTAACTTTTATTACAGCTTCTCTGGGGCAAACATATCATTTGCTATCTCAAAGCATGTTGCAGCTCTCCTGATCTTTCTATTTGCAAAAGCACAAAAATCATTTTGTAGAAGGAAGAGTCCCTTGATCCCCTGATGTGAAGAAATTAGAGATTGTTCTCCTGCACAAGATATTTAAAGTGGGACATGTATATGAAAAAAATAATAAAAAAATAAATAAAATAAAAAAAAAAGGTTCCTTGCTCTCTCATTTCCTGGATACACATGCAAACACTACACATAATGCAAGATGCAGTGATGTTTTTCAAAACAACAGCAGAAGTTACTGGCTGAATCTGGACCACAACACAGGCTATCCAATTTCCTCAATCAGAACAAGTCCATGTCTCTCTGGACTCATCAGTTTATACATGCATTCAGAATTGGGCTTCCAGAACTAAGAATACCAAACTGTCTCACAAATTTTTCCAGCTGATGATAAATGCTACAGTCCACTAGGAACAGATCTAAAATAATTATATTTCATTTCACCTCACGTCAGACAACATGTTAGCTTAGCACATTTTAATGGAGTGGTGCACAGTGTCTCTTTTTCTTAATGAGACCACTTTTTGATGAGAGACTCTAGTGGTTTAAGGAATCATAACCATAATGAAATCCAAGGTTTTGAGTTTTGGTTCATTAGGCAACAAGGATAGCTCTTCAGAATAGTTGCTTCCAAAAAGGAATACAGATGCCAAGATTTTATATTCCTCTGGAGAGTTTTTCTGTGAACTGTCATTACTGAAGAAATGTACTGAGGGGGAGTGGGAAGGGAAGAAGGATTAAAGAATTCATCTATGCCACAACGCATCTATCCATCAAACAGGATGAAAAGTTGGTTTCTCAGTCATGGAAAGAAAAAAATAGTTCATTAATTGTTTTTGATAATCTTACACTGGTTAAAAAGCAGTTTCTCTTTCCAGAATACTACATATCTTACATAAATTCAAGGTGCACACACCAGCTGACAGTTAGGTGCACACCTTTCCACAATGCATTTAAAAAATACAAGCACCAGATATGCCCTGCCTGCATATCAACAACCTTTGACAGATGTTGTCCCAGAAGAAATGAGAACCGTAACTGCACTAGGAGCAGACAGCAAGAAAAGGGGAACAAATCAGCAATTTTGCAATGTACGAACCCACAGAAACTGTATTTCCAACTCGGAAGGAAAATACGATCAGAAAAACATTAAAAGAACATTCAATTCATGTTCATATCAATTCTCCTTAGCATTATAATTTGCATAAACTAGCAACAATCCTGGTAAAAGAAGAGGATGGAAAGGTTATGGATTATCTTGCCCAGAGATAGTTCCTCTGGGAAGGTAAGCCAAAAAGACATGCATTTTTAAGGAAGGTCAAAACAAATCAGACAAATGAAGGCAGGATTTTATCCTCCAGATTTTATCCTCCAGATTTTATCCATGTTCACAGGAGGTAAGCCATACACTTAACAAATAAATGCTTATATGAAAATTATTAAGTAACGTAGGAGAAGAAGAAAGGAGAATTTTTATACTGCAAAATAAGCAATATGTCTTCCATTAGCAGTAAAGGAATGTTATGAAATCAGAACTAGAAGTCCTGGACATATTTTACTATTGCAAAATGTAAAACTTTTGATCATTGAGTCTTTAAGAGTATCTTTGGGAGCTCCATGTCATGGACTGCACAAAAATCTCACAGAAAGGAATATGCTAATACCTTCAATTTGTGAAGAACTGAAAATGAAATACAATAGATGTAGTCAAAGCATTCATTTCAAAGGTTAACATGCAGACCGTACTAGTTTTCCAGACATAATCACTGAGCAGAAATGATGATTAAAAGTCATAATACTTTTTTTTTTTTTTTCCCAAATCCCACACTTGACTTTGATCAGAGTATCAGATTACAAGGCATGCATAATCAACAATATTGTAATTAAATTGCATCAAAGACTGATGACCTTTTGGTGCAATCTTTAGGGTAAAATTCACAGTACACAAACGTGCTTTAATCTATGTAAAACATTTATCATGCACAAAGAAAGGTAACTTTTTGACATCAACATAATTAGCCCTGGCGTATTGACTCTGCATGTCAGCCCTTGGCTGTGAGCTAACTTGTGTGAGATCTTGACATAATCATGTTAAGTGCTGCCAGTTTGCGTAGCTGCCATGGATTAAACAAGAAAAATGGTATCAACAATGTAGGCGTATGTTCTGTGCCGCATTTTAATGAAGCCATTTGCACTAAAATTGTTGATATTTAGAATTTGCTTTGCTTTAATTATGGAAACAATCAATATTATAGAATCTTTGTATTTTTTTAATAGACCATTAATTAACCTATTGATTATTGTGGAGAGTAGAAGAAATATTCTTCCTGAAAATACCTTCACTTTTCTAAGCTTTTCTCCATTCCTTCCAAAATGCTCTGTTCTACTGACAGAATGATGTTTGCCATTTTATCATATAAATAAATAGCCATAATAGCTACAGCATAATTTACAGATAATTTCAGTTCTCCTTGAACCAAGGTCTGAAAGCTGCTAAAACCACCTAATAAAAGAAACTTGCCATCAGACAAAATTTGGATTTATGTCCATAGGAAACAGGTTTTAATTCCTCTCAACTTTATCCAGAAATTACACACTGACCGCAGGAACCTCTGAAGAGCTTTCAGCTTGGCCTGTCTTCCACATTTTAATTTGCCTATTTGATATCCTACAGTCACCTTCTGAGATCTTAGAGTAGTGCCATTTCTGCTAGCAATGAGAGATAAAAGGATGTACCTTTTACATTCTTTACGATTGATAGAATTAAAATGTTGTATCTTGGCATTAGTAGAAAAATTCTTTTCAAATGCTGTGGTTTTTAATACATGCAATGTTTTAACTATCCAATTTTGATGATTATTAATAATAATAATAACAAAACATTAATCCTTATTTCGGCATAGGTCTTGGAGATTTGATGATCTGGTGTAAGGCAAATTTGACCACATAAAAAATAATGATGAGACACCATTTTAAGGCACTAAGACAAAACTTTAAGCTTGTGCACTATTTATATCATACAAACACCAAAGTCTGACAACTGAACACAGTTATAATGTAATCATAAGATACAACCTCAGTATCAGCAATATCAATGTGAAAAAAAAAAAAAAAACTATTGTTTTCTGTTATTGTTATAAAATACACTTACACTCATAGATTGTTTCTAAAATGAGTTAGGAATTGGCCAGCACTAGAATTTTAAATACATCCACATCCCAGTGCATTGCAGGGTGACTAGTTTTGATTTCCCAGATCTGAGCCCACTCTAGGGTCCTCAGCCAAGCATTAATTTGGACATGAATTAATTTTCCTTCTGTTTAGGACCTCATTAAAGTGAAACCATATGTTCGCCAAGATTTAAACACAGGAGAATAGAATATTTTTGTTTCCCGTAAGAACAGCTGCTTTCTCAGTGCTTCCACCATTTGTAAACCAAGACTTATAAGGAACGACTGTGGGAAATGGGGTTGCTTAGTCTGGAGAAAAGGAGGCTGAGGCAAGACCTCATCAGTCTCCCTGAAGAGAAGTTGCAGCTAGGAGGGTGTTGGTATCCTTTCTCAGGTTACAAGTGATAGGACCCAAGGAAATGGTCTCAAGTTGTGACAGGGGAAGTTTAGATTGATTATCATGAAGAGTTTCTCCATTGAGAGGGCGGTCAGGCATTACAATGGGCTGCCTAGGGATATAGTGGAGTCCCCATCCCTGGAGGTATTTATGTGCATGGCACTTAGGGACATGGTTTAGTGACAGGACTCAGCAGGTCAGGTTGAAGGTTGGGCTTGATGATCTTGAAGATCTTTTTCAACCTAGATGATTCTATTATCCTAAAAAATCTAATTCTGATTCCCTTCGAGTAGGTGGGTTCTGGTGATCCAAGTGCATCTCTAGCCTTGACTGGCTGAGCCTCTGCTGTTGAGGTTACAGACCTTTGGATCTGAATCCTGTTATTGTGATAGTCTTCAGAGTCCTTTTCCATACAGATTGAAATCACTCCATGTATATAAAATACTCTTATTATGATATTAATTTTCTTCATTTAATACTAGAAGAATTTCAGTTAAATATTTCAACAAGAAAGCTGCCCAGCAGTGTTGGGGACAATAAAAAAGTATTTTTTTAATAGGAGAAGGAGGAACAGAGCAAACATCAGTCTGATACTTCATAAGGATGGTCACCTAACAAGCAAGGACATTGACAAAGCAGAGACATTTAATGCATTTTTTGTCTCTATCTTCAACACCAGTGATGGGACCCTAGCTGGCCTGAGTTGGAGGATTGTGACTGTAAGAGTGATAAACTTCCAGGTAATCCCAAACTTGTGCAAGATTTGCTTCTCCACCTGGGTGTATTTAAGTGTATGGGGTCTGATGGGATTCATCCCAGAGTACTCAGAGAGCTGGGTGATATCATTGTGGGACCTCTCTCAATTATTTTTCAATGGTCTTAAGAATCTGGAGAGTTGACTGAGCTTCCAGTTGACTGGAAGCTGGCAAATGGGGTCCCGGTTTCCAAGAAGGGCAAGAAAGAAGATCCTGGCAATTACAGGCCTGTCAGAGTCACTTCAGTGCCTGGTAAAATTATGAAGATTATCCCAGGAGTTATTGAAAAACACCTAAAGGGCAATGAAGTCATTGGTCAGAGCCAACACAAGTTCACCAGGGGAAGGTCATATCCAACAAATTTAATTTCCTTCTATGACAAGAACACCCAGCTAGATGACCAAAGAAAGCCAGCTGATATAATCTTTCTGGATTTCAGTAAAGTTTTTGACACTGTCTCTTACAGTATCCTTCTGGACAAAATGACCAGAATACAGTTAGATAAAAGAATAATAAGATAAGTGAACAACGGGCTATTGGGTCCCAGATGGTTCTTTTAACTGGGGTTACATGAGTCTGGTTACCTGTCACCAGTGGGGTTCCCCAGGGCTCCATTTTAGGACCAGCTCTCTTCAATGTTTTCATAAATGATTTGGATGAAGGACTTGAATGTTTTTTGAGCAAGTTCACAGATGATAACAAATTGGGTGAAGCTTTTGACTCCGTTAAAGGTGCTGAGAACTTGCAGAGGGATTTGGACAAATTAGAGATCTGGGCAATCACCAACATGAAGTTCAACAAGAACAAGTGAAGAATTCTGCACCTGGAATGGGGCAATATATACAGGTTATATATACAGGCTAGGGGATGAGATGCTGGAGAAGAGCTCCGCAGAAAGGCAACTGGGGGTTTTGATCAACAGTAAGCTGAACATGAACCAGCAGTGTGCCTTGGCAGGGCCAACCATATCCTGGGGTGCATCAAGAGTGGCAGTGCTAACCAGTCGAGGGAAGGGATTCTCCTGCTCTACTTTGCACTGGTACAGCCTCACCTTGAGTACTGTGTGAAGTTTTGGGTGCCACAATTTAAGAAAGATATAAAATTATTAAAAAGTGTCCAAAGGAAAATAACAAAGATGGTTAAGGGTCTAGAAGGGAAGATAAATGAGGAGCGGCTGAAGTCAGTTGGATTGTTCAACCTGGAGAAGAGGAGACAAGGTAGACCTCATCACTGCCTAGAGCATCCTTGAAAGGGGGAGTGGAGGGGCCGGAGTTGATCTCTTCTCTCTGGTGACCAGCGATAGGACCCAAGGGAATGACTTGAAGCTGTGACGGGGAGGTTCAGGATGGAAATCCAAGCCCTTCTAGACCTACAGCTTGCATCCAGGACAATGAGTTTCCAATGGCACTAGATCATCATGTTTAAACAACTGGATCAAGCTCTGTTGATTATACCATGAATGGAGACTTCCAGCTCACATACAGACATACATTTAGATATCTTACCTGGAACTAACGATAAAAATGTTGTCCTAATGACAAATTCCTCTTCTAGGGCCCAGTTTTCCTGTTACTCTCACCAGTTTAAATTAGAAGCAGTGCAAATCATAAACTCAATTATTTTGATGTACATCTGAGAGAAAAATAATTTGTTTGACTTCTTTTTCTATTACTTTCCAGTAATAGTATAGATTTTACAATTCTGCAAATCATAGGGTTAGTTTTGCCAGTCCAAGCATCAAATCAAACCAAATGCCAGATTAAGACTCAAACATCAAAGACATACTTCTACCACTCCTCCTTCCTGCACAGTATCTTGCTCTGCTGTTTAGGGCATTATCTGAACAGTCCACATACGCTTAACCAAGTATCTGCAGTGAAACACTTCTGTTCTGCTTCTTCCATTTAGTATACTTCTGCTTATTCCTTAGCAGGAAAGAATTTTTCAAGAGGAGATGTAATGTGTTTTCCTATTTTGTATTATGTTTAAAAAAAGCACCTGTCTAGCAATCTTCACAGTACCAAAATGTAGTGAAATTTGTTTCTTTTACTTTTTGCATTACTGCACAGGTTATTGGTTCTGGGAACTAAATTTAATTTATTTTCAAGTATCTTAGACATTTCACCATTTTAGTATTCCTTTCTTTCATCATGAACACCAGACATATTTATATTTCAAGGACTTACAATGTATCATGGACATAAAAAACAATCACTCTTTCTGCTCAATAGAGAGAATGTAAAGTTTAAAAAGAAAATCCACTGTGAAAATGCTTATTCGTCTTCTGTACACAGATGTCAATTTTTAAAATGCATGTTAAGTTATATATAAATAAATATTATTCATCAGTTTACTCTGAGGTTCTGTGTTTATTTCTGGCTATATCTTATACACCAATTTCTTCAGATTCTCTGATGAGACATGCAATCCCTTGCTCTTCTTTCTCCAAGACTTCAATGAGCTCTAGATAACACAAATAGCTGACAACAAACAAAGGTATAGGTTTCAAAAACAAGGCTAGGCAATCCACTTGTTTTTTTCTGGCACTGTATTCTGCAGGACGAAAGGCATCTCTACTGATCAAAAAATAAAAAAAATCATCCTGATCAATCAGATCCACAAAAAAAAAAAAAAAAATCTTTTGAGATGCAATACCACTGCAATGTGCTTTAGGGGATTCCTGTAACTTTCAGAATTTCTCATGCATCAATAGCTGAATCCATTAAGCACAATAACACAAGGAAGTTTTCCAAAATGGTGTCTTACCCAATCCTCTTTTTTTTTCCCAGTTACTTTGCTTAACTGGAAAATACTGAATGTTCAAGAAATATCTAAGTCTTCTCTATGTTAACCCTATTTTTCCTTAACTCTTTGATCTGTACTAAAAGAACAGTAGCATCATTGGCAACTGTAGCTCTATATCAGTATATGGTTCATATCCAGTATTCCAGACAAATTTAATTTCCAAGAGGCTGATTTTCATATCTGACTTCAAAACATTCTTCATCAATTGCTGATTCTTCCCTTCCTACTATTGTGAATCTCATGGTATCTTCTTTTTGGAAATCTTAGATATCATGCCCTAATTGTTTGTGACTTACGATTTTTTACCATCCAGTCATCTTTTCTTACTTGTGTTCAAACAGGGAGAAATCAACAACCCAAAATTTCAGTGTTTAGAAACCTCATCTGCACTTTAGGCACCTATTAGTTTTGCTCCTGAGTGATCAAGGAGAGGTTTTTTTTTCATATTATAATTGCTTAATATCTTATAAAAGTTTTAAATATTCATTCCCAGTTTGCCAGCTCAGACAAGTGTTTTTGTGTCTGTGGTTCAATCTTGGAGTCACTGATTTAATTAAGATCACAGTTTTCCCTCACACTCTAATATCTGATACTTAAACAAAGACATTGATTAACAACAAATGCATGTACCAAAAAGTATTCACTTCAGATTTTCCAACTTTTTCCTGATTACCATTTTGTATATACTCCATTAATAACTGGTCTACTGCACACTCTTATTCTACAAAATTGATTATCCAGATATCTAGATATTTTTAAAGCAGATATTTCTCAGTGTTTTATATATGTATGCTTTATGGTCTTTATAATCATGTAGAATCTACTGCAACCTGAATCAGATTTGCCAAAATTTCTTGCCTTCTATACATTCCCATTCCAACTTGCCTAACGTATTCATTTTGACACAAACATGCTAGCTATATGTTATGATTTTATAGATCAGCTTATTTCTGATATACTGCCAAATACTTTTCAGAAACGCAGTTAAACAGCATGTATGGCCACATCTTTATCTATCGATTCAGTAATTCACTGAAGACGCCAGGTAAACATGTCAGATGTTGCTCTTGTTATCATCATTCCTAGCCACCTCTGTTAGACTGTGAATTCTTCCAAAGATTTCAACCTGCTTTCAACATGCCTGATACACTCTTTTGGAGGCTTATGATTAAATCCTGCATAGCAACTGTTCACTATATATTCACTCACTGTCAGGAGGTTAACTGGTAGATCTGCATTCACCATATTTTCTCCCAGTCCCTAAAGCCTTCATTTCCTCTGCAATGATAAATAGAGACCTTAAGAGAACCACTCTAAGTACACATGACCCTCACTTCCATCTCTGCATGAGCTTTCTGTTGACTGTTCCCTAACCACTACATGCAGCAAAGCCACATGTGTTTTGCTGTTATTCAGGCACTGTATGCCTGCTGAGGGAACGGAAATGACTGGGCTGCCTTTATAATAGTTATTGTCAGAGCAAAGCCCACTGGACAAAGCACAATAATTTCACCTTATAAAGAATAAACACTACTATTTGTGTAGAGAGAGGAAAGGTAGCTATACCTGAATGTTTTTTTGTATTCAAAATTCATAGCAAACATCGTACCAAAAATTGTATCAAATCTGAAACTTCTTATAACTAAACCTTGTTTTATGAGGTTTTCTATCATCTGTCATAACCTTCAGAAAATGAATTTACCTATACTTATTTTTAGACATGAAGGAAAAGGGGATTTAATTTTAACAAGCTTTAAAGAAAAACTTGCAAAGACAAAAATAGTTTGCCAGTAATAGTATGCTGTAACTTAGAAATACTTTATGTTAAATACTTAAAATACTAGATGGGAAGTTTTACTGCTTTAGCTACATATGGGGTATATATCTGCATGAGGGTACTGTGGTCTCCATATTGTTGTAAAAGTCAATTTCAAATTTATGAGCAGTCACAATGGGGAAATTCCTCATTTTCATATGTATACTTGTTTAATACTTAATTGATAAATGATTATTTCTAGATAATAAAAATATTATCTAGAAATATTTATACTATATTACAAGATCTCCAGCACTCAAGGTTAATTTGTTTCTTTAAATTTTTTATTCCTGTGGTCGGTAAAGATAAGTAGATACACATATTCTCATGCACAGGAGGTGTTTCTGTCTCCATTATCTTTTTCAGTTACTTATGTCTGAAAATTCATTTTCACTAATATTTTTTCACTATTTCTTCACGTTTCTTTTCTTTTACTTTGATTAAATATGATTCATGATGGAAAAAAAAAAAAAAAAAAAAAGGAAAGAAAATAAAAGGAAAAAAGTAAGTCTCAGTGTGGTGAAAAAATGTACATTGAAAGATACTCAATTTGTGTAATACAATTTTGGTCTAGAGTGCTGACAAATTTAGCTCCTCAACAGAATTCTTCAAATTTGGCTCATTCCTTCCACTAGATTTCCAGTAGATCTAAGTGTTTTCTCTTCCTATACTGAACACAGTACACTACAATTCTCTATTGAAGAATAAGAAGAAAATGTGAAGAAAAAAAATTGATAGCAATGAAAGTTTTAAAATTGAATATTTTGACAAGGTCTCTAGACCAGGGATAGCTGCTGAAATGAATACAAAGCTCACTTCAGAAAATTCAGAATTTGAACCGTACTTTAATATTAAGTCCATTTTAAAATTTGAATAATTATTTTTTTCTTTGGATGTGTCTTATTTTGCCAGCTCAAAAAAACTTAAAGGAATCTCCAGCTGAAGACCATCTCAACTGAAGTATGTTTTACTGCAGTTTACTGAAACATATTATAAAAGAAGAAGGTCTTCTGAAGTGTGTATACAGTCTGATATTTCCTACCAGTCTGAAGGGATGATTTTTCAACCTTAATAATCTTTCATATATATCACTTCTCTAGAATGCATGAAAAGAAATGCCTTTTATACCAACAGCTAGTAACTTCCATGGAGAGATTTATGTGCATTCTTCTAAAGCAGTATCTTATGAGTTTCACACTCATAAACGAATGTTTGTCTTCTAAGTAATATATGATTAGTAGATATTATGCCAAGAACAAATGTACTGTGTGATACTATCATAAATCTGTAAACTTCAGTCCTTGCAGAGTACTCTACCAGAATACCTTGCAGCAATCAATAATATGTTTCACACTATCTTCACACTATCAATGAACAGCATAACACAGTGAAAGATGTGTGGAAGTTTTCCCTATACCAAATAAATTACATTTCATAGACAAATATTGTTTGTAGAATGGACTGCATCACAAACAACTCCAGGGAACTATAAGTTCAGGATCATTTCTATAATATCTGCAGACATTTTTATGTCAAACCTGGAACATGAGGTTCCAAACCAATTTGATACCTAGACAAATTTGAACAAACGTTGTACCAAGAGCATTTTCTTTAGCATCAATAAACCTAACTTACAGCACACCACAGTGTTATACTAACAAATATATTTTCAAGAATGATCCTAACTGCAAGTAATAGTACAGATCTTGAATGTAAATGCTCTAATGCAGTGGCAACAGCAAACTTATACACACTCTATGGCATTTATACTCTCTATCCAAGTTAAATATAACTTTTCCTAAACTTCAAATGACTACTGGTGGCAAGGTTTCTTTATAGCACAAGTTAACAAAACATTTGTAGCTCTGTAGGTAGTTCAGCTGAGAAACATCACTTATCTCAGCTATTGATAACATATCTAAATCACCATGCCTGTTTTTCTTTAGAAGTTATAAATCACAGCCTGATATAAGCTCCTGTTAATTTTTTCAGCTGTTTTTCACTGCATACAGGCAGTAGTTACACTTACAGAAGATCAATAAGCTACTGACAATAGTAGAGAAGGGGAAGGGGAAGGGGAAGGGGAAGGGGAAGGGGAAGGGGAAGGGGAAGGGGAAGGGGAAGGGGAAGGGGAAGGGGAAGGGGAAGGGGAAGGGGAAGGGGAAGGGGAAGGGGAAGGGGAAGGGGAAGGGGAAGGGGAAGGGGAAGGGGAAGGGGAAGGGGAAGGGGAAGGGGAAGGGGAAATGAGGGCAGGAAATAAATTGCTAAAAAGTCACCACTGAAATGCATGCAACATTAAAACATTTCCCGCTCTTTGTGAAGCCACATGAAGGAATCAGTTCCAAAATATCAACTTAATTTTCAGTACTTAATGTGATTTATTCTCTATGAGGCATCAACCAAGTTGTTAAGATCAGGCCTAAATGTTGATCTTTTCATTTCAAGTGGTTTAAATATTTAAATCACCAGGCCAAAACTTAATATTTTTTACTTAATTTTGCACAATAAACTCAGGAGAAGTATAAGGAATATTGGCCACTATGAGAACTATTGCAAGATTTTAAATTTTTTGTTGTCTCAAATGGAAACAATTAATTTTTGAAATGTTTCTGAAACAGACTTCAATTGTATTCATGAATTGTGTTTATTCACAAAATGTTTAATATAGCAATCAGAATTTTAACAATTTAACTCGTCCACTGTTCCTCTACTTCCTTCAGAAACAAGAAGAGCCAGAGTTCCAATCTTGATGCCTAAAATCTCAGTTTTGCTTAGGCCCCTGAGAACTTCACACAGCTCACGTCTTTTGTCTTTCCTGAGACAGATTGTGATAGACAGAACATTGACTTTTGATGGAATATGGGCAGACTTCTATCAAATCTGAAACCATACACCATAGATGAAATTTAAGTTACTCAAATCAGGAAAGCAATAGAGAAAACTTGACCTAACCCACGTAGATTTCAGGGAAAAGTCTCTGGTAATTATAGATGTATTATTGAGGAAACTCAGAAGTATCCTTCTTTTTACTGAGCTGACTGCCTAGATAAGTCACCTCCTGTTAACAATTCAGATGCACTAATATCTGAAACCTTAGAGGAGCATAGATTTCTATCCATACTCTTACAAAACTTCATTCCTTTGTACTGTTTTGAGTTGTGTGAAAAGTCTCTTATATGGATGTTTGAAACATTTGCCTCACAAACAGGAGTCCAGCTTCAATAGAAGAGGCACAGGGCACTTTTATTCAAAAAGGTGGTGTTGAAGCCCATACTTAGAATGCAAAAATCCATGTAGCTAATACAAGTGAGAGCTCTCATGTCCCCATTAACAGCATAGAAATATACTTTTTTATGAAATACCACTCTGCAAATGAGAGTTCACTGTTATATATCACAAAGATACCCAAGTGCACACAGCAGTGCCAGGCTGAGATTCCTGGTTTCATGCAGGAGCATAACTTTTGACACCCCTCTTTTTGGCATATCCTACCGAGTAACTTAACAGTAACTTAACTACCCCAGTGATTGCCACATAAGCTTTTGTGACTTCCAGAATCAGTACAATATCTGCCTCACTGTCTGTGTGGTGAACTTTAGTTTTATGAATTAAATGGTCTCAAAAAAAAAAAAAAAAAAAAAGTACGAAGAAGTGCAGAAGCTAGGACTTGGATAACAACTTGTCCTACATGGTGAAAAAGATATCACAGCCTGGGAATATCTTGGATATGTAACTTGTATTAACTTGTATATTGGTCTGGTGCTAGACTGCTGAACAGAGAAAATACATTTTCTATAAGAACGGGAGAACAGATAATGCAGTTAACTCTGCATGTTTTCTTTTCTACTGAAAATTACTATTTATCTGAGCATATTTATTGTATATTTAATTCCATTTTTGTTTGCTCTTCACAGATATTGCCTACCAGCACAGATGTCCTGTGTTGAAAAACATGACAATTTTGAAATGCAATTACTCGGCATATATAATGTCAACAGATGTTTTGGAAATATGTCCCATTTCCACACTCAGCAGGCTTTCACTACTGTCTCCCACAAAATAGCAGAAGCTTCATGAGGTTTATTATGGTTTTGAAGCAGCCATCAGCCACCTTGGAGGACTGTTGTTTATGAATTGTTGTAGTAGACTCAAAGATCTTCAGAACAAATCCCTTTGACAACCAGACTATCAATGCCAATATGACAACTACTTTCAGGCACTTTAAAACTACTTTGTTGGGACTGATACAAGAATAAGTATCATCTAAAACTTATTTAATCACTTCCCTTTGTGGGAAAACTCATTTACACTAGGACTTTTTATGCTACCTTAGCACAGTAGTGCAGTAATAAAAGGTATGTAAATGTGGAGGAAAAAAAAAAAAAAAAGGTTTTCATGTTGTGTCCATGCCATCTCTGAATAATCTCCCTGACTTTAGTTCTCTGACCTTTCATATCTCACTGTTTTGTTGTCCCTCTTAAACTACCTTGTGTGAAAGCAAATTATTAGATTCTTACAGCATGGCAAGTAATTTTTGGTTTTGAAGGCATCCCGAGAATGCACTGAAAAAAAAAAAAAAAAGAAAAAAAAAGTATTCATAAGAATGATACTCTGTTAAGGAATGAACTGGGAATTTCCTCTCTTTCCCTGCAAATGGAAAACTTTTGTGTGCTATATCTTTACTGTGGGTATATCTTTACTGTCTGAGAGTTAAAACTCCTTTCTAATCCCTCCTCTACATCAGAAATTACATGAATTACAAAATACAGATCATTTCTTCCTCGTTTCCTCACTTTCATCCCATAAACATCTATCACCTAAATTTTGTTACCTGATTCTCTCTGAGGAGGGACTAAGGCTTCCCCACCTCCAGATCATTACCACCCACACAGCAGTCTCTGGTGCTTGACACTCCCCTTTATGTTAGGTGGGCACGGGCTCCTGTACCTCCCTGGCCTTCTGAGTATCCTGATGTAGCCAAAATGATGACCTATACTAATGTGTGGTGTAATGTATAATGACCTATACTAATATATAAATAAAGCTTGTTATGTGTGAACCCTGAAATCAGTTTGTAGAGTGTGAAGCAAGAACAATCTGAAAGAACAGTTGTTAAAACAATACATCTTTTTACATATGAAAATGGCAATCTGGTTTTGGATGTGGAAAAACAATATATTTTTTTAAAACTCAATAAAAATGCATTCTTAACAATAAATGTAATTAAGTAATACACAAATAAACTATAGACGGCAGATAACGTCTAGACATTACCAAGAGTTTAATCATGGGGCATAAAAGCAGAGTAGTTAGAGAGTAGTTAGACAGTCCTCATATTGTACTTGAAATGAGTCAACTTCCTTATGGACTAGTGTTGTAATCTCTTCTGCCTTTCCCCCAGTATACATTCCCCAGCCACTCTATGTGAATGCAGACAAGGTCACAGGAGTAGGGAATTCAAGGACAGACAGATAAGATACTAATCACATCACCTTCCTGCCTCTTATTGGTATGCTTCAACCATTTCATCTCAGCAAGCCATCCTTAACAGGATCTGCAGCCTCAAAACTTGAAACAATGCTCATTCAGTGATGACAGTTGAGGCCCATCACTTGCTTTCTTTTTCATAGTTGCACATTTCCAACAGAAATCAAAAAATACGTAAGGGACTTTTTCTTTTCATCTCATGCCTCACTCACATACACAAATTATGTATACAGATATGAACCAACAAGTGCCTGTTTTTACTGTCCTTTACTTTTGGACAGTAAATAATTTTCTGATTTTAATATCTCTGATATTTCTCCCCAGATATGAATTTACAAGAGCTTTTAAAATATTCTACCTATAGCATTTGGAATCTGAGATTTCAGAGCACATCTGGAAAGTCAAAGTATTTACTGCAACATTTGTAGGGGTGGAAGGGCATCTAATTTTTCACCTCTTCTCTACAACCGATGATCCTCAGATACACCATTAAGCTGGCTTCAGCAGTATACAGCATCCAGTACATGTGAGAAAGTGAGGAAAAAAATCATAAGTGGCAATTTTTAAAATAACCTGCCCACAGAGGTGATGTTTTCCCAGATTGGCAAACATGCTGGCATCTGAGGGCTTAAGGCTCTGATTATTTTTGTGTTTGTTGTTCCCTATTTAATGCACTATGTGTGTTAGCATTGTCTACACAAATGACACAAGTTAATTAAGTATTATGTTTAAATGTTTTTCCTTGTATTGGTTTTAAATTTTGGCTTTTGATTTCAAACCAAAGTCCTTTTCTGATGAAATCTTTAGAAAGTAAGTAGAAGCCTTATTAAGAAGCTAAATTAGCATTCTTATTAATATCTGCTATCTTGTATCATTGTGTTCTTTTTCTTTTCTAATATTCAGTACTTCATCTCTTTCCTCAGATTAAAATTGTTTTATGTTTCTAACCATTTTGACAGTGTATTTGTTGGCCTATTCTAGTTTACATGTATATGGCTTCAGCAGGAGCATAGAGTTAATAAAGTGATGATCTTTCTATTTCTTTCATGCTCTATTATTTCTCTTCTGCTGATTATTGTGAAGATTTATAGGGAGCTGTCCAAAGTAGCTTCTAATACTTTGCTTCCAACTCCATGGTCCTTAATAAATCGAGCTTAATTGTATCAATGTCACATCTCACATATCATCTGTTCTTTCCAATTGGACTAAGTCTCACCTGCAAGGAAAGGAGTATGCTTTATTCTTTGGAGTTTAGAGACACCAAATCTTTTTTTTTTTTTTTTTGGGGTATTAAGGCAAGTAATATATTATTGATCTCGTTTTCTCATACAAAATACCTTGGTTAAGGTGCTGGTAATGCAATAAATAAAATAATCTGTGATATAAAGCTAATATTTCTGTGGCCATGTCTATGTATTAAGAAATTATATGTCCTCAAAGATTAAAGAATAATTCAGGTATAGCACTACTCAATGATTTGATGTCTTAATCTATTCATTTTGAACATTTTTTTTTAACACTGTATTGGTACATGTCATTCCTCTATGTTTCAGGAGTCTCATTACCAAAATACCCAAGCAACCAAGTTCACCTATTTGTACTTCTCAGCTATACACAAAGATGTATATGTTTTATTTATTTATTTTTTTATATTTTATTTCACTTTGTGTTTTGACATGCCATTAACTTTCCAGGATATTCCTTTGTGAGCAGCACCTGTTCCTCCTCCAGTTCAATTGTAATTTTCCTTATCTCATATGACTGATGTCTTTGGCAGATGTCTTTGTCTGACCTGAATACTCTTTAGCACTTGTCAGGCTTCTCCCGCTCCTGCTTTATATAATCTCCCTAAACACTGCCAGTTTCTGTGGTAGCACTTTATCTCTGTTGTGGAAAAGATGAAGCAACACTTTCTGCAGATACTTTTTTGTTCTTCAAAACCTTCTGTGGTTCTATGTTGATTTAAGTCCCTCATTATTATATCAATTCTCCCACCACAAATCTGAGATTTTGAATACTTCCTCTAGCCTGCATGTGTTGCTAAACTTAAATATATTTCATGAAAGAGTAGCTTACTGACATATTTTTTTTCTTGTTAATTTATTTTTAAGTTCTGAAATACATATGTCCCTTCCCAACCTTTGCATAGGTACAAGTTCTGTCTCTGGTCAGAATAACTTCCTAGGTCTTCCAATAAATTTATTGACATACTGGAAAATCATCCCTCTTGATACCCTTCACACAAAACTTCCCTATTCATCACCTAATCAGTAAGTGAAAGATTCAAACAAATAACTGAATTTTCCACTGTCTAATGCATCTCCTAGTAATTGCATGAGTGACAATTTCACCAATTTTGGAGAGACCAGTCTGAAAACCATTATGACCATTGATATCTTCCACAGAAAACAAATTACAATAAACAAATGAAATGTGAAAATTTTCCTTCAAAAAAATTTTTTTAGGAAGTCCCAATGTATTATGACTGATATGGAATTATATTATTTTTTTTAATATTTGGCATCATTAAAATGTTTTGAAAGCATCATATATAAGGAACTAAATTTTTACTGATTGTGCTATAATTGTCCATTTACATCTATTTGTTTTTTGTACAGTTTTCCTGTGTGATAGTTTCCCTCAGGCTAGAGTATAGGCAACTAATCATCCCAGTAGAAAAACTCTAGATTAAAAGATTTTCAAGTCCATTAAAAAAGTCATAATAAAAGTGTTTACATTCAGTCAGATTATTGAATCATAGAAAGGCTTGGGCTGGAAGGGACCTTAAAGATCACCTCGTTCCAACTCCCCTACTATGGGCAAAGATGCCACCCACTAGATCAGGTTGCCCAAGGCCTCATCCAACCTGGCCTTGAACACCTCCAGAGATGGGGCATTCACAAATTCTGTGGGCAACCCCTTTCCAGTGTATCACTACCCTCTGAGTGAATAATTTCCTCCTAATATCTAACCTAAATCTCCCTTCTTTTGGCTTAAAACCATTCCCCCTTGTCCTGTCAATGTCTGCTTGAGGAAAAAAAAAAAAAAAAAAAAAAAAAATTTGCTCTCTGTCTTTTTTATAAGCCTCCTTTATGTATTGAAAAGGTGTAATAAGGTTACCTCAGAGCCTTCTCTTCTCCAACTCTCTCAGCCTGTCTTCATAGGAGAGGCTCTCCAGTTCTCTGATCAACTTCATATTCCGCTGGACCTTCTCTAACAGATCAACATCCTTCTTTCCTTCTTGTGCTGGGGGCCACAGACCTGGATGCAGCACTCCAATTGGGTCCTCACAAGAGCAGAGTAGAAGGGGAAAGTCAACTCCCTCAACCTGCTGACCACTCTTCTGTTGATCCAGCCCAGGATGCAGTTGGCCTTCTGGGCTGCAAGCATGTACTGCTGGCTCATGTTGAGATTTTTGTCCACGAGAACCCCCAAGTTCTTTTCTATAGGGCTGCTCTCAATGATTGCTCTTCAGGTCCTACCAATACAAGAGTAAGCTTAATGATTACTACTCAAAATTGCATCTCACAGCCTCTGAAGTGTTTTCTCAGGGAATATCTTTGAACAGACAGTGAAATGGGAAAAAAATAAAAATAAAATAAAAAAAATAAGGGAAAAAAAAAATTGCTCTGTACTCAAAGACACTATTAAAATTAGACTAAAATGGCTTACTATTCCAAGTTAGGCTGACATTTGATGCTGTAATTTGGAAAAATGAGAGAAGAGATATCATTGACAGGAAAAGGTTGAGGGGTACTGAAGGAGAAAAAAAAAAGTGTGAATTGAAGCTGTGGCAAAGTGTCTGTAAAAGACAACATTACCAGATTTCTCCTATAGCAGTAATCTTATAATATATAAATCACTGGATTGTTTCTCCTGTAGAGATAATCCTGACTTTTTTCTTCCTCTGTAAAGGCTATACAAAGATTCAATAAAAACAACTCTCAGACAAAATGTAAGTGCTTTTCATCACAGGTCATTTTTAAAATTTTCAATTTCAGATCCTTTATATTTTCTGTCAGATATAAACAGAAACGAACCAGATCTGAGTTGTTATAAACATCATAGGCTGTAGAGAGCATCATCAGTATAGCCCAGTTAAAAGGAACTACCCATGAATATCCCATAGATTTTGTTCATCTGTTGTTACTCTGGTTTTTGATACTGCATCAGAAACAAATTTGCCCTCATGCATATTCCGAAATCTAACTCCATCACTTCACAATTAAGTCCTGATGTTGCAAAGAACCAAGGGCCCTCTGCAACCCATAAGGATTGAGGGTTTTCAACACCGTAAGAGACTCACATTTTCAATTATCAAAGCTATAGTCCTCGGGCAACATCATTCCGTAACTCAGAGCTATTATATCCAGCAGTTCTTCTGATGAACTATAAGCCAGCAGCTCTGGAGTCTTCTACACAGTGGGAAATTTAGAAGTAGTTTCATTTCAAATTATTTCCTACAAGTAAAAAGACATCAATAAACACAAAACTGTGATTTTTCGATTTTCAGAAATGACCTAATGAACTGAGGCTGTGAAGCTAATGTGCCCCAATTATGGAGGGGGAGAAAGGAGGATGGGGGAGGGAAGAACAGATAGAACTTGGATTATAATAAAAGGTTATGATTTAACCCTTCTGAATGCCCCATTTTAATACTAAGTATTCTAGTCAGCAACTGAAAATAGACTGCAATTTTCTATCCATTGAGCTAGATGTTTTTAAAGGTGCATGCCTTAAAGGCAAAAAATAAGAACGCCACCACAGCAAGTATTTCCACAGGCAGTGCCTCTGGAGCAGGAGAAAAATATGGTTGTGTCATCATCCTCTTCCAATATACAGGATGTATTTATTTTGTGAGGAGCCTGCTGTACAATGTGAGACATGTCAGTCAGTGTGGAATGCAGCTTTGATGGTACCATCCCTGCTCAGCACTTCCCTGAACTGTGCTAATGATACACAAAAACCCATTTCCACACAGAGACTCTTGACAAAATGCATTTAACTAGTATCTCTCCTTTCCATTTCTCTGCATCCTCCTCTCCTGATTTATGGCCATAAAGACAAGCTCTAGAGTGAACACAGTTAGAGACGTGTTTCTTGACAGAGACAAAATGGGGCTTCTTGACAGACAGGTAGCATTCTACAGATTAGATTGGACTTTCCTGGTTTGCCTTTTTCTGACACAGTCTCCTCCCCTTAGCTTCATTCCTTCTCTGTCCCTCTTAGCATGCTCAACCTCCTTCATTGTGTTTCACTTCAGTGTACCTTTTCCCTACATTTTTGCCTTCTATTTTTCTTGTCAACCCCTTATAACTCTGCTCTAGAAAGTGAAAAAAAAAAAAAAAAAAAAAACATATATTTTGCCACCTTCCCATTACATGTTAAGACCCTTGCATCTATTCCTATTTTCTTCTCTTTAGGTTGTAAACTTCACAGGGCAAGGTTCATATATATGATTCATATGAATGCAGTATCTAAAACAAGAATCCTCCTGCTGTGGAATAACTAAATTTTTCAACCTCTCCCTCTCCAAGACAAAAAAGCAAAGGAATACAGGAGCTTTATGGGAAGCATTAGAAAACATTTTCTAACAGTACAATAAATTAGTCTTGTCTTCAGACTCTACTGTAGCATAAGATGATTACTTTTTCCTATCCCAAAGCATGCAATTATGCCAGTAGATATGTTATAATTGTGCCTTGCCACCTCATAGGAATACAAGTGGAGGAGTCTGTGATTCTTTCCTGCCTCTTCTGTAACCATACTGAACTATATACACTGAAGTTCTGAGGTAGGAGATCTCATTTTTCTCTATTAAAAATGAAGCTGACAGTTTGAAGACGTGGTCTGAAATCAATAGGATGCAATTCAGTAAGGACAAGTGAAAGTGCTACGTTTATGTAGAAGTAATCAACTGTACAAATGGAAGATAGAAAATGAGTCAGTAAGAAACAGTTTGTGGTCTATAGGGGATCACAGTCTGAACAGAAATCAACAATTTCACCTCCCTCTGAAAAAATAAAACTATTGCCCAGGTTGTATAGGTCGTACCATTTGTCTGTATAAATTTGAGAATTATCAAAGAGCTAAACAATGTAACATCTGCACTTACAGGCACTGTGTTGTAAGAAAGATGTGAAACTATTGCAGCAGCTAAGGGAGAAAACAAGGTGGATAAGAGAGCTGAAAAAGGCGATCTGCAAGGAAAGACTGGAGGAAAAAAGAGAGAGAGAGAGAGAGAGAGAGAGAGAAAGAAAGAAAAGAAAGAAAGAAAGAAAGAAAGAAAGAAAGAAAGAAAGAAAGAAAGAAAGAAAGAAAGAAAGAAAGAAAGAAAGAAAGAAAAAGAAAGAAAGAAAGAAAGAAAGAAAGAAAGAAAGAAAGAAAGAAAGAAAGAAAGAAAGAAAGAAAGAAAGAAAGAAAGAAAAGAAAGAAAGAAAGAAGGAAAGAAAGAAAGAAAGAAAAGAAAGAAAGAAAGAAGGAAAGAAAGAAAGAAAGAAAAAAAAGAAAGAAAAAGGCTGTTCAGTCTGGAGAATGTAACTCTTAGAGGAAACATCATAACAGACTTCAATAGTATCCTGCTGAGGAATTGGAATCAATTGTTCTCCATGTCCATGGGGATTACAGCAAGAAACAATGGAATGTGGAAACTTTAGATTAGGCACTGGAAAAACTTTCTAACATGAGGAGAGCAAAGCATTGTAACTGATTGTCTGGAAAGACTGTAAAATCCATATCATTGGATTTTTTAAGAATAGGTTCCAGACATGTTTTATTGGATTCTGTGATAACAGTTGTAATAATAACACCTTATGCTTCTCTCTTGTGTTTTATAACAAAGAACCCCAGGGTGTAGCTACCTTCTAAGTAAAACATACAGACAGGGAAAATTTACATTCCACTTTTGCAAGCAATGAAAACAATGTCTCTAAGTAGTTGAGCCTGAGATGAGTCTCCCACATACTGAGCCATAAGCAAGCCCTCAGAAGAGGATTGTGCTAGTAATTTGTGGTCTCATCTGCAGGCAGCCATCAAACCATAAAGACTCCACTGAGTGCAACTCAACTGATCTACCTTCAGATGTAGTACAAAGTAAATATCTATAACCAAAATTGACATAGAAGACTCCCTTTGTGATCAATAAAGAGAAGCAGATATGTTTAACCAGTGAATCACCTAGCCTGCTAAGGTTAAAAATAAATAAATAAATACCTTTATTTCATTGTCCTGGACTGCAAGTGGATGATTAACCAATTAGGAATCCCAGCTTTCTGTGATATCACTTTGTACCCCACAATTTGACATAAACTTATCTAAAGTGATATTTCTGCATATAGAAAAGTATGGTTGTATTTTGTCCATCCTGAGCACATGGTTATTATGGAGTGTATTCTACGTTTAGGAGAAGAAGCAGGAAACATTTCCCTTCTGCACTAATTTTAACACGTTAAGATGATGGCTCAATCATAAGAAGATGAACTGCCTAAGAACACATGATAGATGATGTTGGTCATGGGAATATGATCTATTCAGTTCTCTTGTGATTCCATAATTTACCACATGGTCCTGCAGTGTATAAAGTGGAAAGGATCTCTTCAGATGTAGTAGATGAATATTGTATAAAAGTCAATTCTAGTAATAGCTTTCATATTGCTTTTTCCCCAGAAATCAATCTCTTTTCACACTAGATTTGTTTCTCAAAGATGAAATCTCTTTCTTGGTCTGCTCCCCAGACTTTTTTCTTACTTCAGAAGCATCAGCTCTTTAACTTCAAACCGTCTCTCACTCTTTCTGTGTCTCTTTCTATTTTTGCCATCACTCCTAGTGAGATGTCTTTCACTTAACTGTGTCAAAGGGTTTTAGAGAGCTCTGACTAAACCTGAGACAGGTTGGCTTGTTTTGGTGGCATCTTCCTCTTGGGATAGCAAAGCAGCATTTCAGGGGCTATATTAGCTGAGCATGCTGCTAGGGGTGTTCAGGCTGAGGAAAGAGAGCTCTGCCCCTGACTGCCCGTGGTGCAGACAAGAGGACTTGGTCTACAGCTGCAGGGTGAAAGTCTGCCAGGTCAGCCATGGGTACCAGGCACAGCAACAGGCCAAAGAGAGGTTAGCAAGGATTAGTAGTGTTTAATATGAACTTCAGGGAGGTGCTGAGCTCCCACAGTTTGCTTCTAAATATCTCCTACCTTATGTTATATAATCGTAAGTGTACTCCATTAAAGGAGGTGACCCATCTATCTAGTGCCCAGCTGCCTAACAGTCAAGGATGATCAGTTAGTCAGAGAGTTGTTAATTTGAAGACTCTGTTTCTTCAGATTATTACTTTATGTTTTTATTGGGGGGGGGGAGGGGCGGGGCAGGAGGTTGGTTGAGTGTCAGTTTTTATATTATGCCGTCGCCCTGGACTGGAATGGACTTAGGAAGAGTAGGAGGAAGCTTTCATTTGGTTCTTACATGAAACCTCAGGCCCTCTAAGGTGTCTGCATTCAACAAGAGGCAATGTCTGAATTAGGATTCTGCTGACAGTGCCTTCTCTTTCAAACATATCAGCGCAATCACAATGCTTTCTTGGCTTTGTTTTAGTCCTGTAGTTGGAGAATTGCCATTACTGGTCCCTTTGGCCACTTCCTGTCATCTCCTTCAAAAAGCCAACTAGTTTGGCCACTCTGAGGACTAGTTTGGCAATTGTCAAATTCCAGATTATACTTCTTGAGCACTGGCATCTGCATCTGTGACCAGCCCTTTCTCTAGCCTCTGCCCTGGCTTTGTTCCCAGCTGCGCAACAGCCCTCAGGTTGGTGCAGGGCCAATCTGCTTCTGGACTCCTTTAGCATCCTGGTGGCTGCTTTCCTTTGAGTCAACCTTGATAAGAGAAAATATGCTTCATAGTAGTCACTACATTTGCAAACAAACCCAATGGGCTGCATCTTGTACTCAAGAGAAGCACAGAGCTAACACTCTTCTAAACACACCTGGGAATTCTTGTCTGCCACAACTTGGCTGAGAGATGTACAAAGGATTTGTGTTTGTGCCATTGAGTGTTTACTTCAGAAACAAGGTGGAATTTTTATACCTGCCTTGTTTTCTGATCCATTTTCCACTGATTTCTGGTATACAGTCATACAACTGAAAGTAATAAAATAAAGATTCTGGGAAGTTACCTATAGATGCATAGTAAGTAACAGACTGTGCGAGTACCTTGAGCCTGGATGAATCACAAAGTAATATTAGCACCTAAACAACCATTGCATAAATGCAGACCAAAATCATTTCTCATTGTTATAAACCCTTAGAAAAGTAAATCCAAATTTTGCATTTCAAATAGGAGGATTAACTGACAGGACATAAATTAATATGAATAAGGACTTGGTAGGTAAAGACCATGAAAGACCAAGAAATATTGTAAAGGGTTAAATTCTATATCTTATACGCATCCAGTGGAATTTAAAAAAAATAAAATAAATGTTCAAAACTTTGGTTACCCAGGTGTCAGGTGCTTTCTAGGTCACAAAAACAAGCCCTGCCTGAGACAAAGACTTCAAATGAATTAGCCTTAGCATGTTTTTATAGGCAAAGTCTAGCTCCCAAAACATGCTTAGGGAAATATGGTAGAACTTTCAATCACTGAAACAGGCAGTATGGACTTTGTGTTTTTCATCTAGATGTGATGTTTAGCATGTAAATATATGGTTTGTCTGCTTTGAGGTACATTCAAGCTGCAAAGTGCATGCAAAGCACCCTAAGAATGCTGCTCCCTTGCCAACAGATTTGCTCTGTACAAGGGGAATCATGACAGATATGAAGCTGGCAGAAGCTGCCCCCCTGTCTCCTGTGGCAGTTCCCAGGTCCACCATCCAAATCCATTACCAGAATGCAACATAATAGTCAGGAAACAAGGAATGGGAAAATAGAGGGACAATGACAGACCAAAGCAAACACTTTTCTGACCCATCTCTGTGAAATCTTAATATACTGTAACTAGAGCATTACTTCCTATCACATTTGATTTCCCAGACAGAAACTGTAATTATCTGTCCAAGAGCCCTTGCTGGCCACACACTCGTTGGTTACAGTGAAGGTTCGCTCCTGCAGTGTCATAATCCCATAGATTAAATGCATCAAATCTCAGTGATAGACAGGACAATGTGCCAATGATCAAGTGCAGTCTGATAACAGCCAAATTGAGAACACCATCTGAGTGGTCTAATCCCTTCTGCGACACCCAAGGTAGACCAAACTGTGCTTTGGTGTAATGGCAACATGGGCCTCAGCTGATAACCACAGAACCTGTCATTTTGAGATACAAATGAATGAAAATATGTAGAGCCAATAATTCAGTGAATAAAGGGTATTTGCTGTATAACATCACGTATATAGCATTATTTTTTAACTTACCTAACTAAAAAATACTTGAGCAAATGCAATTATTTTGATCTGATTCCAGAAGCTCAAAAGGTGGCAAAGGTATTCAGCTGCCTGACAATTCGTTCATTAATAGTAAATCTTCAAACACAATAGTGTTGCATATTCTCCACAATGCCCTCTCCAGTGTTCCCAGGGTAGTGTGCATAGTAAGTCAAAAGAATGTGGAAGGAACATGACTGGATTGTGTCAGGCTCTGGTTTGTCTAATTTCCCCTTGGGAGATTTCTTCTTCAGGCTACTCTAGATGAATTTCTGGCCTCAGAAAGATCACAAATAGCCCTTTTAGGCCTTCACTGAGCAAGGCAATTTCAGATGAATCCACTAGTCCTGCTTATAATTTTGTGATTTTTAATATCTTTTATTCTTTCTGCAAAGAATCATTTAAATATTAGATAAAATACTTTTAAACTTATGTGGCTATACAATCAAACTGAATTTGGCAGCATTTCATCAATTAAAACAGATATTTCAGCTCGTATGAGTTAAAATGCATAGATAAAAAAGAAAAGTAAAGACTCTGATGAACTAATCCAGACATCACATCTTATCTTGTCTTTTAGAAACTTATCAAAACCTACATTAATACTAATTAAGGACTTATTTCAGATCTTCTAACTGACCAGAAGCTACAGAGTTCACTTCTCTAATGGCTAGATGATTTACAGTCTGAATTTGCTCACAAACCATTGCTAGCCATTCATTCTTAAGACAACATTGTTCTCTAGATGAAGAAACTGCCCTTTGTGTTCACCCCAGTTGTATACAGAGCAGAAATATCCCTTGCTGCCAGGCTTAACAAGCCATCTTTTAGTTTTCTTTCCAAAAACTACCTGCCCCTTCCCATTGCCATTTTAGTAGCCTTTATTCTGTACACAAGTGTTTCCTTTCGTTCTTGAATATGACAGAGAAGACCAGAATTGCACATAAGGTTCCAGATAAAGTGCCAGTAATATCATTTCATATATCAATAAGAGTACCTCACCTGACCTGCCTCAGGAACATTTGACCTTTTTCATAGCTAAATGATTTTCGCAGATGTTGGTTAATTTATGGTCATTTGATTCAACCAAGCTTCCTTTCACTCAGCAATTTCCCAAATACGATTTCTCCAGTTTATAAAATAAATTTTTGTTATTATTCCCCAAATGCAGTGACTGCTTCTAAAAATATTCACTTCACTACCCTTCCTCTCTTTTCATATGAAGAATCAAGCTCACTCACACTGTAACAGCTTTTCAGAAAACAGCTCATGGATTCAGCTTTCACTCCATAGTTGGATTGGACCACTTCTCTTTCTTTTATTCACATAATTTCAATATTATAAAGCCATCTTTCTTACCACAGTGGACAAAACTTTATAGCACACGCTACAAAAAGTGTATAGTACACACTAAGATAAAATCTTACATCAGAAAGGAAATTAGACTAGTTGATTTGCTGCATACTGCAGTGATTTTCATCTCTTATTTAATACACATTCAAGCTTCATCATCTGAACAGGCTTTTTTAATACAATTTTTTAAAGCTATAAATGATAGCTTTCCCTCCATAGACGGGGAAACAGAGAGGAAGCCATGACAAGACTTTATCCAAACAGGTAACAGTGGTGGCTGCAGAAATTACAGCTTTAATCCTTGCCCTGAGCAACACAATATTAGAACATTGTTGACTTCACTAAGACTAGGTTTTCCTAATAATATGATTAGTATAACAAAAGGCATTTTAAAATTAAATTCAGATTCTGGTTTTATTTTCTTAATTTTTTTTTGGTTGTTATTGTTTGGTAGTTGTTCTTTTTTGATTTCCTGTATGTGCAATGAGGTTATTGTGTTTTATTTTGCTTTTATTTCATATCAGTTTGGGATTTCCAGAACTGATGAAATAGGTTTGAAAACTCTACCAATAAACAGAAAGAGAAGAAAGAATCCCTAAAGTCTCAGAAATTATGCATATTTCTACTTTGAATTAGTTTAGGCCAATTTGGGCCTAAATTATATTTCTACTACTCCTTTAACAATTTATTTTTCTCATTTTCAATAAATATTATTTTGTCATGCCCCACTATGGCATTCATCAACTACAGTGAAAGCACAATAGGCAATTAACTTCTGTCAAATCCCAAAACAGGGCATTTATGTCAGAACAAGGTTGAACTATTTACTGTAATCATATAATAGAGAAGCTTACCCTGCTACTCAGGTCTCTGCCCAAAGCAAATTAAACTCTCCTGAACCTTCATTCTATGAATACACAATGTTTTTGTTTTTTTTTTTTTGCTGTTGGTGGTGGTGGTGGTTTTTGTTTTTGTTTTTGTTTTTGTTTTTTCACATAGTACAGCAAATTGCTAAAAATACTTGCTGCAGTTTAAGGAACTTTGAAATGGAAACTGTCAGGTCAGAGACGTGATTCAACTATTCTTTATTTGAGGACTTTCCCTGAGAAAAGGTGCTGAGATATTGAGTAACAGAGATTTATTCTTGCAGAGAGGGTTATTCTGATGCTTTTGCTATACAGGTATTCCCCCACCACCTGAACACTGAAAGGTTTTACATAAAATCCACTCACTTTGTTTTATATCATTCTTGAGGGTATTTTCCTGGTGTTTTATATACTAAACTGCAGCTCTAAAAACCACAAACTAAGCCAAGTGAAGTAGTTTTTACTATATATCTCAGAGAAACCTTGGTGGACTGTTTATTCAGAATTGGTCTTCCTTCCTATACACAGTGGGAAAATATTTTAAGAACTAGATCCAGTCACAGAATGGATGCAGGCTGTGCTGGGCAACCACCACTTTCAGGATTAGCAAAGACTGTCAGACATTTTAAAAATAATAACTAATTCTGCCAGGTCGTTTCAGCCTTCTCCCACAGCTCCATTTGTGTGGATCAAAGAGACCACTGAGCCTGAGGGACAGCAAGATGGGACTGGGCCTCTGAAAATCCACAGGGGCAATATGCAAAGATGAAAGACTCCGTCACAGAAAACAGTGCAGTAAAGAGTAGAGTTCAAGAAATAGGTCATTATTAATCAAATTATAGATCAGGCCCAATAACCACATATTTCCTTGAGCTTGCACTCAACAGCCCTTTTGTAAGATATTCACAGAGTAGGATCAATACCTCTCTGGAGGTAAGTGGCATAAATTATGTCTCAACATATACACCACAGGAGTTTTACTGTGTGTTGTATACAGTAATTGCATTTTATAGATGACTGTGGAAGGCTTCAGCTTCCATTGATTTTTATCATAAACTAAAAGGTGGAAAGAAGAAAAGAACAGCACTTTATATGAAGAAGCCAGTCAGCTGAAGCTGCAAAAGAAATGAAAATTTGGCATAGTATGTGTGATCAATTCATGTTTCATGCAGAAATGAAGGCAGATATTTGATTCAGAGCAGCAAAAATCTTGAAATGTACCACAGAAATCCCTGTTCATCTAATTGTAGTCAATTGTGCTATCCATCAGCAGGTTTTAAGACTATAGGAAGTCTTTCTAATTACAGGCACTTTTAACTCTTCTTATACCATGAATGCTTTCTGAATGATTTACGAAAAAAAGGTAACTGAAAGTTGTGTTTTCATTCTCACACATAATATGACCACATCTGCATTCAAATTGAGATGAGGGATATAATTTAATATTATCTTTATGTCTAACAATTGTAACATTCTAAATGTTTTTTTTTTTCGAATATTCCTTTTCTGATTTCTTTCTTTTTTCATGTCCTTCACAGCAAGCAATTCAGAAGAGATGTTAATGCAGCTTAACAACTCTTTACCCTTTTTCAAGGCCAATTTTGCAATATGGGCAAAATGATTGGAAATGTAGTCCTGAAAAAGCTTAAACCATCTGTCAGGGACTCAGTTAAGAAGATCCACGCTGTTTCACAGCCAAAGATGTGGATAAATTATGCCTGGCTAGAAATGTCCAATGCATGTGGGTTACCATTCAAGCTTATTAGGATGAATTACAATTTTTTTATTGTTCATTACCCTAGTAAGATAATCTTTTCAAATTATAATTTGCAATAAGCCATGCAGACTGGAAAGCAAGCCAGTGGTAAACACTGGTAATAATGATTTTTAAAGTGCCATATCCTGATATATATATAAAAAAAAAAAAAAAAAAAAAAAAAAAAGTAAATGTATGCACTCGAATGCCTATTTGTTTGCCTACGTTAACACACTATTATCTATATTTTTTTATTTATAAATTTTATGCACTTTATATTACTGCTCTTGTTTAATCACCTGCCATAAACTACTTGTTTAACATTTTATTTCCAAAATGTATTTTACTAAAAATGTTAAAGATCAAAAGGTTGAGGTAGCTGTGATTAAGTTATATGGTTTATGTTACCAGACATAAAAATAGACTGAATGTTATATTGTTATTTTAACACCATCATTGTTTTTATGGACAGCTGTAATCTCAACACTTTTAAACAGGGATTTTTCCAAAGCTTTTTATAAACACTTTGTCTAAAACCCTTTAAAGAACATAAATGTTTCATGAAGCTTTTATCACAAATACAAAATTGATTATTAGCTGAGGAAAAGTCTCTGGGTAATAAACAAAATCAAGTTAAATCAAATTTTTTCATCTAAATGACTATAGTATGATTCTCAAAACTTCCACAGACATTGTAAATGTAAAAAGGTATGTGAATATCTATGCTTATCATATCTGTGAAGCTTATATTTGATAATTAATAGTCATTTTGTGCACAAAAGGCCATAAGTAGTGTTTAACAATATGAGATTTTGTCTGGTATTTCCCTCCACAGCTATCCAAAATTTTTTACAAATCCTAAAATTCACCCTTTACATGCTGAAAAAATATCAAAATAGCACTAATTTCACCTGGGAAAGCAAAGGATCTCATAACCAAACCTGTCCCACTAAATTTAATATGACCCTAAACATCTTGGCTTTCAGAATCACAAGTTGTTTTTTTTTCCAGTTAGTCTCTTATGGGTCAAAATAATGTAATATATTATTTTCTCACGCTATTTTTGCTATCCAGGAATGGAAGGCAATGATGCACCTGAAACAGACCATTTAGAAGGTGAAAGCAAATAAATTTTATCTGAAATACTGATGTAATTAAACTAACTCAAACTTCTATTCTTTTACCTTCTTGCTAAAAAAAATCACATGGCTGAGATCAGGCTTTTTTAGGAAAAGGAACACAGGATAAAAATGAAGGGGCACAGAATGACTCCTTATGGTAACAGAAGCAATTCAAGAAAGTGCCTGCTGTAAAACAATGTGGTGTTCAGTGTACAGGCACCCTTACCAAAACCCCCAGTGGGTCCTTACTGTCCACTTAAAGCAAAAGGCCACACATTTTGTACAAGTGTAATCAACTGAAAACATACAAAGATCACCTATTCCAAAAATAGATCCTATGCATCCAAATTTCTCAACAAAACCACCTTGGCATCCACATATCCTGAATGGTCTTTATTATATTTTTACTGGATAATGAAAGCAATGTAAAATCCATTACTATAGCAAGAAACAAACAAACAAACAAAACAAAGCAGCAGCTGGCACATTAGGTGCTGTTCAGGTGCCAACACAGCAGTCTGCACCAAACAAGATTATTTTGTGTTTGTTTGGCTGATTATATTCAGTGGAAAATAGATTGCAAGCAAGAATAGCAGCTTTATCAGTGAGGCTGACTATAGACTCCTTTAGGCTTCCTGCACAAAGTCACCTGAGCTGATTTTTACTCATACTATTTTTTTAACTTTTTTTTCTTTTTAATACTGGTGAAGCAAACACATAATTTTGCATGTCCAGTTATGGTTGCTGAGTATCTGGCAGTCCCTCTGGTCAAGTGTGTCTAATTCACAACAGAATGTGCCAAGTGACATCTTGGACTGAATTTGAACTGGTGACCTAGATAGTGGGTTAGCTCAAGACATTGTGAAGAAAAGAAAAAGAAAAAGAAAAAAGAAAAAAAAAAAAAAATATATATATATATATATATATATGGTTCCTTTCCCTGATTTTATTTGAGCAAATCTGTGCATCCTTGAAAGGTTGTCTTATTATATCTTTAAGCTCTCTCCTTCACTACAGTCATGAAGTGGCTGAGTTATCATTTATCAGAGTGGGCTAAAATTGTCTCAGCCAAGGTTTGCCATTCAGGGAAACAGAAAAGGAAAGTTCTGACTGTGTTGGGTCAACACCCAACACACTGACACAGCCATAGGTTCTTGTCCAGTCCTACTCAGTATATGTATTTTTCTGTTGTGAGAAGAGCAAACAGGCTCCTTCCAAGTAATGGAGAAAAGGATTTAAGAGATGTATGAGCCACCTCCACCCTTACCTCTTGCCAGAAGTATAAGAGGAATAAACTGGTCAGTAATAAATTGTGAAGCATCTCATCTTCTATGCAGAGATTGAAAGAGGAAGGAATAGAAGGGCAAAGATGGAAAAGATGGGCAGCATCCTGACTTGTAAACATACACTCCCTCATCTTAAACCCAGGATTAGATTGTCTGTTCTTGGAGTAGGGCAAGTACAACTGTCCTATGCATTTTCCACCATTCTATGGCAGATTCTAGAAAAACTAAGGCTTTTTTCCTAAGCCCTCTCAGAAGTCTCAATAGTACATTGCCTGTAAAATGACTAGATATCAACAGTAGCATGAAAGACCTATAAAATATCTTCTAAGGGATAGGAAAATTGTATTTGGAGTCATTTACCTCAAATCTGCTTTTCTGTGATGTAGTACAAGTCTCCTTTGGCCTAAGTCAAGCCTTGAACTACACCAGTGGAAAAACATTTATAAAGCAGCTTCTTGAACAGCCCAATACCTGTAATTCTGTTTCCTGAACAGCATCACTTCTATTCTTCTACTTATCTGCTATACACCATAGAGTTTTGGTGTTACTTCTGCTTTTCTTTTCTCTTTTTCTTAAGAAGAAAAAAAAAAAAAAAACACTTTCAGAGACCACCAAATGAAAGACTGAAAACATCCAGTCAGGGAATAATTGTTAAAGGATGAAAAACAAACGCATTTTGATGTAGTCTTTCATATAGATAGCAGTATTTAAATGTTGACTGTTTTATGATCTCATGTTTTTGAAGTTCAAAACAAATCCTGAATGCAATGCAAATGAGCTCATTATCTCACCTCTGATCTTTATGTATTTAATTTCTTGATGACCTGTTTTATTTTTCCTTTGCCTTAAAAGCAAGAAATAATTCAGAGACGGAGGAATATTTTTACATTTGTTTTATCTCTCTTACACAGATCTGATTACTAATCACAATGAATAAATGACATTTAAATAAGTACTGGGTAGACACAAAAGACTGGCTATTCAATACACCTCAGAAAAACAAGGTGCACAGGAAAAATAAAGTTTTGAGATGTTAATAAAGATAAGCCTCTGTAGCATTTAAATTATATTTTCTTAATTCACCTAATGAAATGACAAATTAAAAATTAAAAAAAAAAAAAAAGTTAATTGTTATAACTATTTAGTTTAATTTATATAGCACAATATATAGTAAAATGCTTGTTTTAGACATTGAATGATACACTTCAAAAGTCTCCATCAACATGAATGTATCAGTCTGCTGCTTCTCATTAAGCCTTGGTCACAGCACCCACGTTCATCTCATTGTGTGGGGATTCACAAATGGAACCTTGCTACTGAAAGCACTTATGTGCAGTTTTTGTCAGTAATTGAAAAGTGCTGAAGATGAAAGAAGCTGACCATGAAACATCAAAAATATTGAAGTGGAAACCATGTTGCCAACATCTAAATGTGAAGATCTTGAATTACACACACTTAGAAATTGCTGCAGGAAGAAAGCTTTAATTTCCAGAACAGATTGGAAAAAGCTTGCATTCATACATCTACAGTCACCAGCAAATCTTTTCTGTTTCTTTTTTCCTAGTACAACACACAGGCTGAGAGTTCTCACACTGAACTGGTAGATTAAATAAAGATCTACAATAGTTTCTGGGAAATGCAGTTTGCATCAGGTGTTATCTGCCATTCACTAAAATCTAAAGTATGTATGTGCTACTAATGGCTGTGATTTAGCCCACTGAGATTCATTGCCCACCTCCCTGGCATTCAGGTTCTATGGATATTCTCAGAGACAAATAAAGAGACATGGTTAAGTACTGTTCTAGGTGCCCTTGGGAAAAGGGAACAATGTACATGAGGGAAAAAATGTAGAAAATATTTACAGTCAATGTTCTCAGTCTGTTGGGCTATTAAGGGTTTCTACACAAAACTGTGTTTTCATGGCTACTACCTTGGAGTTCTTCAGACTACTACAAGGTAGTAGACTACTACAGGTATCTATGGAGAAGCAACATCTTACATATGATTCATATAGAATCATAGAATCATAGAATATCCTGAGTTGGAAGGGACCCTTAAGGATCATCAAGTCCAACTCTTGACACCGCACAGGTCTACCCAAAAGTTCAGACCATGTGACTAAGTGCACAGTCCAATCTCTTCTTAAATTCAGACAGGCTCGGTGCAGTGACCACTTCCCTGGGGAGCCTGTTCCAGTGTGCAACCACCCTCTCTGTGAAGAACCCCCTCCTGATGTCAAGCCTAAATTTCCCCTGCCTCAGCTTAACCCCGTTCCCGTGGGTCCTGTCACTGGTGTTAATGGAGAAAAGGTCTCCTGCCTCTCAACACCCCCTTACGAGGAAGTTGTAGACTGCGATGAGGTCTCCCCTCAGCCTCCTCTTCTCCAAGGCTGAACAGGCCCAGTGCCCTCAGCCGTTCCTCGTACGTCTTCCCCTCCAGGCCTTTCACCATCTTCGTAGCCCTCCTCTGGACACTCTCCAACAGTTTCATGTCCTTTTTATACTGTGGTGCCCAGAACTGCACACAGTACTCGAGGTGAGGCCTCACCAGCGCAGAGTAGAGCGGGACAATCACCTCCCTTGACCTACTAGCGATGCCGTGCTTGATGCACCCCAGGACACGGTTGGCCCTCCTGGCTGCCAGGGCACACTGCTGGCTCATATTCAACTTGCTGTCTACCACGACCCCCAGATCCCTCTCTTCTAGGCCGCTCTCCAGTGTCTCATCGCCCAGTCTGTACGTGCAGCCAGGGTTTCCCCATCCCAGGTGCAGGATGTTTTTCCTGTGACGCAGAACTCACCTGTAGATGCTAGCGCAAGCTCAGATGCAACCTTTGGAGTAAGCAGAAAAGGACTTGCAGAATCCTAACTTTGCCCAGCCTATGCCAGCTAACAGAGTTCACTGACCATGGTTGTATTTTGCACCCTCTTTCACATGTTCTTACTTGGGGGTGGATTCAGGTTCATAAAAGTTCATTTAACTTAACTGATGATTCATTCAAAAGACAGTTTTTCTTCCTGATGACTGCTTTGTTCTAGCACTGACATTTATTTCATATAACATGGTTGTTTTAAACCAATAGAAAACCACCTACTTGCTTGATTTGTTTTCTTCATGGTGGAAGACAGGGAGAAATAGGTAGGAAAGCAGTCACAGCTCCCTAACTCTTCGCTTTGACCCTGCCCTAATTTAGACCAAAATAATTATTTGTGGTAGTTTTTCACCACTTCATTAGAAATGTTTGTTTCAAACTATATGTAGTTTGAAGTACTAACAAAAACATTTTATGATCTCTGCTTTAATGCACAACAAAACATATCACTTAGAGACAAAATATTATTTGATAACTAAATTACCATTCTATCTTTTAAACTGACAAAAGCAATAGAGTGATGTTAGTGAAGAAACATTGCTAAAAGGTAGCATAATACTGGATATACATTAAATGCCTTTGGAAATGTATCAGTTGACCTTTTGATATTCAATGTTAGATACAATTTGCCTCTCTTAATATACCTACGTCTCACCTCTGAAAAGCCAGTTAAAGTGATGTTTTATGACATAAGGAATATATTTCAGAAGTCTCTCTGTGGATCTTCACATCCCAGAAACAAACGGACCATCTGGCACAATAACCTCTGTACATGTAGTGAAAGTACAAAACTTTACAACAGCTGAACAGAACAGGATGGGAAAGGTTGCTTGACAATTTCTCTAAGTAGAGCTCCAAATAAGAACATTCGTTTCTCACATTCAGGAGCACATCATTAAAATGAGTAATTGGGAATGAAATAAAAGGAAAAACCCAAGCCACATGACAACAGCACTGCTACAATGTATGAAAATACATTTACTTTTTAATTGGCCTTTTACCGTCAATTTGAATTGTGGATATGTGATCCAAAATAGTCACAGCATGCCTACGTGAATTGGCTAATGAGATGTCCACTGACTGCTGAGCCCTTCAATTAATCAAATAGCTGAATACATTGAAGGTAGCTAAATATTCTTCTCTCTGGTAATATGTTAAAAACCCAATATTGTATCAGATGTTTTCACTGAAGATTAAAATCTGAGTTCGTGTTGGGATAGCCTTCACAAAAAAAATGACACTCGTTTAGCAATTTGAACATCTGCTTAATTATTTTTATTACCTTCCTATATCTTAGGAATAATATACTGAGAATTTGACTTACAAAATAAATTATCTTTAAGACAAAGAATGGCAGACTAGAACTGTGGTTAAAACACCTGGGAGAGAAGTAGGTTTAAATCCCAGTTCTGCCATACATTTATGTTTGACTTTGACCATGACATTTAGCTGTCTATCCTTATTTTCCAAATCTACTCAATACTTACTGGTGTCAGAGGAAAAAAAAAAAAAAAAGAGAGAGAGAGAGAGAGAAGGAAAGTGCATATTTCTCTTTTCAGAAATTTAAGAGTTCCAAAGAGGGTATCTAGACCCTCCATTTTAACAAGTTAGCAGGCATGGGATCCTTGTAAGGATAGTGTCATAAAATGAGCTAAAAGGTGACTGACACAACTCAAATGACAAGCTACTATAAAGAAACAATTTCACAATGTTTCTATATAAAAACATTCTTTCACCTATGGAGGAACTGTTTGGGAAGATTTTCAGCCTCCCTGTCCAAATGGAATAGACTACTACTGAGTATACATAATTTTTTTTCTCATCTTGTGGTTTTCCCCCACATCCCCATTACTTACGTTTGCCAGTTGCATCCAAACCTAGCCACAGCCTGTAAGCTATTAGTAAAAATACTATCTTTTCACATCTTCTCTTTTGAATCATGTAGAGATGCCAAACTAAAGTCTCTAGAAACAACTACAAATTAGTGGCTACTAACATTACCATAATAGCAATGATTTCTGCAAATTCCAATGATCAAAATTGTGAAGGGAAAGGCGGGAATTAATGTTTTCATTAAAGATATCATTAGCTACACATTATATTCACCACATACAATTGCATACAGCTTCAGCCTTTCTCCAGAATGCTGCTGGGCTTGTGTTGTGGTTCATTTCCTGGACAATTCTACAATTGTGCTCTGCTGGACACCTCCCAGGCAAATGAGAATATATTAAAACCAATGGATCATTGTTTTTCCAGCATATGAGGTTCTTTGTGCCTCACTTCGGCGTTACTTGTTGAAATGATCTGCTGCGCATACACAACCTAAAAACAGTACCTAAGTAAAAATGTCATATTGCTCACACTGCACTCAATATTGATCAGTAATGACCTGATGAGAAATTGTGGTCAGTTGACCCCAACTGGCATCCAAAATCCCAACCAGTTCTAACTCACTCTCTCCTGTGGGACAGTGAAGAGAATCAGAAAAGCAAAAGCAAGATGATCTTGTGGGTCACAGTAAGGACAGTTTAATAAGTGAATTTGGGGAGAGGAAAAAAGGCAAGTGATGCAAAGTCAATCCCTCACTACTTCCCACCATCAGATGGCCCACGCAATATATGAGATTCATATATTTTGGAAAAGTTCCCCTAATGTTTTATTGCTAAGCATGGCATTACATCGTATGGAACATTTCCCTTACGTAGTACAGAATATCCCTTTGACTAGTTTGGGTCTACTGTCCTAGCTGAGTCCCCCTCCATCTTCTTTCACCCTCTTAGCCTTCTCACCATGGCAGGGGGTAAAGTGGGAAAGAGAGAAAGCCATGCTTTGTGCAAGCCATGTGCAGCAACAGATAAGACATTGGTGTGCTATCAGCACTTGTTTGGTCAGGAATTTAAAAGACAGCATCATAGATGCATACTACATCATGTCAAGTTACAGAATTTTATTATTGTTTAGACTCTTCAATGACATTCTCCCCAGCTCTCCCTACAAAAGCTGCACCCTATTTTCAATCACATAAACTCTTTGTTTTACTCCTTAATACAGTTTCCAAGTATGTAACATAAATATTTCCTGAATATTTGCATAATATAAGATTAAGTAATGGGATCTCCTTAGACACAATCATGATAAACTGCCTTTGTTTCAGTGGAGGAACAAGAAACCTTCTATTAACCCAGCATCCTTCCAGCAGGAAATTTCAGTATTCCTAAGCCAAATTCAGTCCAGGCTAAGGACCAAACATCCTCCTCCAGGTCCCAATTCTTAAGAATCTTGGAACTTCAATAATGATGAGACTTGCTAAAAAAAAAAAATCTTACTGACAAACTGACACAGGAAAATAGTAAACGTGAAGTTGCTCAGTTGACCTCAGTAGGTCAGTACACTTCAGCTAAAGAACTGTCTTTATCTGATTTTGTCTGACATAATAGCAAGGTGAACATATTGTGTCACTTGTTCTACTGGTATAACTTCACACCCAGGAAAAACCTCCCCAGCTGTTCACCTTGACTTAAACCCTATAGCAAGTCACCAACAAGTAACAAACAGGAGAAGAATCCCTCCTATACCAGCAACAGTCAAATTAAATGACATAAGAAATGTTCACATGAATGAGGATGATATTGGTTTAGGTAGCTACATGTAAGTCTACATCTGAGCCAATGTCTAGGTTTTCATTGCAGCTAACAGGTTTAGCCTGCAGGATATACTTTTTAATTGTGGAACTTCAAGAAATTCTTTACAAACTGAAGTAAACACCAATAATTATTTGTGTTAGTCTAGTTGCTTTAGCCAAAACTCTAGAGGACAAAAACCTGATATTTCCCATTCATTCTAACTCTGCTGGAATATTTTAAGTTGCCAGAATGACAAAAAGACACTAAGTTTTTTGTGGTGCCTTCTGCCTCTGAGTCCTGATCATACCTAACAAGAAGCAGAGCTACTACATGAGCCGCTCTGCTACCATTTGGAAAAACAAGGGTCATGGACCCTTGAATAGGGGTTGTGAGACTGGCCAATGAAAGAGCAGACAAAACAAGTTTAGAAATCAAGTCTGTGATTCAACTCACATTTATGAAATAGGTTGGTTTCCTAGCTTACCTAGTTCCTCTGTTTCTTGCCAATTCCTTTTCTTTGACATGTTAGTAATATTAAAGTTTCATCCTGCAGTGCTGATTCTGAATTCATCTATTTTTCTTTTAAGCTTCTCATTCTGGCAGGAAGGGCTACTGTCTTCTTTGAAGACAGATTTGCTTGTTGTCACAGCTGATTTAGAGATTCCCATGACATTTGGTTTTCCTTTTGTTCCCATATTGCAGATGAGCAAAGCTTTCCCTTTGGAGACACTGACAGGTAGAGCTAATTTGCAATTCCCAGTAATTGACCATCTCTTAAAGACTAATGATGTAGTTCGCACCTAACCAGCCTTGAAAAAAATGCACAAGAGTAAAGCAAATCAGAAGAATGTACATTTCAAACCTTATTAAAGGGCTTTCATCAGCAATTCTTTCTTAGGCTTTGAAATGTCTCACTCCCTTCTTTGTTGATGCAATTCATAAACCTAAACAATTGGATCAATTAATCATTTTTATTAGATGCTTTAGTACACAATTACTACACTTTCTACAGACTAACAGCTATAAGATATATAAGAGTTATTCTGTTAACCAGAATGAAAATTCCAAACCATGTTTATTTTTATTTCTCTTCACTGGAATATAAGAATCTGTCGCCAGTAACAACTCCCAATTACCAACATAATGTATTTAATTTCTGCCATATAATATTGATTGCTTTATTAATTATTTTCACACATAAGTTAAAGCTTAAGGCATTATAGGTATATAATATTCCAAGGACTTATACACCTGTAATGAAGCCTTGGACACCAGCCACAGACAATAAAATGACATTAAACTTAGAAAGTAAGCAAGAGAAATAGACTGGAAAGTGTTAAACTGTAGCAGAAAACCAAGACAAATACATGGATGTGAAACAGAAACACTGGGAGGAAAAAGAACAACAAGCCTTGAAGACAGAAATAGTAGCCAAAGTAAAAATAAAAATAAAAAATAAAAAAAAAAGGAAGGAGAAAATCCTGGGAAATTTTAAGAGGAAGAAAATGCCATTGAAGAAACAAATGAGAAATTAATGCAACAACAGAAAACTCCAGTAAAAGACTGGAAAAAATTTGCAAATATTTAAAGGAAAATGGGTGAAGATAAAGAGGAGAAAAATACAGAACTACATTAATTACACACTTGTATTACTAATTTGTAATACATCAGAGCTTCATACTTGGTTTATTTCACAAAAATAATAATAATCATCATCATCATAAGCATACACCTTCTACATGTTATGCTCCTGTGTTTGGTAACACTTCTGCATGTGCAGGTACATACAAATATTTGCAAGATTAAAGTTTTAGTTTCCCTCTATAATGAAGATGCCACATTCATCTGGAAGCACTATTTCTGGTGACATAGTATTCCAATCCTTTCTTGTTCAGCACAACAACAAAAAAACAACATCTCCAGATCCAGCCTACATTGCTGTAGCACCCACCCTAGAATCTTGCCATCTTCTGGTAGCCTTCTTGGTGATACACCCATCTGAATTACATGAAAAATATTTCATCCAGTGTGTTTTCCAACAAAGTTCCTCTTTCCAACAAAGCTAGGTAGATGGCCATAATACACTACTTCATCTGCATATAGATTTTGAACTTGCTCCAGTCGGCTAGCAGCCATTTCACAATGCAGATACAAGAAGATGATTCTGCTTAGCAGCTGTGCAGGTATGTTATTTACTCATGACCACCCTCAGACTACAAATCTTTTTTCTCTTACAAGGAGTTCTCCCATATTTCCAAATTTGACATGAAGAAAGCACACTAACCAGTGTGCTTGAAGTGTTACTTCAAGCAAATTTGAATCCAAAATTGCTAGTGATGTTGCCTTTGGGACAATCACAAAACACGTTAAATATTGATCTGTATTTTCCCTAGTAAGAGTATTTTCCTTCTGCATCTACCGTAAGAGGTTTCTGAAGTGGAAACTTAACAAGCATGGGGGTGCTCAGTGCAATACCCCAAATTAGATGCCATTCATCTTTGTGTCAACAGCACAGCAGGTAACTAACGTACAATTTCTCCCTTTTTTAATCTACTGAGGAGTTGCACCATGACGTATTCACGAATAAACTATTCATGAGTAAGCAGCCTTCTTTACTGAAATTAATTTTCCAGGAAAGTGTTATTTCAGGCATCTCCTCAGCAGATACTAGCAACCAGTAGAAATGTCACAGCTGTTGAACACTGAATACTTAATCTAATACCAGGATAGAATTGTCTAAAATAAGTTTAAAAACATTCTAAAACAGAGGCAAATACTTCCTATACCAAGTGCATACTGAGTCATTTAATGTGTCATGATTTATTTATGAGGATTTTCACCACAGCAAGGAAAAATCTTGGTTGAAAAATAAATGAAAACCAGCATGACATTAATATGACCAGAGAGAACCTCTTGCTCTTGCCTTTGGGATATTATCAAAGGACTCACTTCTGCGGGTATAGTTCTGAAAAATAATTGCGTGTGACAGTTAGCATATGGCCCTGATCCTTAGTTGTACTTGAATGGCATTTGCCCCACCAACAGTGCAAAGCATGCCTAAAGACAGCACTCTTCTCCTGCAGCAGCTACTGAAAAGGGGGTTCCCCTTTTTCTAGACATGAAGGTGGAAAACATCAAGTCTCTCCTTATAGCCTGAATGAAGGAAATGAATGGGATTAAAGATGATCTTTTATCCTGGCCTTTAAGTAAACAATACCTTATGGGGACCTTGGGAGATGGACAAGATGGACTTGGGAGATGACAAGAAGTCAAGGCAGCATGCAACCTCTAAGATCTAAAGGAGAATAAAAGTATTTATGATCCTTAAGGGTCCCTTCCAACTTGATGATCCTTAAGGGTCCCTTCCAACTCAGGATATTCTATGATTCTATGATTCTATTTAATATATATATATTTTAAAAAAATAAAATAATGTAAAAAATAAAAGACTTCCCTTTTCTCTTCAGTTGTGTTGTTGATTCCAGAGCCACCACTCAACTTAAGCAAGATACATAGAATGTGTAAAGAATGCCCTCCAAGATGTAGTCTATAGTTCCTGTTTACCACCAGCTGGGAACCTATACAAAGCTGATTAAATTTCCCCCAAAGTTCATGGGCCCTTTCCCTTCAGTAAATTAAAGCACTGGAACAGGGAGGAAGAGGAAGAGTAAAACTACTGCAAGACAAATCAGGAAAAGACCAAGTCATGCACACTAATCCAGAAGCTGGAGAGTTACTCAGGTTCCACTGATGTGATGAAGCCTAGATGAGTAGGAAATTGGGACATACACCAATACTATGTATAAAGATTCAGAAGCTTCCGACTATTTGCCCTTGATAAGCAAATAATGTTGTCCTTATCTGCATATGCCTTCTAATCCTCCTTGACACATCCTTGTATCAATTCACTCAGCAATCAAGTCAGCACAAAGATATACAAGAGGAAGGTTCATGATGCAGTGCTCAACATAATACACCTTTCAACACAGTCTGCTAAATTCACTGTAGGTGAATGTACCATTGTGTTCCACAGTTTAAAGTAAAAATCATTTGCTCTTCCCTCTCAGAGCTCTTCCTTACAATTAACAATCCCACTGATCACCCCAAATTACCTTCTTTCTCTCTGTACCTTCCCACTGCTTCAAACAACACCAGTCTTCTCAATATGAGCAAAAAAAGAAACGTTTAGGTTTGGCCCCAAAATTCACAGCTATGTTTCCAAAACCCGATGAAAATATCAGGACTGTGATTTATTGTCACTGATGATAAAGACATACTTACACTATTGAACAGTTTAGTTAATTCTGTGTTTTATTACTTAAGAACTGTGATTCATCCCAAGATAGTTAAATTAATGGTGTATAAATAGGTTTGTCACATCTTCAATAATTTTCATGAAGTGTTTTTACTTTAATTTGTGAAAATAGAATTTGTACATGTGATCAAAATCAATATTTTTTTTCATACCATTTAGTTTACATGCAGATATACAGTATGGGGAGAGATCTTTTCCACTTCAGTTACTTCACCTGGGACAAGGAAAAGGGAGCAACATTTATTGAGAAACAACATTTTAAATGCAGAAATTCTTCAGCCTACAGCAAGTTTACTGCATTAATTTCCCACACTCCTAAATGCAGTTCTGTTTTAACCTCTATACTCTTGTTCTTATGAATACTCTGAGCATTTAGCATGTCCTGAGATTGAGTCCTAACTACTTTACAGCTATACTGTTTGTGCTTTTAAAGTTCCATTTAATAAGCTGAAGTGAAGGAGGCAAAAATGGATCAATTAGCTGCAAATGATATTCATAAACTTTGAATACTGCAGAAACAGTCTCCAAAGATTTTATTATCTTAACTTTTACAGTGGACATGTTCCTTGTCTTTATTTTCAACATCTTTCCCAGTAAAGATCTTTGAATGCATAGAAATACAAATAGATATTCCACGTAGGTATGCCATGTCCACATGACATGATCAGTCCTGAAAACTGGTTATTTTTCATCTGTTCCTCTTGTGTTCAAAAATGACAATATACAGAAGCAGCTTGAATTCCATACTATGAAAAAGCAAGCTTGTTTTTTAATAAAAAATAAATAAATAAAAATAAATAAATAAAAAGTCTCTAGGGATATCTTTTATCTTCAAGGACTACTAAAGTACCAAAATAGAGTATAGATTTTCCTAGATAGTCCTAGATTTGAAAAGGTACTTAGGTAAATGATGTTCATTTCAAAAGCACCAAACACCCATGAGTATCTATTGTAGAAAATGGGAGACACCATATTCCCACCTTTGAAAACTTGAGTTGTTTAAACAAACTGAGGAATCTCATTTCAGGCTCAGTCATAGTGAGCAGCTGTTCCTTAGTCTTTTATTTGATAGAGAAGCACTGACCTTCATTTATCATTTTGTACTTCAGATAGTCATTTGTGCTCATGCAAAGTGTAACACACTGTTGTTTTTCTAATCATTGTTCTGGCCAAAGGGATAAGTCAAAATTAGTGTTAAGTGGTAGAAAACCAGATGCACCTATTTAAATGTAATTAAAGATACATTTCAAATAAATCTATAATGTACTTAATGTAAAACACGTTAGAATTATTTTTTGAAATAATATATTTTCCTGTTCCATTGAATTTCCCCTATGATATGCCACTCTTTGAACATGAAAACAGGGAAAGAGCAATGAGTATGAGGACTGGAACTTCTTTATAGAAAAAGTCAGCTGAAGATTCCATTCAAGCTTTGAAATACAGTTACTGTCCTATGATTTTTTTATGAAACTTTGTGTATATCAGAATCCCCACAGTGATTTTAGAAACCCACAGAGGTAGTAAATACCATGCAGATCTTCTAGGTGAAAAACAAATCAGATCAGAAGTAGAAACAGCACAAAAATAAAGTACCTAACTTTAATTTGCAAGCCACTGAATAAAGAGTAATATACATTTTTAAGAAAAAGAAACTTGACTGAACAGCCAAAGAAAAAGGTAAATGAAAATTAAGTCCCAATGAGCTTCTCATTTTTCAGGTGGCCAATCTCAAGCTTGAATTTGTCACAGAAAAATGCTTTGGGTGTTTGTTTTTTTTTAGAGCTTGCCAATTTTATTTTCAATCAACTGAACCAGAATATTTAATCTCAGGAGTAGAGGCAGATGTCTCTTAGATAAGACACCTGCTTCCTTTAAGTTAGAAAATATAGTCAAATTGCATTAAATTATCCACCTGCATAAGCATATTCTAGCTGCACAAAGGGGAGTTGTTTGCAAAGCATTGATTATACTTAACTTACAGCAACTCAGATACTTGTTACTGCTTCAAGGGATGGATGCAGAGATCAGAAGAAGCAAATTCAATGACCATACCCTGTCTCAGAATGTGGTACAGAAAACAGTTTTCCTTGCTTGACCACAGGAGACTAACATCACATGAAGCAAATTCACCACCACCTACATAAGCACAAAAGAACAGGCAGATAGGTGAGACCAAAGGTCTAATTTCAATTCCAGCTGACGAAAGGTACCTAGGGAAGAGTATAAGAACAAGATAAATCTGTAGTGACATTTCCCAAGAATACCCTTCTAATTTCTAGCCACTTGTGTCTCAGGCATCTCCTCAAGCCAGAACATACACTTTCTGGAAAACAACACCCATTGTCTCAGCTCAGGTGACTCAAGGAACAGAAACCCAACAGCTACGTCTACCTCAGAATCAGGAATGGGCTCATTTGTGCCCTAAACTCACCAGCTTTGGCAAAAAGCAGTGCTAAAATCCTGAAAATATAGGATCCCAAATAAATATAATGGGCCAAAACCTCCTTTGCTTTGCGCTATTGTAAATCGTAAGTTACTCTGTATGTTGCACACTTCTGAAATGACAACTATAGACAAATCTGGCCTAGCAACTGACCTGTCTCAGTGATCAATGCAGAGAATAGGGAGAATCCTGGGCAACCCTCTCCGTTTTATACTGTACAGTAGACATGGCCAGTATTTATCAGTAGAATAATGATAAAGAATAGTTATAGGTTTCCTTCAAATGTCCCCCTCACGAACCTTGTACTTCAGTCCCTCATTCTCCTACACAGGACCAGGAACAGCTGAGCAGTCCTGCTGTATGTAGTAAGCCAAGGATGCATGTTATTTCTGTTGCATACCGCACATGCTGTAATATTAAAAAGTATAATAGACTTTATGTTCCATGTTCACAAAGAATGTGCACTCAGAGTATAACATATGTACTTTACTAGACCCTTCAAAATAAATAAAATAAAAATATGTCATTTTGATAATAAAGTTACCAAGTCTTCTCCCCCAGACCTCTTAGCAGAAGGAGGAAATTGCAACTGTTGACAAGTACGTAATTTCCTCTTGATTCCTATTCACAAACTCCTTATGAACGTTAACACTGTAGGTCTTGTGTATGATTGAAATTAAGATTTTTGCCTGGCAATACTTGCTTCCTTGTAAAAGCTTGGCCTACAAAGGCTTTCAGATTGTTAGAGTTGTTTGCATAAGAAAGGAAGCTTCACTTTATTGTGAGCCATGGCAGCCTGGTAGGCAGATAAAGCTTCACCCTAGACTGTTGTGTTAACTTCTTTGTACTTCTGATTTCCCCGTTCATTTACTTTTTAAACAACAGAGAAAAATAGATCAGATAGATGCATAATTTACAGTTACATCCATTTTCTATCATGCTTATTGCTTAGTGGCAATCTCTCTTTGACTTTCAAAAGAGTAACATGGAGTCTTTCAGCCTTTCAAAATGTAGAATTTTGAAACAAGTTCTGCTTTAAGCTGTGGTTATTGTGCAATGATGATTATTTTAAAAATAGAATTGTCATTTATTGTCTAAAAGAATAGGACTTCCCATAAAATAAAGGCCAAATCCCTCGGGGAGGAGGTAGGGGGAAGAGGAAAAGAAATCACAGACAAAAGTTAGAACATTGATGTAAGTCCTGTTAAAAGAAATATAAAGAGATGAGCTTTAAATGAGCTTTAAGCTCCTCTAGCCAATGGGATCACATACAAATGCATTATCTTTATGTAACTGCCACCAAATTCAGTATTTACACCCCAGATGTGGTGAAATATCCATTAAAGTCAGTAGTAGCTCATGGCCTTGAACCTCATGATGCCCGTTTTCTGTGTTTGTTTGTTTGTGTTGTTTTAAATTTAGATGTGCCTGCATAAATCCTTTAAGTTTCTCCTACTGAGGGAAACACATATTACAGCCCTATAGGCATCTATGCACATTCCTGTCTACCTTGTATGAGCTCACACTACGTATATGCTGATGGGTGCCAGCCCCTCATCTGTCTTCCTACAAGCCTGCTTGTCATGCTTTTGATAACTTCATCGTGGGACCAACCACACAACGTAATAGGCCCTGACTGAATCTCACCACTTGCTAACTTAGTACTCAGAGTCAGAAGAAAAGGAGACCAGCCAGTGGAGATGGCTATCAGATTTCCATCAGGTATTTGTAGCTGGTAGCGCAAGAGGGCAGAGTAGCAAGCAGGCACCTATCTTTCCAGGGACCCAGGCCAGAGCACTTCAGCAGACATTATTATCTATTTACATAATTTTTCAATTCATGTTGGGATGTATTGAGATATACCTTTTTCCTACTAATATGATCCAGAGTCAGAGGCCACCAAGGATAGAGCATACAAGAAAAGATTGGACACAACTTTCTTTGGTACCCTCAAAGATGGAGTAGCAGAACAGACATTAGCAAGGCTAAGGTCCTTTCCCAAGTCAGATAGAGAGGAGATTAATCACATGTTAACATCTCACCATTTTTACTCCTCTAAAAAGCTTTATTGTTTTCCAAGACAAGACTTTTGTTCACTTCACTCCACACTTTATTCCCTTCACAAAGAATGTATTCTGACAGCCCTGCTGCAAGGACTGAGCACCCTGAGTGCTTTTCTGTGTTCTTGGCTCATCTAGAAGGCAAAGATGGCATTTATTGCAAAGGATTTTGTCCTTAGCCCACCCTGTAATATTTTGAAATGTGAAATTTCATGGGTAGACACCTCAGCTGTATGAGTCCTAACCTGAAATCTCTGTCAAAGGCTGGCAATATTAAGAAAATCCTCTCCTGACCTGGACTTTTATAAAACCAGGCAAAATTAGTTGTCATTTATACATATTTATACATATATTTATACATATCCATATGCATACATATATATGGTCCTTATGCTTAATTTTCATCCTAAAAGGCACAGAGCTCTACTCACAGATGGCTAGTCTGTCCTTCCAGGCAGGCGTCTAAATTAAAAATTATTATCATCTGACCAAGCAATCTTACCCTGTAATCTGGATTTTGAATAAATAAATAGATAAATAACTCATATGAAAACATGTTAAGATATACTGTCTTTGTTCCTGGCCTCTGCATTTGCCAAGAATGTCCTTCCAACACTCAACACCAAAGCCATTTCAAGACGGGCCCTTGTACTTGAGCCATCTTCACAGGCGGTCCTTTTCTCACGTGTGTTCCCAGGACAGTCATCTGACTTGACAGGTTCATTTGGATGGCTTAATTTGTGGGCAGGGTTCTTCCTCCACCCAACAATGAAAGAGATGATCAATCTAATCCCAAAGCAAAGTAGATTGCCACATAGAGTAGCAATAGATTGGTTTCCAAAAAGACCAAGCAGGGAGACTGTGATAGAGCAGAACCTAGGACAAGGGAGTGATGAGGCCAAACCAAAAAATCACCAACATGATAGCCTTTCACAGATTACACCTTTTTGACGTTTTAGGATTTTTAATCGAATTTGTCATTTGATTGGGAACCTCGTAGGGACCGGCTGCAGCGAGGGCTCCTAGCAGGGAGATGAACAAAGCCAACCCCAAACCCCCCAATAATGCGGAACAGAGCCATGGCCCCGGCCCCCACCTCCCACCCCTGAGCAGGCAGGAGCTGTGCTTGTGCCACCACAGGTGCTGACGTGCTGAGGATGGAGCCAGAGGTGACAACAGCCCACCCACTCCTGGTGCTATAAAAGCAGTCCCTAGGGAGCGCCGCAAACAGGACATGCTAACAGGACTGGCTTGGCAGTTAGCACAGGCAGTTCAAGTGGGGCAGGCCAAGTGGGGAACCCAGGCCAGGAGGAGAACCTAGACCTCACCATGGTGGGCACCCATCGCAGCAGTCAGTCCAAGGCGGCAACCCAAACAGAGGAAATGCTGCCTCTCTGGGCTCCCGTGGGCACCCAGGTGGATCCCCTGAGGGAGGAGGTGGCAGTCCAGACAGGTGACTGCGGGGAACTCCGGAATCTGGAGGCTCATCTGGGCCATGAGGGAAAAGAGCGCTGTCACGGGTGCAGGTGTGCCCTGCTTCAGGGACTCCTCTAGCAGATGGCTGGGCTGCTGCGAGAAATCAGCAGCCTGAGGGAGTCTCTGAGGGTGACAGATAGGAGGGGTCTCCCCACCCCTGCTGTTGCTCGGCAGCCCTCTCCTATGTCCCAACAAGGGGTAGAGGCTGGCCCTGTTGAACACATGCAGAACAGAGGGCTAGACTGTCCACAAGAGACAAGGGGCTGGACCCTTGTCTCAGCTCGGAGCAGAAAGAGACATCTGCCCTGACACCCACGGTGCCACCTTCCCCCACAGTGTCCCTGGGAAATAGATGAGGTTGCGGAAGAGGCTGAGGGTCCAGGCAGTAGTCCGAACCCAAGAAGCAACCCCGAGAAGAGAGTCAAGATTGGGAGAAGTGCAAAACAAGGATCAGGGCCGGATGGAGCACCGCATTGTAACCTGTGCCACAGAAAAAGAGCAGAGTCCTGGTGATTGAGGACTCCTTGCTGAGGGGCACTGAGGCTCCTATCTGCCACCCAAATAACCTAGCCAGAGAAATGTGCTGTCTTCCTGGGGCACATGTCAGAGACATTAGGAAAATTCTGCCATGACTCATTAAACTGGAGGACTACTATCCTCTCGTAGTCATTCAGGTTGGATCCCGGGAAGCCGCTATTAGAAAAATGAAGAATATTAAAAAGGATTTTGCATCCCTGAGGAGGTTGTTGAGGGGATCGGGGCTGCAGGTAGTGTTCTCCTCTGTTCTCCCACTGGGTGACTGGGATGCAGACAGAAAGAGCAGAACAGGACAGGTAAATGACTGGCTGAGGGGGTGGTGTCTAGACCAGGGATTTGGGTATTTTGATCTTGAGCCATCCTTTGAGAGGCCGGGTATGTGAGCTACGAACAGACACCAACTGAGCAAGCGGGGTGCAAGTGTGTTGGGGAGCAAGCTCTCTGGGCTGATTACCAGGGCTTTAAACTAGGTTTGATGGGGGAAGGGCGGGGTAGCTAAAGGTAACAGAGAAGAGGGGGAAAGGCGTCACTACTGTCACTGCTGAAGACAAGGAAAAATTTCTGAGCTATCCCATAGGATTGTCTGAGGGTTCCTCAGAGAAGGTAGTGTTCCCGATCCCCCGTCCAGTATCTTCTTCTTGCATCCCCCCAGGCTAACTGCACCTGTTGCTTCCCTAAAGTGCCTGTACACCAATGCACAGAGCATGGGAAATAAACAGGATGAGCTCAAGATCTGTGTTTGGTCACGGTGCCATGATCTCGTTGCAATCACTGAGATGTGGTGGAACAGCTCACATGACTGGAACACTGTCATTGAGGGCTATGTCCTCTTTAGGAAAGACAGGCTGGGGAAGCGAGGGGGTGGGGTTGCCCCTTATGTGAGGGAGCAATTAGAGTGTACCCAGCTCCATCTGGGGGAGGGTGAAGGACAAGTGGAGAGCTTGTGGGTAAGAATTAAGAGGTGGCCTGGTATGGGAGACATAGTGGTGGGGGTCTACTACAGGTCTCCAGATCAGGAGGAGGAAGTCAATGAGGCCTTCTACGAGCAGCTGCTAGTAGCCTCATGACCACAAGTGCTGGTCCTCATGGGGGACTTCAATTACCCATACATCTGCTGGGTAAGCAACTCAGCCAGGCACGAGCAGTCCAAATGGTTCCTACAATGTGTTGAGGACAATTTTCTGACACAGGTGGTGGAGGAGCCGATGAGGCAGGGGTGCTTCTGGACCTCATTCTTACCAACAGAGATGGCCTTGTTAGGGATGTGAAGGTTGGGGGCACCTTGGGATGCAGCGATTATGAAATGGTGGAGTTCCAGATGGAACTAGGCAAAGGAAGTAAGGCTAAAAGCAGGATTGCTACCCTGGACTTCCGAAGAGCCAACTTCGACCTCTTCCGGGACCTGCTTGGGAGTATCTCATGGGATAGGTTGCTAGAAGACAAGGGTGCTTGTGAGAGCTGGGCTATATTTAAGCAGCACTTCTTCCATTCTCAGGATCAGTGCATCCTGAAGAGTAGGAAATCGGGGAAGGGGGACAGGAAACGCGTGTGGATGAGCAAAGAGTTCATCAATAAGATCAAAAGGAAGAGAAAGGTCTATGAAATGTGGAAAAAGGGCCTGTCCGCTTGGGAGGAGCATAAATGTGTTGTCAGGGCCTGCAGGGACATGATAAGGAAGGCTAAAACCCACCTAGAGATGAGGCTTGCAAAAGAGATAAAGGATAATAAGAAGGGTTTTTTCAAGTATGTAAACAGCAAGAGGAAGACTAGGGATAATTCAGAACCCTTGCTGAATGAGGGGGGTGTCCTGGTCACAGGAGACGCTGAGAAGGCAGAGATACTGAATGCTTTCTTTGCTTCAGTCTTTGCTTCAAGAACACTCCCCTGGGACTCCTCGCCCCTGGTAATAGGACAAAAGGTCTGGGAAATGGAGGGCTCCCCCCGGTGGATGTGAGAGTGGTTCGGGAGCATCTGAGTGGGCTCAACGCACACAAATCCATGTGTCCCGATGGGATGCATCCGTGTGTGCTAAGGGAGCTAGCAGATGTGATCGCCAAACCACTCTCTATCATCTTTGAAAGGTCCTGGAAAATGGGTGATGTGCCTGAAGACTGGAGGACAGCCAATGTCACTCCAGTCTTCAAGAAGGGCAGGAAGAAGGATCTGGGAAACTACAGGCCAGTCAATCTCACCTCTGTCCCTGGAAAAGTATTGGAGCAGCTTGTTCTGGATGCCGTCTCCAAGCAATTGGAAGAGAAGAAGGTTATGAGGAGTAGTCAGCATGGATTCACCAAGGGGAAGTCGTGCTTGACCAACCTCATTGCCTACTATGATGGCATCACCAGCTGGGTAGATGGGGGGAGAGTGGTGGATGTCATCTACTTTGACTTTAACAAGGCTTTCAATACTGTCTCCCATGACATCCTACTAGCAAAGCTGAGAAAGTGTGGGATAGATGACTGGAAGGCAAGGTGGGTTGAGAACTGGCTGACTGGCCGAGCTCAGAGGGTGGTGATCGGTGGAGCAGAGTCTGGCTGGAGGCCTGTGACTAGCGGTGTTTCCCAGGGGTTGGTGCTGGGTCCAGTCTTGTTCAACATCTTCATCAACGACCTTGATGAGGGAACAGTGTCTGCCCTCAGCAAGTATGCCAATGACATAAAGCTGGGAGGAGTGGCTGACATGCCAGAAGGCTGTGCTGCCATTCAGCAAGACCTGGACCGGCTGGAGAGATAGGCAGGAAGAAACCAAATGAGATTTAATAAAAGCAAGTGTAGAGTCCTGCACCTGGGAAGGAACAACCCGAAGTATCAGTACAGGCTAGGGGACAACCTTCTGGAGAGGAGCTCTGAGAAGGACCTGGGGGTCCTGGTGGATGACAGGTTGACCATGAGCCAGCACTGTGCCCTTGTGGCCAAAAGCGCTAATGGGATCCTGGCATGCATTAAAAGGAGCGTGGCCAGCAGGTCAAGGAAGGTGATCCTCCCCCTCTACTCTGTCCTGGTCAGGCCTCACCTGGAGTACTGTGTCCAGTTCTGGGCTCCCCGGTACAAGAAAGACGGGGATCTCCTGGAAAGAGTCCAGTGGAGGGCCACAAAGATGATACGGGGCCTGGAGCATCTTCCCTATGAAGAAAGGCTGAGAGACCTGGGTCTGTTCAGCCTGGAGAAGAGAAGACTGAGAGGGGATCTCCTCAATGTATATAAATATCTGAGGGGTGGTGGACGGAAGGATGTAGCCAACCTCTTCTCAGTGGTTTGTGGGAATAGGACAAAGGGCAATGGCTGCAAGTTAGAGCACAGGAAGTTCCACACTGACATGTGAAAGAACTTCTTCACGGTGAGGGTGACAGAGCATTGGAACAGGCTGTCTAGGGAGGTTGTGGAGTCTCCTTCTCTGGAGATATTCAAGGCCTGTCTGGACACCTGCATGGGCAGCCTGCTCTGAGGAACCTGCTTTGGCAGGGGGGTTGGACCCAATGATCTTTCAAGGTCCCTTCCAACCCCTACAGTTATGTGATTCTGTGATTCTGTGATTGCTGGATGCATAGCCCCGAATACTAATTCAGAAAATGTTCAAGAGTAACAGACCAGAGTAATGACAGAAGGAGTGATGTGGCAGCCAAACTGTCAGTGAGCTTTCTGTATAGCAAGGGAAAACATTGCTACTTAGTCAAGTAGATGTGTCTTTTCAGGTGCGCCACTCACATTTTGTCCCCTGAATGACTTTATGCCAAAGTGGATAAACTAATAAGGGATTTTTTTCAAATACATGCACTTGGAATGTATTCACTCCCTACAAAAGTGTTCTTTACTGTACCAAGCCAAAACACTCTATATAACTGATGAGTGCTTATAACCAAAGTTAGCTAGGGTTAACAGCTAACCAACAGATAGGCCGGGAAGGAGACAGTTCCTTTCAGGTCACACAGAGCTGCGTCAAATCCTTTTAGCAGGAGAGATCCTTTTAGCAGATGAAGTCCTCAGAGCCCTGGGAAGGAAGGAGAGAAGCCATGTGGAGAGAGCTGGGTGGTCTTCACAGCAGGAACAGGCAGCCAAGCTAGTGACTGATTTTGCTTTACCCAAGCATGGGTGCAGACTGGCAATAGACAACACCAGTACATGCACAACTAAAGCTAGGACTGTTCCTAGTGGTTGACACGACAGGTAAGCAAAGGCAAGACCAAGCAGAAGCAGCCACAGACCGATATGGTAACCATGGAAAGACAAAGCAATGGCATACATACTCACTTGTTTCATGCTGACCACCAAGAAACAGTGTAATTGTCTGATATCCTCCAAGGGTATGAAAAGTAGAAAAACACAGACTGTATCTTCCTCAATACTTAGCCAGCATCATACACAAACCCATGCAAGGCAGAAATATGTTTTCTTTCTCATCTGAGAACCCCAGACACATCTTGTGCTACTGTGGGAATGAGATATGCTCTAGCTGCAGCAGATAGAGTCTCAGATGGGACTCAGTGAGATGTAACCAAGGTCTGTCCTCATAATCTTGTAACAAGCAGTGGACAAACAGTGCTCCCCAGCACTAAGCAGGGTCATTTTGTAAAACACAACAGAGTTTACATTGAAAAAAAAAATAGCCAAACAGAACTGTGACCAAACAGCAAGTGAAATTGACCTCTTACCATCATTAAAATAGGACAAGGTCATTCCACCATTTTCACTGCTATTTCAGTAGTTTAAAATTTGTCATAGTCTTAGCATTAAAACTATATTACAGTTGGTTTTACTGATACCAGAAAAGTATTTTCTCCTAAGTGCCTAAGGGCTGAATTGTTTCTCAGTAACCACTGTAAGTTAAAACCAGTTAGAAAACTAATGCCTAACCATTCTCTTATCCTACATAAGCCTTGCTTTGGATAGCACCTAAATCCTCCGTGTGTCTTGCTAGAGAGCAAAGACCCTCATCTTTTGAACCATACAAAATTATCATTATCCCTCAATCAAATTCACATCAGTAAGCTAAGTAACAAAGATGTAAAGCAATATAAAATAATAAACAATTACCTTTGTTAGTTCTATTTTCTAGTTCAAATCCTCAGGCTATTGCCTCAAGCTGTACTCAGTTTGAGCACTAGCTTGTCATGTGACTTTTGGTACTGTTCAGGTGTTTATATTTCAAGTTACAGAAGAGAAAAATGAGAGTATTATATTAATAAGTGTATTAGCAAATGTTTGAGATATAAATTTGAAATTTGGTTTAAGACTAATATACAAGAATTTTCCTTAAGTTTGTGTTCACAGTTAAGGAAATAGGGTTTCACCTAGAGAAAAGGAGGCTCAAGGGAGACCTTATCACTCTCTACAACTACCTCAAGGGTGTTTGTAGGATGATGGGAGTCAATCTCTTCTCCCAAGCAAGAAGTTATATGACAGGAGGAAATGGTATCAAGTTGTGCCAGGGAAAATTTAGGCTGAATATTAGGAAAAATTTCTTCACTGAAAGGGGTGGGAAGCATTGTAAGAGATTGCCCAGGGAAGTGGTTGTATCACTGTCACTGGACGTATTCAAAAGCCGTGTAGATGTGGTTCTTAGGGACATGGTTTAGTGATAGACTTGGCGGTGCTAGGTTAACAGTTGGACTTGACAATCTTGGAGGTCTTTTCCAATGATTTTCCAATAGAAGTTGTGATTCTGTTTCTACTCAGTGATACTCCTGCAAGACGTGGGTCACAACCCAGAAGAGAATGGAAACAAATATTTAAACATGTGAAGAGCGACTGCAATCTGTGTTGCATATTTAAAATTAAGCATATGCTTTGGCATTTCACTGGGCTGGCACTAACAAGGTTTCCATTTCAGGAAACAAATGGCATCAAGTAATCCCTCTTCATCACTATAGTAAACAATTTAACACAAAACCTCAGCCTGGATTTATTTGCAATGATACAACAGACACATGTAAATTGCCTTTTGTTTTTCTACTATTACCTTCAAAACTATGGATCAAGTATATAATATGTAAAGACTTGCAGAAAGCTCAGCTATTCAGGCGAGGTCAGACACAGCAAAAATCAAAGGATCGTAGAATGGTTGGAAATTCCAACCCCCCTGCCATGGGCCTCTCACTAGACCAGGTTGCTACATTTTTTGACATCTAAAGGCCCACTGCACAGCTCTGCCAATAGTAAGAAAATGAACTGTTTGCCATTCTTTGGCTAGGTTTCTATCAACAATGATGATCTGTGAATAGCTTTCTAAGGCATCATGAGGAATTCAGCTCTGGTGCTTTTAAATCCTTTTGAGTCATATTTCTGTGCTCTGGGGCTTTTATTACAGATGAGTTAGTTGCAAAAACACGTAATATCCCAAAACATCAATCTGAAATGGCATAATGAGAGCAGGATTCATGTTTAAAAAAATCAATTACTGACAAATCAATATATCTTTCCGCTATTTCTGTCTCACTGTTTTATTCTTTCATGAGGTCTACAACATCAATTAAAGACTAAATGTGTTGAGCTATCATACCATTAATTGTTCTCAATAGGTGGAATATTCCTACTTACATATGAATGTCCTTGTTCTGTTACAGATAGGACAACTGCCTCACACAGAGATATTGTTGCTATAGTGTGAAGTCCCACTCAGCATCCAACATTACTGCTTATGTTGAGTGCTGTGGTTAAAGTCTGATTTGCAGAGAACTTCTCTCTATCTCCAATTTTGCCACCAATTCTCTTGTAGTAAGTCAGACAAGCAATGCAAGTGTTTGGAGTTCAATGACTAAAATCAGAGGTACCCAAAACAGGTAGCACCTTTTACTACCTAATATCCGGATTTATGGGTTTTACTGTGGGGTTTTGCTTGTTTGTTTTGGTGCTGCTGGTCATTTTGTTTTTATTTTTTAAAAAGCTCCGAAATCTTTGAATGAAAGACTTTCCTAAACTTGTCTGATGGCAACAGGGAAAATGTCCACTTATTTCAAGTGATGAGCTTTAGATCAGACTATGAATAGCATAGACAACTACTATTCTTTTCTATTCACTTTTTTTTTTGCCATTTCATAATATATTGGGAATACAGTTTATAACCCTTGAGGCTCTTCTTGTACTTTTTTCAGAAGGGCTGACAAAGAGACAAATATATAAATAAATAAAAAGAATCTTTACTTCTCCTAACCATGTAGTAATCTTGGTTATAGTCAGCACATATTCTCAGATTTCATTGACCTTAACAGGAGACTCATTTTAAATGTATATATTCTGGAAAAAAAAAAAAAAAATATATATATATATATATATATATATTTCCTCTTGCTTAATAAACACATTAACTGTTTCTTTTAGACTCATAGGTTTGCTTCATATTTTCCTTCAAGCTGAGACTTACTGTGAAATCTACAAATAAACATTGCCCTCATATCTCTTATTGAACCTAGAAATACTTCTGTAAGCAAGGATCAGCAAAAGTGGTTGACAAGAGAAATTTCATGAAGATGGACCTTCTGCTCCTGTGTCTCAGATACAATATTCATCTTGTTCATTTATTCTGACTTTGAGTAGAAAACTGTGTGGTGAAATGCAATTTATGTCTGCCTGCACATAAGCACACTCCAAGCTAGAACCATTTACATTTTTGCACAGCTAAAATCATACTAATTGTCCATTTAGGAGACAAGACTTCTTAGCTCAAATACTGACATTCCTAATTCAACTACATATGCTCAGAATTAGGGATGCTTCATGTCCCACCACCTCAAAAGATATGCTAACCAAGCATATAGTTGTCTACATATGGCTATGCAGTTGTGCTCCAAGCAAGAGTAATAACCATGTTCTCTACAGTAACCCTTTACAGAAATCTCTTCTAGTTTATGAGATGCTGAGTTCCCCACTACCAGGCATAGTGACAACTCCTTCTGTTTGTAGTATTAGAAATTATATTAAATGATGCCACAGAAAACCTAAGAATATTTTTACAAAAATATTTTCATTTACTTCTTAATATCCTCATTTAATACTAGAAGTCGGATCTTCTTATAGACCCATACGTATCCAAGCATGAGTGTTGGAAGTGGTTTTGATCATAATTCCACCATAATAAAACATCTGTAATATCTAATAGTAGTCAGACATCACCTGCTACTTTCAACTAGGTGGAAGTAATTTCATGGTAATGTGTATTCAATGTGTTCCATTTATTACAGAAACAAACAAAAACAAACAAAAAAAAAAAGCCAAAACAGTTCATATAATCTGGTGTCTTGATTCTACCTATGGCTAATATCAAATGTGTCTAATGAAGTTGTAAATAATGCAGCAGCAAAAAGCGTCAGAATATTGTTCATACTCCAATGGAAGGAACATCTATTCTCCATACACTGAGCAAGTGTAGAATCAGTTGTGTGTAGGAAAGTTCATATTAGCATTTCACATTTAATGGTTTGTTTCCATCTTAAAGCATGACAACTTTGCTTTCAGAACTGCTTTCAGATCTGCTAGCCAATAGAGGAAACAACAGCAGAAGGTATGGACAGTCACATATGGCCAGATCAAGGGAAACATACGGACTTAATGCCTGTTGAAGCTCTGGCCAACAAACATTCCAGATACCCAGAGAGAAATCTGCAGGCACCTGGGTAGTCTGATTTGTGGTAAACAAACCTCACACATATTCCCAGGTTTTATGATAAAAAAAAAAAAAAAAAAAAAAAAAAAAAGCACTGTATCATTTAAATTCAAACTGTTTTTATCCATTCCCTACCCCAGCAGCAGGCACAGTGGCTCTTGCATGTTTTCTTACTTATGCCATATCTGTTACAAGGGTGATCTGTGATAAAAATGTGTGAGATAAGCACATAAAAGTTAAAATTAAAGCCAAGAGAGAACCCTTGAACTCTTTTGCTAGTCATTACTCCTGTTTTCTAGTATTCCGTCTCTCCACTTTGCAACTAAGACTGTAATACAAGATGTTCTGGCATTCTAAAAAACTTCTGTGTTTGATACATAGTTATTCTGTAAATAAATCTGCCACAAAGTGCTTAAAGGTTTACTTCTTACTTTTTAGCAACTAGGCATAAAATATTGAGCTATAAAATGCTTACAAAATTAGATTACTGGAAGTGAACAGAACACATTGTTATCTACTGAACCAATGATGGGTCAAATGGCAGTTTGAATTCTTGTGGTGAATATGACTGTGACCTTCACATATGCCACTGACAGAAAGCAATTTTATTTACATTTTTAAATCCACATAAAGGTGAAAGATGGTACTGCTACAAAATGAAACATTAAATTTTTTTGTCCCAAGGAATAACTAAGCTCTCCCAAGGTCACATATAGCCTAAAATGAAGCAAGACTTTCTCAGTTGTGCTACCAGTATATTTCACTCCAAACTGGTAGCACTGGTGATCTATTTTCATTTATCATTTGAGAAAAAAAACTCTTTGTTAACTCCGTATTTTAAAATAGAGAAATAAGAAATAAGAGACTGCTTCTTTTGTCCTTTAACTGCTTCTGCAGACTGATCACTAATTATGTTTGGAGCTGCTATAATAAGCTACATGTTTCAGTTGTACAGATTAAAAAGGTCTACCCATTGGTGGCAGGGTGAAAACACCTTATTCTAAAAGAAATTAATCATAGTCTTCTGAACCAACAGCACTATGATGTCTGTACTTCTAGAACAGTACATTCAGAAAATAATGAAAGCTATATATAATTTGATACAATCTGCATATTTAAGTATTTAAAGAACAGCTTTTTTCATTCTGTGTTTACCAAATGTGTCTAGCCACCACTTTTAATTAAAAAAAAAAAAAAAATCCATTCCATTCCATACCCAGCATTACCTTTGCTCTTTCTAAGCACTTCATGACAAAAAGATATTACTAAAAGTCTGGTCTGTAACCACTATACAGTCAGCACTGTTATAAAAAAATCATAAATAATAACTGGATTTTTCCAACCATTCTATTTAACACTTCAAGTTTCTCCAAGGTAAAATATTGTGTGTGTTTTTTTGTTGTTGTTGTTGTTTTGTTTGTGTTTTTTTTTTTTTTTAAAGCAAAAGGTATTTATAGGATAGAACCATTTTAGAGAATACTTTCACACAGAGTGTCTAGGAGGGTACATGTGTCTATAAATTATAGGTGTTTCTGGTGGCAATGGTTATGATTAAGTTTACCTGAAACTTCCCATAATAAGACTTTTTTTTCAATTGCTTATAAGTTTGCTGAACTTTAACCACTTGAAGTAAAATTTTCACTGCAAGGTATCTGCCTCAATATTTGTTAAGTCTTTGTGGAAAGTTTTACAAAAATGGTTTAGAGAACAAGATTACAGGAAAAATATACCTTGCTTTGACAAAACAGTTCTTCTTTTAGAAGTCCTAATGATGCCTTTTTAAAGCATGGAAAATTTTTGACATGTGGTAGTGCATGGCCTTTTTGTCAGGTATACAATTTTTACAGTTCCTGAAATGCCCATTCAAAGTCTGTTTGTTGTTGTTGGTTTTGTTGTTTTTTTTTTTAAATCTCAAGTCCAAACTATTATTTTTCAGAGCCTTCACAGATTTTAGAGCTAAAATCACTAGTATTCTTTACATGCCTCCACGCTCAGAGCTATTTGTGTAGGATAGCCTATACATGTTCCAGCTCCACAAAATAGTGCTTTTTCTCAAGCCCACAGAATTAGATACACAGAGCAACAACATCCCTGCAATCCTCATTCCTGGTACCCTGTGCCAATGAAATGAGATGCTGGAGCCTTGTTCCCAAGTCCTTTTACTGAGGGTTCTTGCCAGTGAGGCACTGAGGAGGAGGCTAGACAGAAGGAACATGTAGTACATAGAAGATAGATTTTTATGGGAAGTAATAGACATAGTTTTGCTACAAATCATTAAACAAAGCCAATTATAAGTTGTTTTTTGTTTGCTTGTTTGTTTTAAAAGGGCAGGGAGAGAGGGATGGAAGTACCTGACAAATTGTTAGCTTGTTTCAAGTTAACAATATACACCAACAACTGACCTTGAGTATTGCTTTTAGGGAAAAAAAAAAAAAAAGAACAAAAAACATGTGCCTGAGATCTTGAAGTCATTTAACAGCTTTCTGGGAGTCATTAGCTGTGCCATGACAGACTTACAGAGGTTTGTTAAAGTTTAAGAACAAAAGTTGGACTTAGATGTAGTTATGAAGATAAAAGAAGTCAAACAGATAAAAAACAGGAAAGTACATAACTGCTGAAGCTTAGTATTAGCAGTTTTCACAGAATCTTCAAGTTAGATCCAGAAGGTGCCTATAATCACCACAATGAAGTGCTCATATTTCTCTGTCTCAGGAACTCTAACATGTCCCTAACCTGGAATTAGGTACTCACATAACACTGAACAATGTTTTCTGAAAGCATGATTTACAGAAGCTACAATGTAGGCCAAGCTGAACCACCAGAGGAAGGTGAGGAATTAACACTTTCTGATATTTCCTAGGCACACACTGCTCCTAGAGTTAGCCACCTTGTTTTACTGGTACTAATATGCCCATGGATAGAGTAGGCAAGACAATGTAATTTCAACTTTCTAGTTCAACCACTTCTTTCACAACAAAATAAATCTGTTTTCTAGCACTGGGCTCTGAAGATCTGAAGTGATTCTAGTATGAATGAACTCATATGCATAAGGGCAAAGGGCAAGAAACAAAGACTTAATACCACCAGTGTTTCAGAACCCACCTACAAGCAGATCCTGTTTCCTGAATGGAGTCCCTGAGTGTATTTGACGAAGCAGAAAAAAAAGTGAATAAATGAAAACAAGAAAATCTGACATATTATTGTACTAGACAGTGGTTAAAGATATTGCCTCAGAAACACATATGTTACATTTACACTTCCTAAAACAGAGGATGAAATTGAGTCTCCCAAACCCATAGTGGAAGCTTCAGTTAGCAGGCTTATGAGGAAAATAGGGGATTAGAACAAAGGAAATTGAGACTGGAAGCATTCCATAACCCTCCCATGCCTTTCCTAAGGCATATTACAGACCCACCTCAATAGCCAGTACAACACTATTTTTTGCTTTCGTGTGCTTATATGAGTCAAAAGCAGGATTACTAAAGAAGTTACAGCACATTTGGCTACATGTGCACTTAAGCTCAAAAATAACACAGAAGTCTTAACTATCCCAGCTGATACTAATTCTGCCATAAGCTGAATGCAAGATGCAGTCATTTACCTGGGAGCTGAGTTTAGCTGCATGTTGTTAGCTTCTTACAGCTGACTAATGGGATACTTGGACGTGTGACTGAAGCTGACAGTTTAACTCAGAATGATCAAAGATAGCCATGGCCTGACATATCAGCTACAGAGAAGGTACAGTACATTGAGGATATGCACATAGGAGAGTGTCCAGAGGTGATATTCAGAGTGTCATGAACTGAAATCACTGTGCCAAGAAAAAACAAAGCTTGAGTGCATCGTTGATATGAAGTAGTTAATGAATTAAATGTAGAAGCTCTGATAGAAAACAATAATGAAAAAAAAATGCAGGTAAGAGAAGCTTTCTGCACAGTAATTTCATTGGACAGTTTAATCAAACATTTACATTGTTTCATTACCGTGCTCAATGGCAGTAATGCTGCATGAGCAAAAACAAAAACTAGATGAAGAATTCAGCCTTGACCAAAGCCTGTGACTGAAGTCTGTCTCAGGTTTGTGTGTAACACTGACTCGGTCACTATTGATTCTAGAGGTTGTGTAAACAATTCTTAAATAGCCAAGAATACAACAGAGACCAAGTTTTATAAGAAATTGACAGACAGATATAGGCATCGAAGGAGCCAAACCTGTAAAAGATCAACAATTGGGACAGAAAGACTCTTTCTTTCATTTCTGTTGATTTCTCTAATATTTTATTTTGAATTCTCAGCAAGAATTTGAGCTAGGATTGTCATTTGATTACTGTACTCATTTCTATGTAACTCTGTTGACTGATTCATATTTTAGAAGCAGCAGGCTTTCATTGAAGATGAACCCCCTGCTCCTCTTTATGAGAGCTAATGACACACATTCTCTACAGTTCCAAACAAACCCCCTAGCAAAAAAAAAAAAAAGAAAAAAAAAAAGACGTTGCCATCATAAACATTCCTTAAGTATTTTTTTAATTCCTTAAACCGATCAAACCATGTGATGTTTACCATGTGATGTTTTTCAGAAATAGTAGTTCCCATATCATGTTTACTTGTCACAAAAACAGGGGGAAAAAAAGCATAACCTCAAGTTTAACTGCTGGAAGTCACTTTTTTGTTGGCATTCCTACTAGGACTTTTAAGTAGTGATACATTTGACATCCTTAAATAACCCCTAAATGATTTCTATTGTCAAAGAGAGATATCTCAATTAAAAAGATAGTTGAGGTTGTTTTCTGCTAGGCTGTCTTTATGACAGCTTTTTTTTCCTAAATATAGATTCAAAAGACATTGGAAATTAGAATAAATTTATCAATGTAATTTCACTTGGGAAAATTTTCCATTCCCACTGGACATATTTATTGGAATCTGACTGTAGCTAGCCACATTAATAGCACACAATTTATTTGATTAATTGACCCTACATTTCTGTTCATAAAATAACCTCTCCCATTTTGATTTCTGCTTTTTTTATTCATGAGTATTCAGTGAATGTTTTCAGCATATTTTATGCAGGAGTTTGTTTGGGAGCTGTTTATTTCATCTAATCAAAATGATTTTTTTCTTATTATTTTAAACAGGATATGGCATGACTTGAAGTCTTCAGAAAGCATTGTCTTTGTTCCCTACTTGACTTTGCCACTGTAAGTGCAGTATCAGGAACAATTCTGATACAACTGCTGAACATCTAGCATTATGTTTGAAACTCTGACCTACCAAGAGATGCATGAGTCCATGCAGAAGCAATCCTTATACAAGCATTCATTGGAAACAATATATATATATTTACACAGATATACATTGAAAAAAAAATGTAGAGAATGAAAATATAGGAGAATTAAACAGTTCTGAAGATCAAGAACTTCTATAGCTGAATACTCATGCTATTATCCCTCCAAATGTCAAGCTATTCTCTTGTTTTTCTCTGAGATGTTTTCCAACACAGAAGGATCCTTCGTGCCTTACTTCAACCACCACATGGCTAGCTACAGTTAAAAAAAGGACATTAAAAAAAGGACAGCATGGACCATAGTCCACAGATTATGCAAGCAGATCTCTATGAAACCAGTATTATGAGATGTACAAGCAATGAGTTTATTATTTTACTTAATAATTTATTAGCACAAATCCACAGTAACTAGCCTTTTCTAAACAGGCAGAAGAGATAAATATTTAAAATATTTGTAAAGTCTTTTGAGATGCAAACAAAAAGGCAGAGCACAGCTGTATTTACTGAAATTCCTAAAAATTCCTAGAATTCATGGATTAACCTTAAATCAATCATTGAATACTCTAAGAGCTCTATGTGGCTGTACTGTCGCAGTCTAACATCCCCAGCAGTGTACAGAGTTGGAGTCAAAACTAAACTTTCATAGTGCACCCTTAGGACCATCACATTTCCATGAACAAAAAACTTTTCCTGACAAATACATGAGTACATACGCTTGATATTATCTGAAGTGTTTTAAAGCCTAGGAAGTTTAAAACCTTTCAAGAACAATTGAAATGCAGGTGTAAATTTAGGGGACATAAAAATATATGAGCAAAAATGAGTCAGGAACATGTCCAGCTAGATGAATTTTAGCCTGAATCAACAGGCTAGCGAAGTCACAGCTCCACCTGTTGAGCTAAAGCAAATCATCCACCCATAACAGCTGACAGTACAGATTTTTACTTTTCCCCCCCCCCCTTTTTTTTCCAGACATAGATCACTAATATTGTGCCACTTGGCTAAAACAAAACATAAAGGTTTACATACAAATCACATAGTCATTATTCTAGGTGAAGGGGTACTGTATCTACTGAGCCATTCTGACGAGAACCTGGATTTAAAGGAGGGGTCTCGTGGCAGACCAAAGACAGGACCTCATTCTTCTTGGTAAATTTACTAAAGCACACCACAGTGGCATAAACATTGTTAGAAATGAAAGAATATAGAACCCACTCAGCTCTTTTTGACTTCACAGGAAACTTGCTTACACCAAAGACAATGAATACCACTAATGAAATACTTATATCTCACATCAGAAATACTTACATACTTAGCTCTACATACATGCTCTTCTACATCTATTAGAAATGTTCATTTCTTTCTTCTGTGCTAGCTATGAATAGCCACTGCACATAAAACAAAGCAAGATAAAATGTAATGAAATATTGTTCCCAAGCACTATATAAAAATGGAAATCAAGCTAATATCATTTTATGACCATAGAAGTCAATGGCTAAGTTCTCATGAGTCTGAATGGTGTGAGCAATGAACATGCAATATTTTTGTGGAAAATAAATAAATAAATAAAAAAAAAGTAATTTTTATATATTTTATTATTATTATTATTATTATTGCCTTACATGGTCATCATTAAAGTACATATATTTTTCTGAAAGGAAAAAGTCTGCAGTGGTCTGCAAAAAATATATATACATCAATAGCAGTTAGACTTCAAATCTAGATCACAGATAGAATACTCCATACAGGTCACACATGACTTCCTCAGATAGTCACCATTTGCATACCTTTGTAATTTTAGAAAACAGTAAGTGTTGGTGTTTGAACACTCCAAAAATACATTCATCAAAAAAAATATATATAAATAAAGAATGTATTTGAAAAGCCTAGGGTTTCATTTCAAAGATAACGATGTTTTGCAGACTATTTATACAGAAGTTGAATTAACAGTCAGAATCAGTCACAGCTCATGGTTTCAAATTTCAGAATTAAGCAGAAAAAATATATTGTTCAATAACAATTGGATAATTGTTATTATCAAATTACTTATTATCCAATAATTATTGTGAAAATATAATAAAGAGGATATGTTTAGGATAAGGTAGCGTAATGCTTGTTTGTAAGCACAGTTCTGTTATAGATCCTTAGTAGCCTAAACATAAATTCAGCAAGTTCTCAGCAAAATTATTACTCTGTAAGATTCACAAAGACATTGATTCATGATCTTTTCTATCATGGCAAAAGAAAATTTTATAACCTAAAAGCAGAAATGCAAAATCCATACTGCATTCACTTTCTTATGTTCCCCATTCATTAAAACACTGAAACATGTGTGAGCGATTCTCCTGTTTTCAGTTAAGCATGTGTTTTGCTTCTAAAACATAGTCACAAACCACTGGCATCTACCCTACAGTGTCTGGTGTGACCCCACAATTTCAGAACATTCCATAAATTGGGCAGAATAAGAGAAGCAGTCGTACCTCCTCTAATCTACTTAGTCACACGTTTCCATATTCACAGAAAGACTGAACCATATCATTACAATCTGTTAACCTACCCACCCAATAACTTTTCCAAGACTCACACACTGCTCCTAGGTAGCAAATATTATGTGCATTAAAGATACAGGCACAAGCTACATTCTGATACCTTTACAATTCTGTAGAACAGCATGTTATTCCAGTGACTAGTGTTAGTTGAGGCAGCAGAGCTGCTCACAGAGGAACCAGGTACACAGCAAGAGAAGGATACCACCATTTGATTCACTACAAAGAAGCTGAAAATACAATAGGTGATTCATACACAGCACTTTTTTATCAAAGGCTAGATAATGTTGTTCCTTACTCACTCCAAATAATCACACAGTGAAGTGGCTTCATAAAGATATTCTTTGTGCAAGGAACCCCAGATTTGTGCAAAATCCCAGATTTTTATAATTCAGATATTGGTAGGTAGTGTTACGCTTGCATTTCTATTTGCAGATTGTACCACTCTACCAACTCCTACAAGCAAGCCAATGAAGAAAATGGGATTATTTGTGGCAGCAGAGAAAAGAAATAAGTAGGAAAATAAAAGTGTGGATCTTGTAAAGGTAATATGTATCACAAATTCAGGCAGCAGAACAGAACTCGTCTTTTTTAATACTGAAGGTTTTGATGTACTATTTATTATGCACATTTTTATGTCACATTTCTATATTTGTACTCCTGCTTATTTCCCCACTCTTTAAAGATCTGTGCACTGAGCAATTGCCATCCATAAAGCTACAATATTATTGCTGTTTTACCTAGCAGTATTACTTTAAAGAAGTATATATTCTCAATGTGCAAAAGCATTCCCAATGCAAATATTAAGAAAACACTGTGTATGCAATACAGAGTAGCTGCAGTAAGTGCCAACAGAAGTTACTCTAAATTAGAGTTGAATTGCAGAGTAACATCCTGATTTTAAACAGACCAATATTTTACAATATTGCAATTGACTGTGCAACAACTGTGAGGGCATGGCTTTAATATTCTTCTTGTTTTAAGTCCATGACTTCTTTTGAAAGGTCTCAAATGCTATGGATTAGATTGTAAATATATAAAATTAATGGACTGCTTTTTCATAAGTAGTTTTATATACCTGAAGGCCTACAATAACATTTCTTGACAAAACAGCTTAGCAAGAAGAATTATTTTTCAAAAGTTCAATCAAGAATGGCTTATAAAAATGAGTGTTCTGATAAATACTCTGGTACAGGTGGTCTGAACTATCCATAACAGAAATTCCATTAGTTAGAATTTTTGAAGAGCTGCCAATGACACTTTAAATTTGAAGAGACATCTAAATAATGACAAGCAATCCTCAGTCATAGAAAGTACAGTACAGAATCCGTAGTCCTCACACTAGTAAACCATTGATTTACATAGGAATGTTATCCTGTATAATACTGAAGGATAAAGCCATACAATCAGCTCTATAGTAGCCTTTGTTTCTCAAGTGTTCAAGTGTTCTCAGCATGTTGCTAGTGTGTTGCTTTGTTTTTGTTTGTTCCCTCCTCCACCCCCCTCCTTTATTTTTATCCTGTGGCTCATCCATGCATCTCTAAGATAAATACAGAAAATACTGTTACAGCAGAAAATTATTTCCCATGTAATACGAGGCTCGTGTTGTGGGGAGGTGAGTTCCCATAAGACATGACAGTCACTAAATATTTCTAATGTTATTTATGTTATTTCTGACATAGGTATGCAGTGGGTGGGAGAATCCCTATACTCATGGGGCCAGATCTAAAACTACTGGAATTGTCAGAAATCACCACTGTGTTCAGTGATTTCTGGATCAAAGCATCAGGCGTTTTAACTAGGAAGGCAAGTAACATCTTCTGGTATTCAACCAAAGAGGCTAAATTGCTTAGATTTTAAGTATCTGTTTATTTCTCTTCCTAAATAAATTACATAAATTATATATACATATGAATATCAGATTTTAATTACAGGTGGTTCCAAGAATGGAGGCTACTAGATCACTTCTTTGCTAATATTATTTTCGCTGTCAGCTCTGCTGCTAAAAGAAGTCTGATGATCCTATAGATCTTGTCCCAGCAATCAAAATTTAAGGAAATGTACAAAGAAAAAGTATATTATATTTTACTTATAAGTTTCTCAAAAGCACAGCAAAAAGCAGACTGATCAAATAAGCACACAAAGATAAACAACTGGGATGCATGTAAAAAGAAACAGCCAGGCTCTTCATTCCTTAGATATGTTTGCAATAAATGAGTCTGTGAGATTTAAGAAAAATAGGGCACTGGTATTGTTATCATTTGGTAGTCACCCAGAAAAAAAAAGCCTTATATTTCTCCCCTTTAAGCCATCTGAAGATGTGGAAAGAGCAGGTAATCTTCCCATGCACTGGTCAACCTGTCGTCTAAGTGACAAAACAGCTAACAGAAGAAGTGATACCCTAGAGGACACTGGCAAAACCAACACGTGAACAGACAGGACAGAGACCAACCAGCAGACAAATCATTTTACAGCAGACAAAGGGGCAAGAAAGAAAATACTACTAAACTGCCCCTTGGAGAGAAAGAGACGGGCCACCTAGAGAGATGAATGCAGTGTGAAAAGCAGATGAACGTCGCTGAGACATTTGTCACTAGCTGGACTGCAAGACGCTGACATTAATGAGGATGGCATTTGGAAGATAAAAGCAATATCTCTGAAGCAGACAATGCAGTTTCCAGGCACCATGCATGGGGACATGTTGTAATCAAAAGGGACTGGAAAATGTTCACATCTAGCAAAAGCACCACAATCACTACTGATATTCATGAGAAAATATGGATCAGGAATAAATGGCCTATGGTTTTGTCTGCAGGGTTGGTGGAGATTGTAGGTTGTTTTTTCTCTCAGCCCAGTCAATTCCCATCACATTCCGTTATTGAAGGGCTCTCCATCACTCATCCACTTATACCTTCCGTGTCAATGGTTGGTGTTTCACCGACAAGTGCTTTTCAGGCAGCAGACCTCTAGAGGATAGCTCTGTCAACAGCAAGTGGGGATTTACAGGGGTGGAGGATCTTACTTGAGGATTATCTCCTCTTGAAAGCAAGGAGGGAGCTGGGAGATACCCTAAGCTCTGTCTGTGAGGCCACAAGCAAATGGAGTGAGCCAGATCTGTCTGCCCTCACAGGTGTCCCAGAGCACCACCACCCTCAGAACGACATCAACATTTGACTACATATGACTCTCTCCCACTATAACACAGGAGATGGGAACTGTCACTATTAATTTATTAATCAATCATTCCTTGCTCTCATGCCTCAGTGTTAGTTGCGTCCCACAGTCCATTTTGACTCTGATGCTCTCAGATGTTCCTGATCTCTCCCAGAAAGGAGAGGATACAGTGGCCCTCGGATGGTACAAGACAAACCCAAACATGCCAGAGCAACCTTCCTGATCCCCAGAGGCATCCTGCTGGGGACCTTAGATAATTAAATCCAAGACCCCATGCCTGCTTCCCTCCCCACTCATGTATTGCCCCTCTGGCCAGTATATCCACAGAAAGCTAAGAGGCTGCTTCACCACTAAAAGAAATCCAGACCACAGCAACAGCTAATATATCCATCTGCTTGGCAGCCCATCTACTTCTTCCTCCAGGAAAGCCAATGAAGGCAGCCAAACCCCAAGTCCGGAGCAAGTTTTGGGTAAGAACTCACTCGGTACTGACCCGAAATATTGACTAGTCCGGGACAAGGTGTCCGTGAAAAAGAGGAGTTTGATCGGTGGAAGTGGAGTTTGGTCCGTGTAGAGCAGTCACCGAGGGCCCGGCCGGGCAGAGCATGTGGAGGGGCGGCTCCGGGCGCTGTCCGTGGTGCTGGCGCCGCCGCCCCGGAGCTCTCCGAGGCGCTGCACGGCCGGGCCGGGCCGGTGATCGGGGCCGGGGGGCGGCTGGGCGAGGCGAGGCAGTCGCGGAGCGGGGCACCGCAGTGTCAGCCTTGCCCCAGTCCGTCTGTAAGCACTGGTCTGCTCTCCTCGCGGGTCTTGCGCTAGCTTTCCCCGGCTCAAAAAATATTCCGACAGAAGGGAGAAGAAAAAGAAATACTAACAACCACGTGGGCTACTCGTGCTCTGAAGAAAGTTTTGGACGCGGATCCAGGAACGAACAGAGAAATGGGAACACGCACTAACCCGACCGGGATGAGCACAAGCTCTTTCTGCTTCCTCTTTCATGTTGTGTGCAGGCAGCGCAGCTCCACGTGCAAAAGTGCTCTTGTCCTCAGCCTCCTGCAGAGTACCGAGCACCTCCCGATCGTCCTTCAAAACCGTCCCTTTCTCTCTCTCCACTTCAATTTAAAAATCGAAAGAGAGGTGGGAAGTGGTAGCAGAAAGCTGACTGAATCCCTCCTTTAATCACAAACAAGTCCAGCAAGACGGATTCTGGGAAAAGAAACTGTATTACGGAGCAGCGACCAGTGTCATAGTAGTTAAAATAGAAGAGAAAAGCCTCTCACAAAAATCAATTCTTATGTAGATGAGGCGACATAAGAGTCTCTCTCTCTCTCTTTGCGGGCTTAGTGAATTTCTAATTAGCCCAAAGAAGCCCTAGAGGAATGAGGAAGAAAGGGCGGGAATATTGGGATATCTAGTCATAACAAATATTGCCGTGCTCTGGATTATTGCCTGGAAATACACTGAAAATGAGGGGACCCAACACCATTGTCTCAGCCGAGTTATTTCCCTTGACCTTCGGCTTTGTCCATCCAGGCTGAACAAACTTCCTGAAATGAGCATCGCCCCTGCTCTCTGCCAGACACACAACTTCGGCCTCTTTAGGTCACAGAAAGGCAGAGAGGATGAGAGGCCGTTTCCCCTCCAAAGGAAGGGCACCCTCAGAGGTTTAAACAACAGCCAGAAAAACGTGGGGTTAAACAATAAACTAGTTAAAGTGCTGTCCTGTTGAACAGAGAGCAGTTTCCACTGCATTGAGAACCCGCCAATATATATCATATCAATAAAAAAGAGCTCTTCGAAAGCTTGCATAGTAATTGAGATTGGAGATCTTTTTTGATATGGGTTGGCATTTCCTCATATCAATCTGACAGAGCCAACTCAGGAAATTGCTGGTAATATTCATCTGGGGAGCACTTTCATTAAACGTAATTCATTCGACTTTCACAATAAATTGAGTGACATCCTTACAGCAGAACCTTTTTATCCTTGATGAAGTGCTTGCCAGCCTTTGGTTTTCCACTTTATTGTCACATTCCTTAAAGCAGAATCGTCAACATGTCAATCTGCTGCATGAAAAAATGCTAAAGCTGTATTTACAAAGCACCCAGGAGGTGGTTTAATGCTGACTTACAAGAAGAGCGAGTTGGGAGTTAAACTATCTGATAAATCACAGCATAACTTCACCAAGCCCAATCGGGGAACAGAAGCCAATGCTAAGGAGGGAAGGATGGCTCACACATTCATTTTCTCCAAGTGCTGGCTATTCCGAGCAATTGGTTTCTTAACCTGCTTCATCGCACTTTCCAAGACGACTGGGAAATTGGCTTTTTGTTAATTAAAATGGCGGTTTACGGATGCAGAGAAATATTAAAGAGCTTAAAATGGATACCTCTAGGTACCGACATGGAATTTGTGACAGGGAAAGGGATATTGGACTGTGCTTAGGTGCCTTCCTAAAAAGTGAAATCTATTCCAAGAGGCTTTCTTCAGAGATTTAAGAAGTGAAAATAGTACGTACTAAGCACCAGAAAATATATATATGTATCAATGCGGGAAACCCCCTTCAGAAACTCCTAGCAAGGTCCTTGATAGTTACAAAGGAAGAAAGCCCGCAAAAGAATGAGCTATCTTCCGCTTAACAGAAAAATAGAGCACAGATAAGTTTTTTTCACCAGTTCCAAGTGATTCGAGTCCCTTTATTAATCCTGTGCTTCATCTTCCGAAAGGGTAACAATTTCCTCTACACCACCGCGAAAGGGTCTCAAACTCCTTTACAGAGGGGGAGCAGATCATCTCAAGACTGCGTAAAGTCTCTAGCAGAAAAAACCCTGCCACTTCTCTCCCTCTCTGCCAAGCGCTCTCCCCCTCTCCCCGCCTTGGACGTGAAAATTAAAAATAAATAAATAAATAAATAAATAAATGCAAGAAATTGCTTATCTGGATTAAAAAAAAATAATAATAAAAAAAAACACGAATGCTTTCAGCACCAAATACCTCTGAGAAAACACTGTGGGTGGTGATTATGACAGGACAATGCCTTCCCTCTCTTTTGTTTTTTGTTTTCTTTTATCTTCGCTGCCTATAGAGGTTTCTTTCCTCCCACATCAAAGTAGGACACAATCAGCAACTGTCTTTAAAAAGGAAAAAAAAAAAAAATCAACTTATCTTCGCCGGCACGTGATAGCTCTTCACGTTCTCCATAGCTTTCATTAACCGGGGTGAAATGGCCGCAAACAGTGCAACACGGAGCGAAATTAAATGTACACAAACTCTGGAGCCACTAACCCCCTGTTTGCCCCCTCAGCAAACACCGCATCAGGTGTGCCACCGCTGATGCACGCGATTTTAAACCACTATCATTCAGGACATTTCTGCGGGAGCGCTTCGCTCGGCTGTCAGGAGGCCTCCAAACGGCGAGGAGCAGACCTTAAAACCCCAGCCCGGCTCGGGGAGGAGGTCAGCAGGCTGTTTCCAAGACCCTTTGCCATTGTCCTGTAAGCCAAGGTGCCGGAGTGTCCCGCAGTTGGCTGACAAAGCGCCACGCAGAGCTGCGCCCCCGCGGAACTACCTCGCAGCCCTTGTCGGGGTGGGGGGAGAAATCCCCCGCGATTTGCTCCTGCTCCGCTTAAACGCTGCACGGAGGAAAAAATCCCTGCCAGTCAATGCTGGTGTACAGCCTAATTTCCAAACCCGCCGGTGAAGAAACTCTGTGCTGGAAGAGCACGGCAAGCCGGGGAGGGGGATGTTTGCCCTAGCAGCACGCAGCGCAAAACTCGGGTTGGTTTTAGGTTCACCCAGACGGTGAGCTCTAGCCCCTTTAAAGCAGGGTGAGCCCCGCAAAACAAGTTACACCTTGCTTGCACCGTGCGCGAAGTTCCCCCCGGAGCAGGCGGGGGCAGAGCCCGCGGGCACGCCGGGGACAAATCCTGCTGCCGCCCGGCGGGGGCTTGCCGGGGGCAGAACGGGGCCAGGGCTGCGGCCACCAGCCCGCCGCCCGCCCAGCGGGCCCCCTTGTCTGCCTGCCCTTATCTTATCTGCCCCGGCCTTTTGCCCGATCTTGAGCTGGCTCCCCGAGAAATAAGTAGTCAGGGTCCGTGCCGCTTTTGCCAGCAGCTTTGTCGTGCGATTCGCAGGCGCTTCTGCAGCATGTTGCTTCTACCCGGGAAAAAAATAATAATAGTAATAATGAAGAAAGAAATGAAAAGAAAGTGCCTGGCGTTTTATTGTCCTGTGGTGTCGGGCTGGAGATTCACCGGCAACTAGGCAGGAATTAAACGGGAAGGTTTCAATTAAGGGAATGGTGTAAAACCCCGGTGTCCTTATAAACAGGCAGAACTGAAACCTTAAAAATAAAATACAAAGTCTACAATCTCTGTGTGGCTTTTTCTTTCTTAATATCTACGCCCTTTCCTAATGACAATTTTGAGCTCGACACAGCGCTGTTAGTTAAGAAAACATTATTCGTTAGAATAAGAGTAAGATGTTCCTGAAAGAAAAGAAGGGGAGGTTCGAGGTAAATACGACCGAGCACGGCATTTTGAACAATTTCTGCTGCTCTTTAAATCTGAAGAAACAAAATACCTGTAAAGGTTGGCTCCTAATTCTACCAAATAAATACAAAGTTATTCGTTTAGGCCAAAAGAAATGCACTTCGAGAGTAAGTCAAATACAGCATTTGCAATACGCTGCACAGCTCAAAACAAGGAGAACACGCATGTCTTGGATGTCTAGCTAATGTTCTTATCAATAAACATAATAGGGCGAGCCAGCTCTACCCCAGCAAAACTCTCACTCGTTTGGATCGGCCATGACCTCTATAAATTTCAGGCAATAAGGCTGAGTGGCATATGGCTCTATTAAAAAGGGGGAGAAAAGCAGAAGCACTTTTTTTTTTTTTTTTTTTTTTTTTTTCCTCCAAGGTTTCATTAGGAAAAGGTTTAATGGTGGAAGGAAAAAAAAAAAAAAGAGCAGCGGTTTGCTGGGTGGAGAGGAATCAGAAGCCGGCGAATGAGGAACTTGAAGGCAGCCCAGCCTGGCTGCGGCTGTTCACTTTCTCTGCACAGCGCCTGGCTAAGGCGGAGGGGAAACATGTTTTCCCTCTGTGTTATCAACCTCCCTCAAGGAGGATCCTTTAACAAACTCAGTGGGAAGCTGTTGGTGTTGTCATTTCATTTCCCCTTCCTAACAGGCTGGGTACAGAAAATCCAACTCCTGCTTGGCGCTGCCCGAGTGATGCTCAGGCGGAGCGGCACCGGGGGCTGCACCTCGCTGCCTAAAGCCTAACAAAACTTCGTGCTCCCCGGCTGATAAGCAGTTTATCGTCGCGCAAACTTTCGGATTCACTCCCTAAATGCAGAGCATGGGGAGAGGGAGGCTGGCGTAAACGTGCGAGCAGCGACTTAGGAAGTCTTGGGCTGGGCAGGGAAATCCTTTGGATCCCCCTCGAGCGATTTGGCAGAAGACGCAGCCGAGCCGAAGAGCGCATCCCCTCCCCCTAGCCTGCCTTTTATTCCCTTTTTTTTTTTTTTTTTAACCATATTCGCATTGTTTCGAGGGAAACTGAAAAAAAAAATCGTCTCCTTTACTCTAACGCCAAACACTCGGAACACACACACACACACACAAAAAAAAAAAAAAAAAAAAAAAAAGCATTCAGGTAATGAAGTCTGTAACTAAACGGTAATTGAATCAGCATAATTTGCACACTGAATGGTTTTCAAATGCTCCCAGTTTACAATTAAAGGAGAATTAATGCGCTTGTTGTTCAGACTGCGGCGCATTAGAATAAATCCAGCACTGTTGTTGTAATGAGTCGGGAGCAGTTTAACTGCCAGCAAACACATTTAAAATTTAACACGATGTATCGATCTCGCTCCGGCTTTTTGATAGATTATTCGCCGCGCACTTTTCTCCCCCCATACCCCCACCCCCGCCTGTAAAACCGCCGGGGCTGGAAGGGAAGGGAATTTGGGGGTGGGGGGGGGGGGGAGGGGGATACCGAGGGAGGGTTCGGGCCGGCCGCGACCCCCTGCGCTGGGCTCTGCGCGGCCGCGGGAGGAGCGCGCAGGCGGCCGGGTCTGCCCCCCTCTCCCCAGCCCCCCGTCGGTCCCCCCCACCCCCGGCTGGGATCGGCGGCCCGCAGCGCCCCCAGGCGGCCCGGACGCGGCAGCGCAGGGGGTCGCGGAGAGGAGCGGAGCGGGCAGCGCCGCCCCCCGCCCCCGCCAGCCCCGCAGCCGCAGCCGGAGCATCCCCGGAGCGGGTGGCGGGGTGCTTGTGGCTCCTGGAAAAAGGGCTCCTTCCTTGCCCTCCGCCGCGGGGAGGATGCTCCGCAGAGCGCTCGGCTGATGAATGGCGCATCAGGCAGGGCTGGGAAGGGGCAGCCCGCCGGGGGTTGCTCCTGGAGGTTTTTAAGGGGGGAGAAAGTGGGAGCGAAAGGAGACAGCGCCGCTGTTTGCTCGCGTTCCCCCGGCTAATCTCAGGGGAGATTCGCCACAGAACCAATGGGACCGCACACGGAAAACCCACGCAGCTCCGCTCCTCGCTGCGCGCTGCGTGCCCGGGCTTCGCATCCAGGATGGGCACGGTGCTGGAGGGCTGCTGGGGGGCTCTCGGGGGGCTGTCACCCCCGGCCGAGGGCAGGCGTAAGAAGTTGCCTCCGCTCCGGAGCCTGCCAGGGAGCCCCGCCGGAGGCGTTGCCGTGCCCGCACTGGCACCGGGGGGCCCGGTCCGGGAGGTGGCACCGGGGAGCCCCCCGAGCCCGCTGTCCCCTAGGGGAGCAGAAGTTGCGGGGTTGCCCCCCCTGTACCCTCTTACCGGCCCCGGGCTGCCCGGAAGGCGGCGGCAGTTGCCGTGAGTTTGCTCGTTCTCCGCCGGGCTGCTGCCCCCTTCCCCGCCGCGCTCCCCCCGGCACCGGGGGGCACTCACCAAGTAGAGGGTGGGCTGCAGCAGAAGGACCGCGTACCAGTAGACAGCCTGCATCCTCGCCGCTCAAACTTCCCCCGCGCTGCCTTCGCTGCCTCTTTGTTCCTTCCAGAACATAGATCCACCTGACATCCACTTTACAGAACGAGCGGAGCTCTCACCAGCCTAGACAAAAATGAAATTATAGACCCCATGACCACAAGACAAGGTTAGGCTTGAGACAAGGGGGGAAGAGAGGTGCGTAGGAAAGGGGGGGCGGGAGAGAAGGAGGAGATGGGGTGTGTGGATGGGGGTGGGGGGGAACAAAAAACGATTAAAATCGAGTTAATCCGGCGGCAGAGTAAAGTGGTCGCGCGATCCAGGCTGGCTGCGGAGCGCCCTGTGGGCAGCGCTACCGGGCTCTCGCTCCTTTTGCCGGGCTGGGGAGCCCCGGGGGTGGGCTGGGACGGCCCGGGGGTGCCACCGCCAGCCCCGCCGCCCTCCCGCCCGCCTCCCTGCGCGCCCTCGCCGGGCACCGGGCGGCAGCCGCCCGCCGCGGAGCCCCGCAGCGCCGGAGCGCGGAGGAGAGGGGTCGGGGGTGCGGCGCCGGGGCTCCGGCGGCTTCAAGCCGGGACCCCCGGGCAGGCTCCTCGCCCCCCCGCACCCCCCGCAAGCCCACCTCCCTCCCCTCCGCCGCTCCTAAAGCACCCAAAATGCTCGCCCCGGGCCGGGGCCGCGCCGCGGGGCGCCCCGACGGGCTCCGACCCCCGACCCCCGGCCCCGGCCCTCTCCGCCCCCGCGCCCCGCGGACAGCCCCGGCGCCGCGGGGGGGCCGCGGCGGGGATACGTACGGCGTGGGGGGTCCGACGGCGGCCGGGGCTCCGCGGGGCGCTCCATGGGCGAGCCTAGAGGGGCCGAGCGGCGCGGCGCAGCCCGCCGCCCCTGCGCATCTCCTGGCCGCGCTCCGCGCCGGGCCGTCCCGCGGCCGCTGGGCATCCGGCGGTGGCGGGGCGGCTGGCAGGCTGTCCGTCCCCCCCTCGCCTCCCCTTCTCCGCACACAGCCGAGCAGGACACTTACGGGAGGAGGGAGCTGCCCGGGCTGCCCGCTAGCCTTCGGCGGGGGGCGCGGGCAGGAGCGGCGGCAGCGGCGCTCCGGGGCGTCCAGGGCGATTTGTCTCTATTAAAAATGCCTTATCGGCGAGGGAGCGGCGAGCGCCTGCTCTTTAACTTCAGATAAAATCTATCTGCAAAGACCTTGGCCGAGCATCTCGGAATAAAGCGCCGGAGCCGAGCGCCGTCCGAGCCTCACTGCTTGGGGAGAGAGAAAGAGCGGCGGAGGGGGGAGGAGAGGGGGGGGCTTGCCTGGCGGAGAGGGGAAGGGAGGAGGGAGAAAGGGGACTTCAACGGCGTCCCATCCTCTCCTCCGAGCGGGGTGATGAATCAGAGCCCTCCCCGAGCGGCGAGAGCCGCCCCGCGCCGCCCGCCCTGCCTGCCCCGCCGGGCTGCTCGCCCTGCCCAGCGCCGGGAAGGAGCCGGCCGGAGCCTCGCTTTTTTCCCCCTCTCTCTTTCATTTCAGTTTTTCCGCCTCCCTGGGGGGAGGCGTCCCGTGCACCGCCAGCCCGGAGCAGAGCCGGCCGGGGCTGCGGAGCCGAGCTGCGGGATGGCAGGGAGGGAAGGAGGGATGGAGGGATGCTTCTCCCCGCCGGCAGGAACCTGTAGCTGGACGGCCCCGCGGAGGGAGGCTGGGGAAGCTTGGCCCTGCCCCGTGCCGTGCCTAATCCCGCCAGCTGTCATGCAAAGAGAAAGGTCTCATCGACCTTGTTTGCCTTCTTCTTTACAAGTCCTGGGGTTTCTTCTCCTGCCCTCTTCCATCCTCCCCAAACCGTACCGTTACCACTGTGACATTGGGACAGGGTGAAGGGGAGGATACCAACAGCACAGGGTTGCCTTACCAGATCCCCGGCCTCGACAGCAAAGCTCAGATTTATCACCTCCCAAAGGGGAGCCAAGAAGCAAGCCAGAGTGCTGTACAGAGCAGGAAACGAGAGAGAGAGAGAGAGAAAGAGAGAGAGAGAGAGGAAGGACTTCACTTGTCCTGCCAAATCCTTGCTGCTCTCAGAGCATGTCCTTGTAATTAACATTTGCAATCTGAGGCTTCAATACCAATCTGTAAAATACTGTATTAAGTCGGGGGTCTGAGTCTGGGATGCTGTAATAAGAGGGGAGCAGGAAAAGGAGGAGGAAGGTAATGAATATTCCTTGGAAGGGCGGCACCATATCTTCCCCCATGGCCATCGCTGCTCCAAACACCTGGAAGATGGACACCTCCATATGTCCCCAGCACCATCCCTCTGTTAGACATGTGGGACGCTCACGTCACGGCTTTGAACAGGAGCATGCAGCCTGCGAGGAATCATACTGTCATCCTGCCCCTCCAGACAGCCTCTGCAATACCATGCAGGCTGAAGCTGCCTAGGGACTTCTTGTTTCCAACGGGTAACAAATCAAAAATCACAGCTGACTTATCCCTCCTGCCAGCTGCCTCCTTTCTGTCTTTTCCACTCTTATTCCCCATAAGTGAGGGGCTTTGTCTGCATTTATTAATCAATCTATAGATAGAAAGATAAATGTTACTTTCTTAGCACAGAACAAACTTGCCACAAGCTGCGTGGAGCCTACTGATGACCTAGGCTATGGATCTTTGCAAGAAGCCACTGAGATACATATTTAGACCCAGCATGCTTGCTCTTACCTCAGATAGGAGATTGCAGGGTTGATATGGAGCAGGAAGAGCAAATGCAATGTCTGACTGATTTCCATAGGTCACATTCCTGAGGAGGCCAATGCTTGTTCGAGAAGGAACAATCCACTCTAGGGCCTGTATAACTTGATTCGGCCTCAGCAAGGTTTGATCGTTAATGTCTTCATAGTGGAGGTGACAAGGAAGTAGTCCTTGGAGAAGAATTCTTCCTCCAGCTGGGCAAACCAAACATCTTCCCTGTCTTTCTGACCCAGATCCTTGTGTCTCATTTAGGGGAGAACTGCAGAGGAATGTTGGACTCCATTGGCATCACGAGAATGGTCACTCTTGACTTCAGCCCACTGAAATCTCCTCCTCCCGTGAATTCAGCGAGATCTATGAACAGTCTGGTCTGCATGCTACCTACCTGAGGCATCAGAAGGCTCTTGAGGTAAAGGTCTTAAGGGGGAGGAACCTATTTTCAATTGTGTAGGGGCTGATCCAAGGCTTTAGTGAAAACTTCTTCATACTTTGGCTGACCTCCTCAGCCAAAGGCACTGAGAAAACTGATGCTCCATTTGGACTGCTTCTCTCTATTGTGAATCCAGAAGACAGGAGAAAGGATCGTATGGAAGCCTGGATTGATCTTTTTTACCAAAGAAAAAAAATATATAAAATAAAATATAAAAAAGCAGGCTACAACGTATTCCAGCTGTGAACATTTTCAAAGGAAATGCACTACTTATCTGACATTTAGGATTTTTCAACATAGTCATTTGACTTTTATCTGATTCTGTAATATTAGCAGAGCAGCTTAAGTGAAATATTAGATTTTTTAAAGTTAATTTTAATTTCAACCATTTGGATACTGTATGTAATCTTAGCAACAAGGTCCCCAGCAAGGTAGTGTGAGCTGGTGGGGCTTTAAAGAATCACAAATTCTGGGCTTACTAATGGACTTTTGAAAAGTCCAATTAGACTTTAAAATGCAATTGGGCTATTTTTAAAGCTTTGAAATATATTCTGACCTTTAGGTAGCTTCCCTGTTATTGCGAAGAAAGCTTCCTGGCTTGCAGAACTAAAAGGGTCACAGGCAGAAAATCCAAAGACAATGGCAAGTGATTAATAATTGCTAGGGGTTCCAAAAGAAGATGGGCACGTGGTTTAATTGCTTGAGGCACTAGAAGAAGATACAGTGCTCTAATGATAAATATCAAATAAGTGAGCTAAATTTACTGTGCAATGTAACTAACCTCCCTGCACATGGGCAGTTATGTATGAAGTAAAACTGACAAATAGATCTGAATCCTCTGCAATACAATCCATAGAGCATAAGTGTCTATTTTGGAAATACTGCTTGGGAGATGAAAAAAAAAAAAAAAAAGGTAAAAAAAAAAAAAAGTAAATAAGAGAAACCAAAGGTGGGCCAGGGTACTAAGGGCTGAAGCAAGACTTAGGAAGTGAAAAGCCAATGCAGCTTAACCACCATTTTTCAGTCTGCTCTGTACTAGACTTTTTTTTTTTTTCTCTGTGTTTCATTGCTACAATCAATGCCTGGGTCAGGAATTTTGGTGAAGTCAATAGAAGTTTTGTCCCATCTCTTTAAAGGATATATTAAATTGTTAACAATGGCTGTCTTCAAACAAAAAAATCTGCCTGTGCTATGAGCAAATATCATCTCATCAATATGCATGTTGAAGTACTATTGAATTCAAGTGGAGTTGCATATGCACTACAGTGACAGATTATGGCCTCCACAGCTTTTCTATATTTGTACTATACAGTACAGGCCAGATGCCTCATATCATTCATGTAAATAATCTTACTGAAATGTTCTTCATATTGCCAACCGCTAATTCATCAGACCTTTTCTTTTTATTCCTTCCCCTTTTCACATATTAAATAGATTTAGTTTTGTTTCAAGGAAATCTTCGTGTACAAACAGAGTATTTTTACTGTTAGTATAAATACTACAAACAGAATCCCTTGTCACATCTTATTTCCATTCTTTCAAGGTCAGAATATGACTGTATGTACTATTCATATATCTAAATATAAAAATATCTCTGTGAGACTCTTATTTTTATTGCATTGATTTCTGCCTACTTACAGTCAAAGACATACCGTGAAGTGGTGTTACTCTGTATTCCATATGGAAAAATACAGGAATACTCCAGGTACTACAAGGGAAGGGTCTTGAATTCATGATGTTTTTAATTATTTCTCCTGTCATTATGTCATGAGGAATCACACAACGGTGGAGTGAGCTGTGGCATTCAGTATCAAAGATGACTAAAAGGTAATGTACTAACAGTAATGCCTGGATCACTCGATGCTTCTGTGATATAAATGTGAGCAAGCCTACAGGCTTCACTGGACTTATTCCAGGTGACACTCTGTGTGCGCACACATACTCAGGATTTTTTCCAAAATACTTGAGATAAGGTGAGACATAAATTATTGCCTATATGAATAAAATTTACAGCCAAGTTTATCTACAGGACTGGCTCATTAATAATGCCTTTAAATCCAAGGGAAAAAAAAAATCTCATGAATCATGAATGCAATAAGTAAAAAAGCTTTCTAATCTTCTTTGCATAGGGAGCTTCTTTTCTAACATAATGTGTATAATAGAGATTTGTATTTGCATTCACATTTATTTCATCCATTAGATCTTGGCAACACAGGAAATAGAAGAGTTTTAATAATACCCATAAGAAGAGAAACGAAAAAAAAAAAAAAAAAAGAAAGAAAAAAAAATAAAGTAATGGAAGGTGTCTGTACTGAGCAAAGAGTAATGTTGTCCAGAAAATACCACAACCTGGGTGATTTTCCTAAAGACATAGTTAGATTTCAAAAATACTGTAAGACTAAGTGATTTTTTAAATTAAAATCCAATTATTGGAATACTTCATGATGGCCACTCTAGGGATTATTAGCTGACAGCAACACTTGTTGAAATCGTAAAACTTGATAACAAAAGTTTTATTAAAATCTCCTCTGTGTGTTTTTTTAATTGCACAGTAACCCAACACATATAATATTAGCTGGAAAGGCGTTATGCAAAAGAGCTAAAATATGAGGGAGTTAAATTGTCTTAAAGAAGAAATTGATCTGGGAGACAGTCTTTGAGGCCGATTGTCTTCACTTTCTGAGAGGAATAAAGTGGGGAAGACCCTGAAGGGTTTTTGGACTTCTTGCAGGGCCAGAGGAAGGAGGGACAATCACAGCTGATGGCACCATGAAAGCAAAGGCTCTTGGGCTCCTGGGAGCACATCACTCTTCAAGGCTTGGCCAAAAAGTGCTTTGTACAAATTCTGAGCATCCAGGACAGAAGTCAGCTCCACACAGAAAAGGAGGAAAAGGCAAAACTTCTCCCCAGAAGCCTGTCAGGATAGGACATCCTGGCTCTATATCACATGTGCCTTAAGCAGGAGTCAACTCCCTGACACAGCATTACAGCCACTGAAGGAAGATCTCCTAGTGTCTTTCCCTCTCTCATTTTTTCTCAGTCACACTGCAGCAGTTGTGTATGCTCAAGCAGTGCCAGGTTGACCGTCCTGAAGACAGAATTTACCTGTTACTTTATGGAGCAGTTGCTGCAGAAGGGCAGGATGCCAGGCTGTCAACATCTCCAAAGGCTCTGAGGGCAGCTCCTTCCTCACACTACTCCCTCCCTTGAGTTTTGTGCCAAGAACATTACAGCATGGCCAACAGGCAGGGCCCAGAGCAGTGCTGGGTTTTCTGCTCCAAGCTCGCTTATCCATGGGAACCTGGACTGGAGCTACGGCTTCTATGCACTGCAATAAACAACCTCACAGATCTGTTGACATCAAGGGAAGTAAAGGTGGTGAATGACTGGAACTGCTATGTCAAAAAGAAACCTTATTCTTTTTTATGGAGGCAGCTGATAAAGGGGCAAATTATCTCACTTTGAGCAGCCCGAGACCTGAGCTCAGACACAGGACTCATCATGCCAAATACTGTTGCCAGTGGCTGTAGCTGAGATGAAGTGGGCTCCTGGGTGAGTTTTCAAAGAGATATGTGCAGCTCTAAACCCTTTCAGATTGTTTTTTCTTTGCGGGTAGCTTGTAATCTACCTACTATGATGATTTGGGTGGCAGAACGTGAGTGAGGGTGATAGTTTACCTTTCAAAATGACATAGCTTAGTATAGTTGGTTTTGTAAGGCAAGAAGATATATTGGGGAATAACTCAGAAATTTCTGCCTTTCATGTTTTAGACCCTTAAACTTGGTCTAGCAGTCTATTCTTCCTCAGAAAAATGAAAGTTTTGAGACTTTCTGCAAATGAGGTAGAGTTAAGCCTTTGTGAAAGTTCATGTTTGGATACCTCTTGCATGAAAATGTGTCAAATTTTACCTTGTAATAACAACACAATAATAGTTTTTGCCTAGCCAAGCCTACATCTGCTATGAAAACAAAATGAGATATTTTGGACCTGAACATTCTGAAATCTTTATTAGAAATGGACAAATCTCAGAAGAACTTTCACCTTTGATGAAAGGCTGAAATAGACTTTTGTCTTTGCTTTACAAGGGGAGAGAAGGCTTCAGGCAACATATCAAAGAAATTACAGAAGAAATGAAATTCTTGCTTTTGCATGCAGCTGTTGCTGAGGTATCAATACTTGGCTGCAAAAAGACAGCTGTCAGGATCACCAGTATTAATGAATATATATTTAAAAACAAAGGAATGTTGATTTGTTGAGTTACTTTGCTGTGCTGATGCAATAGCTGTACTGCACTCAGATGCATTTCCATTTTACTCTTGAGAAAACTTTGCTAAAAATTATTGGAAAGTAAAGCCAAAAATCAGATGAAAGAGAAGTAACCAATTCCTTTGGTTTACATCATTTAATGTGAAAAATCATACTGTCTCTGTCAAAGATTTATAAAGGATGGTGGGGGGGCACGGGGGGGGGGTGTTAATTACGCTGGATTATTACAATCTTCCAGTGCCACCTTGTGGTTTAGCATAAGACTGCAAAATGCATCCAACATTAAACTTCACATTTGCCAAGGATAAACACCCAATTGCGCATGTAGCAGTCCATAAGTTAAGATAACAAACTGAGAATGGGAAGAGAGTTTTTCATCCTGTGTATTGAACAGCATTTTTCTCTGGCTACAAACAACATGCCAGCTTCTTCTGGTACAGAGTTGCACCCATCATGCCCAATGCTAACATTTGGGTATTACTCAAAGGGCATGATCTAAAGCATATTGCAGAGAGCCTCTGAGGGGGGATTTCCAACAGACTATGTCAGAACTGATTTAGCATTACTTTGTGTCTATGCCATGTACGTTAGCACCAAGGAAGTGCTTTTTGTTTTGAAACCACTGTTCTTACTTTACCATGAGTGTATCACCATACACGGCCTTACCACATGTGGGCCACTATTCCAGTGCTACACCACTCCCACTTCCTAAACCTACTAGGACTTCCTTTGCTGCAATCTGAGGCTTCATTATTGAATCACGCTTAGAGCAATGGGATAACAGTTCCTGAACAGAGACCTCAGACATTGCTACAAGAGCAAAACCTTGCATAAATATGCATAGTACCTTGGTGATAAGGGCTTTGCACCAACAGATAAGTGGACTTCTTAAAGCTGGAAGTGAAGAAATACACATCATCCAGAAATAAAATTGGCCCATTTCAGGTAGACATAACCTCTCTGAACAGGAAAAGCACACCTTTGAGAAGGGAAGGTGTACAAGACAGCAGCAATGGCAGTGACACTGGCATTAGCTGCCGGCTGGCTCACACTCAGACCGGTACTGTGAACTGTGTTTCATGGGTAAAACAGTACAATTCCCAGGCTAACTCACCCCACATCCTAGAGAAACTGCCATTTTCAGCTGTACAAGACTTGGAGCGATGGCAAAGGCATTTAGAGGACATCAAAAATTAAACCAAGGGGAATCCAGTTGCTTGTTTTCAAAAAATCCATACAACTCACAGAAGGCAATTGTATGAAAATAATCTCTAGGTTGCTAAAGCTGAATTGACTACTAAGATCAAAATCATTCCTGGATAATTATGTCTCAAATGATCTTCCAGTGCCAGTCAACCATTATATAACAGCTCTTAAATTGGGATTCCTGTTTTGGAGAATGAACCATTTAGCCTACTGACAGAGCCATCTTTTACGTTTCAGCCCACACTCCTTACAAATCTGTGCTGACAAATCTGTTGTTTCATGTCATCTGTCGATAGTATATATTATGCCATTTTCAAAGGTGCTGAGCTTATGTACTGTACCACTCATAAGATAATAGGATCATAAAACATAATTGTAAGAAGCACATTTTAGGAAGATTCATCTTCCTCTCGAGGATATAAGATGTGTCCATGGTTTTATATCCACACATAGATTTAAGGAGACTATCAGATGCTGACAGAGGCCTGATTTAAACAGCAATGTTAGAGCAAGGTGGCCATGATCACTCCAGCTCCCCAGGTAAATCCAGACTTGTAGATCTCATTTTGTCTCACAGATGTGGAGGACAGTCTCAGTATGAATGACTAAACTCTTTCTAGCCAAACACATGCTAACTAAACTGGCATCTATGTGCACATCAGAACTTGGATGCACTGTTTTACCGAGTTTGGATATCTCCAGATTCAGATATACAGTCTGAAATTACTCTGCAATAACAACAGACTGTTTAGAATTAAATCTGCATTTCCAAGTTGATTAGTTCAAACACAGAAAGAGCAAATTTGGGTTCTAGAGATCAGAATTCTAGAATTTATATGTCCCTAGTCTTAAGGGGAATTACATTTCAAGTTAAGTGTGTGTGTGGAGGAAATTATATAGTTAATTATGTTTTAAGCTCAATGAAATTTTGAAACATTGCCAGCACGGCAGAGTGCACTGAGATAAAACAGATGTAAGGAGCTCAGTTTTAGAACTTGTTCAGTATAAGCCCTTGTTGACTAAAATTTAGTAAATCCTGGAGCTTGGTAGTTTAAACTCTGACTTTGAATTACATCCACAGATTTAATGAACAATCTTTAACTGGATCAAGTATAAAGCTGGTCAGAGAAAATGATAAATAGGTACCTGTTTGTTTCCCATTTGAGTGCTGGGCACTGCAAAGATAGATTAATTACTCTTAATTAACTATGTCCTTTGTAGAAGCTTGAAGCAAACTATCTAATGAGGCCAAAAAAAAAGAGTGGAAGCTACTTGATTCACTTAATGTGCAAGTATCGTCTGCGCAATTATCTGCCCTCTGAGCAAATGGGGTGCACTCATAGAAACCAAGCTCCTGGCCCTGGTAAATGTGACAAATAGAAGGAACTTGGGGAGCTAGAAAACTATGAGAGCTCACAGAAACGTCATAGCACAGTGTCAGCTGTGGGAAAACAGCCCCTGTGCTACTGAAGACAAAGCAAGTTTTGTGTAAGGGCAGCATCCACTGAACCTCTCCAGAAAATGTGTTCCCTGAACCAGACAATATCTATATATTCTCTTGAACTAAAGATATCAGTCTGAGGACAAGAAATCTAGCTTACATTGTTAAGAAGATACCCTGCAGAGATTCAATTGTCATGCACATGAATAATCCGGTTTCTGATGCCACAGAAAATGGTCCAAAGATTTGTCTGCCACATGTAACAGTGATGGACCTCTGAAGGCATCTAGTCAGTTTCTTACGCAATACCAAAAAGGATCTGATAGCTGTGGACCATGATAATATCAATATCAAGGGGAGAAGCAGAAAAGACAAAACATGACCTTTTAGGCGGGGGGCTAAATTGTAGTCTGAAATGCCCCCAGAACCATGCTCATAACCAGAGAAAAGATACACCTGAAAGAATGGTTGAGCAAAGACAAAAGGGTAAATTTCTGAAACTCTCTGGAACAGACAAGATCTACATCAGAAGGAAAGCAAAGCCAAATAAGAACCAAGTCATTGGTTCATTCAGAAAATTATGCAGAACTTTTTAAATAAAACTCAAGGAAAGGCAACACTTGTGAAAAAGCACCTGCTCTTTCCAATCCTCTATAATGTTATATCTCTCTTTCTTTTTAAGCAAGCCAAATGGCATTCCTCTTCACAGAATCCACAGCTCTGTCAAGACACCTTCATGGGGTGTCTACTGCCATGATATCTGAAGGGAAGCTCGCTTCCTTCTGTCCCTCAGAGGACTCATAAATTCTCATTAAGAAAGGACTTTATGAGTGACAACCCCTAGAAGCAGCGCTGCCTCATCTCCATGATGACATGCCAAGATTAATCAAACACCCAGAGTAGCTGTATTTCCCAGTCCATTCACAGACAGCAGGTACCCCATTCTTGACTTGAAGCACAGCTCAGAACTGTCAGCTCAGAGCAAGCTTCTCAGTGCCCACTTTCAAAGTACCCTTAGACAGGGTGGGAGCTGGAGCACCTGAAGCTTTGGAAGGGTCTTGATAAACAAAAGACGTGAAAACACAGTGCTCTCAGGAACTAACTCGGAAGGTCTATTCTTTGCCCAGAGCCCACAGTTAGGGAGTTAAGGAAATAACATACACGGATTCCTTATTTGTAAGGATTTGTAAGGAATGAATGACTTCTCTCTCCTCATTGATCTGAATACACTGGGGAAAGACTTCAGCTCCTAAATTTCCATTCATTTGACATTCCCTCCTTCTGCCTCAAGATACTGGTGCTTAAATCAAGCAGACTCTTTCAGTAGAGTGGAAGGATGGAATCATATGTGTGTGATAAAGCATGGCCAGATAGCTGATAAGCATTATTAGGACTTTGCTAGAGGTACTCAAAGGTCCCAGGGGACAGCTGTTGTACAGAACAGTGTTAGAGGTGCCTGCTCTGTCCTATCCTCAGTACTGCTTTAGAAAAAAAAACATAGACATGGCCCACTTTTGATTACATATCATCATAGCTCAAAGAGTCCACAAGAAAAAAAGACAGTATTGACTCAGCAGCTCTAAGAAGTGTCCCACTTCAAAGAGACCTGCAAAAAGGCTGTAATATATTCTTATATTACATGCACAGTGACTATGCCCATAGGAGCAAAAGAGTTCAAAGAATTAACATGAATTGTATTTGACTTCAAGAAAGCGAACTACTTAGAACAGAGAAAGTTGGGGAAGAGGAAAATAAATGTGACAGGCAAAAGGGTAAACGTTTTTGTATGGTGTGGAAATTGTTTTAAAATGTCATATTAGAGGCTCTTACTAAGCCAGCAATAACTAAAAAAAAAAAAAAAAAACTTTTAAAGGAAAAAAAAATATGTCAGTTGTAGCAAACAACGGGGTGAAGAAAGCTGATGAAAGTAAAAGCAACGAACAAGAAGTTTAATCCAAGTGAGAAAAAAAAAAAAATCAAAAAATCATAAACCTGGGAAGTTAAACTAAAAAAAAAAAAAAAAAAAGGAAGCCCAAAATATTTTTAGAAGCAATTTGCTGAAGGCATAAAAGTGTTTCATAGAAAAATCTTTTAAACACCTCAGAGGTAGGAAACTTGCCAGCTAGTTAGTCAGGCAGATACATGATCAAGATGTAAAAGGAGTGCTTATGGAAGATAAGGCTAAAAATGTTTAATGAATTTTTTCCACTAGTGTTCATGGTGGAGGATCTGAAGGAGGCTCAGGAAGCACAGTATTTTATATGGGGGAAGAATGTGATAATCTGTCCCAGACTGACATGTTAGAGGAAAAGATTTCAGAACAAATGATATAATAAGTTGCAACAAATCAGGTTCCGGGACGAAATAATGTTCACTCAAGAGTCCTAAAGGAATTCATGTACGAAACTGCTGAGCAACCAACTCCGTTTTGTAACTTACAGATACCAGCCTCACTGCTGGAGATGTTAAGGATGATGCCAATTTTTTTACAGAGTTGTTGACCTGAAACTAGGAAATCTGAATTCCATCTTGGGGAAATCGGTGGAAATTATATTGAAGAACAGAATTAATAGACCCAGGAATAAATACATTATGTTGGAGATGGGTCCATATGACTTTTGTGAAGGGACGTCATGCTTCATAAATCCATTACCTTTCTTTGAAGAGTTGATTAACATGTAAACAAGGATACTGCAGATCATGAGCAATAAGTGGATTTCTTAAAACTTTTGCCAAACTCTCTTAGTTAGGTCTTTAAAAGCAGTAAGCTTTCTTTGAGCAAGTTTGAAAGTCCTGTTACAAATTCATTTTTTTTCCAGTGGGGGAATTTAGCCATGGGTCTCGTAGAGATCTTTGCAGGCATTGTTTGCTGGCATTGTTTGCAGGCATCGTTGGTGTGCAGTGGATCTGGAAGGATCCCCAAATTTACTGATTTTACAGAACTACTCAGGATAGGAAAAAAAGTGAAGACGGTAGTGTAGAAATATTTCATTTACAAAATGGTTGTCATGCAAAATGATAATAAATGTAATGTGAAATTCGAGGTCAGAAAGGTAGAAGCTTATTTAAACATGTGCTCTAAACTAGCTATTTGCACTCAGGAAAGGGGTATGTGGAAAGTTCTCTGAAACTATCAGCTTGACAGTCAGTGGAAAGTGTACAGACAAATTGATCTTTAACATTTTTTGAAGATAACGGGCAAACAAGTCAGAAAACATGAGTACACCACTCACAAATGGTTACTATGTCCCCATTGTTGACTGTGCACAGGCCTGATCACTGTATCTGCAAATGACTTTAACAGAAGTAGGAAGGCTGCAGAGAAAGATAAGAGCAATCACCACTGTGCTGCAGTTCCCACATAAGGAGAGCCTCTACAAACCAGGCTCATCTGCTAGCAAAACCAATGGCAAAGGGAGAAAATGATCTGGAGAAGGTAAGCAGGCAATGATTTTTCACTATTTCTCTCAACACAGGAATGTCTACCCAGTGAACTGAGAAAGTAGTACTTTTAAAGGAAATTGAAGGTCAAGATGTAAGTGAATTCTGGAGCTTGTGACTGAAGGACGTGCAGGTTGTACATCTGAAAGGATGGAAAAAGAGACAACTTCATGGAAGACAGAGCCAGTAGATGCTATTAAAGGGTAACAATAGTCCGGTTGCTCTCTCTAGGTCTGTCAATGTTTAAATTGCTGGTTACCTGAAGTTGGGAATTTTTGTTCTTATACACTTCCATAATACCTGTCAGAGGCAGACTTTTGGTCTAAACAGAGCTTTTATATGTCCAGCCACCCTTAAACCACATGAACACAGATGCACAAAATACGACTAGAAGAAACCATTTGAATCACAGGGTCCAGTCCTTGGCAGGACAAGCCTCCAACAGCAACTACCTGGCTCTGAAAGGATCTGCTGAACAAGAAGTCTCCAAGGGCCATAAAAAGCCACACTTAAAAACTAAAGTAAAAGGAGAAAAGACAAAACTGCAGTGAATTACCAGAAGAGAACATGGGAGATTGAAGGATTCCATCTTCTCGTTCATCCCTCCCAAGTAAAACAGAACTGCAAAAAGCAGGTGCCTACCCAGAAAAAAATAAAAAAATAAAAATAATGATAATAATAATAATAACAATAACAATTTTTGCTGAACTACTGTGGATTGAAAAATAATCTCTTTTGAATGAAAATGTATCATTTTTTTTTATTCTTCTATTCCTAAAAATACAGATGCCTAGATGCCTAGGTGCTGTTTTTGAAAAGTCTGATGTTACTTTTGCCTTTCTGTATTGTAATTTATGTTTAGGTGCATCTGAGTGAGTAGGACTCTCAGAAGGCAAAAGAGGTGCCAATTTTTGTAAAAGGAAATGGAAGTGCTGTTATTCAACTCTGCTATACGATCACTAAATCTTAAAGCTTGTCTCATAGTGGAGGAGCAGTGAAGCAAGAAATTGCTAATGCAAAGTGTATAAGAGAAGATCCACTAGAGCAGGATTCAGGCCTCATCCCAAAAGCCACTGTTGCAAAGGAAAAAATAAGAAATATGTGGGCAGTGGAGAGCACTATGAAAATACAACAACAACAAAAAAAAAAGCTAATAACCATTTTACTACTGTATTCCAAGTTTAATCGTGTTATAATTTTGACTGCAGTCTTTAGACTTCAGTAATGCACACAGATGACAGACAGCACAGCTCCCCAGAATCTAAACCACATCAGTACATTGATTTAAGAGTGGGAGAATAATATAATTTGTTTTAAAATTGGTGATTATCTACCTGAGAAGACAGGCTGGTAGTAGCACTTCAGATTTGAAGAGCTGTAGCTGCAAGTTGCTTGCTGTCCCTATGGGGTTCCTTGGGACCCTGCAGGCAATGCTGGTGGACAGTCACTGGTGGGATGTTTCTGCAGACTCACTCAGAACATGTCATTTTTCTATGAATGAAGATAAAAGGCTTTTAGATCTCTGTTTAATCTAGAGCCTTTAAGCATCTGTTTTAACTCTGCTAACTTCAGCACTACTATGTATCAATGGCGCTGTTAGTACTCTTTAAATTATGCACATATTTAAAGTGTTTTCAGGGGCACAGTTTGTATTCCTCCAGGCATAAACCCAGCTGTGTCTGGCAGGTATAGGCATGTAGAGCTATGTAATATGATTGACAACTGAAACCATGTGGCTGCATAAGTCTTCCCAGTTTAAGACTGAAACAGTTCACGTGTGGACAAATGACATCATGTTTTCCTGAGGTGCTGTAAAACATAATATTCCCAACCAAAATTGATTTCACACTATTTGCTCAATCCAGCTGTTGTAATTTCTGCAGTGAATACTTTCATCTCTTCATTACACTGCAAAGGCATCTCTAAACCCAAAAGGGAATCTTCCCTATCCTACATTGTCTCAAGTGTCTTCTTACAAAAGGAAGGCTAGGAATCCTTCTACAACCCTACTGACTTGGCAAATGTGCTATGAACAAAATTGTACCTACATTTTAGATAAACTATAATATCATCTGGGTTTTATGTATTTACTTATTTATGGAAAACATGGAATCATTTGCAAAAGTAATTTGCTGAAAATGTAGCCTTCAGGATGTAGCTGCAGCCGTAATTGACAGAGCTGTAGGCATATTTATGTGTGTGATACCTATATGGCAATATTTTAACAGACCTTAAATACACAGTTATATAGTTCAGAGTACTTCACTGTCAGCTGTGTGAGATGTTAATGCATCTTAATATTCAGCATGTTCAGAGATTCACAACTATTGAACAATTCATTCTCACAGTAATAGCTGAAGCAGAGTTTGGTTATACAAGAGAACAGTAAATTGGAAAATGTAAAAGATTGAACATATTCTAACCTTAGGGGAAAAATAACTCTAGTTATTCCACATAAAGCTATGACTAGCTCCAGCCTCAAGGTTAGGCTGTGCACTGTACTTGTTGAAAGCAACTAACCTGGTACATCATTCTGTCAATAGATGCTGCTATGGATCTAATTTCCAAAGGTTTTGCTGGGTTTGTGATGCAAAGCAAAATGCTTCATATTCTTTACATCCCCTTGTGCTCTTTGGGCATGAACCAGGAGCCTTTACTCTCCAAGGCACTGCTCAGCTGATCCCTCTTTCTTAAATATTGCTAACTATATGGAGAGCCAAATATGCAAAAAGGATCTAATTTGGGCAGTTTCTATAGCTATCATTTCTGATGTGGGATTCATCACATCTACATGTAACCATCAAAAAATTTGGCCTGTACACTTAGCTAGCTGTCTAGTTTTCACAGAGGACTAGGGCAAGAAACTCCATAGGGCAATTCATCTTGTCTAGCTCAGACGTGAAGCTTTAGAGCATTTTGACATTTGATTTAGATTCCTGGCACCAATTAGGCACCTGCTTTAGCGAGACCATATTGCGCTTTGAAGATGCCATGTCTCTCCACTGGCTGCAGAAGAGGGGCCAACACAGATTAAATTCTGTATTTCAGGCACCCAAAGTTAGAGAGAATGAAACCTGTTTCTTGTGTCCTCTAACCTGCTGGAATCATTAATTGTGGATTTTAAATGATGGTATCGAGGCAGCCCTTTGCCTGATGTTGCTTTCAGATACATTATACGCTCACTAAAATGTTAACCTTAAAGTTCAAATTTCTTAATGTTCAAAATCAGATGCTATTCTCTAAAAAAAAAAAAAAAAAATGTCCCGGGATCCAAGACTGAAATCACCCTTGAAGGTCAAACTTCAAAGTCTTTTGCTTTTTCTCCAGTATGAATATTAAACAGTCACTAGCTAAGGTATAATGTAAAGATGTTGCTCAGATACAGCCATCTACATAATACCATTGTATGTATACAAGGAACAAACCAGGAGCATTTACTGTCAAAGAGCAGCAGTTATTTACAAACACAGCTGAGGTGCTTCCAGCAGTGAATTGTTCACATGCTGCTTGATGTAAATAAGCCCTTTTTACAAGCTCCCTGGGGCAGGGATATATTCCTCCAAGCGGCTCACCTCAGCCACCTGGTTAAAAATAAACAAATAATACAATGCACAAAGACATTGGGAATACCTTTGCCATTTTAGTTCCAGGCAAAAGAATTTTCCTTTCACTATTTAGCACAAAAATTTCATAGCTGAGGACTGTGGCCATACACCTACTCTAGATGCTTCCTTTGGCTGTACAGCACACCATGCCCTAGACATCCCTGATTTCTGGATTCCTGTATTTGGCCATTCATTACTTGCTTAAACTGAGCTGTAGGCACCAAAATGAATGGATGACATGAAAAACAGTCTTAATATGGTAAAGAGCAGAGCTGTGGAACACTCATTCAAATTTTTGTTGCATTTGGCCTCTTTCAGCAGAGGAATAATAGATTAATAGATTAATACTCACTGTGTAGCTCTGCTGGCAATGTTCCCTCTAGTTTTAACTGCTGCCTATGAGCAAACCCAGAAATAAAAGACCAGTGTACCATTTGGTGGAGTTATGCCCACTTCACTCATCCATTGTCCTCATTAGCAAAAGGCCTGAAGAAAAATGACTCCATTTGTATTAATTTCTTAACCAAAATTCCCACTGGATACCCAGCTGTCAGAACATCCCTGTGTTTCAAGGCATTCAAGCATTTCTGAACCAAGATTTGAGTTTTCCTCTGTGTTAATTACAGGAACAACATGCTGAGCTGATCTTCAGTCAGAAATCTCCTTTTTGCCACCCAAGAATGTGTCACGTACAGCTTATGACTGAAAGAAGTGAGAAGTCACAGCTGCATTTAGCACTCACATAAAATTGAACTTGCATTTTTGAGAGGGCATTGCAAAAGAATTTGAAAGATTCTCACTGGATCAAACACTGTAACAATAATCTGCAGCAGTAGCATAACTTTGAGGTTCTCTTGCTCTAACTTTGTGTTTTCTTCTACTGGGAGGAGGAGATCCAACATTCTGAATTTCCCAATAATCCTGCTGCCCATACTTCTGCCTAGGGGTGAAAGAGAAGGAAAAATGAGATACGAGACCATTTCCAAATGAAGAGGTAACAGCGATGAGATGTGACGGGACACAGCCCTTGCAAAGGAAGAGACTGGAAATGGAAGAAGCAAGTGAGATGAAAGCAAGAAATGGTTTATAATTGTAAACAGGCTCATTGTAAAGGGAAGTGAAAAGGTCGTTGGACTGGAATCAGTGACTGACAAAGATGAAAAGTAATACTGTGTGATGAAAGGATTCCTATTATGTACAGCAGCGGGTTCTTGAAAATGGAAATACTGTACTCCTGTGTATCAGATGATGTTAGTCAAGCTGTTAGCAAAAGACTGTATGAAAGTGACATTACTCAAGGAGAAACAGGTTTTTAAAAGTGAATGAAAAGACGAGAGCACGTATGGAATTGCTGCCAAACTGTTTAAAGAACTAGTGAGTGATAGGAAAGTGTCTGCTACTGTATGCCCTTCTAAAAAGTTATCTGTTCATCAGAGCACACTGCAAAGGCAGCCATGAAGAAAGAGCTGCAAGAAATCACAGCACAAGACTGTGTTCACTGTTCCCAAGAAAACAAGTTATCCGATCCGCCGTTACCGGTAGGGCAACCCGTGAGAGGCTTGGCAAAAGGTGTGGGTGGGTGTGCAGTATGTCTCCAATGATGCTGGTGATGAAGAGAGATGTTGGCTTGGAGCCAGTCATTATGTGAAACCATGGAAAGAAGGTGTGCCAAACTGCTGAAGAAAATCTCAGGGAGGTGCAAGCGCCTGCATGGGTTCAGATGTAGTACAATATCTTATCATAGGGGCTGCTACTGAGGTGTCTACTTCAGCTTCATAGAATCATAGAAGAATCACAGAATCATTAAGGATGGAAAAACCTCCAAGATCAGCTGATCCAACTGTCCCCCCACCATCAACATCACCCACTAAACCATTTTCCTAAATACAATACACCATGTCCCTAAATAAAATTCAGTCATAGTCAAAAAGAGCAAGAGTAGCAAGCAGTAAGTGTAAGAAAGTAAGACAGCAAAAAGGAATAGTAAATAGTAAGAGAAAAAAAAAATTTAAATGTCTTTGGAGAGTTGTGCAAATGGCAGTCTTGCCTCTTAGAAAGCTTGCTGGTAAAAATGTGAGGCACTGGTAGGTGAGATCAATCAAATAACTGTCTGAGCAGATGAGTGGGGAAGTGGCAAGAGAGAGGAAGTGTCAGCAGGCAAAATGTTGACTGCAGGAGAGGATACACAGACCTCCCAGGGCAGCCTGCAGATTGCCCTCTTCTCTTGCCTCCCCCTGGCCCTACCACAGAGCCTCAAAGGCGAACTGAAACCACCTCCTCTCCTTTTTCATCCTGCAGGAGGGGCTGCCAGAACAGCAGGTGCTTCCATGTGTGCAGATCCTGTCACTTACTCATGTAGCTCTTCATGAGCCTAAGTTTGCCTGCATGTTTCTGCCCACATAAAACAGAGGAGCCAGACTTCGAAGACAGATTTTCGTCTCAGCTAAGCTAAAAGAGTGAGAGATGCTAGCTAAAACGATGCCTGAAGGTACAGTGAGATTAGTTCATAGTGCTGAGCCTCAGCTGGACTCTCTGGAAGCTGCAGCTGCTGGGTAGTGTGGCTCTGAATATTAATAGGAAGAAAACACAGAAATGTCACTAGTATTTGTGCCTTATATAAAATGTATTACTAGTGTCAGCTAGTTATTTCCGTGCTGTACTGAAAGGGCGGTGACACCCTGAGAACCTCTCTGTCCTCCGCAGGACTGAAACCTGTGTGCTTTTCTTTTCTTCTCTGACTTAGCTTCCCATAGTGATTCCAACTCAGAAATGATCTGAAATACCCCTTGGTTATCTTTTCATGGCTGGAGGGTGTTCTGTCCTGACCGCATACAATCTAACACCTTTACCAGTTTCTCAGTGTTTGGAAGTTATGTAGAAAGTACCGAAAGGAACCTCCTGGATCACTGGCCATAGCTGAGACAAGTAGAGCTGGTCAGTCCACATTTCTTTTACAGGCCACCAGAACCACGAGTGAAAGCATTGTGCCTCCCTGGCTTCTGCATCCTCATGGAAGACAGCATCAGGGCTTTTCTAGGGATGCCACAGAGCTGCCCCTCCAACCCACAGTGCCAGACCCCATCCGCATGGCAGGGAAGTCAATCACTGGACCGTGTGGTGTAGCTTGCACCCAAAGTTCTCCCCAGAGGTGTATAGCCCCAGAGCTACTCCAGCTATGATGTGGGTGGAAGGCAGCAAACCTGTCTGCAGCCTCTGGCCTGACTCTGAGGATACCTCTGCTGAGTCTTTTCCCTTCAGGTCCAAGCTACCACGTAACATCTTTCCACGTTATACCTTCTGATGACAGCACCCATTTGGTTTTCCTGAGTATGTGTGTGACTACCTGGGAACAGCTAAGTGTCAACAAGTTTCTTCCCCTTCTCCAGTTTTTATCTCTCAGTGAGAGATAAAACTCTTAAAGATGTTAATGTTTGGTCATTATGCTTTAAAAGACCTGATTAGTTCCATTTATTGCAATTGACACCTGTATAAAGTGAAATTTCAGATTATCCTCAATCCTATTTTAACTTTGCGATTTTTTATTGATTTTAATTAGAATTTTCTTTTGCCTTTGCAGTTCTTCTTTCTGTATTCTTCATAGAACATATAATAAAATATGCATTACTGTAAACTCTTGGTTTGTTAAGTATCATAATGATTTCAGGATGATTGGTTGTGACAAATGCAAGATGCTCTGTGCTACAGCTATCTTGAGAGGGCTGTAAGCATTAGCTGGCATTCCCTAAGTGTATTTCTCATTACATTCCATCATTTTACTGTCTTTCAACAATGATGTCCCTTGTCTTCATTCCAATGTTGCCTTGGGGATAAAGTAATGAGTCCTCAGACCATTTTCTTCTCTTTTTCTCTCTAAAAAGAAGGCAAACAAAGTACCAGACAGAGAAGAAGATAAAGTAGCTCACATAGTAGGGAAGAAGAGAAAGAGATGGGACTATATGTCAAAGAAACTGACGATTTGATTCACATTGGATTCGGGCACCACTTGACTCATCTGTAATATATACCAGCTTGGTATATTCTGCAAAACTCCATCAACATCATTTTAGGTTTCTCTTGCAAACTAGCTCGTTTCTCACCACCTCAGCTGCTGGATTTCAAGTAGCCCCTCTGAGCATCAGATCACAGACAGAAAACAAGAATTTTATCAATTAGAGAATGCTGTGATAGACCTTGGCATTTATGAGATGGAAGGAAAAATGACTAAGTTATTTTATTTTACACTGACAGTTGCTAGAGACATTTCCATGGTTATTACATCCTTAGCAAGTTCCAGTATATAATATTGAAACTGAATTATGGATAGCACACATCATTTTCAACACCTTTAGCTTTCACCTTGAGGCAGTCATGTGAAAACCGTACATCTTGGACTCTCCACCATCTTAAATATGGCATCCTGCTCTCCGCTTCAAGGCTACATCTCTGTCCCTTACCATGTGGAGATTATCAGGACCATTCATTTTCTTCCCCTTTTCCCGGCACATCTCCTTCTGCTTCTCACTTTTTACATAAGCTGAAGGCTTCAAGCTAAATGTTCCTCCTCAGCATAGAGATCACCTCAGTCAATGTTTTTGTGCCTAGGACCTCAGGGATCTTTATTTTTATTGCCCAATGGGTATTTCAGTTTCCACTTCTTTTGTTCAGGAAATAAATAACACTGGTTCTTCTCTATGCAATTCAGAAATCAATACCTATTTGAAATTTCCGCAGTTATCAGTGCTGTTGTTCTCTTTAAAGTGCAAAACATTTCACAGCTTTGTACCCTAGCCACACAAAGCAAGGCAGAATATTCTGTTTAAAAAACATTTCTTCCTGCTGGGGATGCACAGAAGCCGTTATGTGTGATACAACATACACATTCTTGTCACAGCTCCCCACAGCCCAGCAGCTTTCCTGACCCAAGAAACTCACTTCCTGGGGAGGCTCACAAATAGTTGTAGCCTGGTGTGGGAGGCTTGAGGGCCACCCATAAACAGCCACGCAGATTGCCTGGGTTTACTCAGGAAAGTCAGAAATAAATGCATGATTTATGGAAGAGGTCTGCAGAAAAAGAGGTAGCTCAAGCTCGGAATATAGCTGTCATGGCACCTGAGGAACCATTTCCAGGAAAATACACTTGTTTTCTTTTAAAATTTATCCATAAAAAAAAATATACAAAGCAGAGCTTCCTTAAAGGCATTTTATCCTTTTCATGTGTCCAAAGCACTGCTTTAACTGCTTATTGACAAATTATTTCATTCAAAGCTAAAGAAGCCACAGAAACTTCCAGCAGAAGTGTATAAGCATGCAAATAAGAACAAAATATCCTGCCTTTTCATTTCTCCCCCACAAAACTGCATCTTGACCAAAATCCTCATTTCTTGAAACCAAACACCTCTGGCTGTAACTGGGGCAGAATATCCCTTGTTTCTGCTCCCCTGCCGTGTCCTACCCAATGCCACCAGGCAGGCCCTCTTGGTCTGAGAGGCTCTGCTCACAGGCAGCTGTTTGCACAGCTGCTTCTCTCCGTAGCAGCACTGAGTAATTGCTCTGCAGCCACACCTCCACAACAGCTCTCACAAAAGACAAGTGCAGCATGAATGCAGCAAGTGCTTAATCTTTGTCCTCATCTTCCTTCCTTCCAATTTCTTCCTTTCCAATCAAACGTGACCAAACCATACATTTTTGTCCCCATTATCATTAGTTTACTTTTTGTTTAACACCTTAGGGCCTCTTCGGGGCTACAACGTGCTATTTCTCATTCCTGCACCCTCAGCTGGTACCTTGAGTGCAAAAGCCCATTCCCAGATGGGGAGAGTTGTCCAAATGATCCCAGGACATCTAAACATTCCTAATCACTACAGAACCACGGATAAACAGGCAGATATGGATTGTGAGACTCTAGGGAAAAGGAATAAACATTTTTGGAAGATAACCTTTCCTCTGGCATATTTCTGCGACGGCACTTTTAAACATCTGCTGCATCCTCCCACCTTGCATTGTAATACTGTCATAACTCATCAGCAGTGCCTGGGCAGTATTTGCATAGTGAACCCCTAAGGAATATCTTGATTCCTCTGAGAGGAAAAATGGTGATTTGGTAGCTTGCATCTTTCCCTCCAATACTAATTCTCAGGCTGATATCTCAGGACGATGTGAGGAGCAGTGAGCTGCAGAGGATTCTGCCTTCCAGATAACATGTAAATCCAAGAGTCTGCTACTTGCAGTCACTGAAGATACTATGCCACTTTCCTGTAAGGTATTATTTCCTTCTACTGTGGGTGAAATCCCAGCTGTGAACCTTACATCCTGCCTATCTATTTGCTCCTTAAAAATAAATTGGATAGGATGGTTTTCATTTCCTGTCCCTTCACTTCTTCTGTTGTTTGGCTACAGGCAGTTAAACAACCACAGTGTTTCACCCTGGAGGTGCCTGTATGTCAGTAATGGGTGAAATAATCCTTTTATGAAAAGATTTACCTGCCTCATAGGAATGTTGTGAAGTTAAAGCCCCCTCTTATTTTTTTTTTTAAGAGGATTGAGATAAAAAGCACCATGGGTATACAGATGACCTGCATATTTGCAAAGAATTTATAAATTTTGTATGCAATTAACAAATACCATATTTTTGAGATTTAAATTTCCTTCATCATTTTTGAGTGGAAGGAGTTGGTTTTGATTAAGCAAAATAAAAGCAGCTGAAAGATAATCCAGACAGGGAAGAAAAACCAACTACAGTGCTTTTCTTTAAAGGAAATAGCTCTCTCTGCCAGGCAGGATCTCTACAGGATGCAGAAAAACTATTGTGAAGGATGGCTGTCATATTAATGCATTTTCAGGTCTTTTCCTACAGCCACTTTCAAGACATGTGACTCAGCTGTATTTCTTTCTATTCAGCAAAAACGGTGCTTGGTTTGAATACCAAAGTCAGAAAAGAAGGAAACACAGAGAGATCTCTGTCAGCAATCACACAGGCAGTGCATTTTCTGATGAAAAGGATGGCAGAAGCCCAGATTTCATTGGTTCCTTACACTTCCATTCCTACTTCATTGAGTTTTGTAGATCTGGAGACTTGCCATCCAAGAAAAATTAACCCCTTGAGGTGAAACAAGGGAGTGTGCTTAAAATCAGGTGTTACCATTGATTTCAACAGACATGGTAAAGACAGGACATGTTATTCCATGAAGCCCTGGCAGAGGGAGACATCAGAAACATATCTAGTTATATTAGAGGATCTTCTGTCTTGGAAGGATAATGGCTATTATTAGTCACTGCTTCTGGCAGCATGCAACATGATTGAGAGACTTTCCAAGCAATAGAGACCAGTCCCTAATCTTACAATCGTAAATTAAATACCAAGTGGGAGGTAAGGGAAATAGTACAATGTACAGAAGAGTGAGTGCTCCTTAGGACAGTTTGAACTTGTTAACGTGAATCAGCCAGGAAGTCTCATAAGTAGCACTGGGGATTATCTTGAGAATCCTCCAGTCTATTTTAGTCATAGTGTTTGCAGAAACTGAATGCTTTACTCATGATGGATTTTGTCAAGTACCTCCTGTGAAAGTAGGTATACACACTGTAGAGAGAAAATTAAGTGCAGCCTATTCTCATTTATTTTCAGGAGAATTTCCCAACTTGCAGCTTAATGAGACTTCACTGAACAAAACCAAATTCTTCCTTTTTAAATTCTCCATGTAAAGTCTTAACTTTCTTTTTTTTTCTTTCCAAAAGTAAATATACTAACTATGGTCTGGCCTCAGACATCAGTCTACAAATGTTTTATATTAACCAGGTGTTTATTTTGTTTGCATTATCTCATCCCCTTCTTCCCTGGATATTTGAGGATTAGCATATGTTATGGACGAGATCAAAGAGATCAATTTACAGTTTGTGAGCTTTATTCAGGAATTATTTGATTTTTGCAAACACAACACAGCTGTTGTGTATGCAAAAATGTACTTACTTAATGGTAAGTAAAGAAAAGATTTCTATGGAGTCTTTTGTTTGACAGAATTCACTCTTCCATCTCCTACAAAAATCAATTAAGATGAAAATACAACTGGACTGTGTATGTGGTTTTTTATTATTTTTTTTTAATCAATAGACCCCCGTGTTCCCAGATTCTATTGAATTAGGTTTTCAAAGCTCTTTTGTTCTCACCTGTCTATGAAAAATCATTCACAGCATCCTGGATCTCAGTTCACAGTGTCTGCCTGAATCCAAAAGGTAAAGCACTCCATCCCCAGGGAGGGCGCCAGCTGTCTCATTGATTCAGCATGGCTCTTGGATGATTCTGAAGTAGCACTGGCATAATTTCCAGAGAGAGGTGTATAATGAGGTAGCGCCATGTTAACCATTACCAGGGAGAAGTAGAACATCTGGTCTGGAACAAAAGAGAAGTCCAGACCTGAACTATCAGCATCAAAGCATGCACTTGTGGGGTAGCATATGCCAGGATTCACTGCCTAGAAGCAACAGATTTAGGGATGAAATGGGATGTGAAAATAAGAGTAAAAATAATAAGGAGGAAAAAAAAATAAATTCTCATGTATATATTTTTTTATAGAATTTATGTTCTTGCTGACTTAAAAAGTACTGTCACAATTCTTGTACATTGATAAAAGAAGGGATATTCAGAACAAGCCTCACTTTGTACAAATGCATAGTTATCTCCTGTACGTTTTGTTTTTCTTTTTAATCTAGCTGTCTTTACTCTTTTCACAGACTGAGCTGCCACTTTGATGTAATCCCACTAAAACCCCAGCTCAGTACAATATTTTCTACCCTTTGCAGGTTCCAGTTGTACAGCAGGAAGTCTGGAAATGCCAGGGAGCCCCCAGTCTGTCAGCTGGGAGCAATCTCCCCATGCACTTCTCCCACAGTCTGGAGGGCTGAGGATGTAAACAGTGAAAATTCTTCATCAACAGTTGGTGGAGATGGTGGGGAGTGTTTTAAAACAGAGTCAGAGGGAGAGAAAAGGAAGGATGTCATCATAGGCAGCCCTTGCTAGCAGGTGCATTCACACCAGGAGCTGGCTCTGTTCTCCACTGATTCAATGAAATCTCTGTCTATAGCAGCAGGACGCTGGCAGCTTTGTCAGGGGTATACAAATGCCTGGGTATGTACATGCTTTTTTAGGGGGCAGGCAGAGGGGGGAGACTTTTAAGAAATCTGGGGTTTATATGAGAGAAAGGGCAGGGGGGCAGAAGAAGCGTTTTCCTATCATAAGAAATAAAACTCTCTCTCCATCAGCTTCCAGAGTACATCTCTCTCACTGGCTGCACTGTTGGGTACCCTGGTGAGCATATGGTACCTTCACAGCTCTCTCATCATCATTCTGGACATCTTCCTTACTGGCCTGAATTGCCTCCTAGAGGACTGATAGTAGAGAATCTGGCCAAGTCTCCTTGGTGCCAAGTCCTTGTGGCAGGTATTTTATAATGAAATTCATCATTCCCTCTCACATTCACAGAGGGGGGTGTCTCTGCCGGAGGTTTTCTGTTTGCTCTGGGGGATGTTAGGATTCCTGGCATTGCTCTGTCTCATGACCAGCAACATGGCTTAGTTGTGCACCAAGACTTCTGTCCTTTTGTCTGTTCATCCTTGGGAACTTAGCAAAGCATTATGAGTTTGATTGCAATGTTATTGCAATGCTAAATACGGAATAGTTAAATCTACCAGGCACTCTTTAATCAATATCTCTAGCAATTTTCCTGCTGTCCCACCAGGCTGTTCATAGTATGGATTCAATGTGTCGGACTTTAAATGACACAGTAAAGAAAAGTACTGTTGGAACATAAGACTTCTGTGACCCCTTCCAACCTCAATCAGGACTCCCCAAACTCCCTTATTTCACATTGCAAGGAGTCAAATGCACATCAGCAAGTAATTAGCTCCTAAAACAGAATACCAATCCTTCATCTTCACCCATTTTCTCCTCTTCTATTCACAAACTGCTCCAGGTAGTTTTCTACTGTGAATGGCCCATTGCTCTTCCTCTACTCCTCCATCTGCCCCTCAGAGCAGTACATCATCTCCTTTCCTCATCATCATTTTCTATGATACTTTTGGACTGCAAAATGTTCTGTGCTTTTTTGGATTTGCAAGGCCATATTTTCCTGTCAGCCCACTCTGCTTCCTGAGTCTTTCAGGCCCACCCCTCTTTATATACCCCCACAAGATTGCTGGGGGCTTAACATATATGCTCTGTTTCTCAATTTAGGGTTATGAGTTTGTATCTTTATCACTGGAGATGTGAACTCCGTAAAACATCCACTCTCTTCAGCCCCTGATGGTTCAGATTGGCAGACCTGTTGGTGCACATTGTGCTCCACGTTCCAGCCCATGTATGTATGTATTTTTTGTTTGGACATTGAAACACAAACAGAAAGAGGTATTTCCCCCAAGTTTCAGCTCAACAAGTAGCCGGAACACTGCTGGCATGTGCCTCCACAGCCAGGAGCTGAAAAATACTCCCAAAAGCCAAGGTACGGCTATATCCAGAGGGGAAAAAAAAAAAAAAAAGCCACTGCACTATAACAGGCTATATAGGCTATATAAAAAGGTTCTTTACAGACCCATCTGTACAAAAGTAAGTGGCTGATCCATTTCCCTATAACACTTCTGATATCAGTAGCCTGACAAGTTACTTGTGGGGAGGGGGGAAGAAATAACTTGTCATCAAAATGAACTCCTTGAGTATTTCCATTTTGGTGTAGAGAACATTCGATAAAAAGAGGCACTTGTCATCTCTTCCTTAAACATAGTCTTCTGCCTCTTTTGTTCAAGCCACTATAAGCGAGATAGCATATGCACAGGGAGTAAATTCTTCACAGGCAGGCATCTGGATCAGTATATTGAAATTGAGTCTATTTTTAGACAGCTGATGCTAGCTTCCCCATGAAACTGCATATTTGTAGTTTTCAGGCTTTCTGAAGTGGATTTTTGCCATAAATTGATTGTAAGTCGTTTTGAGAGTATGGGAGGAAGGGCCTGCTCCAAAGTCTATTGAAAATATATTAGAGTCTTTCTATTGATTTGAAAAGCTGAAGATCAAGCCAGCAAGGACTCATTCTGTCCATGTAAAATACAGGCAATTTGCATTAGAAATGCAACATAAATGTATTTCTTATGCAAAACTCAGCTGAACAGCATACTTCACTGCCTATCTAGCAAATTCCACAGCTGGAAATATTGTTCTCTCTTTTATATCCTTATTCTTTTTATCCAAATAGTTAACCAGATATTTGGGGTTTTCTCAATTGTTTCGTTAGGGGGATAAATTGATGACAGAGTCTGTGATTGCTCTGGTACAACCCATTTTCTTTACCAGGAACAAGCATAAATCCCTGATGCAGCAGGAACAAGCAATAGAATGTCATTTTTTTATTTTTTTTCAGCATCCTAAATCTGTCTTTTTAACAATCAGTCTGTCCCAAAAGCTGCTGCTTTTTGCTTTGGCTTTCCTTCAGTCATGCCACAGTTATTTCTCTGTCTCTTGCTTTTCTGGTCCTTTCTGCTTGTTTTTCTCACTACCATTGATTCTCTGTTCTATTCATTTGATCCTCAGGCTCTGAGTCTGCTTTTCAGAAATCTGAGGCTGCTGGGATTTCCTGTCAGTGTCCATAGTAGCAAACCCATTGTGTCCCCTACTTCATACCTACTATCACTTAACCATCACTCATTTACCTTAAGAAACAGTGATAGTCATGCCTAGTAATGTCAATGAGAGGTGTGATTGTATCCAAATGAAGAAACTCTGGTCTACGACTACTTTACAACATATATGTTGTTACCTTGCACTATCTGATCCACACTATGTGTCCAAATATCCTTGTTCCTAGGCAATGTCAAATACATAGGAAATTCATTTTGTTAAGTCTGCAAAGAGTGTCATCCAAATCAAAATAAACTTCATGTTGATCCACTTGTTCTCAGTCCACAGAGACTCACTGAAGACTATATGTAGATCAATAGGTTCACAAGGGGTCACATGAGAGCAGAATATGGTTTGAAACTTCTTCAGGAAATATCTGAGTAACCAACAGAGCTATTCCTCATTTTGTGAAATTGTTTTACCTTGAATGGCCAAAAATTGTGAAGTAGATGACATATATTAAATTATTACCTTTTGTGAACAGTGTAACTTAGCTAAGTTACACACTGTTAGGACTGAGACTCAGTGTCCAATGTAATCCTATGATAAATATATATATTTATTTTTTTCCCTCCAGCTCATGCATTTTTATTTCTTAAAGTTTTGAAATACATGCAAAGTCATGACGTATTCTTAGAACATATTTTAGTAAACGGGTGTGGTATCTGATCTTGAAGGGAGCCTGGTAATAGAAATTCCTAGGATTTATCCTGGGATCAATCATCAATTTATGGAGAGTTTTGAAAACTCTTTATATTTGAATTTTTAGTCTTGTGTGATGGCCTGGAGAATATTTTTCAGTAGACTTTCAAATTTCCATTAGTTTATAAACCATGTTTATGACTTCAGTTTTCAACATAGAATAAGTTATGCAAAAAAGAAAACAGACCATGTCTGACAACCAGAAATAATTCCTGAGGTCTTTGTACAGCTTCTCCCCAGAAAAATAATTGAAGTCACTGCCTCAGCTATTAACTCCTAATAACTTCAAGCAGCAAGTTAAAAACTGGATGGAGAATGGAAACAACACAGAGGAAGGACAGAAGTTTTTCAAAACTAGATTTTATAGGCAACCTCCAAACAAAAGTAAATAATAAAAAAAAAAAATAGTTTAGGAAAGAGGGTCTGACAAAGAGCCCAGAAGTCCTGAAATCACAGAATCACAGAATCACAGAATTTCTAGGTTGGAAGAGACCTCAAGATCATTGAGTCCAACCTCTGACCTAACACTAACAGTCCCCACTAAATCATATCCCTAAGCTCTACATCTAAACGTCTTTTAAAGACTTCCAGGGATGGTGACTCCACCACTTCCATGGGCAGCCTGTTCCAATGTCTAACAACCCTTTCGGTAAAGAAGTTCTTCCTAAGATCCAACCTAAAAAAAAAAAAAAAAAAGAAAAGAAAAGAAAGCCTTAATCACAGTATCAATGACCCTTTAAAAATATTTTTTTAAAAAATATTTTAAACAGTGGAATTTTTTCAATTGTTCATATGTTCTTTTCTTTTTCTTATTCTTTTTCTTTTTAGATCTACAAATCTTCTTTATTTTCCATATCTTTCACTATTTGTATGCTTAAGTTCTTTTGTGATGGCTGAGTGTGTTTTGCTTCAGCAGTTGCAGAGCTCTGCAGTTAAACAGCCTGTCAGGGCTACCTCAGGAGGGCTCTTCTTCTAGACCTTCATGAAACCAAAACAGTTTCAGCTGAATATTATCAGGATAAAAAGTTACAAGATGTAAAATCTATTTACCAAGGTCTTCTACTGCCCAATGGAAGGTTTTTACCTCTAAACCACCATTTAAAGTTGGTTTAAACCTGTTCTCCCTATTCTTTCTCTGTACCTTCAGAGAAGAAACAGATGTAATTATTTTTTTCTAATTAGCTGGCATAAACAAAAGTGATCCCTATCCAAGGGGCTCACCTTTCTGCATACATTAGACACCCAACTCCACTCCCAGAGTCAGTGCTGTCACAGACCTGGGCCTACAAGCCTGAGCATACGTGAAATCTCAGTATAAAGGATTTGACCAAGGTCATGTAGAAGTCTGGGATGGAACAGTGGACTGAAATTCTTTCCCTGAAATGGTTTCTCACCTTCTAGTACACCTGGAACAGCCCTGAGGACCGAAGCACTGCCTATTCATATAATGAATAACCCTTCTACTAAAAATTGCTCCAGACACACTTGGCAGCAGTAACATGGATAAGTGGGAGGACTAAGCTAGCTGATAACACTTGGTAAACTATTAACCATCCCACACATGGGCTTGAAAGGTTTGTATGTGTATATATTAATCTTTCCTGTAAACACAGAGGACAATTATGGACACAGTGGCTAAACTGCCAGTGTTAATAGATTGCTAACCCAACACAATTACTACTGCACTACTCCCACAGAAATCTGTCCTTTCTACTCAGAAGGACATCTTAGTTGGTGGGGAGTGTCTGTGTCTATACATTTGGTGTTAGGTTTGCACTGATAAATACTAGCAATATCACAGAAAAGTTCTTCATGATACCTAATATGGAAGATTATCTCGGGGAGCGTGGGACTTGCCCTTACTGGAACGTGGCAACTCCAGTGTGCAGAGTGCATGGAGGCTGCCATTTGTTGGCAGTGGTTACAACAGCAGCATCACAGTCTTGTTTAGTGGCCATAGGTTAAAGAGAAAATTTCACCTCTGCAGACCACCTGTACTCCATCCAGCTAAAGTCCCAAAAATATAAAAGCAGAGCACCTCTTAGCATGGATGTATAAGTACCAAGTATCAAAAAAAACATGCACAAATGAGTATGCATGTGTCTGCATCTGTGTACTTGTCCTTTGTGTCCTGGAAGACCCAAGATCCCAGCAAAACTCTTGCATCCCTCTCCAGTTTCTCTCCATATTCTGTCTTAATGGTTGTATGACATTGCTGGTGGCTGTGGAAAAGGTCTCTGTTCCACTGCAGAAGTACACACATACCAACTCTGAGAAATGTCATTCTTCTTTATATCAAAACGCCTGGCTTCCTTTTGCAATAAAAGGTGCTATATAAGGCGAGATATGACAATCTGAGCAATAAAACAAGAAATCCTAATCTCTTCATGCTGGGCACAGAGAGAAGTTTATTGAAGCACTGGTTTACTGTAGTATGTTATCGAATTGTGATAAAGCAGATAAAAAGGGAATGGAAATGGAAAAGTTATTAAACTAATTGTATCAGCAAGAATATTAATTTAATTTATCTCACTTTATTATTGCCATCAAGCTCAAATGCAAATCCTAAAGTGTGAGTTAAATAGACGATTGAATTTGGTTTGGGTGGAAAATAAAGGCTGAGAAATGATAAATGCTGTTTCATTACATTAATTTTGAAAAACAAGTCTTTCCCCTAAGTGATCCTTTGATATCCTTTTTGTTTTCTAGTCTTGCCAGGAACTGTTACACTTTAGAAAGACCCCTGAAGAGGACTAAGGGGTACAATTTTGCTTTACTGGACATGAACAAACTCGCCTGACATTAATTCTTAATTCTTGGGTGTTTCAGTAGATGCTTAGAAACATATTGAAATCAGAAGATATAGTAACCTCAAAGAGAAGTTTGAATAGTTCTTCTGCTAACAACAAATAAATAATATGCTTTAATTCATTTTAAAAATGTATTAGGGTATTGTGAAGCTAACATACCCTCAAAAGTATTAAAAATTGAAATAAATTGTGGGTGTTCCACGTTTCCATTTCAGTCTATGAGATTCTTTCTTTAGATTTCATCTTTCTTTAAAGAGTTAAGGTTGGGTTGGGTTTCCTAACACTGTAAGTATTTAAAAGCTCATGTCTAAGGGAAAGCACAATAAACCATTGTATTCTCATGGATTAAAGAAAATTCCAGGGTGTCAGTTAAAGTGTAAATACTGGAATCTGAGATTTTTGTCATTCTGATGGAGGCTATATCTATAATATTTAACACAGTTTGAAGTTACGTGCCAAACACAATTTACTCTTTAAAAGACCATTTAATTAGAATGACTGTGATGCTTCTGGTACCCCAGTACCTTGCTCAGAGCACTGTGCTCTGAAGATATAACCAGAGAACTATGGCAGAGCCTTCAGTCATCTACTTAATCCTTGTACCTTAGTTTAGATGCTGACAGAGTGGAGGCAAATGCGGAACTGAGATTCGGGCAAAAAAAAATATGAGGTAAAAAATATGGTAAACTTTGTTACGTATTATGTAAATCTTAAATAAGAATTAAGTTTAAAAAAAAATAGAAACAAAATTCAAAATTTATTCTGTGAATTCAATCTCCTAGTTCAATTTTAACTTTTCCTCTTTTAATTCCTTGCAACTATCACTTCTCATCCCTAGCAAGTTATCTCCAGAAACAACTTCCTATGGATTTATGTCCTACAATTGGGTTCTCTGGTGTCTCATCTGCTATTGGGACCATGCTCAAACTGCAGCCTTTCCTTGGAGAAAGAGGAAGACAGTTCTTTCTGTCTCCACCCAGCCACATATTTTATAAAGTGAGTGAAAAATTTTCTTTGATATTACTGTTTTTCTCTCAGACTGGTTGGAATAGACCAAGAAATTCAATGGTTATAAGAAGATAAGGGGACGGTAGAACAAACATACATCCACACACACATTAATCCAGCAATGATTGCAGTAGCCTCCTTTCTTTAGGAAACGGAGCTGAAAATGGTTTTAAAAACTTCAAATAGTAGGTGAAGAAAAACAAGGAATAACCATTCAGAATTGCAGGGAAGTTGATTCACTTCTGATAAAATTCAGACTACAGTGTATTAGACCAAGTCTTAAAACATGTAATGCTCGTTCTTAAGGTAATGCGTTTAAATGGACTTCATGCCTAGAAGATTTATTAAGTTGCAGTCATACTTTGTCCTGAAAGTTCAGATTCAGATCTTATGAATTTCAAATAATAGCTAAGCCAAGTGTAGTCAATGTTTATTTTTATAGCTGTGAGCAGCATGGTAATCAAAACTGTGGAAATGTCTGCAGCTGTACCCACAACATCCCTTCTGCAATGCTCCCTTCGCTAAGGAAGCTGTTGAACTAAGTAGATTGTTGCCTACCATGCAACATACACAGAAAGAATAGGCAGTAGAAAGCAAAATATCATTTTGGCTGCCATTTCTCTAAGTTAATAATCATTGTAGGAGCACATGTTGAGTTTTAGTATTAAAACGAAGGGTTTCATATTACAGATTATAGGGAGACTTATGTGAACAATGTGGCAGATATAGACAATCAAAGTGTCTATTGAGGCATGGAGCTGCAATACAAAAGCAATCAGTGCAGAAAGCAAGGCAGTGACAATACAATTTTAAATCCATTTGATAGGCAAACTATATCTGTTGAAATTTCTCAGGGTGAATGAGTATAAAACTCATTATCAGTATTGCAGCATGTCCCATGGCACCACTTTATTTATTCAAATTAAGATTGGAGAAAGTGAGTAAATACAGCATCCCTGTACTCTAAAAATTCTTTGCAGATAAATCCTTTGCTTATATTTGTTCTTTGCACACTTCCTATGAGTCTCTCATGCAATGTTCCTCCCAGTGCAGGAAAACAAGCCTAATAGAAAGTACAGCGCATACGCCTGTGAAGTGTATTTACCATTTAGAATGCTCGGTGAACACATTCAGGGGCTGAATGATAGTGGAAAGGACTGAATCCTTAATCGTGGCTTTTATCATTTAATATTCTCAGCTGAGTATCTAAGATATTTGTGAAGCATCACAGACTACTCAGTCATGCTTTTAAATGATGAGAATTATTTGGCTGACAGAGTCCACCCAGTCACACTGTATGGCAGCTTCACATCTTGACACAAATGTTCGCTTTTTACCAAGTACTTTTCACATACTAATTTTCCCCCAAGGCCTGTGGATCCCAAACAGTTTGCAGCCCATTTCAATCCATGTCACTGGTCAGCATCTTGGATCCTAATGCAGAGCGATCTTCTCCTCCTATTTGAATACATAAACTAACATTCCTGAAATATTTCAAAGGCATACAACTAATCACATTTATACATTTTTCAAGACAGCAGAAATTTTAGAGATCACGGTGTCAGTGATCACCAGTGTTTTGGACTGTGGGTGTTTAGATTTTTGACATCAAAGCCAACACTACCCCTGATACTGTATTATCCAAACCCCAAGAGATCTCAGCACTTCTATGTGGGGATGTATAATTTCCATTTAGGTTTGTATCAGACTCACATACAATAATTACTACAGTTTGCACTGTAGTGAAGAGCTAGTGAAAGATCCAGACTATGCTTTCTTTTTATTATTTTTTTCTCTTCTCATCCTTGCTATAATCTCTGTAATTGTGATGATAAGTCTAAACTACTCTGCCCTTTTCATTGTTGAGTAATTTGATTAGAAAGTAATTCCTATCCTCAAGCTCAGTAACCTTAGGGAAAAGGTGAAACAGAGAGGTCATTCAAAATACAGAGACTATCAAAAAAGGTTTAAATAACTGAATCATTAAGATTCTATAGCCTCCTGTCCATGACAAAGATGGTAATGAGAAGAGGAAATAGCATTCCCAATGTATTCATTGGGAAAATTACTGTAATGAAACTTAAGCACAGGAAATAATGCAAATGTAGCCTGTTCTCATTATATGTGAAAGATTGACATTTTTGTATCCCTTTCTTCCTGTCATTGTTACTGTTGTATGAAAATCAAACCATGCTTTCATCTTAAAAAACACATTCTACTCAACATACAATACAAATGTATCACAGAAAATTGTAAGAACAGATAGTCAAGTGGTCAGAGTATTTATTTACAGTTCATGCAAAACAGGAAACTAACCTTATGCTCAAATCTAAATGCAGTATTTATCATTCATTATGACTGCATTCATTAAGTTGTATTAAGTATAGAATAGCTTTTGGAAATATCCCAAGTAAGTTTCTATGTGCAACCTTTTTATGGATCACTGAGAATGGATACTGATTCTGAAGATCTACAAAACCCAATGCATTCTGTAAGAAAAAAGCCTTACAGGTTAATTTATGATGTAGTATAGAAGAACTGAAAAAGAAACGTATAACTATCTGTCCAGTTAACAGGGCTACAGCTATCACCTATCTGCCTGTTTCATTGGCTATCACTGAAAAAATACTGTTCCTGACATAAGATTTTCTTTTTACAATGAATGAATTGTTCTAAGTTATTCCACCCTAACTTAACTTAAAAATGAAGAAGTCATTTTTCTCCTCAGATATTCCAAAGATAACTCATGCCCAAATGTCAGCCAGAGCCTAGTTCTGAAATCCGTACCTCCAAAGGTGAACATTTTGAAAAATATTGAGCAACTTCAAAAAAATCCTAACTACTACAAAGAGGAACACATGAATAAGATTAAAGGCAGCAGTCACTAGAAATCATGTTAATTCTTTTCATACCGTATGGTTCCAAAACACTATAAATACTATATGTACTGTTTCTCTAAGTAATGAAATGCAGTCAACAAGATGAAGGGTAGAAAATTTTAAAAGTGTTTTAAAGTTACATAAACAAATACTTCACCACAGCTAGATCGATGCCCAAAGCAACAAGAAAAGAAATAAACAAATAAATAAAAAGCATATAACTGTGGTTGCTTCATAACTACAGGAAACAGCAAAGATCTTTAGCAGTTACAAGTATTTTTTCTAATTTATTTTGACCATTTTCTGTAAAATACAGTTAAACTGGATTTTGAAGCCATCAAATTTAAAAGGGGTTTTGTCCAGTCAACCTTCTTTTTCATCAGTCTAATTCTGAACCAACAATGAGTATCACTTCAGGTAAATTGAACCACTTGAGCCTTTCTGATGATAATCCAAACTGTTCCTTCTGTACTGACTAGAGTACAAAGATCATTATCATAAAATCTACAGCCCTGAATTCCTTTCTGATCTAAACCAAGGCAACTATAACAGCACCAAATTAAATCATTTTTCCTTAGGAGACTTTCATAGAGATGATTACTCCAGTTATCCACAATACTCACGGACTTATCATCCACAATGCAAAACGAGTAAAATGTCGCTGATACTTCCATAGCTCACTCTCCTTGTTGGCCTTGATCTAAACCCTTTAAATCACAGAAAGAAGATAGTGAAGTGGGGCCCAGTAATCCTCACTTCATAGAATTGTATATGAACAATATGAACTCAATACAGAGTGGTATACTGTATGCAACTTTTTCGTAATTTCATCTAAAAATCGATTAAATGAACAGGCATGCATCATCAAATGATTCTTTGTGCGGAGGCACTAACAGACATGAAGATGCTACTTATTCTTTAGACTCACCTGTAGCAAAGTGACACTTGACAGCTTGGGATTTCTTTTCTCTTCCCATCTGGCTTGCTTTCTTTAAGCAAAATTCCAGCACTCCGTTCCTGGTGGCCCCCGCATCAGTAAACATCCTTATGTTGCTCATGTTACATCTTCACTTGACATAACAACAAATGAAAGTGTTCTTCTGTATATCCATTTCTTTTCACATAGCTTTGGCAACCGCCAGCTGGAATAGGAAAAGATGTTCTGATTTCAATAGCTGACAACTGATATGCAGAGAAAGCCAACCAGTGCCAAAAGAAAAGGAGCAGGGCATTACAGAAATCCTGTATGTTAACACCAGAGTCCAAGGCCAAGCAAACCACTAAATAAGATTCAAATCCTGTCCTTTCTGTCCCCAGCTGTCACCAGGCATTGGACCTAAACAATTGCTAAATTCATGTTTTTCCTCACTGTCTCATAGTCAGTGCTTCTGTACGTGGATGGTGCAGTAGTTGTCACAGCTCACTTTGAATGCATTCTAGAAAGGAGGAAAAATGGAGAAATGAAAACCAAGTGAAAAGACCTGGATATTCTTCATGACTTCAGCTGTTCTCTTATTCTCCTATCCCAGAGATGAGGATTATGAAATAAGGGAATAGGGGCATACAAGAGAAATTTTGAGAACTGCTAGTAGAGTCTACAGAGTGCATGAAGGATAACATTTTCCTCGTGTAAAGTCATGTCTTGTACTGGAATAATATTTTTCCCCATTTGAATTCATGGCCCCTACTGCATTCATGCCTTTTCCTTAGAAGGTGCAGGTGACACTGTGTAGGTACATCTAAGGACTTGGGGAGTTGGGAGAAAGGGTGTAGGAGTTGTCATGGACAGACTTGATGTATGAAAACGTCACGTTTTGATTTGAGTGACATAAAAATCCTCTGTAGCTCTGATAAAACACACAGTTTGCTGCTGATCTCACTTCTACTAACTTCTGACTTCCTAAAACTTCAGTGTAACAAATTCCAGGGCAAACTCATCTACAGAAGAATTTCAATGTATACAGAAACTTATTTCCAACACTTCACATGATATTACCAGACATGTGACAAACCCTGGATGGAGCATTTATGACACCTGACATCTAGAGCCTTTCCATGCCTTTTCAATGACAGCTGCTGAGAAGAAATAACATCCTCCAGCTGCACAACTTTATCCTTCCCTCACTTGTGAATTGAGACATTTTGCTTTAAAGTGGCACTCTATACTGTACTCTTAAAACTGCAATTGTCACTTGATGAAAGGAAGCCAAATGCTCCATCAGTGACATCTGACAGCAAATAAAAATCTCCTTCCTAAGGGCATAATGGGCAGGATGCAGCCATATCATTCTTTCCTCTTATTAAATCACACTATCAGTGGGATTAACTATCAGGCAGTAGACACAAGGGCTCCATGAGAATATACAAAACAGAAGCAGGGCACAAAAGAGCAGCGCATGCCCCTCCTCAGAACTGAGCACCGTGACATTCCATGAATAAATTAATGTGATTAGTCCTCCAAAGAAAGCCTAAGGAAAACAGTCGGCACTAACACAAGACCAGGTACCCTATCACCTTAAGCCTGGCCTTCACAGTGGGATGAAGCCACAGGGGAGGAAAGAAACAGCAGTTCCTCACTAACCAGATTCACTTGCAGGCTACATTTTAAAGAACAACAAAAACATATACAGAGTAATTGCCAGATAGTTAAACAGGGATGAAAAGCATGACCAGATGAACAAAAAGTCTGAGCTTGTTCATTCTTTCCTCCCACAGCTGCTGTCTGACCACAATCTCCTTCTAAAGTCTAATTAGCAGGCCAAATTAAGCCCTCATGTTACTCTGTTCAGTGGAGTTCGCATGTGGCATACATTTGCATTAACGTGCTATGCTAGAGATTTTCTTAAGTGACTTTCTGTTAGTACAAAGATGTTAAAGGAATCTGATTTCTGAAAGGTCTTGAGTGTCCCTGCGCTCAGATATTCTCTTTGTATAAGGACTGAGGTGTCAAAGGCAATCCAGAGTCAAACAACTAGTTGCAGCTCTACAGGGGCTGTGGTCCCCATGTCAGACCTAGCAGGCACATGTCTACACGCACAGCATCTTCAATGACACTAGACACCTGTGGTTAGGAACCTTAAAAATTCCTCATAAGTCAAATCAAGAGGTTTCTGACTCATGCATGCTGTATAAAGACAAAATGACCCTGAGTTACCACATCTTTCTTCAGCCTAAAAACCAAAACAACAACAAAAATAGCATTAATAAAAATAAAATAAAATAATAAGAGCTTTTTGTTTTTAAACTCTCTTTTATTTATACTTATGATGCCATTTTCAAATTATAGATAATTCCAAAGGATCCACAGGGGGTTAACAAAAAGATTCCCTCTTGAATACAAACAACTGCAATACCAAGGTCAGTACACCTGTCTCCTCCACTACTTGGTCAAAGTAGCTGCTTTGTTGGGAGAACCTCACTATAAAAACATCCTGCCCCAAGAGACTATCCATGTCCCTGCTACTCCCACCCTGCAGAAAGGCTGACCATATCTCCCCTTCAGCGTAAGCAAGAAAACAGGGGAGTCAACAGAATCCCTCTTTTCTTATCTGTCCTCACTGTTGAGGAGTAAGGGGTCATCCCTGTAAAAAGCCCCCATTTCCTTTATTCAGTGGTACAGCTTGGGCTGCTAAGACACAATGTTACTGTTTCTCTCTTGCACAGAAAAGGCCAGATTCTGTGTTGCATGGTATAAGTGATGAGTGGATTTGGGCTTTCCCAGGCAGACATCTAGTGCAGACCTCAGACTAGAAGTGTCTCAGATAAGAAGTACTTACACATGGGGTGAGGGAGGAGAGGACACACATCACTGCACTATCTCTGACTGCACAGCAAGCCTGGACCTCCCCGATGCTCCAGTCAAAAGCACCATGCAAATTACCTTAACTGACCCCATTTTATTCACAGAGCATTTTATTCTAGAACATACATCCTGTGAATCCCCTTGGCAACTAGCTAACAGCCAGCAAAATATTCTCTGGCAAATGCCCATTAAACTTCACACAACGTTCCTACACCAAAGAGGCTTTATCTCTAGTTTGTAGTCTCATTTTTTTAAGCATCCTGCAGTACCAGATAAGCTTTATAAAAGCTGTTCATTATTTGATGTTTCCTTTGTTCAGAAAAAATGACAACAAATAAATTTTGGGAAAAAATAGGCACCACTTTGATATTTTCAGTGGTGCTATTCAGAAGACAAAGAAAAGATACATTTTTAACATCCTTGCCCAGAATATTAAAGCCCTGGGTTTTGCCAGAGAGATGATTTGGGTATAGAGAGCTTCATTATCAAAGGTCTCAGCAGTTCTTCTTGTCTGTACCTTCCCCAGCAGCATCCTGGATGTCACAATCACTTTCTGGAAAACCAATTTTGATCTTTCACAGAAAGCTATTAAAAGTAACCTGGATCTTACGGATATAACACTATAACCTAAGAATTTTAGAAAGCTGGTAGCCTTTCTTAATTGTTTAATGAAGGTTTAGCACTGGGTATTAGCTCCTGGGCAGAGCTGTATGTCAAGTATATGTCATACGATTTGTTACTGAAGGATGAACATTAATGTCTGTTGTCACATTAGGAGACAGGCTCAACCTGGGCAATACTTTACTAATAGTTTGCAGGGTGGGAGGACTTTGAATTTCAATCATTTTAAATGATTCATTTGTGTTTTAATGCGGATCCAGGTTCACTTCACATCCTTGGGCCATTGCAGACATTTTAGCCCCCTGAGTTAATCCTGTGTTCATTCTCCAAAATGAATATTCATACCATTCAAATGCATTTTTTAATTAACTGCACCAGCAGCATTATCATTATTGCACCTGAAAGATCCAAAGCCAGATCAGAGAAATGTTGCCACAATAGAATTCACTAAATTCTGCTCACATTCCCTTCTAAGGCTGATCACCTTTAAAGTAATGAGAATAAACTGTGGGATAATATGAGACAGATCTAATTAAGATAATGAACTGGAGATTATGAACATTGCTACTCTGTGTCTGAAGAATTTTAATATATTAGTCTAACAGAAGGTTAAGGATTTACAAAAGGAAAGATATAGAAATATACAATGTGTTTTTGTTGGACAAAGCTTGAGATTCAGCACCTAAAATGTATAAATGAAAGAAGGATAGAAGGAAATAAAGGAGCATATTTCAGGAAACACATATCATAATTTATTTTAATTAATTTACTTAACACTTGCATAGAACACAGGATGAGAGATTTCTCCCTACAAAGTGTGGAATGAAAAGAAAGCAGGCAGGGAAACATTATGACAAGCTGAGAGGCACTTATAAGGCTATACTGTGGAGTTTTATCCTAGCTTCCATCTGATATGGCTATTATGGCCTTGGATGAATTTTTCTTGTGGGAGCAGCCTAATTAGCTTGCCAGCAGCAGCAAGGAAGGGAAAGGGAGGGAGGCAGACAGAAAGGAAGGGGGTAAATGAGCTGTTAGGTAAAATAGAGTTGATATCAATAAGACCCACTGTTCCTGTGAAGCTTCATCTTCCAAAACAAGGCAGCAGAGAGACAAATGTTTGAGGCTGAAACTAGAACTCAACAATTTTCTGCAATCAATAGCAGATTGTCAGAAATCGTCCTTCTCACATTTGCAGAGGTACATTCTTCAAAGCCAGTGCCTGGGAACTGCTGCCTTGGAAAGCTACCCCCAGTTATTTCACTGTAATTATTCTGCCACGGATAAAATTTCACTCCAGAAAGCATCACTATTATTTTCTAGAATAGAAACATCGGTAATAAGCATATTCATTACAGAATGAATAAAGGAAAAAAATAATAATAATAATAATTAAAAAAAAAAAAAAATAAGCCAGGCTGTGCTGACCCAAAGCTGCATACCGGGTGGACACCCATGTCCTCTGTTGAGATGGGAACATTGAGAAAACTGAATTCCTGAGGTGTACGTCAACCGTGAGGCATGACTGCAGCACAGGCAGGCATAAACAACCCATCACTGACAGTGACAGCAGCATCTCTGCAGCTGCACAGCTTCGCTCAGACTGTACTGCCCACAGCTGTAGGTAGGTGCTGGGCTATGAAGCCTCAGCTGCAGTTGAAGGTCTGCTCCTTACACCCAACACAGGTAGTACAAAGCCCAGCCCCCGTATCTCCGTATGGTGCAAGGAGGGACACAGCTCCCAGAGATCATTTTCTCTGTGTTGCAAGATGTTACTGTAGACTAGGAGATCCTTTGGTGTGCTCCAGTACCTGTGCAAGTATAAACGAGTGAAAATGTCCATGGTGCCATTCTGACTCACCACAGGCCCCTTCACAGAGCTCAACTAGCATTGCTAGAGGCAACAGGAGGCACCAGACCCTGCACTCGGGGGATGCAGGGTCTGTAGCACAGACTGATCACCTGGATGTAGGTGGAAGTAGTTGGGGTCAGCCAGCCCAAAATGCCATTTCATGTTGCGTTGCTATAGCAATATGATATAAGGACAATGGAATCAAATTTTGCCTGATTAAAGACCACAAGGTTTAGTTTAGAAAAATACCCTTTGATGGAGAGACATATCTGAGAAAATAAAACGACAGTAATCTCATTCTGGTCCATTTCTACTGCTCCAAACAGGATGCCATGGACAATACGTAATGGCTCCAAAGTTCATTTCCAAAAGTACAATTCTCACTGCTGCTTCCTGTCCAATTTTCATCTTGTTCCAGAAGCAAAGACTGTACTATAGATAAGCATAATTGTCATTGGCTTCACTGAAATAGCAATGTTTTTTCTCTGTATTTAGGAAAATACCATTTCCTTGGAAAAATAGCCATCTATGGATCTGGAGACAGAGAAATTCGACTTGTTGGAGCTTTCCTTCAGATTGCTCTACTAAATAAATAAATAAATAAATGATCAGCCTTTTCTCCCTACAGCACCAAGAGACAATATCCATAACATATTCTCTACAAAGAGGAAAGCCTGTCTGTGAAGCAGACAGATATTTCCTGGAGGTTTATTCAATGCTTGAGGTAAGCAAGAAAATAAGGACATAACCAGTCTCATTGCTCATGCTCTGAACACCAAACACATTGCTTTTACCCTCACTTCTCTCTTATTAGCACGGTATTAAAAATAATTCCAAAGGAAAACATTCTGCTGTGCACACTCGTCCCCCTGAGGAGAGGATGAGAGAACAAACACACACCAGCTGTTCGTTGTGCTGCTCTGTGCTCTACTTCATGTCACTCTGTTTCTTTGGTCATGAGCTCAATATAAAACCCCAAAAGAATAAACTGGAAATCAAGACTGTCCTAATATCACTGAGCAGAGCCTGAAAAAAATCATAGCGAGAACACTGAAGCAATTGCTCAGAGGTCTGTCAGCTGTGTACTACACATCAGCTCACCAGGAGAGGACAAATTAAATGAGAAGGAGTCATCTTTACTCCTCAAATTTTAAAAGAGACTCTTAGGGAATGTCTTGTAAAAAATCAGTAGACTTCAAGGGTGGATAAGCCTGGTCTTTTAGAAAAATCTGGTTTACCCTAATGACTTGTATTGACCAAGGCACTGTAATAAATTGTTAATACTGACCCAATACATACACATTTAATACAGGCATTAAACATTATATACCTCCCTCGTAATTTTTGTTAGACAATATGGTGTTTGAACAACAAGCAAGGTGGAGAATCAATGAGAATTTAAGACACCACTTGGTAAACACTTGGGCGATGTGAGGTTCCTTACCCTCAGAAGGACAGTCTCAGCCTACCAGTGATCCCACAAATTGTCCTCTGTACACTGAGAAGACAAAGCAATTCTGAATGCGTAAAAAGTTAGTATCTCTATTCCAGGAAAAGGCACCTAGAAATACAGGGATATGTTTAAGCAGATATTGTCTGGAGGTAAGTTGAAGGCAGCAGGTCAGTCTGCCTTTAAAAAAAGGAAACTTAAATACATGGGGACAAAGATTTGTTTTAAAACCTTTTTCTCTAACTGCTGTATTCTTACTGCCACCTTAGAAAAGAAGCAATCTAGTCACTAAATTCTGTCTAGCCACTGTCCACGAGATCAGGACTTGGTCAAGTGAGGGAGAGTCACTAGATTTTATCCAAAGAAAAATTATAGATGCAAAAGCTAAAACATGAAATCTGAGAAAACAGAAAAAAATAAAGTAAAGTTGGCCTTCCAAAGTGTTACAGATTAGTAAAGGAAGCAAGGAAAGTTGCCAGAGAATCTTATTTTCCTGCTTACTAATTCTGACAATTTTTCAGACAGGTAATATAATTATAGCTTGACCATTTCTGATGTAGCTCATAATCATCATGGAAAGATAAGATAGCACCTGTCATCTCTGATTTGCAGAGCTAAAGTATTTTTACCCATATTTAAGAGATTTGTTCATTCTGTCCAGGATTTGTTAGCTTTAAAATAAATAAATAAATAAAAATCCAAAGTGATCTTAGCTCACACAGACACTAACTTACCTCTTGAATTCTGCCTCCATCTTCAGGGAAGAGAGAGAATTCCTTCACAAATGGAGAACAAAGACCTAGCTGGAGTGTCACTTGAAGTGATTTCTTCTGATTAAACTGGAAATAAAATATATTATTTGCTTTGAGAACACAGTCTTGACTCCAAAATTGTTGTATTACATATTATTTGTCTTTTACCGTCAGTGTTTATTGTCTTTTCATTATCACTGGATTTCAAGGATATCATCGTTTATAGGTATTTTCCTTCCCCAATATTTAAATCAATAGTTTCAAATACTCTTTTACTCTCCATTATCCTTCCAACTTTTGTTGCCCTCAAGACCATATTTCTATCCCATGCATATGCATGGAGATGAAAAGATCAAGAGATACGAGCTCATTCAAATCTCATCATCTGTCTTATATCCAATGTACCGTACATTAATGGAGCATTAAAGTTTTTGAGTTAAATCAAGGTAAAAAATTCAGTTATGATGATAAAGACTGCTATGATCTAGCAATCACAATTTTAACTGCTGCATGAATACAAGAGTAGGACATATGATTTGAATAACAATGGGAATATTGACAAATATTGAGTAAGTGTGAAAGTATAACGTTTAATATAGCAGCTGTATTATTCTTAAAAAATGTAGGAAAACAGACACATCACCTGACCAAGAACAAGTCCTGATTTTCTCACTACTTCTATACTGATCTTTAGTTTCTTCTCATTCCAGGTACTGAAGTGTACTACCTTAATCATGTTTTAAAGGCCTTTGTTATTGCGTTGTTCTATTTAAAGTGAAACATCTAAAGGAATAATCATTTAGCAAAAAGACCGAAAAGTATTCCAGCCAAAAAATTCTAGAAAACTATGTCACTCTCTTAACAGGGCTTTAACTTAGCAGCCACCAAGACAATCTACATCAAAATCACCAGGACAGTGAGATTCAATTCCAACCTGGCATGATAAGTGTGGGGAGGAAAGCATTGTCACTCTGACACAGCAGCCTCTGAGCAGACAGCTCTTAAGAGAAAGTTTCCAGAAGTCTGGACCTATGTTGTCATTGTAGAGATGTTTCTGGATGATGTACGGAAGACACTGTAGTTAAAATGAGTCATTTTCTGCACATGCACACACACAAGCACACACACACACATACACAGAATTCTCACTTCTAAAAACTAAAATGACCTAATAAAAAGTCAGGTGTCCCGTTTTTTAATTCTTTCTCCTAATTATTTATTTTCCAGCATCCTTAGACATCCCCAGAGAACTCTAGACTCATCTCCCCTGGGACCAACACTTGGAATAAAATCCAAACACAATCTAAAAAGCTTACAATTTAGGAACACGTAAAAAGAAAAGCATCTTATACCTGAGACTTAGAGGGATTAAACAGAAAAGCCTCTTCTTTACTCTTATCCATCCTAAAGGGGCCCTAAAAATCCCTTACACCAAGTCAGTTTTCCTCAGCAGAATCACTACGAAAAATGCAATAAGCCTTGTTCCTAACATCTTTTCTCAAGGTCTAGTATAAGCAGCATGCTACATTTTGGAGTGAGGACAAGAGGAACAGCATTATGGCTATTTCAGCCATGACATTTCTATTTCATGCAATCCTATTTCACATCCCCTTAGGACACTGCAGAGGAACCACAATTTGAGCTGAATAGATTACACCAGAGCTCTCACCAGACCCCAGGGCAATCCAAGGTGAAAGGAGCACAAAAGTATCTTGAAGCTACTTTGGCCTATCTTCCTACTGGGTCATGACTTCTGCGCTCTTACTCTAGAGACACAGCACAGAATTTCACTCTGATTTGCTCAAAGGTTTCAGTTCCAGAACTGATTTCAGGTGTCCTGAGTTCCCACTCTGCCTGCTTTACTCTGCAAGAGCTGGGGCTGCTCAGCCCAGAGAAGAGAAGGCTTGGGTGGGTCTTATCAGTGTGTATAAAGACCTTCATAAGTGTGAGTAAAGAAGTCAGAGCCAGAATCTTCTCAGTGATCCCAGTGACAGGTCAAGAGGTGACTGAGATGAACTGAAATAAAAGGAATTCCATCTAAATGAAAGGAAAACCTTTTTTATGGTGAGAGTCATCAAACACTGAAACACATTTCCCAGAGATGTCACAGAGCCTCCATACTGGGAGATACTCAACACCCAGCTGGCTATGACCTGAGCAACCTGCTCTAGCTGACTCTGCTTTGAGGAAGGGCTTGAACTAGACAGTTTCCAGAGATGCCTTCCAACTTCAGCCACTCTGTCCAGGCAATAACTTTACGGTGACTTTATTGTCAGGAACTGAAAGGTATCAGCATCTGGAATGCCTGCTTCAAAATATATGCTTCTCTAAGGGAACACAGGATGTGCTGACATTGAGGTGCAAGCTGAAAAATGCAACTAGGAGTTGCTCTGGGATACCAAAGTAATTCAAAACTGTTAATTAAGAACTGCTAATGAAGAACACAGTGCTGGATCAATTTCTTCTAGGTTTTATTTCTAACTGCTCTAGCCTGATTCTCAAGGGTGTCTGAGTGAAAGATGGGCAGCAGAAACTTGGAACTAGAGGACTCCCATATGCTTCTGTGTGTCTTTAGCAATTCTCCAGCTTTAATGCTTAGTTATACACAGGCTTTCTTAGCACTAATTTCCACTATAAATTAATGGCAATTTGGACATCCTTTTCTTTGGCTGGTGAGGAAAATGCAGCCCACTATATTTTTCCCTTCTTGTGTATGGCTCCTTGCAATGTGAGCTACAAATTCAGTGATGCCAGACCATGAAAGTTTCACACCCCTCTAACAATAATTCATTGTGGGCCACTTTATCCCATATGCTTCTGTCCAGTAGCTCATGACTTTGGGAGCCACAGACCCCCAAGTTAGCAGAATGCATCAGGTAAGGAACAGAAATTCTTTCCCAGAAAAAAATAACCAACATAATGATGTTGTTAGTTGTCCTAAAATGGTATAATTCTATAGTGGCAGATGATGAACATATCAGGATTTTTTGCATGGCACCAGGAACATCAGCTTCCTTCTTACTTTTTTTTTTTTTTTTTCCAACAGGCTCTGAGGCATCAGCTTGTACCACTATTGTTTCCTCACCTTGACAAGCTGTCACAGGAAAAAAAAAAAAAAAAAAAAAAAAAAAAAAAAACAGGAAATATAGGGAGGCCACTATATGTATTTTACATGTAGAAAAAGGTTCAAAGGTTCAAATCTTCACTACGGCTTGCCTCAATCCTAACAAAGAATTCCTACCTTTCACTTTCATCTCAAACCAATTATCTCATGCTAGCAAAATTTGAATTACATCTAGCACTCACATCCTGGATCTCCATGTCCTAGAAAAGCAGGACCCATAAGAACACTTACGTAGCCCTACTTTAGCCTGACACTGGGATCTGTGAACCCCATATTAAATAAAAACTGAACAAACAATGCAGTCTGTCAGGTCTGCCTGCCACAGATAGGAGCTTCTTTGACACTGCTGCAGAGCTAACAAACAGAAGGGACATTCATGGCATGCGTGCACTTCTCAGGGGCCCCTGACTCTCATTTCTTTGAAAAACCCAAAGCTCTTTGGATCTCTACTGCACACATAGCCTCAGTGATGCTCAGTTTCTTTGCTTCCACGCTGATATTTTGCAGATTCTTAATAACCCCTTAGTAAACAAAGGAGTGCCATTCCATACATGTTAATAAGAACATAATGTTAGTTCAGGGAGAAGGAGGCACTCTCTTGCAATGAAGCCAAAACTTTGCCGAAATACCTCGGTATTCCCATGGGCAGGTGAAATACATACTTGAGGACAGAGTAATCACAAAGCCATATTCACACGCGAGGACATCTGAGCATACATGGCATATAATGAATATGTGTTTAAGCATCTGAACAGAGTGCCTCTGCATAAAATGCTATGAAGGGATTAAGCCAAGAGAGTCATGTGGCAGTGACTCAATGAGAAAGATAAAGCGCAATCATTTAGACCCCAGTTCCCCCAAAACCTTAGCTTCAGCTGCTCAGGCTTCATTTACATTACCACATCTTGCGCTTCAGCTATTAACAGCATACTACATTGTGAGTGGGCTTTTGTGGGGGCACAAAAAGAACGAGTGGTCACAAGGAAACCTTTGTGCCTCTTCCACGGTTGCATAGGAGCTCCAGTCCTTGCAGTCCACAGCTGTATGGGGAGTTTCAGAGTTAATAATGCCAGCAGCAGAGCACTTTTCAAAGGAAAGTGGAGCAGAAGGGAGGGCAGCTAAAGATCTGCTCTCTTTCTCTCACATCGGCTACCAAACTAAACAGAGGGAGTTTATGCTGTGTCTCCACAAAGGAGACGTACAAACTACTTGTCATTGCAGAAAGCCTTTCCACAGCACCGAGGCTTTCCGTCTGCCCTTGAGAGCTGACAGGCACGATGCTTTCAGGCATTACCCGTGCTGCAGTGCACCTGCAGCTCACCCATGCTTTTGCTGTGCCTTTGCTAGTGCCTGGAGAATAGGTATACAGGATTTACACATGTCCTGTTGCTGGATTTATTTTTGGTGTTTTTAAGCACCAGGCATATGCATGATGCTTAATAAGACATAAGCTTCAGATAGCCTCTGCCTGGAGAAGATTATTTGTTACATATTCATTCTGTGACTCAAAAAGATTGCAAAGAATATTTTTAAAGGGAGGCAAGAAGCCTTATTCAACCTTAAATAAGGGTGTCCATCAGCATGCCTAACTAGCCACATTTTCAGCACTAATTTTTTCCTAAATATCAAACTTTATGAATGAGCAATCATAAAGTGTGAAGTTAGAACTGAAAACCCAAATTCTGAGCATGTTTTACTTTTCTTTCTTTCTTTCTTTCCTTCCTTCCTTTCTTCCTTCCTTCCTTCCTTCCTTCCTTCCTTCCTTCCTTCCTTCCTTCCTTCCTTCCTTCCTTCCTTCCTTCTTTCCTTCTCTTTCTTTTCTTCCTTCCTTCCTTCCTTCTTTCTTTTTTCCTTTTTTCTTTTTTTTTATTTTTTTCCTTTTTTTTTTCCTTTTTTTTTCTTTTTCCTATTTTTCTTTCTTCTTTTTTTTTTCCCTCTCTTTTTTTTTTTTTTTCCCCCCTAGGGGTGTGCTTATATTATGCAATATCATCTATAAGCCCCACAGAATAGTTGCTCACAACCTATAGAAAACCAAAAAGAATAAACCGAGGAAGGGGACGATGCTGGCACACCAGAGGTGCCCTGATGCAGGGAGGATGCAGAGGGCTGGCTGAAATGGAGGCGACGTGCCCCGCCTGCAGAAGCCGGGCGGCGGGCAGCACGGCCGGCAGGTGTCAGCCTTGCTTTGCACAACCCGCGCAAGCCAACGCTGGCAAATTGGTTTGATCTGATTATTAATATTGACAGTAATTTTCTCGTGAGGAGCAACAGTCGCGCAAGTTAACCGCGTTATCGCAGGAGCCTATAGGCAGCGATATTTATATAGGTCCCAGTGTCGAACGAGCTGTTACCGTGGCAACTGCTCCATCGGCTGGATTATAACTGGGCAAAGGAGGGGACGGGAACAGCTTCCTGATGAGAAATTCAATTAATGTGCTGCTGTTCGCAGGCAGAAGCTAAACAGCGATTCCTCTGAGCGGGCAGTCACGTCTCACATGCGATGTTTTGCCCCAAAGGGGAAACGCTGTCCACTGTATGCGTTCTTCACGCTTACCCTATGCCCATTTTCAAGGCATTGACTTGTGAGTGAATTCACTTGCAAAAATTTTCCTCCTACCAAATTATGTGTAGGTTTCCATTCAACATAACCACACAGATAGCATATTGTAACGCCAGGTGTCCTTCTGCCATGTTGCAACATGCAAACAAAATATTTTTAAGACAGTGTTTCCTTTATTAAAAATGCATGGAATATATCTTTTAAGGTACAGCTTCACAATCAATCAATCAATCAATAAAAATGCTGTTACTCACTCAGTATGCTAAGAGGGGGGAAAAAAAGAGCCCAGTCCTTGTGCAATTTAGTTTCTGAAAGACTCCTTATCTCCTGCTGTGCTGTAATTTTCACAGCACTCTGAATTCACGGGGATGCTGTCAGTCACTCTGATGGGTGCAGCACCCAACCCTGTTCATTTCTAATCTTATTTCTTCCCTCATGATCTTCTAAATCTCACCTGTACAGTCCCACCCACAGGAAGCACCTGCGGGGAACAGTTCACAGAAGCAAAAATTGTGTCTGTGGAAGAATCCTGACTCTTCATTTACTTATCTGCATTAAATCACGCCATAATTTGATGTAGGGATCTGTAGTCATTCTTTCTTCTGTAGTCATTCTCTCTTCTGAGATCCCCAAATCATTTTTGGCCTATGCTCATATGAAAATGTCCTTTTGGTTCTGTACTCTAAAAGCCTTTGATCTACTTCAACCACAAAAAACCTTCAAATGCTAGCTAACATCCAAGCTATCTTATTTCCATCTGAAATAGAAATGTAGTACCTGACTCATCCCTTTCTTAACAAATGAATGCAAAGAACATCAGTAGGAAAATATATTGGAAAAGTTTCCCACTTACAAATTTCCCAATCTGTCTTTCCAGCTAATCATTCACTTAAAATAAGCTTTCCCCTCTCTCATAGTACTTCCACCCAGTGCTACACTCACAGATTCCCTAGGTCTCTGCTATTTATCTTCAGGCAGACATCTGCACCAAACTGATGCATCAGTCCCCAGAGTTGTGGTCAATTTTGGGGGAAATCCCCTTGGCTGCCAAGCCAAATATTCTACATGGGCCTTGTCCAGTCTAACTCCAGTTTCTACTGCTTTATCTGCCATTAAAAAGAGTGAAAATCAGGGACTTCCTCACTTAGAGTAAAACAGAAATAACTGTAGTAATGCACACCCAAAAGCATCTTTGAGGTCAGCCAAGGAGCACCACAACAAAGAAGAGCAATACCCTTTCACACAGGATATGGTCAAACTTGTTCATAGTAAGCACACACCTAACATGAAGCTTCCTACTGTCACAAGTAAATCGGTGTCAGCAGATACCTATATGACCTCTGAAAATATCTGTTTTTCCTTTGAGATTGTGTTATTGTTTCATTATCAGTGCAACTCTGTGAATTTGGAAGGTTTTCCATGCAACCAGAAGGACTGAAAATAGCCTATAAAATTATCTGTTAAATTGTGCTTGGTGCAGATTGCAGTTAGGTGGGCTTAAGGAGTATATGAGTGGCAGTTTATACTAATAAATAAGCCACTGGACTGAGGCTCAGATGGATGAGACTCGAGAGACTTGTCTCTTTCAGCTTTCTCACATATCTGATGGGACCACAGAAAACTCACTTCCCTTCCCCATAATTGTTTATATTCTGCTATCCTTTTTCTTTCTTGCCTGCTAAGATTATGTAGAGACAGAGACTGCCTTTCATTTTATTTATATCATGTTTATACAGAAGGAAGTATATATTGTCTGGATGTCTGAGTACTCAAGCACTACAGTTGTGCTGCTAACAATTACAAAAACATTATTAATAAATCATAGATACCATGGCAAATGTCAACTCACTGAAAATAGCTTTGCAATATTTGTCATATAAGCAAGGCCATCCATCTCAGGGTTTATTGATTTATTCTTTTTTTCTTATTATATTGCATTAAACATTTCCTGAAATCAGACAATTTTTGGCCAACTTCCTTTTTCTATTCCCTTTACCAAATAAAAGAAATACGCAGAAATATGTTTTATTATTAAAGAAATCATTTCAAAATACAGTTATACTGAGATTCCATACAGGGAATTGCTGCTAGTATGTTAAATTGCAATAAACAAGTTAATTGTCATATTTCAATGTCAATGCAGTTTCGCTCTATCTAAATTTATGGACCTTAGAAGTGAGAGAAGTTGATTTCGATGACACTAAAGTATACTTGGGTTTCTTATTAGGCAGGTTATTATGAATGTATGTAATTTGATATGGAATTATACACAACGTAAGTCCAGAAAAGAAGTTGAATCAAATCAAATAGACAATTTTTGTGAAGATAAAGTATTTTTATGCCATGTTGGCAACCATGTTAATGAATTATAGGATAAATGCATAAATCCTAACGACTCCTTGTACATATTTACACCACACAGCTGGGAGGCTAAGAACACAGAAGCAGCATGACTAAATAACAGAGTAACCAGAACAGTATCAGGATGTTATCAGGACATTGCTTCTGCTTTAATTGGTCTTCTTTTACTAACTTGGAAGCGAGGCCACACCTACAGGATTATAGCACAGTCAGACATCAACAAATATCCCTCACTTTGGTGCACTACAGAGTTTGCACATCAGCACAGGCCAGCACAAGAATGGGCATTTCTAGCAAGATCCACTGTGCTTTCTAGACTTAGTCAAAGAAATGGTTTTGCTGGGCTGTTGCTATGGAGTACTGGCTTAATAACACAGAGTGACATTTACTAACACTTCCCAGTGTTTATCAAAAGAAAAATCAAAACTGTTGTCTTTTATACTTGCTTGTTCTTGTCTGCTGAAAATGCTCCACAGAGAGTAATGCAAAGTGTCTGTAGAAATTCAGGCACTTGTTAATAGGTCCCTTTAACCAGCTGCATCGTTTCAGACCAAAGAAGATCTTTCATAATCTACTGCCATTTCCTGTGCTGTAATTATAAATCTTACATCTTAACACAACCTACTGCTCCAGCTCTCTCTCTCTCTCACTCTCTTTTTTTTTTTTTTTTTACTAGATGTTTTTCAGAATTTAGTTTTCAGGAATATGTCAGCATCCATGAACCAGATTTTTCACCTTGCGTAAAGTTCTGTAGGTACAGGATGTTTTCTGTGGCACAAATTGCTGGGAGCCTTAGATTTGTCCTGGGAGTTGGTTACCTAACTGTCCTTTGTGCCTTAGAAAATATCCCGTGGGGCCCCATATTTATTTTTCTAATTATTTAGAACACTTTGGACCTGAGCCAGCAATGTTCTTTAAGAGGCACTCAACCAGTTTCTTCATGTAAATTGCAAATGTCTTTAAATACATGAAAAGTAAAATACATGAAAGTAAAGAAAATAGTTTCCTCTGGACCAGCCACAATCCCCTCTGAATTAAAAATAAAAAAATAGAATAAAAATAATCCAACCAGAAATAGAAGACCGCTAATTATTTTTATAATGTTATCATTTTCAACAGTACCTTGCATGCGAAAACCCAAAGCATTACACTGAACTCGTGATTCCTCTATGACTCTGTGATCAATAAAAATTATATGGGTTTTATATTTTGGAAACACAGTTACAATTAATGGAGTCCAGAGAAGGGGAAGAGGAAGTGTACAGAATAGTGACCAAAGTGGATGAATGGGTGCTCTCACAGTACAATGTTAATAAAGTCAGTAAGAGCAAAAACGAGTTTCGTGGTAAGGTGGAAAAAAGTTTAATTTCTGTTTAATGTACATCTCTTCTCACAAACCCAGACAAACTGGCAACTAGCGTGAGGAAAGGGCTAGACAAAATCACCAGATGAATTAGAAGGCTGATGGATAAACCAAAGAAATGACCTTCTCCCTTCACTGGATGTGCATCCAGTCACCCACAGTATCTCAAAACTGTTGCAAATTTACAGGGGAGTTGGGGGAGAGCGAAACAAAAGAAAAAAAAAAAAAAAAAAGTGAGAGAGAAAAGTAGTTTTACAGAGAGAGACTGAAAATATTAATACTGTTTTTCTTCAACGGAAACAAGCAGAAGAGTGGCAATAAAAGGAAAGTCCATTCTAACTCCTTTTAATCTTACCCATGTCTACACACAAGTGGCATCAAGGTTATAATGGTCAATGAGAATAACAGATAAATAGAAAGTAGAAAATTTTATGCTTATGGTCTTAAACAGAGGGATCAGGGATTATGTAGAGAGCTACATGTGACCTCCAACTAGCTCTCATATATTGTTTTGTGTCTTCCCCTAGTGCTGGCCATGGTTAGATAGAGGACAGCATACAAGCCCAGTCTAGTAGGGCAGTTTCTTTGTTCCTTTATCTACTGGACACATTCTATGAAAATGTGAAAATGGACAGGATTCCCAAACCTATTAACTAGAGTCCTTAAAAGGAGGAAATTGCAATTACTACACTACTCAAGTCTGACTTTCATTCCTGAAAACCGGAATGTGAAAGTCATTCATAATGCATTCTGCTTCCACGTTCAGCACAGTCACTCCTTCTAGCTCTTTATCTCCAAGTTGCCTTGGATAAAACCTGCAGGAACTAAAAATAACAGCATTAGATCATCACCATATTCTGGTCAATGAGTTGAGTAATGCAGACCTTATGAAACTGTACGTTTAGAGCTTTTTCAGACGAGCTGCATAACACAAGCCATTAAACATAACTCTATTGATCTAATTTCATTATTTTCAGCAGACTGGAGTTTAGAAATTATGAGCCTTCCTAATGAATATGAACCACAAGAAAAAAAGGCTATAATTTATTATATCTTACTTGAAAACACCTAAAATGAGATATTTGTCATTATGGATAAGGGTTTACTGCAGTATAAGTCTATGTTACTGCAAAATACTCATAGCCTATATTTTTTCCAAAGAACCATTATGAAGAAAATTGATCAATTCCTTCATGCTAATACCTGACTGCTTTCTAGTGATAGGGTTAGAAAATTTTATCTTCCTGGAAACATATAAAGGACAATAAGTTTAACAGAATATTATGTCTGCATTTGTTTATTGAAATAGAAAAGAGGACTTTTTAATGTTGTTATTAACTACGCTGTTTTTTCAGTACAGGTGGAGAGAACTAGCCATACAAAGCAAATACTTCCTTGCCACACAACAGCAGTATTTCTTCTTGGCAACAAGGGCCTCATGGGCTCTCCTTCCTTAGCCACAGATGTTGGCTGGAATGCACCTAATCTGCCTCTTATCCATGCCAAATATCATGACTTTCATTGAATTCCCACTGAGTACAGATTTTACAAAAGCAAGACCTACCAACCTCTTTGGGATTCACCATGGCAGCCAGACTTGCTTGATACTTTTAGGACTTGTTGACTATTCTGTCACTTGATTATTGTAGCTTCATGAGTCATATTCCAGCTTCAGTTAGAAACAAACCTGAAACTCTGAATTCCATTCATTTCACATTGACAGCAATGTAACAGAATTTGGCTTTGATATGATGGAAGAGGAACAAGTAGCAGTGCTTACATGTATCTTCAACACTGAAATATATGTATTTTTATGACAAAGTTTGTTTTTATTCTGTGCTTTAGAGCAACATATGAGGTTAAATTGTGCTATTTTCTCCAAAGGCCGTACCCAGCTGACATGATGTACCAGTAGAAGTAAGATCCTGGCATGACTGAAGTTGGCACAAAGATATTTACATTACTGCTCTTTGGAAACCTGTCTATCAAATTTGACTTATACCTGGGTGCAGCACACCTGTCTGAGGATGTAATATGTGGTAGGTGTTCTGCTCTGTATCTTGAGTGCCAGGCAGGGCATAGCATTGTTCAGATTTGAACCTTGTCACTGATTAATAGTTCTATTAGACACAAGTAATGTCCCTACACTTAAAGCAATTTAACATAATTAAATCATATTGCAGAATAGATAGTAGACATTATATCTGCCCTGAGATAAGTCTATGTATATGCACCTACTCATTAAGACACACACATGTTAAGCAGCAAATCAGCCCTAAATTCCATGGCCAGGTTTCACAGGGAGTGCAAGAGATTTATTTCAATTTATTTTCTTACTGAGGGAAGAAAAATTTGCCATTTATATATATATATAAAATTTATATATATATATATATATATATACTGTTTTGTTAGAATCATTTCAAAAGTGCTTCAGTGTGAAAATACAACTGGCTGTCTTGCTCATGTAGACTGAAGTCTTGGAGGGATCCTATTGAGACTAAGCGGATGTGCCCTCTGACATTTGCACAATATTGACAGAATTTATAGTCAATAGACTTTAAGTGGGTTACAGCCCCTAACCAAACTATCTTTGATTGCTGGCAGTAAGTATTTTTGGAAAATGACCTTCATGCAATCACAGAAAAATATAGGTTGAAAGGCATCCAGGGAGGCCTTCTAGCCCAACCCATCAGCACAAAGTATGGCCTAATTCAAAGTCAGAAACAATTTTAAACTCAAATAATAAATTATATGTTTTATTATATGTTTATATATTTTGTCCAGCCAAGTCCTGAGGATCTCCAGGAATGGAGATTTCAGAGTTTCTCCAGGGACCTGTTCCAGTGCAATAAACTTGTGTATGTTCAGCATAGATTTCTCTAAGGATGTTCACTCAGCCTTTCTCTATCATGGGTCATACTTCCCTCCCTGCATTTTTGCTACAAGACTCAGGACATTGGGAGACCTGCAAGCAGATCTTGCCAACAAAGACCAATAAAGATATTCATGATTGTACACATTCTCTTGTAGCTCTCAGAATCGCTTCATAAAGGGAGATACAAAAACAATAGGAAGGGAGGAGGCTTCCTTTTTTTTTTTTTTTTTAATTATTATTCATAATTCATAGTTCCTGTTTGGCATGGCTAAATAGTTCAATGTCTTCAACATTACTCAGCATAAACACTTGGCTCTGCATTGTTGTTCCTGGTTCAAAACAGAATTGTTAACATGAGAGATGAAATTATAGGCATCATAAATGTATCTTGGTTTAGTCTGGGTTACTGTACTAATGTTTATTTTAGACCATTTAGATTGCATTCATTTTGGTTTTAAGGAACCCTTGAGGGTAGAAAAAAAATAAAGTCTTGTACCCTACTATGCAGAAATATTAAATCCCAATTATATTTTTCACTGCTCAGATTCATTGGATGGAGGATAGAGCTCTCTTTTCTTGACACAATTGTGAAGGAACCACCTCTAGAGGACAGACTAAAATGAGCTGTTGGTGTAAGCCAGTGGGAAACAAAAATGTAATATACCAGAGAAGAGTGTCTCAAGTCTCTGACCTAATTTTGAGCTGAGCAGATTACACACCATTCACAGATCAAGGCTGTGCTGAAACAAACATTCTAGCCCTGAACATTGTATTTTTCAGAACTTAGTTTAATGAATTCTTTCACTATAGGGGCAACAAATAGTAATAGACGTGAGAATATGACTTCTTTTGCATTTCCCCATGCAAAGGAATTTTAAACTACCAAAAATATATATTACAAGCCAAATTTTATTCTGATGGAAATTGAAATGAATGAGTTAGGATCCTCTCCGAAAGGGACATGATAATCCAAAAGGTGACATTTTTCACTGCAGCAGCTCAGCACAGTAAACTATTGTGGTATGTACCACTGAGCTGAGAAAATGGCAAATTTTAGCAGGCTTTATCTCTAAAGCATAAGATGATTCACACGATTGGTAACTCAAAATGACAAATAATCAATCTAGTGTGCTTTCAAAATAAACTTGATAATGTGATTTCTCTAAAATTACATGGACATTTTAAATCTTACTAACAATATCTGTGAAGTTTAAGAACATTTTACAGGCCCTTCATTGAGATAAAAGCTGAATCTCAAGATTTTTTTTTAAATGTATGTTCCAAATTAATGTAGATTTTTCTTCAGCAGTAATGAACAAATCTACACTATATCAACCTAGTGAGCAAAATGGTTTAATTGCCTATGATATTTTCAGCTTTGTTGAAGGTGCTGAAACATTTCTCACAGAATCAAACTGAAGATAATGTCATGAACAACATGCAAGAAATCTACTCAGGTTTAGTTATCAGGGATATACATGTATGCAACAGAAAAAAGGAATAGCACAAACAGCAAATATTGAATCTCTGTGAGAGTACAGTTTGTCTCCTGGGACAAATGATCCATGTTGTTCCCAAAAGAGGAGGAAAAAAGAAATAAAAATCATTTCATTGCTGAATAAGAGAGGCTGCAGGATTTTGAAGAACACGTTCTTTATTTAAAAGCACAGTTCAACCTTTTTTTCTTGGTCCAACTCAATAATATTCCTATGGTGAGCTGAAGTGCTTTTCAAAAGCATAGTATGAAAAGGGTTGGAAAATAGAATTTTCAATAATAATTGATATTTCTCATCACTTCACAAAAAAAAAAAAAAAAAAACTGCCTCACACTGTAGAAAATTAAGAGGTTTGTTTTTCAAATGCAAAGATGTACTGGAGTTGCACTAAACAATATTTTCAGAATAGCAGCCTCCAGGGCTCTTGTTCAGGTAAGGAAATAAAATTTAAAAAGAAATAGAATGGTAAAGATATTTCCAGAGATAGGAAATCTCGGGATAATAGGACATGAAACCACCAATGTTCTGTTCCTCAATTTCAAGCAGTGACAGATTATTATTTTTTTCTATTAGAGTGTAAAAATAACATAAATTTCTTATCTATCCTTAAGGAACTGAAAAAAAACCTTCTATGTCAATGTGGTTATCTTTGGACAGCCAGATCAGATTGCCTGGGAGGCCAAAGGGATTATACAGCATGGGAAAATCTCACTTAACTTGTTGAAATCTCAGAGATTACTAAAAACATGATGTTGGGTTTTACTTCGGTTTTATCACTGAGAAGTCTTTGTCACACATGACAAAGTTTTAGCAAGCACGTTGACTTCATTTTAGTTTATTTTCAGGCAGGTATCAGAACACGACAAAACTGAACATTAACATGTTTTGGGAAGAATCAGATATTTTAATAAATTGCAGTTTGGATTGTTGAGGGTGCTCTCAGGAGGGACCTGAAATACCAAGCCACAGTATTACATGGCTTGATATGGAATACCTATTAAAGGTAACACCTTTAGAAAATTCAGTAGGTATACATTTTATTATAGAAGCAATAGAGGAGCAGTTGAAAGCAAATCAATCTCTTTAGCAGCATGCAATAGTTAATGGGCTACAAGATTTATTTTTTGACATAGTAGAATTATTCTCACATTTCTGAGAGTATGCAGGGTCTACAATTCACAGCATAACAGCTGTTACATTTTTTTTTAATAGACTTTCATCCTCCTAACATATGAATCGTCTCCAGGAGATCTTTAAAACTGGTATGACTCATACTCTTAATGGGCAAAAATATTTCAATAATGTAATTGTTTCAAAGTTTTATTTTAAATGGAAAAACTCTCATGGACACATCAAGGAGAACACGGTAACAATCAGGACCTTCAGCTCATATTTCAGTTCTTTATTACGTATTTTGCCTTCTCAATAATTGTATTTTCCAGAGAATATGTCATGGAGTTCATATTATCATCATGTGAATCTATTCAATGAACAACTATTTTGTTGATACAACCTCCACCCAAGCAGTTTTTGTTTGTTTGTTCATTTTTAAGTACCCCACTCTTTTCTCATCCTTGACCTTCTGGAAAAAGCATGTGCATTTCTAGCCTCTGAAAATATTGGAAGGAAGATGGGATGGTTAAAAGCAGTGGTGAATGACTGTAAGAACCCTTGGCTAGCTCTGCCATTGACTTTTTTGACAAATCACTCTATTCATTTGTGTGTCAATTTCTCATTTACCAAGTGGAAACAATGATCTTTGTTGTCCCTTTCCTATTTTTTCATTTTCTTTCACACTGTAATCCTCTTCAGGTAAGAAGCTACTATTTGCAACGTGTATGTACAGAGCCTAAAATCTCCAATTCAGAATACAACTCATGACTATGGGTTGCATTTGTGTTCAAATTAACATTTTCAAGCAGATGCTTAGAAAGATTTTTTTCTTTTTCTCAGATGGAAATCAGTGCAAATCACCACCATGCCAGTTCTCATCTTCCTGCTGTGTACTTGCCTTTATTAAGGATAAACCTGGCTCTTGAGCGCTTCACCAATTCTCTAGTGGATTTCCACAAATACCAACTCCATCTAAACAATGGATTAATTAACACAGCTCTTTGATTCAAAATGTCATGTATGAAAAATAGATGGTCACTCCATGTGTTCCATTCCTGCTATTCTGATGCAAAATATGTGACAGAAAATAATCAGATGCTGTTTGCAAGAGTATCCAAAGAGTTTGATAATGATAATTAGGGAGAGAATCAGTGTAGGATAGTAGAAGAAAGCACAATAATAGCAATGCTCAGTGTTATCCAGACAAGGAAACAGAAGTATTGCACACTTCATTGATCTTGAATTACATAAAAAAGTATCCACGTTAATCTCCATTTGGACAGCAATATTAAAAGATAGGACTGTAGACAATATCTAGTATGAAACCAATCCTGCATGCAGAAAGATCCCAACACACCTATGCTCACACCTGTTTCATTTTCAGTCCACAGAAGTATAGGAAAGCAATGCTGAGTAAACTCATGAAAGCTACTAATTCGGGCTGACCCTCTGCCATTTGGCAGAGTTTTGGTCCAACCCTGAATTTCAGAGATACTGGTATCACTCCAAACAGAGCCCTCAAGTTCTAAACCTGGCTTTCTATTCCTGGGGTTTCAGTACCCTAGTATTTTCCAATCTGTGCACACTAATTAATTATTTGTTTCCATTTTCAATCTCTGAAGCTGCCGATAGGCTGAAGGGTTTCAGCAGATAACTAAGCTGTAATCATATTTGCCACAGACAGAAGTGCCCAAGCAGTCCTTACATTAACATAATTTCCTCAGATGACGACTAGAATTCATCTACATTAGCCTCTCACAACTGTTTGTTAGTAGGAATTGAACACTCTCCAGAGCCTCCTCCATTCTGTGTGTTGGCTCCTACAGTTCCTAATGCTACTGCCCAAATGAATAAGCTCTACTTTTTGCTGACTTTTCATCTGCAGGGCTATCACACAAACAATACATGTTAAATGTCTTACAGAGCTAAATTATCTAAATATAGAAATTAGTACAGAACAGCATAAGGCAAAATGAAGAATTAAACATGATTAAACTGGATAGATACATTTTACTAAGAAGTTTGGAAACAAATTAAAGATTGAAAAGTCATTTGTAAATAGCAGTGATGTTCCAGACCTTGTAAGCACTGTGGCAAGACAAAAGACCATCAAACAGATCAGAGATGACAGAAAAGAGTAAAAACATTTATATAGGACTGAAGGGACTTGAAGCGAAGTGTCATTCCATAGAACACACCATGAAATGTTTGCACTTCCTTATGTGGATGAGAAAAAGAGAAGGCAAGCGTAGAGTTACAGGAAGATTGCAAAATACTGATGTCTGAAAGTTCAACCATCAACTACAATAACGTTAAAGTCCAGGGAGGATGAGAAATCTTCAGTGTCATTTCTTGGATACTGTACAATACTACACCATTTCCTAACTGACTAATTCACAAATGTAACTAAACAGAGGAGAGAATTAAAACATACATAAACCTGAAGAAAATATGTAGAAGGGAAAATGTTCACTCTTACTGTTTCAATTGGTAAACAGCTCACTATCACTGTACTTCCAAAATACTTTAATTTCTAGTTTACTCCCTCCCTTCGGATGGATTTCCATTTCTTATTTTAACTTCTTTCTTACTACTAAGAGAAATGTGATATCCTGGATTTGGAGGAAAAAAAGCACAGACATTTGTTGAGATTAAACTATATGAATAACATAGAATGCAGATGCAGGAGAACATACCAAATTAATGACAAAAAAAGCATATCTCATAGTATGCTTTTGTAGCAATGCAATATCATAAACACAACTGGAAAGTGAGTCTCACAGACTCGACGTATGATTCCAATCTTTATTTGTCCTTTTACAAATTAAATGCAGCTAGGGCATACAGTAACACACAGCTCAGATGTAGAAAAGATCTTACAAGAAGAGGGATAATATTTATTGCTACTTCACCAAGTGATAAGACAAGGGGAAATGGCTTCAAGTTGCGCCAGGGCTGGGGGTTAGGTTGGATATTAGAAGAAATTTCGTTACTGAACAGATGCGGCATTTTTAGAACACACTGCCCAGGGAAGTCACCGTCCTTGGAGGTCTTTAAGAAAAGTGTAGATTTAGAACTTAGTAGCATGGTGGGATGGACTTGTCAGTACTAGGTTAAAGGTTGGACTAGATGATCTTGGAGGTCTTTTCCAACCTGAATGATCTGATGATTCACTCTTTCAAAAGCGCTAGGTTTGCATGACAGAGGTCTTGGAAGTCAGTTCTCTCCCCAAAAACTGAGACCTTTCAAACTTTGGTGTGACTAACAGTTACACCTCAGAGGGCTGTATTTATCTTCACTTTGTATCTTCCAGCATTTCTGATGATTCTTACAGGGAATCAGTTTGCATATGGAGCTGTATAAAATAGCAAAAATGGTGAGTCTGGACATTTTCAAGGCCACCGTATCAATTGGTCAGTTAACGTGAGCAACTAGAGTGCTTTGATGCCCCAAAGGGGAAAAAAAAAAAAAAAAAAAAAAAAAAAAAGCAGTAACAGAATGAACGCAGCACCATGTTTCAGGGTGTTTTATGCATCCATTCAGCTTTGGTAAAGAACGAAGTTTGTGAAAAGCAGTGGGTACACCTCATTTCATACAAAACAGTTACTGCAAGTGATGTATTTCTGCTGCACTAAAAATATCTCCATGGGAGATAAGAGAGGTGCTAGAACAACCAGATGGCCCTTGCTTATATTTATAACATTCATGTCTGGTGATAAACTATATGAAACATACTAAAAGACTAAGAAATGCTTGCAATATAGTAAGGAATAAAAGTTTAAAAGTAATTGTTTAAATTTGTAAAGTGATTTCAGCTTATAATTTAAGAGATTATCATAGACAGTCTAGAAGGTGTTTGTAACCTGCAGAACGCTAGGCTCATGTAAACAGAAATGAGCCAAACTCAGACCCTCATTCTAGGTATATTCATAATCACACATAACCAGTGCCATAAAATAGCTCCTAAATTAGAAAAGGATAATGTTTTTCAGAATCAAGGTTTATTCAGGACCACTTGCCCTCTGGTGCACCTAAGAAAAATATTATGTTTAAGTTTACCAAATAAAATCTCTCTTTGAGTCTTGGTATTGCTCCTACAGTGCTTAAGGTACTTGGTTCACATGCTGTGAGGTTTTCTTTGTTTATCCTTCTACCATCTGGGTAATTAGCACACATAAACCCCATTAAAAACAAAAAGTTCTTCAGGTTCACTTATGAACTAAAAATAGTAAATACCAACATCAGATCTTGCTGAAGGGATCCCAATCCTTATCCAAGGCAGACGGACTTTTTGTCCCTCATTAGCACCACTTCCCTTTGGAGTAAAGAAGTAACTCTTGTGAACCGCTTTGTCTTTAAAACAGTAGTACCAATAATCAATTTGACTAAATCAATAATACCTGTAAGGCAAGTATATACATCTGAGTCTGTTACCCTTTCCTTGCCATGAGAACTCCAGCCAAAAGAATGATTAAACTCATTGGAAACTAAGGTCAGATAAACCACACCCTAACAAGTGCCTTGTTTTCTTACATTTGATCTAAAAATCTCTGGATGACCACAGCACAGACTGGGAGGGGGGCAATCTGCTGTTGGTGGTCAGACCAGTGCCACAGAGGGAAACCACACAACCTCCCACGTCTTGCCTGGAATTCCTCAGGTTATAGCCATCACTGTCTGACAGTGGAGTCCCATTTCTGCTTCTAGATGTGTGACTTCCAACAAAATGACTCTGCTACACCTCAGTGAAACAGAGGCAGTGACATGACTGCTTCAGACCACTAAGGTTCAGTCGATCTCCATTAGTGTCCTCATTTCCACCCTTTTTCTTTTCTCTTCTCATTTTCCACAACACTGCAGTTCACTCCTCACCCCTTCAAACTCTGCCTCACCTCCTTCACTCCTGCTTTCGTTTGGGCTAAACTTGCTGCTCCCTTCGCGGGCCCCATGTCAGCAGGAGAGCCCCCGACTCCCATTCTTGCAGCTCCTGCTTCTCCTTCTACCTGCTCAGACTGATGTCAGCTGCCACCTCTGAACTTCTCCCTTCACTCCAGGCTCAGAATTCAGCTTAAAATCCAACTCGGGCGCTTCACTCGAAGCAGCCCTCTCCAAAATCCTCCCTGAGCCATTCCCGACCCAGCTCAACACCATCGCTCTCCCTCTGCCCTTCACCGCTGCCACCTGTCAAGGAACCCTCACGACTCCGCTCCCGTGTGCCACCAGCTGATCTGGGCAGCCGGAGCCTTTTAATTCTGCCTCGTCTGAGCAGAGGGGCTCGCTTGAGGGCAGCCCCCGAAGGGTCCCAACCCGTGCGCCTCTCCCCGCCGCCTCCCCTCAGGCCTCGGCCGGCAGGAGGAAGCGCGGCGCCTCCCGCCCGGGGCCACCGCCGGGAAGCGCCGGGGGCCCGGCGGCCGCCACCCTCCCGCTCCGGGCGCTGGGCGGGCGGCGGCGGCTCCGCTCCGCCCCGCTGCGGGGGCCGCCCGCGCCGGCAGAGGCGGCTCCGTTCGCCGCTGTGACGCCGGCGGCGCTGGAACACCTGGAGGGGCGGCGGCGGTGCCTCCGGCTCGGCCCTGCCCTGCCCTCCGCTGCTCGGCCGCGGGCAAGGTGAGTGCCGGGAGCGGGGACCCGTGCCGGAGCCCGGGCGGGGGGAGCGGGCTCCGCTCCGCCGGCGGCTGCCGCGGCCGGGCTCGGGCAGCGGCGGGGCCGCGGGTGGGGGGAAGGAGGCGGCGCGGCCGGCGGGCCCGAGGCGCCCGGTGCCTGGCAGGGCTCGGAGGGGCCTCCGGGGGGTGAAACGGGAGAGGCGCAAGATGGCATCTGCCCGGCCTCGCCGCCCTTCCCTCCCTCCTGCCGGCGGCTGTCTCGCCATGATTGCTGCACGCATCCGCTGCTGCCGGCCGGCCGGGCTCCCTCCCTCCCTCCCGGGCATCCTCTCTGGCCGCGGGCCCGCAGGGAGCGGGGAGGAGGGGGGAGGGCGGCCCCGCCGGGCCCTCACCTGCCGGCCGGCCGCGGCGGGCCCTCGTGCCTCGTACGAGCTGCCGAGGCGAACGAAATGGGAATTAAAAGGAAAATATATATATATACGTGCTTCTGGTTCTACACCTCTATTTTGGAAAAGGTTGATCTTGGTAATCGGATTTGACCTGCATCCATCTATACCTGGCTCCCGAGTGTTGGTCACCGGGTGCATTGTTCTGGAAGATAGAGAAGGAAGAAAGAGCGCTACTCGCAGTGGTAGCGCTTAGTAGGAGGAAAGGATGAAGGGCACTGTGCTCTTTTATTGCCAGCGCTGTGTACACGTTCAGCACCAAATGTAAATAATCTCCTGTTCCGTGGTGCTGTGCCCTGTGCTGGCACCCCAAGGTCCTGCATGGATCCTCCTCAAGCACGCCTTCAGTTCACCTTGGGGGATCCAGGTTTAGTTCCTAAACGTGGAACCGTACCAGATAATCTTAGGGATACATCAATTGTCCCCCTGCCCCCAAGTTACACCATGGATGTTCTGGAAGGTTGGCGTTGGCGTTTCCTTCTGTTTGGCACTCTACCCACACGCCCTGCTTTAAACCAAGGCAGTAGTTTATTTCTGGGAAGCACCTGTTTGTTTTTTGTTTTGTTTTGCTTGCGTTTCATTCTGTTATCCTCCTCCTTTCAGTTTTGGGATGATCAAAGGGTTTTATTTAATTTGGGTCTCAGAAGATGACTGTGACCCTTGTTCTTGAGCAAACTTCTTGGGAGTGAGCTGCTCACGTCTAGCAAGTACATTGTTGAAAAGAAAAATGTATGTTTGGTTGCTTTGCCAAGTGTTGAGCAGAGAAAATGGTAGGCAGAGTTTTGGAGTCTGTAGTGTGGGTGGCTTTGTGTATGGACTTTCACCTATTTTTTGTTGTTTTTTTTTTTCCTGGCAACCAGCTCATTTTTCAACTCTGTCCGTGCAGGGTTCCCAAGGAGTGAGTAGAAGTGTTGCTTGTTAGTGCTGTCTTCCTGGCAGTGATCAAGGAGTTGCACTTCTTGATGGTGCTTAGCTTGAAGTCTGGGAACAACATCTCATTGTCATTGGGACAGTAGCATTTTGAATGAGCTATTCAAATAGCATAGCCTGTTGGTTTAACCTGAGTGACTTTATGATTTAAGATTTGTATTAATACCACCGCAAAAGGAATTTAGTGTAAAGCCACGGAGGTCTCTGGTGTAGTAAACTGCCGTAACTGGTAAAACCAGTCAGGTTTTTCCCATAGCAATTTCTCCTAGAAGATGGTGTGGCAGTTAAATGCTGCCAAACCTTGGTCTAAAGTTCCCCTACTGTTTAAACTTCATGAGTGAAACATGGTTACTTCCAGAATGGTTTGAACAACAATAAAGTCAAAAGTTAGATGCTGGCAATTGGAATTTGCTTCTTAATTGAGAAAGGATTGGTTTTAGGTAAAGGTGATTTTCTCCATTCTTTTATGAGAGCTAAGATTTAAATAGACATACAGCTGAAGGTTGTAAGTTCAAAAATCAGTTATGACTGTATAGAAGGGAAGAGTTCTTGAACTTTTTATTTACTTACTTTTGACAAGATTTTTACCATTGTTGGAGTGAGGTAAGGAGTCACGTAGTGCAAAGTAAAATTCCTGCTGAACCCCATTGCAGGGCTTAGTAAAGTCTCAAGCCAACCAGTCTTGCCTGTTCTGCTGTGTACACTTTACAGGGCTGCTAAATTGTTCTGATGAATTCTCAAGTAACCTTTTCTGGAAAAGCTGAATAATAATAGCTCTTTTCGCTCTTAAGCTAGTGTTGAAAGCTGTTGGTATGAGTTGGCAGAAAAATGTGCTAATATCTCAGCTAACAGTAAATGTCTAGAAATGTCCTCAAAGACTCTTAATACTCTTTTTCAAAATCTTCTCCAAGTGTTGCTCTGAAGCAGTTGGTTCTTCAGGATGTTTTGCCATTGCTCAACCGTAAAATCTTTCTAAAGACAAAATTATACCACATGATAGAGAAGCATTAAAAATACAAAAGCCCGGAGAGTGAAGAATGTTAAACAAAGAGCCAAGCAGTCAGGAACAGTAGAAACCTTTGACCTTTTATGTGTTGCTAGTAATAGTCTCACAGTAGCTTTTCCTGCGGCTATTGTTAGCCGTGGCAAAACGAGGGGCATTTTGGCCGGTTATGCAATCACTTACGTCAACCTTGGGAACTGCCTGTTCCAAGTCACTGAAACAGTGCTCAGGTCTGTCATGCGAGCAGCTTCATAGGGATCACCGCTGCTCAGGGAACAGTCGGCTGGTGTGCCAGGGTCTGAGAAGTTCCTGCTTCTGTGGCTGAGGAGCAGAGGTTGCGTGTGGACTGTGCATCTATCGAGAATATGCAGCCTGTATTGATCGCGTTGACTCAATGTGCAGTGAAAGAAGATCACCCTGTATTGCTGTTGCTGTGCATGCTAAAACTGTTTCGTTAATCAAATTTCTTACCCATGGATGTGAAATGATCTCCTGAGGGATTCTAGAGAAAATTATTTTCCCTGTTCTCTCCCCCTGCATTGTTCCCCCTCAGGTATGACAGCATTGCTTCCTGGCTTCTGCACAGATGAGAAGGGAGGCAGACTCTTGAGTGTTGACTGTGTCAACAAATAGGGTATCAAAATAAGAGAGAGATTGGTTTGAACTTTATAACCATGTTTATAAACCACATTTATGACAACATAAATGTGAAAATGATTTCATGAGTATTTGTACATCCACTGCTTTTTTCATCCATTCTGCAAGGGGAAGGGTTCCTAAGATTAAGACTAGACTGATTACGGATAAAAAGTGTCACACAAACCATCTTCCTATTGTCTTTTATAATCTGTGCACAGCAGGTGTTCCATATGGCACTTTCCTTAATAGTATTTGGCTACTAAGTTTAAAAATACCATTTTGAAGCTGGAAGAACAAATGTGTATTACAAAACAATTTGATAGTCATTTCGGAGAAATGAAGCGAGTCTGCATTTAGAGTGAAATTAAATCCTGGATTGTATATATCTCCAGTTTTGCTCATTTGCAGAGAGAGATTAGACCCATCACTCAACTTCTTTTGTAAGATAGATACAGTACTTATTTACAATACCTATTCCTTCCTAAGGACATTTGCTTGGTGTTCTTCACATATATAAATGGAAAACTAGTAGCTGAGTGAAAGCTGTTACATAAGGACAAACTAATACTATGTGCTGTTCTTAAATTATTTCACAGTCACCTGCTGAAAAGTCAGTATTACATGAAAAAGCAGCCTAAAATTAGTTTTGCCTGTGTTCAAATACGTGTCTTTGTGTATATAAATAGTGAAGTTCTGCATGCAGTTTATTGAGAAAGGACTATCATTTGCTTGTTAATCTGCCTACTGTGAGTTTACCAGCATTTATTTGAAATATTTTGTTCTGGGACTACATGTACTGTGTTATGACTACATGTTCCATTCCCATCAGTGGTCTTGAGATAAACCACTGTTTTTAAGAATTTGTAATTCAGCCGTTTGAAAAACAGCTCAGTTTCATTTCAGTATATTTTATGTTCTCGAAGGACAAGATCACTTTGCCTTTAAGTTTATCACTTTGGGATAATTTGGCAGGCATATAGTACCCAATATACACCAAATTGTTTTTTGAAGAGGAATACTAACAGCTGATTTCATCCTTGTACTTGCATGGGAGCAAAAATAGTTTTTAAAAAAACTTGATGACATAGTGCCAAATTTCCACATCTTCATGTTGGCTAAAACTTAACCTCTAGCAACTCAGATATTGAAAACTGGTGCAGCCCAGATGGAATTATACTCAAGTTCTGGGTGTAAGTGTATAGTAAACTTCTATTGTGCAAATTTGCTGTATTTATCTGTCACTGCCCTTCTATTAACTTGTACACAGTGGGAATAGAAAAATAAAAGACTCAAAATGATAATAAAAGAAATGGGACCTTGGCTATCATCCTCTGTTTTGACTGCATCAGAAAATTAAGCAATTTCCTATGTTAATTGTGTATTCTGCAGTAATTATTCCACACTAGAAACATAATAATTGCTTTTGGAATAAAGCAGCTCGTACAGTACTCTCTGCAGTAGCTATTGGTCATCTGCCCTGTGAAGAGAGTATTAACAATGAGTTTAAAACCGAGTGAAAGACAGATCATTTTATACTTAATGACAATAGCGCTGCTCATTTTGTTGGGTGTTCTGTTTGCAGACAGGTCCCTAGTTAATGCTACTAAACGCCAGAAAGAACACCCCAAGCCTCCAGATTTCTTCATACCTTGTACGTAGTTTCTAATAGTGCAAGTCTTTAATCACACGATTTTAGTCATTCAAGATACCTGCTTTTATTGCTGTGCCTTGTTCTCCCTGCAATTGATCAGCCTGAAAAAGAAGGCAAAGAAAGTGTGATATTGGCTCAAACTTGAAAACAGACTCCAATTTCTCTGATACTTTTGTTTTCAGTTCACTGTTGTTGGTTCATTTTCCTTTGCATGTCTAGTTTTGTTGTTAGTGTTTCTTTTCTTGATGCTTTAAAGGATCAAGACAAACAAATAAATGGAATGGAATAAATGAAGTTTTTTGCTGGGATCTTTCATAAACCTTGATAGACCAGCAAACCTTCTGTTGGCTGCCTTTGCAGAGGCTTAGTTTTGAGAGAGTTGTATTGTAATTCGGGCACCACAGTTAGATGACTGGGACCAAACAGCACAAACTTCTTTCCCTCTCAGTACCCACCCAGGAGTATGGAAACTGGGAAAGAGATCCCCTCGCTGTGTAATCTTCCCATGTTTCTGTTAAAATTGCATGAAACGTCTTTGTAGATGTCAGCTCTTGAAATAGGTTGAAAGAGTCATTTTGTTGATGCATCTTCTCCCCTCGTAAGACTGCAATATTTCTACTCCTGGGAAGTTGTGGGTAACATTTAACATCTGTCTTGGGACCAGGGAATAGACAAAAAGTTGTGGTGGATGGAAGGAACTGGTAATGCAGCGCTTTCACAACAATTTTTAAACTTTTTCAATTAATAAGTAAGTGCATCAGTGTGTAGTCTAACAATGAAAATATGGATATGAAGCTAAGCATGGATGATTCAGCAGGATTAGAACAGCAGTGATGAGCTTTAGAGGAAAAATTAATTCTTGTCATTTGTCATATCAACGTAAACTCTAGATTCGTTTTATCTGGATTACAGCAGCACCTATTCATGGAGTTAGATTAGGCATTATACTTGTAAGTCTATGTATAACTGTGATGTCAAGTGCCTATATAGACCCTGGCTTTGGTTTTCACTCTTGCGTTTGACAATGTGGATAATTCAGATCAATAGACTGCTCTATTCACTTTTGCTTGTGAAAGGCAAAATGAAACGTGGTTTGAAGCCCTGACTCATTGGGTCTGCATGTTTGTAGAAAGACCATAGGAGATATAACTGTGCCTTGCTTGATCTTCCTCTTGCAGTGAGACTGCTTCTTGCTTTGGAGACCCATTTACTTGATTCAGTTTGATCACAGCTTTCTGGCAGTAGAGGAGAGGAGAGAGGTTGTCAGGCAAGAGCTGTTAAAGAGGCACAGATGGCATTGATTCCCTCACCTAAGCACATCACAGATTTTCCTCCCATCAAAGTACTTTACATAAATGAAATTATCACTGTTTTACAGATAGAGATCTTTAAAATTCTTTTTTTTGTTGTTGTTATCTAGTACCAATGTAGTGTTACTGTATTAAGTTTCTTGGAGAATTACTGATTTAATAAAAACATTTAAGTGAATCAACTGCAGTGCATGATTCTGCCATTTTTTGTAGTTATAAGTTGTGGCGTTTTTAAGGTGAAGAGAGTTTGAGGACTTTCCAACCATGTTAGCTGCTTTGAAAGGACAGTAAACTGAGATGATAGTGCTAACTATCAGTGAAAATGCAAATCCATCTGTCTTTTTTGATAAACACATTACTTTCCCATCAGACTTGCTGAATTCTGCTCTGCCTCTCATTCTGTTCCCTTTTGTTGCTTCTGAATGCATCTCAGAAGAATTCAATTTACTACTTTCCTATGTAACTATGGTAGGTCATCTTTGGATGCTACATTTTATCTTCAGCATCTATAAAAGCTTTGCAAGGATTTTGGCTTACCTCATCGTTCTAAGATGTGATTGGATCAACAGTTTGTTTTAGATATAATTTCCATGGATGAAAGATTCTTGTTTGCCAAGTCCTGCTTTCTTCTATGGGATCTGCTGGCTACTCGTATTAGTGTAATGCTCAGTCAACAACAGATACTTGAATGAGAGGAAAATAAATATTTATTATTTTTTTTCCAGTAACTAGGAGGGCATTAAGATCAGAATTTCACTCTGCTACATGACACTTGTTATTTTTCTTTTCCAATGAACATTAAATATATCCGAGTGACATTAATACACAGATAATGTTGTTCAGCTCTTGGGAAACCAGACAACTTATGCTGCAACAACCTATAATATAATAAAGCTAAAAAAGAGGAGCAAGGAAGTATGAACGTCATACAGAGGATGAGCTGGAAGGAAAGCCTAGGGAAAACTCTTTCCAGAGTTTTAATCATTCAAAACACCAAGCTAGCATTTTCCTTGTTTGCACAGGAGGATGTTGATGGTGTATTCAAATGGTTTTGGAGGGGTGCAGAGAATTAGAGGATTTTCTGTAGTCGAGTGGAGTAGAGATGCATTGGCTAATGAAGATATTCTCTATCAAGCCTCCTTCGAGCATCATGGCTACTAAAAGTTCCTGATATGAAAGCAGGGTGAATCAGTATGCCAGAAATATTATCAGGTCCTGTAGCATTCCAGCTATTATGCGTACTTGTGGAAATAATTTGTGGATAAGTAGCCCACAAACCAGATAAACTGCCACAGATGCGAAGGTGCCCTAGCTGGCCATGTGCAGGGCCATCTTGGTTCCAGCATGTCTTGTTAGCTCTGGCAGAGCGCTGATGAGTGCAGCTGTCCTCCTCCTGAAGCCAAACTGAGTTGTGAAACACTGGTTGTATTTCAGGGTCCAGGCCAATGACTGTGCCAGACCTGAGCTGGTTGCATGTAGTCCTGTCTGGTATCTGTCTGCACACGGGGAGGTTTGTCAAACGTGGTGCTGAGGCTTCTCAGCTGCTTCTCAGAGGGCCAGACAGGGATTTCCAGGGGGACAGCAGAGCTAATGGGCCCAGCTGGTGCCACGTGGAAATGGATATCTTAGCACTGTGATCCTTGTCTTCCAGGTAGGCTTGTTATGATAGGGCCAGCTCAGGTTTAAAGCTGAAACTGAGGTAGCATCTGTCTCAAAACATTGGAAAGCACGTGGAGAATTAGCAGCGTGTGGACATACCCAGACAACTTCAGATCCACTGCTACACAGCTATAACCATGGGTTTGTGTACAGTCAGCTGTAGCGTGACGCTGTTTTCCCTAACAGGCTCCACAGCACCTATGTTTGCTGTCTCTTTTTTTTTTTTTTCCATATTATCTAGATTATCCCTACCTTTTGTTAGTCAAGATAAAGGCTTATGATAAAGAATGACGCAACATGCACAAGTGATCTCTATGACAAAGCTAATGGAAACTTTCTGATAGAAATGTTTTCCAGTGAGGTGGTGGATGCTATTTTTTTTTTTCAGTCAGTGTCAGTGTAATATTATTTCTTGAAACATCTTTTAGTCTTAATACATTGGGAGGAAAAAGGGAACAGGAAAAAAATAATCCTTTCACATCAACTCTGGCAAATTAAGCTTAGTTTTATATGTAAAATTCTATGATAAAAGGTTAATTTTAAGTTTGACTGCAGTTTTCAGGTCAGGTATTGGTGGGCTTCAGTCAGTGTCATGTGTTTTCTATTGTAGTCAGCTCTGGCAAAGAGCAACTCTTGTTACTTCTGTTCAGGATATTCGGGCGTTATTCTTTGAAAGCATAAGAGTTCAAAACCTAAAGTAGTTGAAGGTTGTGTGCTCATTCATGTCTTTCTGCAGCCTCAGGGTCTGCCTTTCCTGACTGTGGGGTTGCTTTGTTATGTGGTTATGAAGTTTCCTTTTAATTCCTTGATACTTCGTTGGCCTGTTTCCAGTCCCTGTTTATTAGCATCTCTCACTTTTTGTGGCTAGACTTACGACTTTGGGTTTTCTTTTTAAAAAAAAAAAAAAAAAAAAAAAAGCTCACTGCTTTCAGCTGTGCCAGATGCTTTCAATAATCTCCTTTGTTACAGCTGAACCAATATCTTAACCCTCTTTTGTTCCCGGACTTGGAATAGGCAGTAGTAGCACGTGAAGTTAGAGACTATTCCAAAAATAAAAAAATTATGGCCCTTTTAAATGACTACAGGAACAATTCACGCTGTGTGTGTAGTGGTATCTGAAGAAATGAAAAATGTTAATCTTCAAAGTTTTGGATGTGAATGAAAATAATACAACTAAAAGCTTAATGTGTTGTAGGTAACTCTTTGAAGGCAAACATTCAGTACTGTTTTTGTATGTGTGTCACCAGTGGTCATGGTACAATGTCATTCCACTGTCCGTTTACAGCATGTTTTTAAGGAAAGTTTTATGCATTAAACCAAAAGTAGCAGCGAACTGTTGCTCACCAGTCTAATATTTTACATTGTACAAGTTGTCACAGAATCACATAGGTATCACAAGAACCTGTAAGGTTTCTGTGGGACACCATGACAAAGGCATTGCTAACATCAGCATGCAACATCCCCTGCTCTCCCTTCACTCACTCACCAGAGGCAGTCACCTCATTGAAGGCAGTCAGCTTAGGAGTGACTTAAATCCATGTAGATCTATGCTGGCTGTTCCGTCTTTCCTTCTCTTCTTTCATGGGGCTGGGAATAGTTTCCAGGAAGGACTTCTCCAAGATCTTTCTAGGAACTGAAGTGAGGCTGATGGGCCTGAAGTTTTCCTGATGCTCTTTTCTGTGCTTCTTGAAGATAGGTGTGATGTTTGTCTCACTCGAGGCATCTCCTCTGATCAACATAACCTCCAAGACAACAGGGAGAACATCCAAACAATTATATCAGCCAGCTCCCTCAGCACCCGCAGATCCATCTTATCTGGTTTCTTGAATCTGTGTACATCCCAGTGGCCTACATACCTCTTGACTGAGTCTTTCTCTAGTGTGGTTAATGCTTCATACCCCCAGACCCTGACCAGTAGGCTTTGAGAACTAGAATGCTGAAGGGCAGATCTCCCACTGAAAAACACAGCAAAAATACAAGTCTGCCTTTCCATATTCTCTGTCACAGTGGGCCTGTGCCTTCTGTAGCCTTTCTTCTGGTGCCACTATCTTTATAGAGCCGTTCTTGTTGCTCTTTGTATCCGGTCCTAGTTTCAACTCCAGAGCACAGCTTTGGCTTTCCTAACTCCATCCCTACATACTCTGGTAATACTTCTGTATTCTCTTGAGTAACCTGACCATGCCTCTGTCCCTACGCGTTTGTTTTGCATTTGAGTTCAGTCACAAATCCATCAATGCTGGCTTTCTGCCATAGATGCTCAGCTTTCTGTGCATTGAAATGGGGAGGTCATGTTCTTTGAGGAAGCTGATTTCAAAGATCACACAGGTGTCCTGAACTGAAAGACCAGTTTAGGATAAACATAATTAGTAAGACTGTGTTTCTTAAAAGAAAATCCTAAAATCAAAAGCTAAAAATTAATACATTTGCTGTTGCTCTCAGATACAAACATGAGAAGTCCTTTAATAGCACATCTGCTACATCTAGCTGAAGTAAGTATTCCTATATTACATTTCCCTCTACCCTTGATTCTGATTTTAATGTCTACATTAATAAATACTGTTTCCATTTCAGTCGAGCTTAACTATAATGCTGAAACATGAAATGTAAATTAGTATACAGTACTATAAATATCACACAAGTGTATCTAACTTGAAACAAGTTCTGTGTGAATGGAATCATTTAGGGTACCACTGAAACCAGTGGGACCCAAACTGAGTGCACTTTTGTGGTCTAAATTAACAGCTAAAAATGGCATAATAGTAGTGGGCATTCAGGTTTTTCAGAGCATTCTCAGTCAGTAAGAAAGGTGAAACTCATCTGGGACTTCAGAGGCATAACTGGTTTCATTATGAAAGTTCTTTGAACAGCATCTGGAATGAATGGGATCCAGGAACTCTTCATGATGGAAATTGCAGGTGATATGGCTTTTGCCAACGCTTATGGTACCTTATTCTTTTCAAGCAACCACAGTTCTGTTTATTCAGTGCCAGTGCTCACTGAGCCGTCTTTGTACAACCTGAATTCTCATTTAGGACCAAAAGCTAATTCCGTATGGGTAATAAAAGGGGTCCAGGGACTAAGCTTGAGCACTGGGCTGTTTCTTGTTCCTGCTGTTTAATTGCTGTAATCTCCCTAGAGTGGTTTTTGTCTATACCACCTACAGTTCCCTGGGACCCTCTGTTTCTTGGCATGTTCTGGGGGATATGGCATGCCAGGAGGCATATCCAGTAGACAATATGGGTAAGATTCCAATTCTGTTTCCTTCCACCCTATAAAGCCATACAGCACTATCTCAGTAGCCTTTTGGCCTCAAACACCTCATGTGCCTTCATGTCACACAGCAGGGCCAGGAGAGCATACCCTCATTTTCATACCATGAAAACACTATCCGAATAACTGTGACACAGTCCTCACAGGTGCTCTGAATTAAAAAAAAAAACAAACAAACAAACAAAAAAAACACACAAAGAGTATCCTGTGGGCATGGGGGGGGGGGGGCACTATGTAGATCTCAAAGGAGTATAACTAAGAAGACCCCAGAGTCAATTATAGGAAAAAAGAATGTGAGCTATGCATGTAAGATGAGAACTCTATGTCACCATGACCCTTATGTCTTCTTTTTTTAGGGACGTTGGTTTCCAGGAGAGTCAGGTGAACGTGTACAGAGTTTAAGGTCAGTGCCTAAGACCTGTTCCCCTTGCTGAGCTACACTTTGTTCCACATAATACACATTATTTCACCTAGATGGGCTGTTCTTTGCTTCCTGTCAAGCCAAGCATGCTGCTCAATAACTGAGTCATGGATGTGCATACAAGCCAAATCCTGTGTTCTTATCTCTCGCACACACCCACTGTTGACTTAAGCAGAACCTGTATTAAAACAATGAAGTCAAGCACATAGGTATTAGAAAACTGGAGTTAACGTTGTCTGTGCCTCATGGCTCTAGAAATTAAAGCAAAGCTGTGGCTGTTGCTCTCCATTCTGCATATTGTCTGACATGACAGTGCTGTAATGCAAACAGCAATCCAAAGCAGTTCTTCCTCTTCATTATTTGGCTGTTGGCCTTACAATTAAATGCTGCTGAAGACAGGGTTATGAATTTACTATGATCTCTTCTGCAGTGCATATGAGCTCTTCACAAAAATTCCATTTCAGGAAAGTGTCCTGCTCTGATAAAATCTTCCAGCATCTCATGGAACTTTGCCAGGAAGTTTCACAGGTACAGAGAGCAGAGAGGCTAGAATCCAAAACCTGGGATTTGGCTTCAATTGGCTGTAAATGGAAGTGTATGTGCTTCACAGTTGCAGGAAGCACTCAGGTTTGCATTGCCTTGTCCGAGTCCCTGCAATCTGTTCCAGTCCCATTACCATCCAGTGTTTGCCATACTGTCTTTAGGCAGCATCTTGTTAGACGTGTTGCCAGAGCCATGGCTCCCCATTGCAGCCCCTTTTTTCTCTCCAAGATTAGTGCCAGAGAGTCCTTTCTGAAAGCAGCAGAGGAGAAGCCAGGTGCTTGGTTTTTTGCAATGAGTGTCTGGCTTGACTAGTAAATTTGGCCTGGAAGGAGTGTGCTCAATTACTGGTGATGTGTGCACCATCTGGTCAGCTCATTGTGTATCAAAACTGGAGATATTAACTTTTAAAATTTAAAGTCCAAACACATGCAAATCATATTCCATTCACAGGAACTGCGATGTCCATCTGAGAAAAAAAACAACTGGTGGTTAAATTTTGCATCTATTGCTCAAGACATAAAGTAGCTAATGCTTTTGAAAAGTGGATCAATGAGACATTGGTGAAAAGAGTAGCTGAACTAGGTTGTGGTTAAAATTCTGGTTTAAAAAACAAAGAAAAAGAAAAACACACTTGACTGGGGATTATTCCTAGATTATTCCTAGCATGTACGCTTCGGGCTTGCCGTGTCAAAAATCACTGAATTTACAACAGGAAAACTTGCTAAAACACAAAAAATCAGCAACACCACTTAAATGTGTTTGTCATGGATTTAAGTGAGAATTGTGTGTTATATGAGAAAAGCATTTGGTCTACAGATGGAAAAAATTTCTTTTGTAACATATACAAGATGATAAAGTATGGTAATTTTTATATGTGAAAAGGCAGGAGTTTTTCTGTTGTCTAAATTGAGAACTATATTTTAAAGATGTTTATATTAACTGATAATTTCTTATTTTATTTAAGTGTCTGAAGAAAATAAGAAACATGGAAGGTCATAAGTAGTAAGTACCTTGGTCATTTTTTATTATTCTAAAGAGTTAATGGTGTTTGGCGTGTTGATTTGTGACTGCATAATCATGCATTATGTTCTGGCATCTAGTATTTATATGAAGTCACTGGTAGATGTTCTGTTTAAAAAGAATAAAAATAGAAAGTGGAAAACTGCCAACTTATCAAAGAATGGAAAAACAAGTGAATTGATGAGATGGAAAAATAGCATATGTTATCAATTTTCTGCATAATGGCAAAAATTGTATGAGTGTCTCATTTCAATGGATTTATCTGTGATCATCAGCATTAGAATAAAGTAGATCCTTCTTTTAGTTATATTTTTGTTTTTTTAGTAAAATTTAAATATATCTATGACTGCTTGACAAAATCCATTTTTAAAGGTATTGACAAGGACCTTTAAACCTCCAGAAAAATTGTCCACCAAATATTTCATTAAGATAATTATTTATAAGCACATTAGACATAAACAGGAGCCAGAAATTTCTCCAAATGAAATTAAAAGTTGAATTTGTCTGTTGTGGTAAAAGATTGTATTCTTCATATTTTCCCAGTTTGTTTATCTGTGTCTAATTCAGAAATCTCTATTAATCCCAGGACTTTTTTGTGACCTCACATTAATGACTCATTTTTATTTTTTCCACCCAGTCCCTAGAATTTCTGGTGACCTCAAGCAAGGTAGCTATTAAGGCTGGTTGACAGCAAATGAATTACGGTGTTTTCTTCGTTTGATCACTGAACTGAGATATCAGTTATTTGCACAGCTGTAGCACAAGTTAAAGCACACAACTAGCCAGATAGCTAGGGTCTTTATACTGCCATGTGATCGGTTTCATTTTATTTATTTATTTTCTTTTAAAAATAATGTTAGTTTTATTAGTTAAGCTCTCATATTCTGCTTTCTCATAATGCAGGGGGATTTGGGAGATATCTAAATGTTCTCCTAATTTATTAGAGGTACAGCAAGTCAGGTCAATACAGGCTTCGCTTAACTTGATAGGCTGGAGTTGTCAGGGGATGTGTAATGTCTTGTTTGTGCAAAGCTGCATGTGAAATGTGATATGTTTTGCAAGTGTTGTTTATTTTGTGCAGTGGCACCAAAAAAGTGTCTTATTCTAAGCCTAATGAAATTCATAAACTAAGGACTGTGGACTGTTGCTTTGGTAAAATTAAATGGGTGAATACCTTTTCTTTTAAAGTTTGGGGAAGAAGCCAGGAAGTGCTGTATATTTGTGCGTTTTGACTTTTGTCTTTGCTCATTTCCACTTCAATTTCTTACCATCTCTTTGGTGATTTAAGTCACTGTCTCCTAACTCACTGATTAGAAATAACCAAAGCAAGTAACAAATCCCTGTCAAGCAGATTTTCTTTTCAGGATGAATTGTGTCATTAGTAACTGCACAGGGGAGAGCTGCCTCTCTTGGTGAATATGTGTGCCAATGGCTTTCAGAACATCTGAAATATTTCACAGCAAGTGTATATATCTGTATGTCTCTCTGCATGACTTGATGTGTGTGTTGAGTCTGAGGACTCTTTGGGGTAGCATCAGTGAGTTACCCATGTGTTGTGTGAATTGAGCTAGTGAGCAGTATTTCAGTAATGTAAAACAGATAAAGAGTATCTTTACTTGAAAAATAAATTCAACCGCTTTAATTTTCTTGGACTATTTAATATAAATTTAAGCAACCATGTATTTCCAAAAAAAAGCTGCAGTGATTTTGAATATCTTAATTTATACACATAAGTGAAATTAATAGTGGAATAACTATTACTGAAAGAGATCAAGATTTCATTGTGAAACTGTAATTTCTATTCATATGGTTTAAATATTGTGGAATGTACTGGCCAAAAAGGAAAGACCTGTTGCAGGGGATGAGGTGGAATGAGCTGAGTTAGGCAGCCCGATCTGCTCCCAGCATAACAACTGGTGAAACTGAGAAAAAATGACAGGTGACAGGTAAGGGGCTCTCTTCTGAGAGGTAGAGACACATCCTTTTGCCAGCCTGATCCACTCTTGAAGGAAGTCAGCTGCTTACCAGGGGCTTGTATCAAGGATGTCACCTGGAGACTGCCAAGCCTCGTACTGGGCACCAGTGATGCAACCAGGAGCAGTCTGAGGGGTATCAAGAGGGATTACAGAGCCCTGGGAACAGCAGTAAAGGACTTGTGAGCGCAGGTAGTTTTTTCATGAGTCCTCCTGGTCAAAGGGAAGGGGACTGAAAAGGCAAGTGGAAAGTGTCAAATCAATGGATGGTTACGGGACTGGTGCCACAGACAGGGGTTTGGCTACCTGGACCATGGAACTGGCTTTGAGAGCTTTGGTCTGCTGGGGGCTGATGAGCTCTACCTGTTGGAGAAGAGGAAGAGCATCTTTGGTCATAGGCTTGCCAAGCTGGTGAAGGGAAGATGAGGAGGGATCGTCACCCTCTGTGTCAATGTGCAGCTGGAGCACATGGAGCTCCTTCATGGGGAGTGTGAATCTCAAGGGCAGCCTTGGCTGCAGTGACCATGAAGTGGTGCAGTTTAGGATCCCGAGGGCCGTGAGGAGGCAGCATGGCAAGCTTGCTACCCTGGACTTTGGGAGAGCAGACTTTGGCCTCTGCAGGGATCTGCTTGGTAGAATACTGTGGAACAAAGCCCTAGCGGGAAGAGAGGCCCAAGAAAGCTGGTTAGTGTTCAAGGATCATCTCTTTCCAAGCTCAGGAGTGATGCATCCCAACAAAGGGTCAGGCAAAAATGCCAGGAGGGAGGCCTGCAGGGATGAACAGGGAGCTCCTGGCCAAACTCAAACCAAAAAGGGAAGCATACAGGATTGGAGGGTGGAAGAAAAAACAGATAACCTGGGAGGAGTACAGAGAAATCATCCAAGCAGCCAAGGATCAGGTTAGGAAAGCCAAACTTCTATTACAATTAAATTTAGCCAGGGACATCAAAGGTAACAAGAAAAGTTTCTGTAGGTACAACAGTGATAAAAGGAAAACTAGGGAAATTGTAGGCCCTCTCCAGAAGGAAACGGGAGACCTAGTTACCCAGGATATGAAGAAGGCTCAGTCTTCACCAGCAAGAGTTTCAGACACTTAGCCTGGGCCACAGAAGGCAAAGGCAGGGACTGGAAGAAAGAACTGACCACTTTAGGAGAAGATAAGGTTCAAGACTAGGTAAGGAATCCTAAAGGTGCACAAGTCCATGGGACCTGACGAGATAACATCCACGTCTCCTGAGCTAAATGGCAGATGTAGTTGCTAAGCCACTTTCCATCATATTTGAGAATTCGTGGCTGTCCGGTGAAGTTCCCGCTGACTAGAAGAGGGCAAACATAACCCCCATTTTTAAAAAGGAGAATAAAGGAAGACCCAGGGAACTACAGGCCAGTAAATCTCAACTCTGTGCCCAGCAAGATCATGGAGCAGATCCGCCTAGAAACTTTGCGAGGGCACATGGAAAATAGGGAGGTAATGGGTGACAGCCAGCGTGGCTTCATTAATGGCAGATTGTACTTGACAAATCTCTGTTTTGCACCTACATTTATCACTTGGTGATTGCACAGTGAAAGAAATGGGCTATCTTGTACATAGTGTGCTCAAAAGAGATAAGTATTCTCTTTTTTTATTCAATTAAAAAAAAAAGTCAGTGAGTAGTCTAATTTCATTCATAAAAAATGTACTTTGTGAAATCCTGACAGTACTAAAATTGCATGAAAATTGCTGTCTGCTTAAGCAATTCTACTAGCGCTCTTTAAACTTTCCTAGTAGCTATATAAAAATAAAGTTTTAATTCCAGGAGCTGTAAATCATTCCATAATGCATTGGAAAGAATTCTTTGCAGTTGATGCTTTGGAAGTACTACACACTAAATACATTCATGTTATATGCAATGTAGTATTCTCCGAAGGAGGATGGGAAATGTTAGTGGAAATATATTACTATTTTAATGGTTTGTTACGAATGCATAATGAGGAAATACATACTAGAACACATGTGTCTGCATGTAAATGCAGTATTCCCAATAGGGGTGTATTAATCTAGCTTGTTAGTCTTATTTTTAAGTATCCTATTGACATTTTGTAATTTTCTTCCTTAATATTTTAGTAATTATCCAAGGGAATTTTATGATCAATATGCTCAAAGCCAAGAAAAATCTGTGGTCAATAAAATGCAACAGAAGTACTGGAAAACAAAACAAACCCTTATAAAAGTCACAGGAAAAAAAGAAGATGAACATGTTGTGGCTTCAGATGCAGATCTGGATGCAAAGCTAGAGGTTTGTAATGTCTACGTAACGTGTGTTCTCTGATAACTCTTAAAATGTTTTCATTTCCATAAAGCTGCTAAGATGTGTATGTATAGATACCAGATAATAACATATATAAATTTTATCATCGCATTTGTGTAATATCCTTTCTAATTTCGGACAAATATACTTATGCAGATGCAGGGAGTCTAGTGGAAGTTTTGTAACACAAGACTTTATTCAGAACTTAACATTTCTCTTACCTCCTTTCAGGCAGTTTTTTCTTTTTTGGTGTCAGGGGGAGCAGGACATCACCCTTTGTATTAGCTATCCATATCCTTTCCTTATATCAGTTTAAATCATTTTTTTAAATACTAGACTGTAGTATACATAAATGATGTTCTTTTTTATAACTATGAAATGCCATATCGTAGCATAGACCATAAAAATATGGAGTATGCAAAGAAGAAATAGATGCACATTGCAGTCTGCTCTCTGAGGCTTTTGTGCAGATTCATGTTTTTGACGTGACCAAAGGCAGCTTCTGAAAGTCTGTGAAGTGTGACTGAGAGAAGAAATCCTACTGGGTCATATCTACAGTCCTACTGTCAGTACCCTCAGCCCCACTTGAAAAGAATTAAGGTTCTACAAACTGAAGAGCTTAAACGTCTTTGACACAAATCAAAAGACAGAGAATGGACTTCCAAAGTTAGCATCTAGCTAAATTTTACTTCTATCATTTTGTTACATAAGGGTGAATATTTTGTCACTATTTTTCTTAGGAAATTGTTGACTTAGGAATCTCAGTTTTATACAGATTTGAGCTGAAATACAAGAGGCATTTTTACAACAATCAAATCTTTGTAGTCTACCTATTGTAGACAACTTATAAAACTTAGATTCTAACTATGTGTGTGGCCTTCATGATAGATTTTAAGTCAAAAGTATTGGTGTTAAACAAGCTGAAGAAACTGAAATAGTATTTTATAAATATATACCTGATTTCCTATTGTGCTTGTGGTGTGGCAGATTAATCAGGAAGGATGCTTTGTTACTTCATGTGGGATTAAAAATAGGGCAATTTGTGTTTACCAGATAGAAAATGCAAACATGTTTTCACTTGAACAGTTTCAAAACTGCAAGTCATGTTCTCTCTTGAAAAGACAAGATCCTAGTAAACATACAGGAGGTCAAGCAGATGCAAAAGGATGACAGTTACTAGCAGTCCATTTTACTAATATTTTCATTGTACTTGATATAGTGAAGTTGAGGTTTAAATTACAGTCTAGAGGTTTTAGGTGAGCAGAAAGAAAGCAGTAATTTCTGTTTTCCTCTTAATTCTCCAAACCTAGTCAAAAGTGACTTTTTTTCCTCTACTTTCTTTGGAAACTGCTACTCTGTCAATTTGGTTAGAGTACCAGAGCTGTGACAGTAAAAAGGCCATTTTAAAATCAAAAACCTTCCTGTTGGCATACCCATACAAGTTTCTTGCACTAGATTTTGTGGTATTAAAAATTCAGTATACATATTGCTGCTGATCACATGTCATTGAAACTACTGACAGCCTTTTGTTCCATTGAGGGCTGTTCAGAATCAAAGATTTATGCATCTTCGTATGTATCAAAAGATAATTTAAAAAAAAAAAAAAGAAAAGAGTATTTTGGTTAACTATGAGCTGTTTGGAGTAGATCTGTTTCCAAAATTATTTTGTCTTTGTTTATCTTTATGTTTGGGTTGTCTGTCTGTAGTTTCAGTGGACAACTTGATTGAAAGAAAAGCACAATTAATAAGGAAAAAAACACTTTCAAGCTTGAAAGATTACTCGGTGTTCAAGAAGGAAATGGTGATCCCTAATAATTTCTACAAAAATAAAGACAAGCTCTTTCTTGTGTCTTAGTCTTCACTGTTTCTTACATACACTTATTTTTTTGTATTCTGTTTCAATTTCAGCTCTTCCATTCTATTCAGAGAACGTGTATGGAGTTGCTGAAAGCAATAGGACTTTATCAGAAAAGGATTTGTTGTAAGTATGAACAAATACAGTAGTTGATAAGGAACTCTGCAATATGAAATCATCTAAAATGTAAAAAAGTAAAAATGAAATTGGAGAACTACTAGTTTCTTTCTAGTTAAAATTAAAGGTAACATTCCCTGCAGACAATTAAATGTAGACTTGTTTAACTGCTTAAAGATCTCTTAGTTTGTTATTAAGCTTTATATTTGATGTTATACAGTGAAAAGTGGCAATTATTATGGGAGAAAGCTTGATTTTGGGGGATTTTTTTTTCCATTAGTTGCTGTGCCCATCTAAATTCAGAACTTCTGAAATTCTAGCTCTCTACTGAACTCCTGTGTTTTTTAATTGGGATTAACAATGAAGATTATTAGTCATATTACTAGTTTTATAATTAAGTAACCTGTGCGATTATGATGAAAATGATTATGCTGACTTGGCTGCAACAGGTGGATGTTAATTATTGGCAGTCGTTAATGAGAGAGAGGAAACTCACTTGGGAAGTTTCAAACAGCAGGTTGTATTAAATGACCTAAAGAAATTGTTCCCTCTAATCAATATTTTTGATCCTCTGATGCTGTGACTTCTGTCCTGGAAAAGAGAATCAGCTATGAATGTATCTTTTAATTTACTTTCTTTTTGTTGAATTTTATGCGTATTTTCTCCATTCTTTCCCTTTTCTTTTGCCTGTCCAAAGAGGTTCTGAGCTGATGTTTAAGGATACTGAGGTAAAATTGTAATACAGAATAGAAATATGAGTTCAAGAAGTGTTACACAACAGCAGGTAAAATCTCTTATGCAAAGATGCGTGTGCATACGCTGGCAAAATGTGCTATTAGACTGCAATAGATTTGACTGTCAGCATTTTAAAATGAAAAGAGGACTTAAAAGATCTTCTTTTTTTTTTCAGTATACTACACTATTCTCCTCATTAAGCCTGGGAAAAAAATAGGCACCATAGGAGACAGCCACTTAAAAAGACAAATAGACGAGGCCACAATGAAATGCTTTTGTAAGGACATGAGATTGTGAAGACTTATTGTTCCAATTTGGAAGTAGCCAACATATAAATATATAAACACTTTTATTTTTCTGCATCCTAGTTTAAAAAATGAATTTGTAAATAGTATTTTTCATATTAAAAAAAAAATCAATATTGTAGTGGAACATGAAAAATGGAGACCAAGAGAAAAAGCAACTGAAAAAGTTTTGGGTAGTATAGCTAAGAGTTAGCTTCAGCAAAAGTATGCTAACTAAAATCAACTAAGGTAGTCCATGTGCTAAAAAAGGATAATGAAAGACAAAACAAAACACAAGACAAAAAGATACTGTAATCAAGCCTTAAGTGGGCCCTTTATGTAGTCTAACCAAGCTACTTTTTTTTTTTTTGTTCAAGAGCAAAGTAGCATGTTTCTCCTACTGATTTTAAGCACTGACAGAATTTTGTGATTCTTGTTAAGTACGGCAAACCTGTCAACAAATGTCTTAAGTGAATCATAATTTCTGATTGAAGACATAAATGTATATATAAATGCAGGAATTCCATGGAATTATTTTTTCTGCACTGCTTGGATTTGGAGTGATTTAAAGTATTTGATATTAGGCCAGCTTTAAAACTGTCAGAAACCTATTAAATTACATTTGACCACTCATTTATTTTTCATTAGTTCTGTCTCAGGAAGAAAATGAATTGGGAAAATTTCTTCGATCACAGGGTTCTCAGGATAAAACGAGAGCAGGAAAAATGATGCAAGCCACAGGAAAGGCCCTCTGCTTTTCTTCTCAGCAAAGGTATGTGTATCAATGTTACCACCTGATTACATGGGAATAATGGTAGTTGATTCTTCATTGCCACAGTTCATTTGAGATATGAGGAACCAATTGATACAAAAGTTGTTATCGACCAAACCTGCTACAGTATTGGCAATATTACTGTCTTGCTGTGAGTAATTTTGCCTGATCCTGGTTTTTGTCCCATGAATCTGCTATGTCTTTTGATCTGCAGATTTCCTCACCTATGCCTGTTCTGATCAGCGTTTCTAAAGCTGTACAGGTGCCATCTGCATGGCCTTTCTAACAATAGGACAGTAAAGGAGCTGATATCAGGTCTCTCTCCTGCTTGATGGCATTTCACACTCTGAAAAGAAATGCTGCTATAGCAGGCCTGTTGTAAAAGTGTCTGGGTCCTGGGAGAGTAGGAAGTGTCTTTTTCTGGACTAGAGTCTCATGCATTAAGTAGACAGAGAAGAAAGGAGTCTGCCATTTCCTGCTTTAACCTTACACAAAAGCCTCCAGGAGAAGATCCTAGGTTGTAACTGACTTCATGCAGATTGAGTAGGAGCAAATTGGTAAAAGGTAAGGAATACAGAAGAACTCATATCCACATAAATTCTTGCTTTTACCTATAGCTCTTGACACTCTGACTCTGCTCATTCAAAGAGTTTAGAAGCAACAGTACTTGATGGTGTTATGGATTTTACTATATAAGGGTTTCTTTCGGCTTTGTGAATTTTTCTTGGTTGGCTCCCTTCCGTTCCATATTGGTACTATGGAACCTTGAATTTCTCCATTTATTCAGAAAGTAAAATTCAATCCTATGACAAATTACAAATTAAATTCTATGCTTTTACAGGATTTTGGGGGGTTCTTAAATTTGGAAAGTTTCACAATAATTAGCTTAACAGCACAGCTGTTTGGCTCAGAATAAAACATCACATACCAAGCACTGAGAATTTCATGTTTATCTTGGGCTAGATTTTGGTTATTAGCACATCCAGTAAAAGCTATGAGTGGGATCTTCAAAATACATGTAAAGCACCATTAAAAACCCTAATGATTTGCTTCTTTAAAAAGCGTATTATTATTATTTAGAAATCCCACTGTATGACTTGTCTACATAAGCTGAATTTTTCCTTTAAATGGTTGTCTGCTTGTAGAATGTGAAGAAATGTGCACTGCACCTACAAAAGCCGCAATAAGAAGTTTGCATTTTGTCATCTGTCTTACTTGATGCATTTTTAAGGCATCTTTATAAACAACCAACCATAAAAATAGAACCAGTTGTTTGTCTTCCTCCTCTTCTTGAGCCATCCGCAAGCTCATCTTGGAGTCAAGACTGCTCTTATTTATGTTGTATGCCAATAGCAAGCTGGAGAGCATGTAGATGAAATTTGCTGGCTATCGGAGCTGAAATTAAGAATTCTCTCATGCCTAGGAAGTCCCTAAGTGGCAAATTAAACTAGCTGTACACTGATGTGGAGCTGATTGAACCCATTCCAGTGAGGTGGCTTCTGGCAACAAACAGGAAAGCAGAAGCAGCAGGAGGAAACAGCGAAAGTTGGAGTAATTCTGTCTAGTTCTGAGATTCTGTTAGGAGCTGAAGTGGTGGCATAGGGAAGACAACAGTGTCCCCTACTGCCTCTCCAAAATGTGGTATCTGGAACAAACATGAAAGAAAATGCCTAAAACTTTCCCAAAGATAAATGTCCTTCAAAGGAATTGTTCAGATTCTTTAAAAAGAAAAAAAAAAACAACAGATAATTATCCACTTGACAGATGACTTCTTTATTTATGCGTACATTTGAAGACTAAATGCTAATAGAAGTACTTTTTTTTGAGGTTTAACATGACAATCCTGATGCATCAATGGTATGTATCCAGTAATAAATTATCTCAGGTATATTCTTACACTTGTTAAATGCAACTGACAAAGAGGAATTTTAATAGCATAAATACAAGCAGTTTGGCTAAATAAAATATACGCATTAGTAAAAGTTCCTTTTCCATTAATGTGTAAGAGAAAGGAGCTGTAAAAGGTAACTCTTTGAACAGAAGTGTTGCAAGCACAATATATTTGTAAAATTACGCCATTAATGCATTCCCGCAACTAACCTGTAGAACTGTCTGAAGGCAGAGTAGCAATTACGTGAATTCTTTTAACTGTGTGTCTTTTGATTGCTAGCAAAGTATCAGGAGTTGTAATAATATGTGTGCTTTTGTGGAACAGCTTTAATATATTCTTTTCTTCATTCCTTCCTGCCTTCCCCCAGATTAGCACTGCGTACTCCATTGAGTAGATTATATCAAGAAGTGGAGACTTTCAGATATAGGGCCATCTCAGACACATGGCTGACAGTGAACCGAATGGAACAGTATCGGACTGAATACAGAGGAGCTCTACTTTGGATGAAAGATGTGTCTCAGGAGCTGGATCCAGATCTTTATAAGCAGATGGAAAAGTTCAGGAAGGTATGATGTTTCCTGTAGTTTCCTAGAAGGGGATGCCTGATGAATGACAATGGAGTGTGATTTTGATTCTTCTGAGGAAGACATAACTCAGCAGCGCTAAGGATGCCATTAATCATAACCAATCTTTTCCGTGTGACAGAACTCCAATTACTCTGATATGGAATACAGTATCCTTCACAGAAGAGTGGGCTGTAAGGGAAGATATGATAGTAAGAAATAGCATTTTTCAGTAGCCGATTCAATTTCAAGCTAAATCTTCATAATTTAAATAAAATATATGGTTTAAAGAATGTTATCTAATTTTAAATACTTAGCTGTGATGCCTGAGTGACTAATGGAAGAAGATACGTCTTCTTTCAGCCGGGAAATGGAAAATTGACTTTTGTAACTAAAATGGACAGAATAGCAGAAACGCCATAGCATCAGCTGATAAATCTTTGGGTGCAGTCAAAGGCCAGTATTTCAAAATTGACTGTTGTAGGATTCTGGGGAGGAGTCACAAAGTTGGAATTTAAGTTCCTCATGCAATTCAGCATAACTCATGGGCAACCACTAAACACTGAAATAGTTAAGAATGCACTCTCCATAGATTGTCTTCCCTCGGTGTCTCTCAAGTTTGCTATACTCCTCAGTGTCTCTCAAGTTTGCTATACTCCTCCCCTTCCAAAGGGCTTCCAAAAATCACAAGTTACAGAAGATAGTCTGCAGATTTTCTATCAGGTGTGAGGATGGAATTTATTTGGGCTGATTCTGTTTAGTAATGCTCAGACCTTTGCATTTGTTAGTGAAACTTAAAAGCTGTGGTTTTTTAGACTATAATGTTCACAGTTTGCTATTTATAAGTATTGAGTATTATGAGGAGTTAATATTCTAGCTGTAAGTTGGTGGCTTGTGCTCTGAGTAAATGCAGTAAAAAATAAATTACGAAAACTGCGATAATTGAAAACAGAGGCCTAATAATAGAAATTGCATTGAAGTACATGCATATGTATGTGCTAGAGGCAGGTAACAGAAAAGAGAATCCCTGTTCATTAATGTCTTCCTGTAAGTGAAAGTGTTTGGAGATGAAAGATGCTTAATTTGGGATTTGAAAAGCTTGACTAAGCCATCCTAACGGGAAGGAACCTGTATGCATACAGACTGTGCCATTTTTGTAAACTGAAGTGGTGACAATAGCAATTAAGAAAGGAGTGGAACAGATGAAACTCCAACTAGTCATCTAATCTTTATTTAATATCCTTCAGTACAGGATATTCCTGTAAGTCTTGTGGCACCAGACATGTATTTTATTATGCCTTGTGGGAAATGTTTATAATGGCAAGTTCTTGCAGGTAAAATAATTGGTATGGTCTTGGCCTCAGCCGATTGCTTATGTAAAATGTTTGATTTATTAGAAAAACACTTAAAAAATGGAATGTTAGAATGAATAAAGCAGTGCTGGTAATGGTCATACAAAACTGATTTATAGCTTTCTTGCAAAATAAATGCTATGGAAGGTATAAATTATATAAATGGCAAAGTAATTAAAATAATGTATGCCTTGACTTGTGAGCTGCTGTAGTTAAAAAGTTACATGTGAAATTTCAGCCCTCTTGTGTTGCTGTGCTTCAAGGTCAGCAAAAATATGACTTTTTAAGCTCTCATAAAACTTGGTAGCATTTAGAATTTCCCCATTTTTACCATGTTAAGTATATTTGAAATATTTCTTGGTCTAAAATGAGTTATGTTCTGACATAAAGAAATGATCAATGTGTTAGACGTAGATTCTGAAAACTTATGTAGCATTTCCTTGAATAGCTCAAAAATATCTTGGAGAAGGTCTTTGAACCTTTCTTTTCTCTGGCTGTCAACACAAAACCTTTCAGATCATGTTGTATTGCAGAGAGCAAAAAGCTCTATTTTGTAGCCAAAGTAAAAAATAAATAAATAAATAAAATAATAATAATAATAATAATAATAAAAAAATTGGTATCAAGTATCAACTTTCCTATGTATTTTAACACCTGTAAAAAGTAAACTTTATTTTACTCATTTTGGAAAAACTTTACAAAAATAAAATACTAAAGTATAACTTACCTAGATGGCTGTTGCTGAACAAGGCACAATAGTATGTTTCTATGGCTTTATGAAAGTAGTAGACAAACATAACTAATGATGAATACTGCAATCCTAAATAGTCATAGGAGTTCTTTTGTCTTTTTGTTATATTTTTGCTTGCAGATCTTAATTGTACCATAGTGTGGCAGTGTAATGCCGGGCTTTTAAGGCTTATTTTGGATCTCTAACAACAATTTAAGTCATACTAGCTTTGTGTTGCTTTGTGTTGAGAGAGATGTTATAACTACATATGTAGGGGTTTAAATTCTAAAATATACCTTCACCAGAGAGAAGTGTTTGATCTGGAGCTGCTTATGTAGTGATACACCACCAACTAGTAAATGAAGCTGGACCTGACAGAGCGCTTGAAAAAAAGTTTTCTTCAGGCTTCTAGTTGTAAAAATCCTAAGTATTACTTCACTAAACATTTTTTTTTATTTCAAGTAAACATTGCTAGTTTAGAGATTTTTAATTTACCTTGTGCATCAGCAGTATTTATATCACTTGGTTATAGGACTGTTTTTCAAGTTAGTAGCCTTTTATAATGTAATCCTAAATATATCACTATGTATACAGATATGGTACTTGTTTTAAGAGACCAAAGCTAAATCAATCCAGATGGGTTTTTCATACCTTCCCTCAGAGCAGCTCAGGCTAAAAGATCAATAGTTGAGTCAGTATTTTCAGAGCTGATAAAATCTGAGTTAAAACATTGACATTTTTGTAGCTCTCTTTCCAGACAGTGGGGTACTTGAAAGAATTTTCTACTGCTGTTCCCAAGGCATCTGTGTAAAGATGCTAGTTCCAACAATATTACAACTTTCAAAGTGTTCCAGTGTTGATTTTTCAGCAATAACCTGCAGAACAACCCTTTTACACTATTATTTTAAGATCCTTGTGATTGTAGCTACTTGAGTCAAACCAAGGAAACAGGTAAAGTATTTACTTCCCCACAGAGTTCTCTAAATGCTATGTACCTCCATTGTTGTACCTCCCATTTGGGGGACATTTGTTGTTCTTTTTGGTTTTCCTGTAAACGGATTTTATGGATGCTCAAGTGTAGTACTAGTTATAGTCACTTGTCATCCCCAGTTAGGAGTATGAAGTGTGGTTGGAGAGAATCTAACCAGTGCTTTGCTGGGCGATGCTGTGATATTTAAAAGAATTTGAACAAGTTAATGTCCCCTTACCAAATTCTCCACCTCTGATCAGGTTTGTAAGGCTCTTAAGTTTAAGCTGTTCTATTGACTGTACACTACAGCATGAGCTCTGCTGTGATGCTGTAAAATTACAGACCAAGTAGCCCAAGTGATTTTGGTCCCTGAGTCTCCTTGCCATGGTTCTGAAAAACGTGAAATTTTCCATGCATTTCCTGAGGAGGAACATACTAATGTGCAGTGATGGGCTATGCCACCAGGCAACAGCTCTTTCCTAGGAGCTCTGCTTCTGTAACAACCAAACAAAGCTTAGGTGGGAGGAAGAAAAGTTGGAAACTGTGCAAGGGTAAGAAGCAGTGCATGGTCTGTTTGCCACAGAGCTTTGTAAATGCCATCAGATTCATCTGCTTGGAATATAGTGCAAGTCCTACCTCTGTGGTACTGAGATTTTGCAGCAATAAATATGTTTGTAAGGCATTGTGTATTAGGCAGGGGTGCTATCTGGAAGAGGAGCTGGTTCTTGATCAATATATTTGTGTGGAAGCTGGGGGGAACAAGAAGTGTGGTTTGTGCTGGGCCTTCTTGTTCTGGGAGATTAGACAGGCCCCACCCCACAATGCAGCACCCCAAGCTACTTCAGTGATGCTGAGGAAGTGGCATAGATCCTACTGTGGAAGAGAAGTTTCAAGGATATTCCCAGTTCCCCTAAAGATCCTAAGAGTTATAGGACCCTTAATGTCTAGATGTTACTTTTCATACAGCTGTGAGAAACTTGCAAGCTTGCTGCTGAGCTATTTGGGAGCTGTTTATCTCAGGTTCTTCCTAGTTGTAACACTCTATATACTTGAAACAAAATTAATGCCCTTAAATGGCATTTTAACATTAAGTCTGGCAAAATAAAAGGCAAAGCAGTAAGAAACAGGAAGGCTCAAAAAGAAGGATTTGTAAGGACATAACGATCGTTCAGACTTGTTTTTATAAATGTACTTATGTAGGGAGTGGCTGATCTGCACAGTTCTCTGTTAAATGTCTTTTAGCAATGAAAAAGTTAAAGCTTGTGTGGACAGTTGGGGAATAATGAGGATCTAAATAAATCCATTGATCAAAAGGTCAGAAGGGAAACATGTAAATATATGTATATATTGTAAAGATTTCAGCAAGTATGGATAAGATACATCTGCCACAGCCTCACAAGGAGGGCTTAGGAGACTGTGGTCAGCCCTACAACTTTATCTCTCTGCTGCCTCCCTTGCCTATCAACTGTGCCTGCTGTGAGTGCACTTTGGCTTGCGTGGTGCTGAAGGGGCTGCACGATGTTACAGCATCATCTGCAGCTCTCCTTCTACCCCCCAGGCCATTGACATCACAGCTGCAAACAGCCCTGCAAACCTGGAGGCACTATGGAAAAGTGCTTGAGGATTATTTTTTTAATTGTCTGTTACATTTAAAAACTCCTGGAAAGCTGAGGAAATGCAAAAGCCTAGGGAGGGAAAAAAATAATATGGTACTGATCTTTGAAACAAGACCAGGCTTGGTAGTTCCTATCCTTGTAAACTTAATTTCAGTTCATGGTAAAATGACGAAAAGAAAAATCTGTAGGCATTGAGAGGGTAACAAAGTGAGGCATAGAAAACAACACAGGTTTATAAATAACATTACAGAATTTTGTGATGTTGTGTTTTTAATTCAAATTATGAAATTAGTAGAAAAATACATTACATGTCATAAATCTGTTTGTTCAAAAGTATTTGTTGCAGTTTCTTAGAGATCACTGGGAAAAATGAATTTAATCTTGCTGAAGTAGTAAGTACTCTTAGAAGTTGAGAATGTTGATTGAGGAATGTTGAAAACAAGTTTCTGAAACTCTTAGAAAACAAAGATGGAAAATGCTATGAATATCAACTAAACTGTTTTCCTGCCAGGACAAAATTGTGCACTTTGTAATACATTTTTCCAAGTGTTCATCTAGTAAATATAATTCAGTTGAGGGTGATGGTCTCAGAATTTTTGTGGGTATTGGTTGTGTTCTAGTTTAATTATTTAAAAAGTCAACCAAAATGTGATAATGTTAATTACTTCTGCAGATGACATTGATCTGGAAAGTGTTTGGGTTTTCCAAGCAGTAAAGTATACCAGTATCTCAAAGAAAAATGTCTTTAGCCTTTGCAATCACAGTGGCATAATCAATAGACTTTCAACTGCCATAGTTACAAATAGCACTGTAAGGGATTCAAGTTTAGACCCAGCTATGGTATTCACTGTTTACTAACTTTGATTTGTTTAAAAATAATAATAATAATAATAATAATTAAAAAAAGTAAACTCTAATTACCTCTGTTTCTTTGATATCTCTGTGATACTCCCACGTTAACTTCCAAGTTTAACTTCATCAGCAAAATGTAAAGCTCTTTTGCCTTTAGGTGACAAGACCATCTTTGTTTACGAGAGAGCAGATGATTATTGTCAGAAATGTCAGAAAGATCTGTGTAGCTTTAGTAGACCACACGTTAGATATGAGGTGTTTGTAGCACTATAATGCGAAAAATAAAAATAATGCTGGCTTTTACAATACCTATTAGGAATGTGAGGTGGTAGAATCTGTCACTTCAGAAGTCCATCTTTATTATTCTTGATTCAAAACCTTCCTTGACATATATAAATCCACTCAAAAAAAAAAAAAAATCCAATCTATTTGCTAATTTGGAATGCTGCTACTCATTAGGTGAACAGGTGAGCTTCCAGGAGACACAATAATTTTGCTGCAAGGTAGCTGCATACACCAAAATTAGTACAACATTATCACTCTGCACTCAGAGATCCACATCTCAGTGTAGCAAGTGATGGCAGAGATAAAAGCATATTCTTATAATATGATGATAAACAATACCTACATCCTTCACTTCTTGTGAGGTGCTTGTAGCATCAAGACTACATTTGCTTTCATTCTGGTAGAGAATAACAGAAGGAGTGTTATTTCTTTTTAGCATTTTTTTTATTTATTATGGAAGTATATTATTCTGGAAGTGTTAAATTTAATGATTTACCTGTAAATCATGGTAATGAAAATCAAAATATGTAAGTAGTGCTCTTTGTACAAAATCATAGCTTTTGCTTTGTCATTATTGTTTCTCCTTGTGAAGTCAGGTGGAGTTTAAGTGCTGAGAATGTCTTCTTTGTGCAATTCCTGCTGTAACGTTTTTTCCAGGTTCTCCAATGTCAATTTCAGTAGCATTAAGTGGAGAAACCAAAGCAGTCCAAGATACCTTACATACAAAATACTTAAGCATTTTTAGTTGGTTGTAAAAGATGTACTTCTTTTGACAGCATGACCTTAAGCAGAAATGTTTTTCACAGTGTAAGTATTTTATAGTCTTATAAATTTAAATTACCATTTGAAGTACTATTTGTAAGGATTGCTGTAGACAATGAGATAAAATCAATGATTTTCTGAAGTCATTTCATGTATATTAAATATCACTGATGATTGTTACTGGGTTAAAAGCAAAGTAACAATTTGTGATAGAGATGCCCTTTTAAAAGCATGATAAGAGGATGCTATTTAAAAATAGAAGCGAGCTTCTTGGAACAGATTACATCATCTTAAGATGTATTGCTTGTAGAATATAGTTGCTTCCAGAGATTGATGCTTGCCCTTGAGAGGTGGTTCATCATCTCTTCAATTATTTTTAAGAAGAATCTGAGATATAAGAGCCAGCAAAATGGCTGTAAAAAGAATAAAATGAAGTGTTAGACTACAAATACAATATATTTTTGGATGATCTTGTTTAATGTAACCTAGCTGAAATGCAAAAAAGGTGGACTTGGTTTAATTCTTGTGCAACTTCAGACTTTTATGAATACCAAGAAAAAGCAGGCTAAAATTGCTGTTCTTATAATCAGAAAAACTTGTAATGCTTCAACAGAATATAGCAAATAAAAGTATACAATAATAATTTTTAAAAAGATAAGTGATTGAAATCAATAATGGTGTTAAGTCAAACTTTAATGTTGGGGTTTGCAACAATAATTATTGCATTAAACAAGCACTCAAATATGATGTGAAAAACATTGTGCTCCAACAATTTTTCTTAGACTTTATTTTATTAGACTTTTTCTGAAGTCCAATAATTATTGAATGTGTAAGCATTCAATGTAATCTTCTTTTTTTTTTTTAATTTCAAGAAGAAAGGAACTACCAAATGCTGTTTTCACTTAATTATCCTGCTCTGTTTTGATCTTAAAATCTGAAGGAAATGATGATTGCGTAGGCAATTTCAAATGCTCACATGAAAACTCTAACCTTGCAAACCAGTCTGTGTGGGTAAAGCCCCTAACCCACATGGATCGTTATGTGAATTCAGAACCTAAATGAAGTGTAAAAATGTAAACAAGATAGGTTGTGAAAGGAGAAATGAGATTTGGAAAATTCCCTCAGTTTTAATAATCTGGAAGGCTAGGAGGATAGCTAAAGAAATATTTTTTAAAAATAAATGAAATACAGATGTGACTGAACTGAGAGAATTCTGCAGGAGAGAAGAATAAACAGGAAGGGGAATACAGCTGTTGGGGAAAACATTGTTTACACAAGAGAACCAAGTTTTTCTATGGTCGCCACTGCCCAGGAATTCCTTTTTATACTTTCCTAAAATGCCTGGGCACATACATAATGTAGTCCATCTGCTTTCACTTCGTAAGGCCTTTGCTGTTCAGTAATGTGCTACATAGGCTTTGAATCTTTACAAAGATGCTAAGTTTGATTTTTCTTCTTAACATAATGAAACCAAATTGAAGATATGAATGAAAAAGAAAAAATAATCTAAAAAACACAAAATCATTCTAATCAGAGAAATGGCTAATGTGACATTTTATCTTTTTATTATTTTTTATTTTAGGGATATTCTTCCTGAACCCTGTTAGATTTTAAATGTTTTCTGTGATAGAACAATGTAAAGTCAAAAAAGCAATGCAGTAAGATTTGTTTGTTTGTTTGTTTGTTTTTATAATAACTAAAATCTTTCTAAGTTTGCATCTGGACAAAATATAATTAAAGTGTTTTGAAGTATACGAGTGAGGTATACTCACCAGTGTATTAAACACCAACCATGAAACCTATTAATCATCGTGCATTTATTTTTCTATTTAACAGCATTGTCATTTCAGGTAATATATAGCTTAGTTGTGTTTCTCACTGGAGCAGTAGTAGTGTACAGGATTACGTACAACAATGCAAATCAGTAAGTGTCATTCTATTATCTATGCGGAAAAAGATTAAATAGAAAGCAAAACCTGAAATTCAACTGTACAACTTCTTTTCTTGCATTAGCACTGTAAACAGGGTGGCTTCATGCTCACAACTGTGAGAGCATATAGGGAGTAAAAATTAAAGGCAACTTGGTCATCGTGGTGATGTTGCAGGTATTTTTCTTAGAGTGTTGGTGTCACACTGATAAGGTCTGCAGTGTGTCAGTTGCATTCCCCAGCATTATCTCGTATCCACCCATCCCAAGTATGCTGCCATCATTTGTGTTGGCCAAGAGGACCTTGAAGGCCAGCTTAGTGTATTATGGTGCTTTAACTGAGGAAAATGCTACTGCCTCTAAGCATGAGCTTTTCACATCCCATTCCAGTTGATTCATTTCCCCTGCCCGCCTACTCAAAAGGGACTGGAAGTCAAATAACAGACTTGCTCAGACCCTGAAGAATTTAATCTGGAGGCAAATAAATGAAAAAATGTAAATGACATTTTCTAACTGTGAGGATATTACACCTAAAGGATTCAAGAAGACCTCCACCACATCTTCAGTAAATGAGATGGAAACTGAACTGTATAATTACTAGGTGAATAAAATCTTGTGCATAGTAGAGAGTTTAGTTTTACACTGTATTGCAATTTTCTTTACATAACCCCTCTTGCTGGTCTTTCAGTCCTCACAACCTTTCTCTGCCTCCTGTGGGGGGTAACTGCCTAATTGCTCTCCTCTTGCCAACACCTCCTCAGCTCCATGTGTGCCAACCATCCTTGGTTCTCAGTTTCCATAATATAATCAGCACAATTGACTTGTGGAAAAAACGCGGAGCAATTCTCAGTACATTTAATACTAAGTCCAGGTTTCTTCTGGTTTAGAGCTGATGAAGATCTTTTATATCTGAAAGCTTATTTCTTTGCCTTTGACATCTCCTTTGGTTGGCCCACTTCTTGCTAGAAATCTTTACAACCATTTTTGGCATTTTGCAGACTTTCATCATAGTATCCCCAAAATGACTGGATTCAGACTGTGTTGAGTTACATGCATGTGTGCAAACTGTTGGATTTTATCAACTCCCTCACAGTCATTTGAGGAGATGTTCTGAGTTTTTTGTTACCAGGAACAACATCTTCCCTAAAGAGGATGTATATTCTTGTACAAAAATGTGCACCCATTTACAGTTAGGAATAGTATGTGTCCAAGCATGTTGTGGTAATTACTCACAACTGCAGACTGACAGATGCATGCTTACTACTGGAACTACATTTGGGGCTCATAATGTAAAAGTCTATCCCAAAACTATGAAGTAATGCTACTCAAGTGAGTGTTGTCCTGTTTGCAGTTAAGAGTTTCTTGGTCAACAGAATAGAGAAATCATTGGTAATTATTTTCTGTGCATGTCATTGCTTCAAGGTCTCCATTAGTGTCAATACATTTTTTTTTTTCCTTTCAGCTTAGTATAGCACACATCCTGAGTTTGACTAATACTGAAACTTGTCACCAACAGAAAGCTGAGGCACATGTGTAGGCTGCTTAAGGTAGAAAAAGCAGACCTGCTAGGAGGTTAGATGCTAGATGGTTACTGCCTTCCCTTCCTTTAAATTGTCATTTTCTATTTGTTCCCTTCTGAAAACAATTTCTGTATTGATCCAAGCTGTAAAAATGAAGTACTGTGAAAAATCTTTCCATTGCAATTGCTTGAGTGATATGTTATGTGTTGGCTGATAATCAAAGAGTAGCCAGAAAGTGTTTACCCTGTGAGAGGTAATGCTGCTCTCACACAGTTTATGCCTGTGAACTCCTCTCCTGGACTGGAAATTATTCCTGTTGCTGGTTTGACAGGGATTTGGTCAGGCAAAGTAAGAGGTTTGAGTGAGGCTTCATCTGCCAAGTGAATCGAAACAAAGCCCATCTTCCCTTTACAACAAAGCAAAAGACTTTGAGGGAGGATGTGGGTGTAGAAAATTGCAGCAGGCCAAGGCCTGCAGTCATGCAGACCTAGCAGTTGTGTGAGTGGCTGTGTTCTGCCCCGCCAAGGCTCTGCGTGTCACTGTGGCCACCCTGTGTAGCTACCCTGAATGTGCTCCTGCTTTGTGGCCCATTCACAGCTGCTCTTCTAGGTTGTTGTTTTTTTGTTTTTAACAGTATAAAACCCCTTTTTGTCATGTAAATACCAGATGGCCAGGGAAATTGTGTTCACCCAATGTGGGCAAGTTCTGAGGAGATTCCACTGGTGTCCTTGCTCTCAGCTGTCATGTACCTGACTGCATGGCAACTGCTCCTTCTTTGGCACAGTTCAAAGTTATACAGATTACTTTAACCCTAAGGAGTTTGTCCATATGCCTAACCAAAATAGAGGAGAAGCCTCATGCAGCCAGCAGTGGTGTCAGTGGGGATGGAGCTGCTGACAGCGCCCCAGTGCTGTCCCATGTCCTCATCTGGCACAAGGTCTATGGCTCATTGGGTCAAAGCCCCTGAGGTCAGAGCATACCCTACATACAGTGTAGGCACATTTGGAGTTCATTTCTTTCACTCTGCACAGGCAGGAGATGTGGAAGTTGGTATGTACCATGTAAAGAGCACTGAGCTATGTATTTGAAAAGTAGGGCAAGATTTTTAGAAAGAAAAAGCCAATAGTACCAATAGGAGTTGTTGAGTTTTTTCTTCTGGGAAAAGGAATGGCTGTACAGATGAGCTGCTCTTCTGAAAGATGTTGCCTAAATGTAGTTTAACTGGTGTGAAACTCAATACAAACGTTCACTGTGTTTTGATAATAGCATATATGAACTTAGCTTAAAAATGTATTCTTCACAGCTTAAATTAAGTAAATAAAGTCTTGTTTAAACATGCTTAGCAACTGTTTAATTCAAAGTCATTTTTAAAACACTTCAGTTAAGCTGCAGAAAAGTAACACATCTCCTCCATCTCTAGAACTGAACTTGGAAGATCTTGAATGTTGTAAGATGGTGCGACTCAGTCATGTTTTTTGCTTTGCCTGAGTTTTAGTGTGTGGTTATGTTGTGCTGTGATCTTAATTTCAGTAATGACTTTGAGTGTGCATCTGATGGATTGAAGACTTACTGTTGCTGCTTTTTGGTTCTTAAATTTAACAGACTTTTCCCTGTTTTATAGGAAGTCATGATTGGAGTTATGGAAGTGACCCACCTCTCATGCCTGAGTCAGTTGCATCCTGTATTTGATAGATCTTTTTCTTAAAGCTGGCTTATTGTTTTTGCTTTGTGTTGTGTGTTTTGTTGCAAATAGTTCCTTGCTAGTAGAGTGGTTGGATTCATAATCTGCAATCGCGCTATGGTGCTCTGTTTGTAAAAGCTGTTGTGAGGCTTACAGCTAAAGATTTGTTCTCTGGATTTTGGCTGGTTGAACTTGCTGGATTGTGCTGAGAAATGTAACTTTGGCTAGGGCTGTGTCCAGCTGCTGGTTATGTGAAAAGTATTCAACAGAGGCTGCTCTCACCAAATAATATGACCATGTCTCCTTGTGTTGGGCCATGCTGGAGGGGCATGGGAAATTGGGAAGGAAGAAGAACATATCTCCAGATCTCCTTAGCAAAACAAACTTAAGAGTTTTTCTGTTGCTATTGGGCTGTACCTCTCAGTCTGTTGGTTTTGTTTTGTTTTTCCTCTGAAGGGACTAAATTATTTTTTAATAATGGAGGAGAAAGTGTATTCATATTGCTGCAAGGCAGTTGTTCAGACAGTTATTTTGCACAGAGAGCAGCAATGTTACTCACCACAGACTGTTTCCACGTCTCGAAGATATTTGATTTGGATGTAACAAAATTTTGCTGCTGCAAAGATGCATTTGGATCCAGATCTTTGCACTACAACAGTATTAATAGTAGGGTGGAAAAGGTGTCAGATTCAGCTCAGAAAGTTAAACAGAGAAGGGAAAAAAAAGGACTCTCCTGAGATGTATTCAAGCAGAATACCTTGTTGGTTGAATACCATGAAGATCTTTGGCATATGAATTTGGGGTATCTTTAACTGATGGACCAGTTCTGACCAGAATATCTAAACCAGTAGTAGGGCTCCTCTAACAATATTTGTTTTTAGCAAACTACCTTGTCAAAAATTATAAAAAGGAGAAAAAAAAAAATAGCTGTATATATGCTTTTTCTAGAGGATTCATATAGATGATATTACTGCATGCGTGGGCAACAGATGCTGGAAACCGAGTTAGACCTATCTAGTAGGTTTTGGCAGTTTGCAAAATTGAAACCCCGAATATAATATTCAGACCCGGGGTTTCAATTTTATATATATATGTAATATATATATATATATATGTATGTATGTATATGTATATGTATATGTGGACTTAAGTGGAGCGGTGTACAGAATTTTGTGAAAACAGGATATTGAGATCTGGGCTTCTCTCTGCACTGCAGATATAATTGTAAAAATGTTGGAGTGTTTGAAAATTGCTCCCATTTTTCCCCAAACGAATCTGTGAATGGAAAGCTTACTTGCTGTCATACAGTTACAATATAGGGAGTATTTCTACATGCTTTCTATTATTTAGGCATGTTTGGGCATACGCAGTGCTTGAATACACCCTGGCAATTGAAGATGAACGCTCTTAGAGTTATAAAATTCTTTAATTCAATGTGCTTTTGAATTTTCGTAAGGGAAAACCTGCTATTAGTGTAGTGAGAAAGAGATTAATACCTTTTTGGAAAAACGGAAGTATCCATGACAGAACAGCTTTCAGGCAGCACCACGAGAAGGCACCGATCCAGTGGGAGTCCAGCACAGCACCTTGCTCACAAAGCCACCTTGACCTGCCTCAGGGTTACCTGATTCTTAACGATGGATGCATTAGCTCAAACTCATCCTGCCATCTGTCCAATATCTTTGTTTGTGACCAGTGGTAGCAACCAGTTGCACGGAGCAAATATATGTTGATATTTTCTTATAATACTGTGACCAATGGACGCATCATAAGCTGTAGTGTTGTTTTTTTCTATAAAATTGACCATTTGCCTTTTGAACTCTGGTCCTCACAATGTATTGCTATGATTGAGAGTTGCCCTACTAACACAGATGTTATGTAAAGATCCACTGTCCTTCTGTTGACCCAAACTGCTGGTTTAGTATAATGCTCTCTGCTTCCTGCGTTGGCCAATGTATAGTCTTTCCCAATGTTTGTATATGCGATCTGATGGCCTCCCAACACTCTCCTTATTCAGCTTTTTTTTTCCATACTGAGAAACCCTAATCATTCTTCCTATAGAAGCTAGTTACATCTTTGATCATACATTTGTTCTATCCTGCCTTTTTCCCTTTCCAGAGTAATGGAGCTTTTTTCCCTCAGTTCTAAGGCCAAACTGGTACACTTTTGCAGATCCGTCTTGGCTCTGGGCAGAAGAAAAATATCCAGTGGGGAAAAAAAAAAATCTTCATGCCACTGTATAATATTCATGGAACCAAATACACAATGTGTGAGGATGTACTTGTTTCTCCACATACCTAAAGAGACACAAGAGAGGTACAGTGCAAAACAGCAGGAATAAACAGGGCTAGGAAGGAAGGGATTTGGTAGGAAAAGGGAAAGAGAAATGAGTAAGGTGTTTGTGTATTTGTATAAAACAGAGAGGAAAGCTTCTCAGTAGGATTCAATTTCCATGATAGCCATCTTTGAATATATTAGAAGATGGTACAACCAGCCTTTGTTTTTTTGGGGGAAAAAGGAATAATATTCAAGTCACCCATGATTTTATATCCTCACAGGGGTCAGAGAATTGCTTACATCTGCTGATTGTCAGTGGTTATGAAGCAAGCAGCCTTGACCATGGCTTAGTCATTACTGCCAGGCTGGCGTTGCATGGCATGTAAGCCAATAGACTCCACGCAGTAAAATTTTTACAGGCTGAGTACTGAAAAACTTAAGAGGGAGATTAGACAGAAATGTGACACAAACAGCAGATTTCATATTCCACAAAAATGGTGGCTTGAGTCCATGACCTTGCTGTTTTGTAAATATGATATTTGTATAATATCCTTTAGAAAAAAAATCCTCTGTTGGGATTTTAAAATAGCACTGTTTCCAATAACATATTTTGTTACCTTATATATTGCTCTTAAGGAAAAAACAAAATACAGGAAGGTTCATTAAGCACTTTGCTTCTTGCCATGACGTTGTCCTTGACCTGGGTGGCTTACCACAGAACACATTGCAGACAGCCAACTAGGTGACATGGGTCTTGAAACAGGAAGAAAAAGGCAAGTATCTGACTCAAAGTACTGGGAGGACAGGGGGAGGGATAGAAATTAGGAAAAAGCTACACAGGTGGGGAAAAAGAAAGGCATTAGGCAGTTAAAGAAAAAAAAAAAAAGAAAAAAACACAGAGAATGGAAATCATAGTTTGGCATATATTTGTATCCTGAGCATAATTGCTTTGTCCCCATTGACTGCAGATACTAACAGCATGGTAGCATCTATTTGGAGTCCTGTATTTAGGAGCTCTTTTGTACATTTAATTGTAATTTCATCTCTTTCTATATCTTTCTTTTCTGCTCTCAGGCAGCTAATTGCAGCTATGCAGCTGCATTTGCTAGGTGTCTGCGCCAGTTTTTGTCAAGATCTTCTGTGAAGGTGTAGCTTAGCCAGCAGCAGGATTCCTAGGAAACTGAGACATTTTTTTTGAGCAGTCCACACTTCTGGCCTGAAAAACTGGAGGGGCAGAGAGATAAAGAGAGAGAGAATCAAAAACTGTAAGAGGTAACTTGAGGACTAGGGGAAATGGCTTTAGACAAGGTGTTTCTAGGTCAATCTGTCTCACTTATCAAAGAGAAGATGGAGAGTTGGCTTTACTGTGGTATGTAAGTTCCTGAAGCTCCTCAGTCCCCTTTTCAGGAGTTTAGCAAGAATCATTTCTTGGAAGCTTATCCTAGATGAATTTATCCTAGATGAATTCAAATAGTAAATGAGCACATATTTAAATAGTTATGGTTGTTATTAGCAATAAAGGAGCTTGTTTTATTTCCAGACATCACTTAGGTTAGGATTCCTTGCCTTTAACTTCTGATAGTTGCTATGTAGATGTCTGCACTTAAGCTAATCATCAAAAGCTCCCTTTTTAGTCCAGTGGAAGGAAATGGGTGGTTTTAGGGTAACATGAATCAAACTCTAGAGTCAATAGTGGATGGAGGGCTGGCCAGCACAAACTAAAAAAGACTTCAGAGTAACAGCGTAGATGTCAGTGGCTAAGCTAGTCGCACCTAGTGTGTCTTTCTGGAAGATGTGCCTTAGGGCAAGCACAGGAGAGATGTTATGTGATTGATCTGTTCTGTCCCTAAACTCTCTAGGCAAATACAAAGCAACTATGTAGGAACAGTTCGAGAAAACCTACAAAACTTTTCTCAAAGCTGGATAAGGTATGAATGATTCAGCTATGCATAAGGGAAAATTTTGGCAAAATAGTGACTACAATTTTGAAGATTACTATGGGAGTTAGAGTGGCTTTCAAAGAATTGCTAAAATGGGCCCTGTCCTATCAGGATATGCATTGACAATTGCAGAATCACAAAAAATAATGGATCTCTCTTAGTGCTTCCCGGAGTTTAAAAGTTTGTTACCCACAAATAACTGAACATTTTAATAAAGTGTTTAACATATTTAAAAAAATGAAAAAAAAAAAAAAAGAAAATGAAGTATAAATTCGTTTTATTTAAAATCCAAAATTGCAGTATTTTTAAAATTATTAGTTCAGCTAAAGCTAATGACAAATGACAGAATATTATCATCCCACCTTAAAAGACTTTCAAATTGTTCTGTTCCATTCTGGGAGAAGATAATGATCTCTAGTGATAAATATGTATATGTATGTTTGTATATGCAGTTTAGGTTCTAAGTAATGCAACCTTGCAAAGTTTTTTAAATATAGCTTCTTAAAAGGCTCTTAAAATTTTCCTTTTCAAATTATAATATATGTAGTGCCTCAGGTCAGCACGGCATGTTAGAGGCAGAAGTAAGCTGTGAGAGTACAATCAGTTCCCTGATGAAAAAATAATTAAAACCCCAGTTCTGTGGTGTAGCATCAGAGCCACTGATGGGAGTAGAACACAAAAAGTGTTTTTATTTCTATTAATTTCATGGGCCTAAGAAACTCCGTTGTATTATGCATTGCATGCTACACACTTATTTAGAGCTGTACATTGTGTCAAAGCTATCATGTGTCGGTGTAAAGTGTCCATGTGAAATCTAGTTCTGTCATGTAATCCTTTCCGTGCTTGGTACACAGAAATTTTCCTGTCTGTAGCATCTTCCAGAGGGGGACAGAAGGAGAAGAGAGAGGGAAGTTTAAAATCCTATGGCCTTACCCATGAGAAATGGTACACAGTGTGCAAAGAAAGCCCCCTGCAAAGCCTGAAACGTTAAGCAGTAATTTGAGTTCAGTTTTATCTTCGCTTTAGTCAGGATATGTTTATATTTTTATTACAAAACAGTAGAAGCAGAAGAAAAATCCAAGCCCTTCAAACTCTCATAATTCTTCAGATCAAGAAGCACAGCTGAAGGCTGAAGTTCATTTGAACGTGTTTTGTCCAGACACCCTCTGGCAGCTCTGATGCTTTTTAGCTGGTGGGTGTTGGTGGTGGAGCTGTGCATGTGCATGCACATGTACTGAAGTGTGTACTGCACTGAAGGTTTAAGAGAACTGTACTACCCAAGTCAAGAATAGTGCATGCTGTTCACAATCATGCTTTTGCTTTTTTTGAAAATAGGAGGGATTCCTACCTTGTGAAGGAACCTTTTAATTTTTCCTACCTTCCGTGCTTTGCTTTCAGCCTGCATTACCAAGTGCCTGACTCCACTACTTTGGAGATGCCCAGGGTGGTCTCATCTCAGGGCTCCTGTGCAGGTGCATTGCGTGGTCTCTTACAGTGTGTGCTGGTGCTGGACTTGGTGCTAGCACGGCTGGCATCCATGCTTAGTGAAACTTAGGAAAGTTTTACCAAGGGCTGCAGTGTTCTGGTGGGGTAGACTCCGCTATCCGCAGGGCAGGAGTCATCCCCTAGGTTTCCAGCAAGGGCTTGTTTTCCCAGCGCAGCCCCAGTTTAAACCTCCATCCTTCAAACAATGGGGCTTGTACTTCAGTACTGCATATCACTGGGGCAAGACCTGTGACTGACTTGGTGCTTTTTGGTGTCTGATGCAGTGGGATCCCTCTCATTGAAACCTTCAGTACCTGCTGCAATACAAATTTTACATAATAATGAGCAATAGTATTGAAATCAAAGGGGATAGATGAAAATGGGAATTATCATCAAAGACTATTGTTCTTATGTGAGAATTAAAACTATTACAGCTATTACTTTGTCTCACATTTTGATTACAGAGGTGAATGAAAAATCCTGTCTTTGACTAAATCTCATTTTGTGAGAAGGAAAACTGAGTGTAAGAATGATGCTAACACACAAATTCAAATAGGATGTTATAGTGAAAATGGGTATAATAGAGCTGGTTTGAATGACAGAATTTGCATGCAAGCTACCAGGTTTGGGGGAATAACATTTAATTACAAAGTGACTTTTTACTAGTTCTTTTCTTTAGACAGCTTCGTCAGAGTAAAAGCACAGCAAAATATATATCAGTCATGGAGATTCAATTGTTCTGACTAGAAATGTGATTAAAGAATAAAACAAACAAACAAAACACTTTTACCAGCATATGACGAAGATTTTATGGTCACTTTGTTTGTACACAATGTTTCAGATCTAGTTGTTTGACAGAGAAACATGGTTGTTCTTTGTCCCAGTAAATACAGCAAAATGCTGCTACTGGTTCACTAACCCATATTAAGCTGCATTTCCCTGTATTCTGCTACAGAATGCTATAGCATTTCTTCTGCTTCCCCTTCTCCCCCCTTTCTTTCTTTGCAGTACTTCTAGCACTCTTGCTTTATTGTGTATGTTCAATTCCAGGACTGTATGAACATGCTGCAGTGAGAACTCCAAAGAAGTGAATTAGATATTCCAATTAAATCTAAAATTTCTGGGTAATTATGTCAGGTAAACTACTAGTAGGTATTTGCAATTATTTGAATAGAGATTGATTTCATCATGTTATGTTGGATATCACTGTTTCAGCTGAATGTTTAATGTTCTCACTATAAATGTTTCAGCTGCTAAAAAAAATGGTCTTACACTGCTGAAAAGTCTTTTTGCTGTGTTGTATCTTATGATAGACTTGCCTTGATCAAATCCATACATAATGAGAGTTTTATGCCCCTTTTGGATACCAGAATGTTTTCTCAGTCTCCTTTCCAGAATCTTAATAGCTTACAACACAACTGGCCTAATATATGTTTAATTTAGCTTTCACTTACATCTGTTGTCTTTTCTCATGGATTTGCTAATACACAGAAACAACCTTGAAACAGGACATTTCAGTTTTCAATAACGATGTTCCAAAGCAGTATTTGCTTGTACTGCTGTAGTGACTGGGATCTGAGTCATGGGTAGCAATTCTACTCTGCTAGTCTTGTATAGGAATAGAAGAAAAAGTCAGTCTGTAGGGCAGGCATATCTGCATTTTTTCCACTCATCACACAGAATTAACCATTACTTCAGAGCTGATATTTTTGCTGTTCTTCTGTGGCAGAAAGGCTGACGATATTTTTGTTGCTTTAAAGAGTAAAACAGGTAGACAACTAATGGTAATTAAGTCCTTTTTAAGAATTGCAACATGACTGTTAATCTGCTTAATCAAGCTTAATAGGGTGAGGTGCCTGGGAATGTTTGCACGAGCAGAAGAAATTGCAATTAAGTCCAAAATGTCAAACTTGAGAAATGTATCATTGGAACTTACACACTTTTTTTCCAAGTTACCTAAACTCTTACCTCTTTCAAGAATTGTTCCACTTCTTGAACAGATTTGGTGTATGTCTGCTTAGCTTCAAACCTGGCAGATATTATTAGGATCTATTACACTGTCCAAGTGGTTTTCCTTTCTAGGTAGGCATTTCTCACTTCGTAAATTTCATCTCCTAAAATTAACTTTTATCAGTGTTTCTCATCGGTTCATAAATGAAGGGCTAAGGCAAACGAACAGAAGTTCGCTACCTCTTCTTTAAACATTGTTCTTATGTATTATTCCTACAAGTTCATGGAACAGAGATTAATACATGCAATAAATACTATTCCCACTCAAGGGAACAGTTGAGTCAAAGTGTAGCCTGCAAAATGCAGAACATAGTGAAGCACACTAAAATCAGGCTTAGTACTGTGCAAGACTTAGGAAGTTCGCATGTTGCACATGGAATAGTTTAGTTACAGTCATTATTTTGTATAAAACATTACCTTTTATGTTCTCAGATTATGTGGCATCAGTCTTGACTTAAAAAAAAAAAAAATCAACATGTGCTTGCATGTGTTGGTGTAAAATTGTAATGGGTGCTCCTTTTTGTAACTTCGTAGCTTGAATGGTGTTCTTACAGTTCTGTGGGAACTGTGATAACCTAGTTCCTTATGCTTTCTGTGCTGTATGCTACATACTTTGTTCTCAAACTGCAGTCTACTTTAGTTTCCATTTCAGTTTCCCGTAGTCTTTACAACAATCAGGTATGCCAGAAGGTGCTACACTTACTTAATGCAGAGATTTGTGTCAATTCCATCTGCTGGTGGAGTTTACCCAGAGCCCCCAGCAGGAAGGTTTGCTATATTCCAGGAATTTTTCCCTCTTGATTTACTTCCCCCCCTTTTCCACCCTGTACACACACTGTGCATGCTTTTCAGATCGAGTAAGTGAGAGGCTGGGTGACAAATTAGACTGAAAGCATCTGTTTCTGCTTCTATGCTGGAAGTGCTGAGACAAAAATATACAGTATATAGAATGAGTTAGTGCATTTATCTGATTTAAGTTCGCTTTGGAGATGATGCCTCACTAGCTGAATTCTCCCTGAAACTGGGCTACTACTAGAAATAAATTTTCCATGTTATGATAGACTGAAAGAAAGTAGTAATATAGAAGACAAGGTTCCTTGAAAACACATGACAAATCCGTATTTTAGTAACTGAATGTACTGAACAGGATTTTTGATTGCATTTGAATATTATTATTATTATTTTTTATGATAGCACTCTTGAAAGCTGGGCCTTTTCTGTCTGAGATTTAGGAACCTGTGTTTGCAGATATTTGCCCTTACAATCAAGCATGCCAGAGTCTGACTTTCAAACTCCCAGGATTTAGGATCTTAACACTGATTATTTATTTATTTCAATCTATTCAAATTATTTCAGTTTTATCTGGCTTCTTAAAGTTTATCAAGCTATTGATTTAATACTTTGTTTTCTCATGTGTTCTCTTTAAAGAATTCTGTCCCTTAAATATTGTACTTTGATATTTGCATTGGAAAATTAAAAGCAGATTGTTTTTCCTTAGAAAAAGGAAAATATGGAGGGTAATGGTCTTTTTTTATGTCAGTACTGCCATGGTAAGATTTTCTTGTACAGCATAAATCTCATAACTAGCACCTATCGCTTCAGATGCTTCAGAGCTCTTTTATTGTAAAATGTCTGCCTTGCCTTTGCTTCAGTACAATTCTCTTAGTCAGTAAACTCCCAACACTTCTCAGACCAGGATTTTGAAGGAATTTTTTATGTTGTACTCAAGTGAAACAAAACATACAAATAAAAATTTGCAGGATAGAAACCACAATGAAGTCCTGTTTGTAATGTCTTAGAGTAATTGAAGGAAAAGGAGAAGATTAATACGTATTACATTAGCTTTCCCTTGAGTAGAAAAGCAAAGGTTCATTCTGATAACTAGTGTGGTATTAAGCAGATTACACTTCGTAAGCGTAAAGGTTTTATACCTAATTCCTGAAGCCACAAGTAGTTTTAAAAGTTGTCTAATAATAATTCAAATTGAAAATGCACTTATACATGAAAGGCAAAAGCTTGTGCTGATGCATTAATGTGGTGGTCTTCCTGGGCTGTCCTGCACTGCTGCTATAAAATGAAGAGTGCTTCTGCTGAATAAACCTTTAGGATATCAAAAAAGCTGAAAAACATTCTTCATTTAACAGTTCTTATACTTTTGCATCTTCCCTGGTTGGCAAGATAAATGTGCATCATTTGGTAACGCAGCACTGCATTAGGTATTTTGGGTCATCTATATGGACATATCAAGCATATATGCCTGATATTCCACATTGTGTTATGAATCCTTTTTGTCAGTGTTCTAGGTTTCAAAAGAAGCACTAATTGCATGTTAAGATAAAACATTGACGTTTCTTGCTAAGTGTCGCTGAAGACTGCAACTAGAAACTTTACAAGTTTTTTTTGTTTTCTGGCCTTTTTACTTGTCTTTCAAGGAGTTGGAGACATGAGGTAGACACAAATCCCGGTCTGTTGTATGAAGTGGAAACCATGGGTGCAGTTCCTCCTTTCTAAGAGAATTCAAATCTGTCTCTGCCTCTCCAAAACATATCCTGACTACCAAAGAACTCTTTCAGCTATGGACAGCCCTCTTTAGTTTGAAGTTCTTTCAAACAACACGAGTGGAATCGTAGAATCACAGAGTAGCTCAGGTTGGAAGCAACCTTAACGATCGTCTTAGTTCCAATGCCCCTGCCGTGGGCAGTAGTCAGTAAAATGCTGTAGTCTAGTGTTTGGAGTACTGGATTGTACCAGGAGTATGGGATGTAGTTGTGTGACTAGAAGTCTCATGTACTGTAAGTGAGTTTAGGTAAATGTGATTGGAAATATGGTAACCCTAATGCTTCAGGTTATGTTATGAGGTATGTCATTGTCCTTCCTGTGTAAATGAGCACAGGTACTTGCTGCAAGGTGCTGGATTCACTTCTGAAGACCAGAAGCATACAAGTTTGTCATATCTTGTGTGACTGAGTCTGTGTATTCTGAACAAAATAAGTTTACTCTCGAAATTAGGCAAGTAAAAAAAAAAGAAATGTATTTGATTTGAGTTTGTTGTGTGTTCTTTTTTTTCACTGATTTTTTTTTTGGGGGGGTAACCATTTTATAATGGCAGTGAAGGAGTTATAGGAAAAATCATCGCATTTTCTGCTTTGATAATTTTGTATTTAGTTGGATGAAAACTAGATTTTGTGTACGAATTTTGTTGCATATAAAGTTCTCTGTTAATACAATATTTAGCGTGTTGTACAAAGCTGTTTTAAAAATGAGCTATCCTGTGCACAAAAAACCTTCATCAACTGTGTACCCTGATACATGATAATGAGAATACAAGTATTTTTGTTTAAATACCTGTATTACAAAAAATACAAAAAAAAAAAAGTGCTGTTTGTGTAACAGACAGTATCGTGTATGCACCTAACACATAGGAGAAGAATCATTTGAAAAACTAAAATTCTTTGAAACAGAAATTGATTGTTGGGCCTTGGTGTTTGTGTTTTAGCAACAAATGGGGTAAGCACTCCTATTTCCAGTAAAATTTTAATGAGAACTTTTTCTACCAGTTCAAAGTTATTGAAGTGCTATACTGTCAACAAGAAATTCAGACTGCATTTTAAGTTTATCAATATAATTGTTTTCCTACTGTAGGTACATGGAGACGTCTGTGTGTGCATGTATATTGTGTTATAAACTTAAAATTCCAAATCTGTTGGTCAGGATTTGGATTGGTATTTCTATAGAGAAAAATAAGTGTGTTTTCTAGTTATCTTCCCAGTGTATATACAATACTACTATTCATCGTATAAACAGGTTAGAAAAGTCTCTTCACTGAATATATTAGAAAAGTAGTAATATAAATGATAGTAAGAACCATATTATAGCATGTTAGCCTGCCATAGCTTATTTTCTGTTGGACAAATACTATAATAAAGTTCTGCATTATTTTTAATTGAGTCTGTTCAGAATTTTGATTTTCCCCCAAAAGTTGTATTAGTTTGCTCTTTCATGAGGAAAAACAGAGAAAAAAAATCACTACATAAACAATTTTCCTTTGTTTGAAGGTTCAAGCTCAAGTGCGACATGCAAAACTCAACTTTGACAAACTGAAGACTGATGTCTGTCAAAAAGTCGATCTTTTGGGAGCAAGCAGATGCAACCTTCTTTCTCATGTGTTAACAACATATCAGGTATTCAAAAAACTATGAGCCTCCAAAATAAGATTTCCCGTTAATGTGTTTTTAACAGGTTACTATAGCAATTTTCAAATACAAGAATATGTAGCTAATATTGGAGGGGAGATGTAAAATCTGTAAAAGCAGATTGGTGTTTAAGCTAACATTGCCTTGAAATTTTACTCTCCCTTACAGACAACACTTCTTCATTTTTGGGAAAAAACTTCACACACAATGGCAGCTATCCATGAAAGTTTCAAAGGTTATCAGCCATATGAATTCACAATGTTAAAGGTAAGGAATACATCAGTGTGTTTGTCTGCCCAGTGATAACAAATAAGAGACCGTATAACCATGTAGAAAGCACACATTCATATTTTGTCCATATGTTGTCTGGCAATTTAATCCCTGTCCCGTCTTTTCATTTGAATACATGCTTTCTGTCAAATGCATTTCTGGCTAGTAAGATCAAAAACTGCATGTAGAGTGTAGTGATAAAGGACATATTTCAAAGGAAGACAATATTCAGGGCTACACTTAAGTATGTGTTTAAGTGCTAACTGGGATTGGTTCTGATTGTTCCTGAAGAATCATGAAGTCCAGCAGAATTAGGGATTTATGCTCCCCTCCAAAATTCCACAATGAATTAATGCTGCAAAGCACTCCGTACTTGAAGAGACGGCTCAGTTTGAAAGCAATTAGGAGACATAGCCTCAGTCTGTGATATGTTTGTGCATGTGACATGCAGAAGTAGAAGCTGGGCTGCAGTGTGCTGTATAGCCTGTGGCTACCCCAGAGCTCCTGGAGAACAAGCACCTGAAGGTATAAAGTTTAGTTCACCCCAGGCTACCATACGTGCTCGTACATGACTATGCTATATTTAAAGTTGTTTTCTAGAACGTGTGTTGGGAGGGAGTGGTTTCTGAACTTTGAAGTGCATAAAGAGCTTGTGGAGACTGTTATTCCTGCAGCTTGAAACAACACAACAAAAGAACCAGCCAAAAACATTTCAAGCTTCAGTCTCTCCTGACCAGAGGACAGAAAGAAAAGGAAGTTCTGCTCTGGACAGCTTTAAAGACTCAAACTTTTCCATCTTACCCAGTCTCTGTCCTGCCGGAAAAGTCTGCATTTGCTATGAAGCTCACAGAACTCTGCGCTTCCTTCTCACATCGTCCATACATGGGTTCTAGCCAGAGTGCATCTCCAAATTCCAGCAGGAGACAGTTGGGAATAGTTATCTTGACACTGCCAGTAATTGCCTACAGACTCACCAGTTAAACTCTAAATCAGAAAAAAGGTCCTCTTTGTTTCCCCATCATCACTTCCCATTGCAGTGACGGCTGGTTCACAGCCTGGGTTTAGCATGGCCAGAGTCCTGTTGAGGAGCCTGGGAAGCATGCGGTGGGGCTGTTCTGCTCCGAACCTCATGATGTTTGAAGTTTTCTGAAGATTTTTTTCTCTATGCTTTTAAACAAACTCTTTCCAATCTAATTTGTGCAGATACTCAGAAAAAAATATAGGCTATTTATTCTTTCATATCTAAAAATATGATTATGTGAACAAGACATGTTTCAAAACACATAATGTTGAGATACCTTGTAAAGAAGCTTGTACGGAAAATGCACCGCTTCTGGAGCATGAAATACCCTTGTGATGGAGAATGAGAAGTACCCTCGTGTTGGAGGATGAGAGAGATTTTGGAATGCCTGTTATCATTTGAACTTTCTCCTGTGAAAATTTTAGTATAATCTAAATTTGGAATTAAATTGGGAATCTGTGATGGAGAAATGCAATCTATATTGTGTGCACATGTGCAACAAGCACTCCCTGGAATAGAAAGTAACTGTAAAAATGATTGTGGATATTGTAGTATGTTTAGGGTGAAGCCCTTTGTTATGAGAATCATAACCGTTTTTATTGCTGGCCTCCTGCTCTGAAAAGATGTGATTTCCTGTTTGTGCAGTTATATGTATGTTGAGAAATAATGCTAATCAGGGGTTAGTTTTATACTACAGAATTTCATGGAAGTCTCTGCTTGCAGAAAACAGCTGCTTGGGGATAAGACTCTGTTGCTGCCTTTTAGTATCAGTTCTTTATTTCTTTTGGTCTCTGGAGTATGGGATTATTGTTTTTTTTAGTATATCAAAGTTCAGTCTCCTATGTGATCTCTTTTGCCTCAATTAGTTTGTTTGTTCACATTAAATGGTTTCTGAGAAGATTCAGTTAAAATCTGTTAGTTGCATCAGGTGAGGTTCTGTTGCCTGACAGCTTGGGTGTCCACTGCTGCTTTAGGGGCATTCAGGTCAGTCTCCAAACCTCCAGAAGAATGTGGACTCCCTCAAGTCCCATGCCTTCTCTGCTAGACATGCTAGAGTGTGGAAAAACAAGAGATGTTTATGGTTAGGAACTGATCCTTACCAGTCATGTCATGTGCTTATGCCAGAGTTTAAGGAGTTGCAACCTACTTCAAGTATTACTTTTTTATAAGATATAATAAATGGCTATAAGTGATCTTGGGTAAGTGTAGTTTCTAGTGGAGAAACTTCTGGTCAAAAAAGATATCATGTCTGCTGTTTGTGTGTTAAAAACATACAAATGGGATATATAATTGCTTAAAACATAAAATATTTTAATGTGCCCATTTCTACACATTTAATTGGGAGTTGTCTCTTAGATATAAGACAAGGGAAAAATATTCTTTAAAGGGATCTTTTCTAAAATAGTGAATGAAGCAAATCATTTTTCTTTTGTGATTCTAGTTCTGTTAGTAGCTTACTACTATCAGCTTGACTTTACTCATCCTTAATTCAGGAGTGATCCTGCTGAATTAAGCAAAGCTTACGTGTATGTAGGGTCAGCATTTTACTTCAAAACAAGAATTTAAGGAAACAATGTTAATATTTGACTTAGATGTAAATTGTCTTACTGAAAAATTAGAAGGTGCCATGTACTGGAAAATTACTATTTGTATTTTGTAGTATGAATATATTCATGTACTAGATTTACCTCAGGAAAGAGACTCTTAAATGCCTCTCGGGATTGTTTCTGGAAAGAAAACATTGTCTTTAGAGATGTTTGCCAAACTCCCTTAATGAAAAGCAGCCCATTTGTTTTCTTTGCTTCAGGGTATATGCTGAGAGTAGTATAATTGTGCTTTTGCAGCTGTATTTCCTAACTGCTAGTTTTATGCTTGATGAAAGATGATTATTAATGTGCTAACAAATCTATGTATCACGATGTAAAAGTATCCATTACTGCAGTATTAAAGATGATGGGCTGCTGCTTTGGTAAAATCTTTAAGATTTCGTTGTCTTGAAATCACTATATATCAAAGGAATTCAAATTTATTTCAGGGGCTACTTTTCATGAATGGTACCTATTTCTAATTTCTTTCACTGTTTATTTGTCTTTGGTACTTCACGAATCTTTAGTCACATTGTTTACATTTCACTACTCTAATAATAAACTTCCTAAAGAGTTCACATGAGCCTAGAAACAGCGTTAGCCCTGGCGAGGGAGTCAAAAGGCCTAAATCTCAATGCATCCATCTACTTGTGTGCAAAGTGGAGCACTGCTGCTTCTGCTGATTACTTGGTTTGGAAAACCCTGCCCTAACACAGCTACTTCAGTACTGCTGCCTTCTGCAGACACTTGCTGTAGACCGGTATCCTTTCTCATTTCCATTTTGTTTCACCATGTCTTTATTGCCTAGGCAGGACTGCATATAATCTTACATCTCTGTTCTTTTCTTTTTCTTTTCTATTTTTTTCATAAATCTCCCTGAGGAAATACTGAAGCTACCTGATTGTCTTCCTCCCTTTCAGCCCTCTCTTCAAATGAAACAGATCCAATCTTTTGTCTCTTCAATGGTGTTATGTGTTTCTGGATGTTGTTATGATGTCCTGGGATGTATCCCTGGCTCCTGGAGCTGCCCTTAACCATGTTACTTTGATTCCTTCCTCAGTAAAGAGGAAGAGCATAAGTTGTCCAAGGCACTTGGGAGGAATTGTGGGCAAGCTGAATGCATTGTCAGCACTCTGGTGATGTAACTACAGAGGACAGGTTTTGTGTGCAGTCCAGGTCATCTCAGCTTGTCTTGAAAGAAGCTATAACATAAATGAAGGAGTTTTCATGAGTAGCAGTCAGCTTAGGAACAGTGCCTGAACTGGAATTAGAGCTGCCTCCATGGTGGAGGAGCCTCACAGTTAACTGGCTGGGATATTCAGTCTGAGTGATGGTAGCAAGCAAAATGTCACTGGGTGACTTTTGGTTGCAGAGTCAGGATAAGCACAAGGAATGACTGTGAACTTGCTTCAGTAGCGTTTACAGTCTTATCCTGATTTTTATAGTAAAAAAAAAAAAAAAAAAGAGAGAGAGAGAGAGACATAATGAAGCTAAGAAGAAAGCTTTTTAGACCTGAAACCTTCAATCACATACATGTGTGGCTTACAACAAAGTCCATGTGAGTTCTTGCTAGCATCCAGGCATATGCTGTGAAGTTGCACATTTGTCTGTTCAGAGCCAATGAAGTCAGTGATGTTTTACACACCAAACAAGTATGCTTGCTTTTGTCTGAATTCAGTCTGTATCTCACAACTTTGTTTAATCATTTTATTTCCTAGATGATGGGAGTTCTTCCTTTCTTTAGATCTAACCTGAAACAACAGAATGTCACAGTGTCATTTCTATGCATGTTGACAATAGTGATCACATTACTGTGGCTTTCTGTTTGGAAAACAGTTGAGAATGGCTTTTTAACACTTATTTCATACCCATTGTCTAGATTTTGTTTATCCTTTTATAAAGATACCTCAGTTCATAGTACACACTGGGCTGCAGAGTGGAGGAGGCAGGGGAGAGGATAGTAATTTAATTATTTGCTGTTAGAATTGGAGGAAATATTGGCTAAATGTCAAAATAATTAGGTAAATTGAATTATTGTTTCTGCTAATTTTCAACAATTTTATCATAGTCTCTACTTAAACTGAAGCTGTATTTCAGAGCTATATTTATTTTTCTAATACAGGAAATAGTAACTCCCATTATTATCGTGCTGTTTCCTTCCCGAGGTACTCATGAACTTCATTTCTATATGCTTTTTCTGTGGGTTGATCACAGTCCTTTAAAAATGGATTTCCTGAAACACTCTTTAACAATGAAGGAAGCATCATAATATAGTTTCTTGAAGAAGGATGCTGATTTCTCTGTATTTTTCATGAAGATGCAGAAGGTTTTACTTCTGATAATTCTCTAAGTTGCACAAATTCTCTAACTTCTACAAGTTAGGCTGTAGTTAACGTATCTGTTGTTTGAAACCATTACATCCTTCTTGGGCAGGCTCAGTGCTGCTATGCTTAGCCACAGAGCACCACACACAGTTGCAGCATCACCTCCTGAGTGCAGTGCACGGTGTGCTCTACGGTGGAGGTGTCAGAGATGGGTCAAGTGCCAGAAGCACTGCTGTCATTCTCTGCACTCTAGTTCTGTGCATATGTTTCTGAACTTTAACCCAGGTCCTCTTGGAATCAATGGAATAATCCCCCACCAGTTTTAGTAGTACACAGCGCAGTCTAGTCAACAGCTGGTACAAACACAGCTGAAGAGTAACATTCGTTCATAGGTGATCTAGCTGACATGGCTTGTGTCCATTATTCAGAATCCAAGAAGTACACTTAGCAGTGGTTCTGGTTAGCACTGTTACAGTGTTAAAGGAAAAAAAAAAAAGTGGCAACCATAGATAAGGTACATTTCCTTAAGGCCTCTACTTGTTATTGCTGCCTTTATGATCCCTCATCTTCTGACACATGATGTCTGCAGTGCTCTAGATGCTTATGACAAATTAATCTGTGGCACTAGATAAAGGCATTAACTTACTGGGAGGAGAAAAAAAAATCCAACTGCAGTTTTAGAAACCAAACGAATGACAAGTCCATTCGTTTGGTTTCTAAAACACAGAAGTATACATCTCCACGCAAGTACTAACAGAAACAGAAACTGGAATGCCCCTTCTGGTGACTAATGCATTCTGGTTAACAGGGCAGTGCATACAAGAGCTACAACATGTGTGGGAATATTTTTCTCACAGCAGGTGAGCTGGGGACTCTAACCTTTATTCAGTAGGTGAGGCAGATTTAGCAAACATGTTAAGTAACCTTCAGTTATTTAAGTTTTCGTGCAGCAACCATAATTAATGCATAATATTAATGCATAACATTAATTGTGGGGAAAACTAGTAGTATATTAATACTTCAGTAGTCTCAAACAGTCACTACACAATGCTTTTATGTGTTGGCTTGTTCACTTGCCCAACTTTGGGTTATAAAAGTGCAGACCGTGAAACTGCGCATTGTTATCTTATAGCCTGGTCTTTCACATTGCAAGGGGTCAGCAGGCTGTGGTAATATCACACCTGGCCTCTATCAAATTATCCAAGATTTTAACCCCTGCTTTTGGATTGAGGATATGAGCAGTACTGTCCTAGTGGCACTGCAGCTGCTAAGGTTCTGTGAAGAGTTGGGTCAGGGAAAAAAAAGAGTAAAGAAATAAAGAAGCAGTACAAGGAACAAATAGATTTAAAGAGTGCATCTATTCATTCTGTTTGAGTCAGATATGCTTTTGATACTAGACTGATTTATATAGGCTTTTAGTCTGGTTTGGCCTTACATGACACATTTTTGCTTCCCTGAATCTTTTTTCTTCTCTCTTTTCATTTATAATGATTATGATCTAGAGCTTGCAAGATCCTGTGAATAAACTAACAGAAAGAGCAGAAAAGGAGGACCTGCAGATTGAGAGCACCAAATCAGTAGAAGATCAGCAGAGTCAGTAAGTCACGTGTCCTGTATCTCAAAATAATAAGTAATTTTATCTATAATCTACTTTCTCATTGCTAGTCACCAAACATTTAAAACTAAAAATGTAGACACTGGTAGTCGGACCACACTAGCAAACAGTAAGCTTAATACAAGCATTACTGAAATTATGTACTGTGTGTATGAAAGTTACTAAACTTTATGGTGAGTTTAAGAGCTTAAAAAAGAACCAATTTAACCTTTATATGTTACTCATTTTTCTTAGCCACCTCTTTATTTTTCTGCTTTTGCTTCATCTTTTCTTTAGTAAAAGAAGTGCTAAACAGCATCACATGGGAGAAGATATATGAGCTCTGTATTTCTCCCTTCAGCAGCATCTCCTTACACCTGGGAACAGGATATGGATTCCTGATTGCTTTGGGCAGCGATTAGTTTTTGTAATGTATACAGCATTGGTTAGTAATCCAGCAAAGCAGGAGGTACTTAGTAAAAAGTACATCTAAGTGAACTGATGCTATCAAGGTTTGGGTTACCTGTAGCTCTGAGGTGAAAGAGAATTATGAATGGGCTGCTATAGAGAGAAAAACAAGAGAATGAGATGTGATCCCTCCCCTATGGGACCATCAGGATTCAGTTGCAACGAGATGCTACATTGATACAATCCTGCTGCCACCTGTTGTTTTGACTATCCATGGTTAAGTGAAGCACCCAGCTAAGGATCAGTTGTCAAAAAGCAGAGAGCAGCTTGGCCGATAATTAGTGTATTTTGCTTGGCTATTTATGGTAACAGTTTTTGAAAGAGTTCAGTTTTTCAGTTGTTTTTGCTTGCTTAGATTCACATCCACTGACCAAAACCAGTTTATAAATTGGTCAGGTTTGGGGCTAAGCAGATGAGAAATGACTTGGCCAAGTACCATTTGGCAGGTGGCTGTTTTCATAGCAGTTCCTTGAGTCTGATGCCTCTCACGTGACAATAATAGAGAATTTCAGAAACAATTGTTTTCTTTAGTGTTGAAAATAAAATTCTAGAATAAATGCATGATTTATGCAAAATCTGTGCATTGGCATCTACCAGCAAATGCGTCAGATCCATGTAATGGTTTCACTGCTTTTTACTTATGGATTATCTTTTTCCTTTCATTAAAGTGGGGAACATAACATTTCCTTACAACTTTGGTGTATCCATCAAAGCATAAACGTGCATCTAAGATTCTAGAAGAATGATACAAAGTAAAACAAAGCTTTTCAAATCTTCATGATCTTTCCGTTCACGCTAAACATTCATTATACTAGAGTTTGGCCTGAGTAACTTCCCTTTGTGTAAGAATTGCTTGTAAACCATTGGTGTTTTTTTTTTTTTTTTTTTTGTGTGTGTGTTTTGTTTTGTTTTCTTTATTGCAAGAGCTGTTTCATCAATAGTGCTGATTTGGTTCTTTAGAAACCTGCTGTCATGGGACAAAACTCACCTGACAGTTGTTTTTATTTAGTCACTATTACAAAGTTAAAAAGAGGGGTGCAAATTGTTTTTCTGTGGACCAGTTATACCTCCTTAGTGGTATTGATGACAGCATATTGTGCTTTTCCAGATTTGGTCTACGCTTTTTATTATAGATATGTAGGTAGGTGGTAGGTTTTGACAGTTGGTCTTCAATATTATTTTGGTTTTCAACAGACTTCTGCCAATGAAGCAATAAAATTTAACAACAAACCAGCATATGTAGCAAATGCAGGAATCCATATGAATTAGTGTTTATTTGTTGTCAATATGATTCTATAGTGATGTGACCAAAAAGAAAAATATATGATAGCGGTAGAATTGTTTCCTCATATTTTTTTTTCTTACTCTTTCAAATTAAGGTTGATTTCATTAGATGAGGAGAGCCATACCAAGGAATCAGACTATTCAGGTATTTTATTTCATGTGTTCATAACTTGCTAAATGCTGTAATTTATGTTGTTTTCATTTCTGTTATTTAATATACATTCAGCTTCAACAAGCAAATCCATATAAATGCATAAAACTTAAGGCCAGGAAGATATGGTAAACATAATATCTTATATATTGTATCATAATGCATTTCAGTCAATTACTCTCAGACAGGTCAAATAGTTTGTCTTCCAAAGTGTAATTCTTACACTGGGCATGTATGTCCTCAAGGAAGGGATTTTCTGATTAGTAGATGTCAAGACAAGGAAAGTACGCCACTTAGCTTGCTAGTTTATCCCAGTGATTAAATATCCACTCTGTTAAAAACTTGTTAAATTTGGTGGAACTTCTGGCTAAGTTAGGCAAAGTCCTATTCAGCTGCTGCCAGTGACCTGGTGGGTGGTTATTACCCAGAGACACAGCCAGGCTCTAATTGGAGATGCACAGTGAAAGAAGGGGAGACAATGGACACAAGTTACAAGAAGGAAATTCTGGTCAGATACTCAGAAAAAAGCTTCACGTTGAGGATGGCAAAACGTTTGCAACAAGTTCTTGGTGAAGCTGTGGAATCTTCATCCCTGCAGATACTCAAAACTTGACCCATCCCTGGGAAACCTGATCCAGCTTCATAGCTGGCTGTACTCTAACAAGGGGCTTGGACAAAATGACTCCCAGACATCCTTGTAGCCTAAATTATACCATGGCTTTAGAGTATATTTTTATCTAATAAATTAATGGAGAATCTGTCTAATATGTAGTATTTCAGCCTCCATAAAGGTTCTTAAAAAGTACTACATTAAAATCAAAACTCCCCTCAATCTTCCTCTTGGTAGGCTAAGCATATCAATGTCTTTAAGACATCTCCTATAGACCTTTAGTTTTGAAGCTTTTGTTTCCATTCCACTTCCAACGTTCCTTTTAAAATTTGAAAAATACTACTGTAAGAAACATTCCTGATGTTGGTCTCCCCAGTAGTGTTTCTAGAAAGTAAAATCACGTTCCTTTTTCAACTCATCACCTTCCTTTTTGGATTTCCAGGAATATCTCATTTTTCAGTAACATCATATTAGAAGCTCATATTTGATTTTGTTGTTGTTTATAAAAACTCAGTTCATTTTGGTCACAGATTTCCATGACTCATTCTTCCATTCTGGAGCACAGCTTGTATTCCGTATTCCTTGAGATATAACTTAAGGCTTAGTGGTAGTAAATTCTCCCAGCTTGACTATAGAAACTCAATGACTGGCCTGAATGACCACCTCTAACAGTCTGTTATAGTTGTTTGTACGTTTTATTCAAGAGGGATTCTGTGTTTACTTCCAGATGACTGTTAAAGCCATTGAAGAGCAATGGAAATAACACTAAACCTTGCAGATCTAAACTAGAAACACTTCTACTTTGCAGTTGTTTCTGCTAACAACTTTTTTTGACATCTGTTAGTTGTCATGTTCCTAATCCATTCAATATGTTCCCTATAGTTATTATGCAGTGCTAACTTTTTAGCTGGAAGGCTATGCAGCGCAAAGTCAACTTGTTTCTAAACAAATATCTTTACTAAAATAAGCTCACAGTTTCATCAAAGAATGGAATTAGTCATTTTGCAATGCTTTCCATAAAAATACCTTTTATTATAGGAGCATTTATTATGCTCCTATTCTTTTATTGAATCAGTTAATGTTTCACCTTGGAGTAATGATGAGCTATGAGCCCCTAGTTACCTACAGTTATTTGAATCACCCTGTTAATTACTGTTGTTTGAGTGTTTTTTTTTAATAGTGGCACCATAATAGGACTTTTTTGGTGTTCTGAAGTTTCACCCATTTTGCAAGTAATCAGTAAGATCAAATATCTGTTTTACCATATACTTTAGCGTTCCTGGATGCAAAATCTGACTTCTAAGATATTGTATTAGCAGATGTTTTCTAGAACCTTTCTCAGTTATTTACAGACTGTAATATATTTCAGCATCATCCGTAATGTAAATACTTTGTTCTGTCTCTTTCTGTGTCACCTTTAAAAGGAACTGAAGTATTTTGTAATACCTCTCCTAAATTTTTCCATTTCCCTATACTAGTGAGTCTAAGTTGTTTTTCTTTTTTCTTGAAGTACTCTGTACATCCTAAAATAATAGGCAGCACTGTTAGTGCTGTTTCTTCATAAGAGCAGTTTATGAGGAATGCTACTTCATAACTTCCAATTTGTATCATTTGCTCTGCATTTGCCTTTAATGTGCTATGGATGTTTTTAAGATTGGCTCCATCACATATGCCATTCAACTGACGTATGGTCAAGAATGGCAATTTAAGGAACAATGAGGTCCTGGGCACTTTTGTGCTCTCTCCTGCCCTGTGCAAGTACAAGCTTCTGAAAAAAATAAAATAAAATCTCTGCTTCTGCAGAAAAGCAGATACCTGTCTGATTCTTGCAGTTGCCTCAGCTGGGTGCACCTAGCCTGGAGATGGGCTTCTGCGGCAGGTGGTAGTAAAAGGAAGATCAGAAATTTGACGTCCTTTAAAGTGCTTGTATCTAGGCTGGGTCTTTCATCAGTTGCGATGAGGTTAATTTTAAACGTGAATACCAACAACTGTTGCATGTTGAACTTAGTGACATTGTTTATGAACATATATTCCTGTGCCAAGTGCAATTTGACATGTTTATGGATCTTGATTACAGCTGCCGATGGCAAGGATGCCCTATCCAAGTTACAAGGAAGTTGTAATCACAAGCAGAACTCAGGTGAAGTGTCTTAAGAAAACTACCTCTAAATATATATATCATAATTGCCAGTGTACTGCAGGTCTTCTTTTGTTACTTACTAATTATTTTTTTTCCTGCTCTTAGGTGCCATAGATGACTTATTAGACCTACAACCTGAAGAAAATGGTATGAAACATTTGTGTATATCTCTTTCATTTGCCTTTCCATTGTAGGTTTCAAGTATAATTTTAATCCTAGACGTTAATTGTTTTCCTAATCTAAAGGGTTCATATGTTTCTGAATGAAATTGTTCAGTTACAGTTTTTAAACAGTGTTAAAAGAAGCCCAACTTCATAAACCTACAGAGGCACTATACCTGATGTTAGAATATAAAGCATACCTTATTGGTATGCCAGGGGTGATTCAAGGGTATATTGCATTTTCCCCATTAAAGTAAGTTCCACTGTAAACCTACCTTTCCTATAACTTTTCAAAATCTTTTCTTTTTAGTTCTCTTGTTGTACCCCAACCCTTCACTTGGCAATACTTTGTAACCACAAGATTTTATATCAGAAATGGACATATAAGAAACAAATGATTAAATCCTCTTAGAAAACATGTAAGAACAGGTAACATTTTCAGCCACGTAGTTAATTAAATCTGCTGTGCTTTTCTCAAATACCCATGCAAAAGCAGTCTTTAATTCTGGACTCTACTCCTATTGTTAAACTTCTGTTAGATTAGTGACAGCTCAAGGGGATATGCTGTACCAAAAGGGCTGTTTTACCATGTAACATATGAAAGATCTAGACAAAAAATTTGTATCAAGTTCTCGCATGGAGTAAAGCTATTGCTTGTAGTTTCTTGATTTGCTCTTCACTTCATTCATCTCAGAAGAATGAGCAAAAGCTGTCTTAAGAACAATGAAAAGAAAAACCTGTGGCAAGTCAAAAAAAAGCAAGCAAAGAAAAAATCCCTCCCTGTGGTTTAGTCAGTCAGCCTTAGTGTTATTTGGAGTATTTAAGGCACTGCCTTCATGTTAGGTAAGGAACAGTGGACTTACAAACACTTTGACTTTGGATTTGCCACAAGCAGTCTGTCACACTGTAGGGAAATTACGCCTCCACTCATGAAGGCAGAAATAGGGAAAGTTTCCTCGGCTACCTGTGCAGATAGTCCTAATCTGTGAACAGATAAGGTAGTGATTACTTCTTTTCTGTGGTTAATAACAAAAAGGTCAGTGTGTGGCCTTTTTCCTCCTGGTTTTCCCCTTAATCATTTGCATTCCTTCTTGGACCTTCTTAGAGCAGGTACAGATAATGCATACAATTACTGGTCATACAAGTTTAGCCTTGTCAGTTAGAAGTGCTTTCTTTTTTTCTTTTCTTTTTTTTTTTATAAGTGAAATAGCTATGTCAATATGAAAGCTGTTGTGGGACAGCTACATCAGATAAAGATGCTTATGTTAATGTTATGATATCAGCTGTCTACCCTAATTTCACACAATAGCTAGCTTTAGGCTAGTGAATACTGTATTATTTTAATTGCTCTCAAACACCCTTTTTTGTGTGTTTCAGAAGGCTGTAGTCTTTATCCTGTATTTCAGAGCATGTATCATTGTAAACATTTTTCGCTTCTCTTCCTATGAATATTTTTAAATACCAGCAAAATGAGGTGACATTGCAAAGGAGTATGAGGGTTGTTAGAGGCTTGTTCATATAAACACAGAATATAGTGACATTGTTTTTTTCAGTGTTTTACTGGAAATTTTTGGTTTTTTTTGTGGACATTTATAAGATGAGGGGCAGCATGTGAAGGCAAAGAAGGGATCTTGACTGTGAAAATGGGCAATGAAAACAGAGAAACAGGAAAAGAAATAATAGAAGTTCTATGGGTGAGGTGAGAAAGTCCATATCATTCTAGTAATCTAGCAGATACCACATGAGTAATGTCTTGATAGCAAGACTGGTTTCAAGATAACTTTTATGTCAAATAAGTCAAGCTTACTGCTGTTTACTTGGGGTAGTCTCAACATAAGCATCACCCTGTCCTCCCCTACTCTGTGTGCATTTTCTCACCAGGGAAACCAGAAAGACTGCTGAGACATGAAATGTGTCACTCTTCTTTTCTGGTGGTCATGTGAACTACAGCAAGATCTAAGTGCTCTTCAGATGTAAATCTATATGTTTTGCTTTTTCCCACAGTAATAATGGGACTACTGCAATGGGATAGCCAAATGAAGCACAGTTTTGCTCTGAGCTGTGTTGCTGCAGAACTTCTGTTCCCTTATAGTAAACGTAATCTGTGGTTAGGCACACTATTGGTGGTGTGTTTCAACAGTTCTGTTACTAAGGATGCTCACTTATGCATCTCCTTCCAAGTTCATGAAGGGGCCTAGTGAAAGCAGTTTTGAGATGGTGCTGTCCAGTAAAAATCAGTTCTTACATGTCTTAGGAATAATAATTGTCTTTTCCCTATGGAAGGATTCCCCCCTCTTCCTCACATCATGGAACAGCTATGGGCTTGAGAGAATTCTAGGTGCTGGGAGAACATTCACATTTATTACTATTTATCTGAAGTTTGGAAAGTGCCTGAAAGTTCGTGAGAACAAGTTGTTTTATATAGTTTTAGTTATAGTCTAGTGGAAATATTAGAAGAATTGATTTGTTTGTAAAGTTTCTGTTTCCATTTTTTGGTCCTGTCAGGGAATATAAAATGTAAAATTAGAAAGGAGCTGAACCTCAGTGTTGACTTCAGTGTTGACTTAAAAAATCCTTATATTATGTGTTGGCTTGTTTGTTTCTTAGCATGTAGGTGTGTATGTTGACTCATCAGCCTATTTTTAAATCAGTTTTGTACTTTTTTTTCTCCTATGACTCAAATTCAGCCATTTCATTACAAATGATTACAGCTTTTATAAGGGAACTTTCCTGAGAAGGTAGTTGCATTTAAATCAATAAAAATCATCTGTTGCTCTGATAGCAGACACTTTGCTGCTATCCATCGTTTATCCCAACCCAGAAGGGTTAAAACATCTTTGCAAGCTGTATGCAGCTTGGAGACCTCAGCTGATCTACCAGAGCTTTGGAAAACTGAAGTTGTTTCTGCACTTTACCACAAGTTTGAAATGATTGTAATTAAGACAAACTGATCTGGGTTTTAGTAACAAAGCATTATCAGCATTGTTAACCACCATTTTTGTCCTCCACATACTCCCACAGTGGAGTTCTAAATGTTTCCAAGTAAAATAACACTTGGGATTCCTTGATAGTTCTTGCACTCTCCAAACATTTTGTAAGCTAGGGAAAGGGATTGTAATCCTGGTTACAAGCTTCATTTATTTTATATAACTGTTTAACATTTCTAAAATAGGAAAAAAAAATGTTTTTAAGGAATGTCAGCATAAGATTCCTCTGCTGCAGTTCTGGAACTAGGAAAACTAACAAGGGTAATCAGAAGGAAAGTGGCCCCAGTTATTTCTCAGTGGCCTAAGAAAGAAAAAAAAAAAAAAAAAAAAAAAAAACATTACTATAGCATTGAACAGTGTAGAAATCTCACTTTGTGTGGAGTAACCTGTTCATGTGGGGAAAAAAATACAAATAAGCAATGAATAGAAGGTCATAAAGGCTATCTGAAATACATTCTCACAAAATTCTAGAATCATCTCCAACTGTTCTTTATTTCCAGTTTGTACCAATCTGCTTTTTTGAGAGGAACTTCATATGATGCTTCAAAAAGTTTCTTCAATGCTTTTAAGTATTGGACTATGTAATGGTTTTGGTGGGACATTTAATAGATTTTTAAGTATATCTGTAGTTTTTTAATGGGAAGTGAGTCTGAACAGTGAAGTTATCTAAGATAATCAAGGAATAATTTGTTGCATAAGCTACAGCCCAGCTGTTCAAGAGAATTGGTTCTAAAAAAAGAAAACAACAAATATTCACAGAAAAGTATCCCATCTCAGTTAATATATAAAAACTAGATTGGATATTTTTTAAATGTTCCTTCTATTCTTTGATTGTTTAAAAGTTGATTTATCTTTACTCTCTGTTTTGCTCTGAGACAGCATCAAAGGATCAGTTTGTGAGGCCCTTGGAGTCAGAACCTGGTGATAAGGATGACATGGTGTTACTGAATGAGATCCTCAACGCTTCCTCCCTGGATGAGGGGGAATTCAGCAAAGAGTGGACAGCTGTTTTTGGACAGGTTGCACTTAATGATCTCACCATGAACTCTTCAGCTGGGGATGAGGAGACCACTTCATCGTCCATGGCATCAACACCATCAGGCTATTTGCCCTCACAGCTGTTAGACCAAAACATGAATGACCTCCAGTCATCTTTACATGGTGAGAGCTTATCTTGGTTTGTTAGATCTTTGTTTCTGCTTTTGGGCTTTGGAGTATGTCTTTTTGCTTCTTATAAGTGTGGTGTTGTCTTACATCGTGTCAGGAGCTGCAGAAACCCTGAAGTTAAAGTAAGGTGTGGCCTGGAGAAAAATATGTGTATTTGTTTTTCAAGCCCTGCTCACTCAGTGTTGAATGAATTAGTCTAAAGCCTGAAGTACAAATAATAGTCTTGAATATTTTCATTAAACTTTCTTAAATATTCTGTAGGCCTTTGAAATGTTTTTTTCCTGTAATAGAAAATATGTTTTGGTAGGTTTTACTGTTTAAATCATAGCTGCTGTGACAGTTAGGGAGCCAAAGAACCAAAAATGATTACTGTATTTTGTCTGGAAATAACTATTTTTAAACAACTTAATGAAAATCAGTTGCGTTCATTCGCTGCCTTATTTTTAATGCATCCAACACTGCTGCAATGTAGGGATATGGGTAAGGTAGAATGGAATGTTTCTCATCCAAGCAACAGGTGGATTCCTCTTGTGGGCTGCATATCTGCCTACCACCACAGGTAACAGCTCCTTCTCTCCCCCTTGTTCTGTGCCGATTGTTTTTTTGGGGCTTTTTGAGTTGCTGCTGTGGGAAGGGAAAAGGTGGGAGTGATACTAGGAGAAAACTTTCCTATTGCTTATGTGGCTTGGGGGAGGGATGCAGATGGTATTAAGCCAACAGCAACTACCTTTGTCCTCCCCCCCACACGTGGCTGCCAGCCTAGGTTTCTCTGTAGGGCTAGGGGAGAAGCTTGGTGTTTTGGGCCAAGCCCAACAGTCATTTTCATCTCATTTGGGGAAGAGCAGAGTAGGGAGACTAGCAGACTGATTTCTTCCTGAAGACTACTTCTTGGAACCCATGAAACTCGCACAGTCACATGTGATCTGAAGTGACCTGTGCCATTTTGGCAAAAATAAGAAAGTTTAAGTTATAATTAATTCAGATACAACTCCTTCCCCCCATCCACCCAAATGCAAATACTTAGGTTCACTGACTTCAATGATTAGATGGGAACTGGGCAAGTGATATTTGCAATGCTGTGCAATTTTGTGACGATACATAGGAGGATATATCTTATATATATATATATATATATATATATATATATATATATATATATATATTGATACATCATACAGGAGTATGATTAATAGAGTAAAGAGGGACTGGAGAGGATTTGACTCCATAAAATATGAAAAAAAATCACGAGGTTTAGTCATTTCATTGACAAACTGAGCAGTTTCTGACCAGAAGTAGACATGCTATCTACTGAAAGGAGAAAAAGGAGCCATGAGAAACACCTTTTTTTGATATAGAGACATAAACAAATTTTAAGCAAATTACTAAAAATAGCAGATATATTATGAGATTGGGTTGCGTTTTGTGTTATTATTGTTATAGCTTAGTTTTTGCATGTTTTTAAATGTAAGCATGATTTTGAAGATAAAATATTTTTAAGGTGTAATTGGCAAACAGACCTGTGTATCCTTTCTGATGTTACCTCTTTTATTTGCATGAGACCGTGACATTGGCTGTGTTTTTGCCACTTCAAAATCAGAAGTCAGATATATGGCATTCAAGAAACACTAGAAATAGAAAATCAGTTCCAGTCAATATAATATCCCAGAATTGTTTTGAATAAGAAAAATATAAATATGTATTAAAAGAGTAAAATATGTTGATGTTTTCAAAATGAATTTCCAAGGTTTTGGCAGAAGATCATAGTAATTGATCTACTGGCATTTGAAAAGTCACGGCTAATCAACTCCATGATTGTATCTGATAATCAGCATGTTCCCAGATGACTCTAATTGCCAAGTGAAATACATTATTTAAACTAACTCTTACAGAATATTTTTAATTTTTTCCATATTTTAACTGAAGGTGAAATTCTGTCCATTTGTGTTTCAACTTTAATTTTAAACTGCATTTCATTTCACAGCACTTCTTTTGTAATTCGACCTTGCCAATAAATTTGGGAACAGAGACTATTTTAAAAAAAACAAAATACTAACTGCAGAGTAAACATATCTAAACATTAAAGTTGAAAAGATCAGAGAATATGATTTATGGATATTTTACTGAGGATCTGTGATACATATTTTACACTGCTGTACTCTTTTTTACTCTAATTGATAATGCTTAATAAATATTCAGTGTGAGGTGCTGCAGTAGAGCCTAGATGGTGCATGCTTCCTGTGTGAATTTGGCCTTAAGACCATAAAGATTCTTAAAACTCACATGCTTAACTTTAAGCACATTAACTTTTCTATTAACTTCAGTGGGATTACTTACTTATTTTACGTTAAGCACACTCATAAATCTTTGGGGCTTTGTTTTTTCTCTGCCTCAGATCTTAATCTGTAAAACAGGCACAATGCTATGCAGGTTATAAACTGTTATGGTCAGGAATTCCCAGCTCCGAGTTTTCTCTGGCTGTATTTATGGACAGGATCTAGCACAATGGGACTTTGAGTTGCTATGGGACTACCAGGTGCTGTTTTGAAAATATGTATAAATATGTATAAATATTAGAAGCAACGCATGCTCCCAGCAAATTTTTTTTTATATTCCACTCCAGATACAGCTTTGTGATTTGGTTGCCTTGCCATTTTTTTCAGACAGCATTGGCTTTCTCTTTCATAATGTATATAGCCCCCTTCACACCACCAAGAATTCCTCTTTATATTACCTACACATGGTCGTGTTCTGGTTAGTAAGAAAATGTGCAGTGCACTGGTTCCATTTCTAAATGTAATTGTGGTAGCTTTTGTGAAGATGCTAGCTGAAAAGTAAGCTGTTTGGTTTCCTTGCTGTCTCAACGATAATCTTTTGTCTAGTCACGTAATGAATCCATCCTGTGAAGAGGCAAACCAGAGTAGGCGTCAGGCCAGCAAGAGCTTGCGATTTGATAAAGACTGCAATTTCGTTTTGGAAGGCAAAGCTTTTGTTCTCTGTAACTCACCGTGAGCGGACACTAAAAATAAAATCCATGAAAGTATTTCATAAAAAAGCAGTGGCAATCTTTCCCAAAACCTTCATTACGAAAGCATCAGCTATTTTGAGGAACACTTTGGGCTGGATTTTTTTTTTCCTTGGTTAAGTCCTTTTTGTTTTCTAAGCGGTGCTTAAGCTAGCTGTGTTTCAATGAACAGAGAACTGAAGCACAGTATCTCCCATGGACATGCTGCTTGCCAAGACTCAGGCCAGGGAGTCAAAAGGAAGGCCCCAAAGGAGTTAGGTGCCCTGCAGAGTTTTGCCTCATGGCTTGCTGATTGCATCAGTGCAAACTCACCTGGGTGAGTCCTTGGAGAGACAGCTCCTGACCTCACTGAAGGCAGCGGAACTTACACAGAATGTCTCTGAGCAGTGCCCCCATTCACTTATATGAAATTTGGATTTGGCCCTGTTCATTTCAGCCACTCAATTTGTCCGTTGCCATCCATGATATATAAAGCACTATCTTGCAATTTATCTGGAAAGAAAAAAAAGCATTACATGTTTTCTCTAGTTGTTTGTAATCTCTGCCAGTCTTCTCTTGTGTAACACAAGAGACAAAATGCCTGAAAAAAAACATGTCATTCTGAAGTGGTAATGCATACTTTTTTGTTAGTTATGATTCAAATTTGCTTATTTGAAAGATTAAACTCTTAAAACCTCATTTTTAGGAGGCACAGGCTGGCTTATAAGCCATTATCACCTTTGCCTAGAATAAATGTTTGTGACCCCTCTGCATCCAGATTTTGAAAAAGGTTTTGTTTCCTCTCCTTGGAGATACAGAGGATGTTTGTGGCTTGAAATTCCCTTTCTAAGCTATGTGATTTTATGGAAACATTCTTCTTGCCCCCTTTTAACAACACTGCTTGGGCTTCGAGCCCTTTAGAGTCAAGGCCAGATCAGAGAGTGAAAGGAATAATCTGTTAGAGGAAGGAAGGGTTCCTGTGATTTAGCAGCTGTTGCAGGAGTTCTCAGGAGGCTGGGTACCAATATCTGACAGCAACCTCAAAAATTGAGAAAGTAAAGGGAGAAAGGAAGAAGTGAGCAAAAAAATGATGTGAGAGCATGAACTTGTAGACTGAATAAGGAAATGCTAGCTGTATGTACAGATGAATATCTTGTTTCTGATACTGCCAAGTCAGATATAGCAGCTCCCTGTGATGGATAGATAATTGACCAGGCAACACTTAGAGGAGACAGAGTTGAAATAAAACATAAAAGCTATCTATACAGGCCTGTATTGTAACATTGGTGTTAAAAATGTGACTGTTTGTCCTCTAAATGTGATAAAGCATAAGAATTTAAATACCTTAAACCAGGGATAAAAATGCTCCATTATTTCCTGATCTGTATCCACACTATGCCATCCCTAGTTCATTTTGCCAGCCTAGAGCATCCAGCTTCAATAACTGTAGTTATCATTACTCTCTTGCGAATGGAGAATATGCATGTAGGAACAATAAATTGTGAGTACTGTTTCAGTTTTTCCCACATAGTTGCTCTCTCCTGCTGAGAAGATTCTTACAAATGAAGGATAACAAAAAAAAATATTCAATTAAAACCTAGTTTTAAGTTAACAGTAAATAGTGCATCTAGAATTAAATTCTTCAGGGTATTTTGCAACAAATGAACTTTTTCAGAATTATTCGTTTTAAAATTAATTTAAAAAACAGGGTCACAAAATACTTGTTTTCTGGAACAGTTGGAATGGAAGTCTTTGGAATTGTAAAAGTAAAAGAAGGAGGAAAAAATGTTTAGTATGTATGATATTTTTGCCCAAGTGTAACTGATATTCTTTCCTCTACAGCTATGCTTGACTTGATTACTGTGCTGGCATTTCTATGAACAAGTATTAGCTGTGATTGGATAAAAGAATTGAGAAAAAAGTCTTTGTTTAGGCATATTAAAGGTTTGAGAAGAGTACAGTTACTTGGATCTGGAGATGAAGAAACCACTCCACAGCTATTCTGTTCTCAAGGATAGTGGTTGTCTGCAGAATCTGACTGTTGATTTCTCATGTATGAGGAAAGATGCAAATAGCCATAACCAAAACAGAATACTCTGCTCCTTCACCTGGTGTGAGTGCTGTGCTGCTAGATAGGGTGGCAGAGTGGACAAAGTAATTCTTAATGCTAACGCTGCTATATTATTGAATTCTAGGATGGGCAGCTAACAGTGGGAGCCCTCCATCTATACCACGGCCAGCACAGAAACCAAACAGCCTGAATGTGAATGCTAACAAGACGCCAATGAAAGGTGGTAAGTCATTTAGTTCTTCAGTTATTTAGCTTTTCCTGTTTAGCTGTGACTCATGCATCTTTCTAGTCTTCCCATCTAATCTACCATAATAAAACTTATTTTTGTAGTAGTTACATATCAAGAGTCCTGTGCTTACTGCTAATTACTCTTTCGGTGTCAGTTATACATATAATACGTGTGTGTCTGTGTATTGTGTGTAGTCTTCAATGCTGGTAATCTGTCAGAAGAGTAGCGTGCTATATATATAACAAGGGAGCTGAAACAACAGTTTCTTCTACTACTTTAATTTTGAGTCATACAGAATAGCATGTGCATGCACTTAGTCTAAGCTAAACACTGTTTTGAAGCTCTGGGAAGACTCTGTGGCTAAAATACAAGCTGCTGATAAGGCAGAAGAGACCTGATTACAGATTTCATTGATAACACGCATCATATCAGTAGTCAAATGAAGCAATTCACTTGTGGCAAGTGAGCCAGGAGTCCTGTCATCAACTGATTCCAAGCCCCACTATTTTGACTAGTGTTTTATGGGTAGGCAAACTAGGAGCACATTGCATCCTTATTGCCAGTTTGCAGTATATTTTCTGCATTCATATTCAAACAAGAGCTATGTGAAAGGTGTTCAGTGCAGAAGGAAGGAGCAATGTGTATTCCTTCCCCTGCCCCCTGGGATTAAAAGACTGACTAATTTCAGCCCAGTAGAAAAAGATGGTTAAGATGTTTTGGGAACAATTTTGGGAAAAGTGAGATGTCACAGCCACAATAGCTTCACCAGAAAAAGGAACAGCCTTCAGCTATTTCAAAATCTGTTTGTAAAAGTAACAGATCTTCTAGCCTTGCAGACACGAAGATGGAAATCATGCTAAATGGAGCCTATTCTGTCCATGAATTCCTCCTAGCACAAAGGGTGCTTTCATTTAACATGCAACGTTATCTTTCTGAGTAGAATAGCACATCTCCACATCTTATTTCTCTATGAATATAATGTGTGTTAAGCATGAGATCACAAAAAAAGAAAGTGGTGATGTAGCTTCTTTATGGCAGCCAAACTCACTTCCTCTTTAATTCGAAAATCTGCCCTTTTGGAACAATCAGGTTCCAAAGGAAGCAGGAAGGCAGGAGACCTCTGCAACATCTATATGTCAATACAGACACAATAGATGCAATACTCCAACTGTTGCTGGTATTCAACATATTCCTGGTTCACGTTTTTTTTTTAAATATAAATCCAAAAATATACCTTAATACCAGAAGCCATACTTGGGACATGACTAATGATATTGTATGGTCATATACAGGGGGAACAGGAAAGTCACATGAACTGGATTTAGGTTAAGGAATTCAGGCCTGTAAGATGGTAAGGTAAAGTAGAGTTTGCTTAGCTTTTGGTCTTTCACAGGCCTACAGGTGCACACACAAGTAAAATACCTTTCACTAAACAAAGCTAGACGGAGAGAGATTGTTTCTATTTTTAATTAAAGTGTTCCTGTACTTATCATGGCAGGAGGTATATAAAGCACACAGGCAGCCAGATGTAAAACATTCATTCTTACTAAAGTTCCATATTCTGTTAAAGGTGGTGTTTTAAAATGTAATCACTCATTCTGATTTTCTTGTCAGAAGTGCCCTTAGTAATAAATTAAACAATAGCATGGCATTTGTTTGACCTCAGTAAAACTTTCAGTCACTTTTGTTTTAAAATAGCTGACAAGCAAGAATTCCAAGTTTGTACTTTTCCTTTTTCTTTCTTTTTTTTTTTCCTCTCTTTCCAGAACCTACAAGGAATCCTAAAGACTTGACTGCTTGGTTCAGTCTCTTTGCTGACCTTGACCCATTATCCAATCCTGATGCTGTTGGGAAAACTGATAAAGAACATGAATTGCTTAATGCATGAGTCAGCTGCCTATGGTAACTCACATTCTTCCATTCATCAATGCTATTTTTGGGTTTTAAAAAAAATAAATGAAAACTAGTATGCTGTTGTGAAACTATGAAGTATGTGCCATGATAACAAAACTAAAGGGAATGAACCCCCTTTTATATACGTACAGTTATTTGCTCTTGTTTTGTATAAAGACTTAGCATTTATTTTCTACGTGGATTTACAAAAATGAGGTTAAGAATTAGGGCAGATTTCTTGCCAAATAAGATTATCTGCTGAAACACTGTCTTTGCCTGAGGTGATGCAGAGCTAACACTGGAGTGAAATACAAATTGCAAACCTATTTTTTTATAATGTTTCTTGAGTAAATTAAAAAATACATATATCATGTAACTGAGGAGGCTGCATGAATCGAACATCTATCACATCTATAATATATATATATTACTGCTATGTTAAGACGTTAACTGAATTTGTTTTGTTAGTACTCACAGTGAAAAATCTGTGCTGGAGTTAATTATTGAAGAAATACATTTGGGTCTATGCAGCCATGGAAATTGTGCCCTTTCTGATTTAAATTATTAGACAAACTGTACTACCTAAACAGAAGTAATGCCCAAAAGGCTTCTTTTCTGACTTTTTTTTTTCCATTGCACCAACAGAATTTGCACCTGTTTGCAGAAGTTTCTTGCAACTGATGATTTACCATGCCTTCAAAACGCATTTCTGTTCAGAGTGTTTTTCATCAAATTTATTTCTGAAGCATGTGTTATTTTGAGCTTGTTGTGACATTAACTCTTTAATAAAATGATTTTGACAAAAAAAGATATTTTATTCCCCCTGGAATGCTGGTGTGCTGTTGAATTGGTATGTAACAAGCATCTGAAGATAACATATAACTAGCTTTTAGAGAGTATCTGATAATTCATATCATTAGCTCACACTGTTTCTGAATAGTGATGCAGTAGGACAGTAAGAAAATCTGAACTTGATGGTCTCTCTTTGCCTCCCTTCTCTCCTCTTACAGTGAAGGAAGGTGAAAAGGATGGCAGCAGCCACAATATCACAAGTTCTGCATGTTTGCTATATGTGCTGTATAGGATCTGCTTTGCAGTTTATTGTATTTGGCCTTTTTTAATTCAATTGATTTTTGTTTTATGTTGATGTTTTTCATCCCCAGTTAATTTGTATGCTCAGGTAGTTAATCGATTTCTCATGATCTATTAGATAACTACATGCCTACACTGTAAGCCTCAAAATAACCATGTAAATGTAGAAGTTATCTAAACTGTCCTGCTTCTCAAGCACAGCAGAACATCATCTGGCAGCTGCACTGAGCAGTATTAACGTGTGTTTGATATGTTCTAGCTAAAAAGCTACGTGCTACTTAGTGGACGCGCAAGCTGGACTGACTGGGATCCACCTGACTGAACCCTCAGCAAGTTTTAATCACCTCCGTACAAATCTGTAATGTTCAAAATCCTTCTTAAGGTGCCACGTAGCTGGAAAGTCTCAAGGTACTTCCATTTTTGCCAGAGATGTTCTTCAGCTGTTTAGCAGTGTATTATACTGGATAATGGACAGCCTGGTCTTCTCTTTATGGAGTACCCAGCCCACTGATCCCCAACAGTAAGACCATTCTATCTTGTGGCAATTAAGACATGGAAGTTGATACAGACGTGGATACCTAACTGTTTGCAAAGATCACTGTTTCCTGCTGTTTGGTAGTGGCAGCTCCTTGCTCAAAAAGCTGTCACCTGTGAAGTCTCTCCTGAGACATGTTACTTTCTTGAGCGTTAGGGCTGGAGCCTGAGGTCCTGACTTTGAGCTGCCGTCTCTGGCATTAAGGAAGGCATCTGCAAAGAAGATTAACTGGAAAACACCTAACGCTTACGCTGAGGTGCATTTACACTTATGAGTGTTAGTTTGCACTCAAAACACTAGATGTTTGCCTGAAATCCTCTTCATCTCAAACGGTAATTATCTGCAACGCCAAAAATGTTAGCAGCTCTAGGAATAGACAGGCTGCTGGCATTTTCAGCCCAGCTTGGTTACCACTGAAATCATCAAACAGATTCTTGCAACGTTAAGCAAGTCTGTGGTTACTAAACTTGTTTTAGATTATGTTTGTCTCAATACTTAAAACACTTCTGGATGATCTATTCTAGCATTTTTAATGGCTAAAGCAGTTATAATAAAAGCAAAGGTGAGGCTAAAATATGGCCTATATTCAAAATAGCTAACTGTACTTTAAGTTAGAATTGAGACTCAGAAAAAGGTTGTTTTTTAGGTTACAGATTCTAGACTTTCAGGATGTTTAAAACAAAACCCTCCTTCTTGATTGGGAAAACTAAGGACATTGTACAAGTTTCAGCTAAATGTGTTGTGAATCCTTGTCATGTTTTTAGGTAGAAAAATAGCTGAATAATCATCCTTTTTACACAAGAGAAACCATAGCTGCAGGTTTTTTACCTCAAGCTGCAATACTGATTGGTTCATATTATGCATTTTCTTGTAATATGTGATTTTTTTAAATTAAAGTTAGCTTTGAATTTTGTGCTTTCTGCCTATGCATTTTTTTCACATTTTTCAATTTTTAAAAAAAAAAAAAGAAGCCAGAGGTTTTTAATACATGATTAAATTTGCTTAAAGAAAAGCAAGTGAAATTGCCATGTACAACGCATTACTATAGTGATTATTATTTAAGTAGAAAACTAGAACAAGAAAAGAAACACCCTGCAAATAGCCATTTTTTTAGGCAGAAAAAATCTTAATTGCAGTTACAAACAATACTTCCTTAATCATAGAGAAGTGTATGGCATGCACTTCTCTGTGCAGTCTGGGCTGCAGAGTAACTCCAAGCCACAGTGCCATTGTTATAGGATTTTCTGTGATGTGTGTGCAAGCTCAGCAGTAATTGGGACAACAGGGTAGTTAATCATTCTGGTAAAATTACAGATTGATTGTTCTACACACATAATGTTCATCTTGATTTAATATGCTTCATTCCAATTGCATATTCTTGTTTAGTAGAGGATTGTCTTAAAATAAAAACAGCTGCAGAACCCCTATGGCAGATGAAAACAGTGGTAATTGATTAACTGTCTTTATCAGGAAGTTTATTAAAGTTGATGTAATTGATTTTGGTGAGTCTAGGATTTTGCAAATCTAAGAACAGCTACTTCAGGAGAATTGGACTGTGCACCTTGGGAAGTTGAATAGCTTATGGAAAAAACAGTAACTTTTTTATGGAAAAAACAGTAACTAAAAAAAAGTAACTTTTCTGACCTCCTTAAGTGATCAGAATTGACTTCCACCATAGTAATATGATGCAGCTTGTTCCTTTCTATTCTTTCCATATACAATATTGCATGGGCATGAAATTGGTGTACTTTCTTTGAAGCAGGACCACCTGGCCATGACAGCTCCAAGCTCTGAGCCTGAAGGGCTCAGTGGAGCAGCAGATTTATGTGAGGACACAGCACCCAGTCACTGTCATGCTTCAAGCCGAGTTTTCCCAGGGCCTTTGCCATCTACCATCACAAGCCCCTGCTAGTGATACTGGATAAGCAAAGTACAGTGATGAAGGTGGGTTGTACTGTCCCTGGTTGCTGCTGAGAGCATCCTGGGCCACCTGCAGCGACACTTGCTCACCTCGCAGGCTAGGATGAGGACCTCCAGGGATGGAGGTCCTCAGGGCATCCTCCAGGGATGGAGGTCCTTGCAGTTGAGGAGCCTGGACTTGTGCTGCAGTAACCTGTAGATTTCCCAGGGGCCCTATGTGTTTGTAGGCTTTTGACCCTCTGATGTGTAATTATGTGGACGTTGAGTCCTCACTGAAACCTGGGGTTTGCTGTACCCCACTCTGGTTGGCCTACTTTTACAATTGACGCTCTTTGTCAGTGCCTTATTTTTAAATAAGGCACCATATGGGAAGGCAGGAAGCAGAGCAACAGCTCAGCTTGCCAACAGCCGGCAAGCAGAGGGTTTGCCTCAGCTGAGAAGCAGCAACGCTGACAGTCTAGCGCTATGTTGGCGAGCTGGGCCCAAAGAGGCTGTTAGGGCTGTGCTGCCGTCCTCACTCAGCCTTTGCTTGGTGTATAAGGGAGAGGAGTCTGTCCTGGTACTCTGTGCTCCTGAGACCCCAGCAGGAGTGCTGCCTTCAGCTCTGGGGCCCCAGCACAGGAAGGATGTGGGCCTGGTGGAGTAGGTCCAGAGGAGGGCCAGGAGGATGATCCAGAGGCTGGAGCACCTCTCCTATGAAGACAGGCTGAGGGAGCTGGGGTTGCTCAGCCCTGAGAAGGTTCCAGGGAGACCTTACAGCAGCCTGCCTGTACCTAAAGAGGGCCTACAGGAAAGCTGGGGAGTGACTCTGGGTCAGGGAGTGGAGGGATAGGACAAAGAGAATGGCTTTAAACTAAAAGAGGGTAGGTTCAGATTATGTATAAGGAGGACATTCTTCACTCAGAGGATGGTAAGGCACCGGCACAGGTTGCCCAAAGAAACTGTGGATGCCCCATTCCTGGAGGTGTTTAAGGCCAGGCTAGATGGGGCTTTGGGCAACCAGATCCAGTGGGAGGTGTCCCTGCCCATGGCAGGGGGTTGGAACTGGACGGTCTTTAAGGTCTCTTCCAACCCAACCCATTCTGTGATTATCTGATGATGCTGTGGAGTAAATGAGGCCCAAAACCACAGGTGTGGACCCAGGGCTGCACCTGGGTGCCCCAGCATCAGGACCTGCTGACTGCCCAGCACACGACATAGGCACACAGGCCTGCAGCTACATAGTCACTGTGACAAGGGATGACTAGTCAGAAATCTAGGCCTCAGCCCTGTGGCGAAAGTTTCTCAATTAACAGGAATGCTTATTTTCTGCCACTTGGCTGCATTTAGTCATTGTCCCTGGGAGTGCAGCTGTGTTTACACATGCCAGATATGACCCAGGTGCTTTTAGGGCAATTCACCTGCACACCTGCCCGTAGCAGTGGACAAGGACACCATGACCAAAGGGGCCAGGCAGACTTAGCACATTTTTCCCCTTGGTGACCACCAGCCCTCCATCTCTCAGGCAGCCTGGCTTTGCAGTCAATCACTGTGCTAACCAGGTGTTTATTAACAATATTCTCCTCAGCATTACACTGACTTTTCCCCTCATGCAGTAATTATAAACCGGTCTAATTATGCAGTTAAAGAACACAAGGTATTTGTCTGCACAGGAGCCACCATGAAGGGAGGATGCTGCCACTTGCCAGGGAGCAGCATCCAGCTCCTAGCAACTACATCAAATTTTAACTCTTCTCTCATACTGGAAGGTTGTGGCTGAGCTCGTGCTGAGCCATAGTGGGGGGGGGGGGGGGGGGGTGGAGTTTGCTGCTTTTAAAAAAATTTATAGAATTTAAAAAGGAAAAAAAAAAAACAAAGAACAAAGAAAAAAAAAAAAGAGAGAAGCATGCATGCTATAGCATGGAAGTGAAGGTCTGTCTCATTCTACCTGCCAGCTGGTTACATGGGTTGCTTTTGAAATCTTTATGGGGTAATGAACACACACACAAATAGATAAGGAGTTTAAGAAATGGCTAAATGCCTGCAGACCTACCTAAGCCATTAGGCACATTAGCTGAGCTCAGTCAGCCTTCTTTTTAAACAAAAGTTCCCAAAAACCTTTTCCGTAGGGTGTTTCTTTTATTTTGGACTTCCACAGCTATTAAGGCAGCAGGAAAAGCCCCAGGACAGGTGCTGGAAGCCATATGCTTCATGAACAGGCTGGAAATTAAAAAGAATGTGCTATAATATGAAATCATCCATCCTGTCTCCACCTATTTGGGTAGATGGCTGCAGGAAACAAGCATGCTGAATATAGCAGGAGCAGGATCCAATGAGGAAAGCAAACAAACAAAAACACTACTCTTATTCCAAGTGCAATCTTCACAATAAATACTTGACACACGGAAAGTATAGAAACTAAATTCACAGTCCACTGAAGTAACTGCATTGTTAATGTAGTTGCTTGTTTTCCTGGACTGTTCAGGCAGTCCATGTGGTTTTCTGCAGCCTGCCATGAGCGACTCTGCTTTGAACATGAGTACCAGGGCTTCAAAACACCAAAGTCTGACAACACAGAGATGGCCTCACTATAACAGGGTTTAGTCTGATTCAGTTTTGTGAAGAAGACAACAATTCTGATAACGAGACAACACCCTGAAGGGATTTTTCTGATCTACATTACAGCTCAGTCTTGAGCCAATCTGACCTTTCTGTGAGGCTGCCCCTGAATTTGGTGACAGCAAGGGCTGCAAACAAGCCATAGATAGACAAGTGCTCCAAGGCTTTGTCTCCAAAATGCCCGCCCATACTGTTAAGTCACAGAATCCTGCCCAGGGGTCAGATCAATGAGCATCCCCAACCCATAAAAAAGGGGGCCACCGCTCTCCTACCATCAGCTCCATGGTCTCATAGCAGGCACTTTCCAACTGCTAAAGAAGCATTTGTAATCTTGCTGAAAATCTAGGGAAAACAAAAAAGAAAAAAAAAGTTTGAGCCACTGCAGCTCCACACAGGCACATGAGCAGTGTGGATTGGCAGCAGTGGCACCAGAGCCTTTGGCTGTTTGTCTCCAAAGCACAGGCAAGTTTACCTGCAAGGTGTGTACAGCCATTGCTGCTCTTCATGTAGGGAAATAATAATTATGAAAAACCCTAAAATGAACAAAGTCTCACTATTAGCCACCCTTAACCCACTCCCATGCTGAGTGCTTTACAGCTTTTTCTTTCATTTTTAAGGGAATGGATCCAATCCAGGTCTCCTCGGAGGTAGAGGTGCTCCTGGATTTGCTGGCCTTTGCCACTCATTAGTTCTTATTGCTGTGCTTTGAAGGCTAGAGGGACCTCAGAGAGCATCTGTCTATCTCGCAGCTTGCAGTTTAAGCAGTGGGAACTTTGCCAAGACAAAGTAAAAGGGAAACAAGATTAAAAAGCAAACAGAGACTTTCAGGAAGAAAGGTTGCACTGCCTGCTTCAAGTCCGTCCTGTTCCCCTCACTCCCCTCCAGGCTAACAGCCCACCCTGTTAGCAAACAGGGAACACAATTGGAAAACACACAGAGTCCATAATGGGTCATTTTTCTACCTGAGCTTTTAAGGAGCAGGTTGAATAGCCTGTCCCGGGGTTGTTTTTAGAGAACACTACAGCTTGCCTGTCAGTGTTTTGGCTTCCACCTCCATTCCCTATAATCACACAAAGTATGTAATGGAGGGAGTGCTTAATTGAGGTGAAGGTACATAATGCTGTTTTCTTTGATAGTTGTTATCCAAGTGAAAGAAGGAAAGTATTTTAAAATACAGGAAAATGCTTTTATGATCCTAAAATCAGTCCTCCCCTTGTGCAGCACTGCCAGAATAGCACAGGTTCCTTTCAACAGGGCGTGCTGCCAAAATGAAGCAAGTTCCTTTACACAGGGAAGACTTAATGCAATGTACACACCATCAGCATTGACAAAAACCTCTATTAAGTTTCTGCACCAGCACATATGAAAAAAAAAAAAAAAAGCCTGACCCATGGCAGTGTCGAGTGCCTTGGAGGCCAGTTGTACCACAACTCACAGGTGTGATGGTTCCTGTCCCCAGCTTGTCCCTGGAGCCTGAAACAGTGCTGAAACTGCTTAAGTCTTGAAGATTGCTGGTGACTTCTGGCACCAGGACAACAGATCCTGCTCCACCTTCAGATCTGCAGCTCCAGGACAGCCCCACTGCCCTGGTGACATGCCAGGGGATGCAGCTATGTCCAACGAAGCACCCACACCAGCTGAGCCATGCAGTGGTACCAGGAGGAAGCAGCAACTGAGAGCAGTGACAACTCTCTGCTGCCATCCCGACCTATCATCTATCATCTATCTAATCATCTATCGAGATTTGCAGCATCCCAGGAACTTGGATCCAGGATGTTACAGAGAGCCTGCTGAGGCCTATCCAGGCCTCAGATCCCCAACTAGGTGACAAAGTTGCCCAGGTTGTCAAACACAGGGTGTCAGGCCACATGGACAAGAGAGACCTCAGGGATCAACCAATGCAGCTGAAGAAGGCCCATCCAAGGTGTAGATACACCAGTAAGGAAAGTGCCAAGACAACAGCATTACAGGGAAGATCTCCTACCATTTCTGGGAAATAGGGGTGGTTCCTTGAACGAGCTGCATGAGGTGAAGAAGCTTGGGATCCTGAAAAGAGGGGAAAAAAAAAAAAACAAAAAAACAAAAAACAGAAAGCTGGATCATAACCCTGGACTCCAGGAGAACATCCTTTGGCCTCTTCAGCGACCTGCTTGGAAGAATCCCATGGGATACAGCCCTGGAAAGGAGTTCAGAAAACCAGGTTGATTTTCACGTCCTCCAAGCTCAATAGTACTGCTACCCCACAAGCAGGAAATCCAGCTAAGGTGGCAGGAGGCCTGCATGGATGAACAAGTAGCTCCTGACAAAACTGAAACATAGAAAGGAACTGTACAAATGATGGAAGCACAGTAGGGGACCTTGTTCAGTCTGGAGAAGAAAAGACTCAACGGGGGTCTTATCCATGTAGACACATGGACAGGGAAGCAGGCCTGAAGATAGGCAGGAAACAGGGTGCCAAAAAAAAACGGAGCCAAACTTTTCTCAGTGGAGACAATGGGCACAAACTGAAACACATGAAATACCATTTAAACATAAGAATTACTTTTTCACTGTGAGTGTGGTCAGACACTGGAATATGTTGCCCAGAGGGGTATGGCCTCCATCCCCAGAGAGTCTCCAAACCCAACTGGACACGATGCGAGCAACCCGTTCCAGTTGATATTTATGACAACTATGACATTTATGATCACCAGGGTTATACCCACAAATTGACTTGCCATGTCTAGAATAACCTTCCAATTCTATTCAGCAGTCCCTGATCCCAAAGACACACAGATCTCCACACATTTCAGTTTCCCTCAATGTGTTTCCACAAGCACCTACACCAAGGGCAACTATGTAGATATCAAAAGCCTCAGGCACCGGGGGTGTCCCACACTGAAGCAGTCACAGGATTCACAAACTTCACTCTTTGCTCAGCATCTAGTTTGCTGGCCAGTCTAGTAGGTACACTTTGTCACTTAGTGGGTACATTTTTTTTGCCACTTTCAAAAAACAATTACTCAACAGCGCTGCACTCAACAGCCTATCAGTTAGGAGGCCACCAGAGACACAGACTTCAACCTACCGACGGCTTGATTTGGGGAATGAGTTACATCTACCCAGGTTTATGTTCTTATGGAGCATCAAGGCATCTGCTTTCTTCCTAACCCAAGGAACATCCTGTATGTACAAATACACAGATACAAGACAATCCTCCAAATCATGTAGAGGTGGAGCCTACACTGCTTTTGTTCTCCTGTTGCTTGAAAGGTGAAAGACCTATTACCAACATTTTTTTTTTCCTTAGGTTGTAGGCATTTCCCTCAAGAAGAGGGTCAAAACAGCAAGTCCTTCCTGGTACCTGAACTCAACAACTGTCTAAACTCTCTCCTTAGCATTATCCACCAGAACAGACAATGATCATATCCTCTGTTGTACCCAACTTCAGTTCATGAATAAAAGTCCCTGAATGAGGTGGCAATCCTTAACATACATGCACCCCATCTAAGGTAAGACCATGTAGTGAAAGCCTGTAGTATGGTACCATCCCTGCACTGTCATAGAGATGTAGGCTATACCTTACACTTTTTTTTTTTCAGAGATCGATATTGAAACGCTACATATTTTTCAGAGCTTTCTCAGGAGGTGCAATGAATTAGAATTAATCCAGAGGAATCACAAAAGCGGAGCCAGGCATTTGGTTTTGTTTCCTGAAAACAAGGTTTTGTTTCCAAAGGCAACACCCTTTCTTCATTCTTCACACGAGTAAGTTCTTCCTTCCTGATGTAACAAGCCCAAAGATACCACCAATCTCATGGAAAGGGAGGCTGTTACTCCCTGAGAAACTTCTGCATGACAAACATAGGGCAAAACTAGAAATTCTTATCCAAAAAAAAATCAGAATGGAGGAATTGCATCACCCATATTCTTGGCACCAAACCTCAACAAGGAATCTACTCTCTCTCAGCTTTTTCCTCCTTGGAGAAAGAACCTCCTTCTGCCAAAATCTCAGTGACCCTCTTAGACCTCAGCTGCTCTTTCAGCAAGCAGTTAGACATCCGTAATTACTCAACGTGACCACTATGCCTCCCAGTCTGTATTTAAATAAGGCTATTGACTTGCAGCTTATTTGGGGAGCTAAAAGTTAAAGCAAGGGTGCAAGAAGCATATTACCATGAGTATTACAAAACATATGCTGCCCTGAGCAAACCCAACCAACAGCTGTACAAATCCCTGCGAAGTTTAACCACGCACTTCACTATGCACATAACACACACAAAATCCAACCACCACCAGAAATTACTTTTCTACAGGCATAGTTTAGTATAATTGTGCTTTGTTAACAAGCATAGTCACTAATTCAGAGGGAAGAAAAAAAAGATTACAAAACTTCTTGTTCTCCCAGGCTTTCAGCTTTTCTGTTTCTGAGCTTCCAGGCTACAGCTCAAGGCAGCCAATTTAAAATCAGAACTTGTTACAACCTGACATAAAATTTCAAGTTCTTCTTTAAAAAAAAGGGGGGGGGTCATCTATCAAGCTTGATCTGATTCCTATTCTTTCTTGTTGAATTAGCAGTTTAATATCCATATTCACTCACCTCCACCGAGGTCTTTACTGAGGAAACACTCTACCTTCTCAATCAACATCTTCCTATCAGCTCTACTTGACACATTATTTCTCTGACCAATGCACTCTGAAAAGGCACCACCTACTCTAGTTCCTCGCCATCTGTCCAAAATCACAGCACTATTGAGGAGGTGACAGAAATCAAAACAACTCCAAAACTAGTCAGCCACCTCTGCTTCACTGGAGGCTTCATTCAAGTGTGATGCAAAGCAAAAATCTTCAGAAGTTATCTTCAAAGAATATTGCAGAAAGGTTTAAAGAAGTGTTAACCCCACCCACCCCCACCCCAGTTAAAAAATATTTCAGGATGCTGTTGTTTCAGTGATGCAAGAATGTTTCAGGTTTGTTAAAAAATGCCTCTTCAATGGCAACTGAAATGTAAAAAGCCCAACATAATCATGAGCTACTAGGACTTAACATTTCTATTGTAATCTACACAGTAGCAGCATTTCATATTTCAGAAACTGATTCTTCTTTGAGAGCACCCTTTGTAAAACCAACTCACACTAAGCATACCAGTGCTTGACAATCCACCTTTCCAAGATGGCCAAGTACCCGACTACCCTTAGGGCTAGAAAATAAATCAATCCATATTTCTAGTATGTGTTTATCTAGCTTCATAGTCTGTTTTATTCTGTGCCTTTTAAATTTAACTAGCTTGATACTAAACATATTCTATACAGGTATTTACTAACTGGAATTAAATTAGTCTTCATCTGTTAAGTTAAACGCAAAACTTTGCTGTGTGTTTTTTTCCAGTATCTCACTCATTCCTAGAGCCCTTTCCTGAACCTTCTCCAACCTTTTACGGTTTTTCTTGAACCAGATAGTTTTCCTGGAGTGGTTACACTAATGCAAACAGAGACAAGATACACATATTTTAACTGCTTGACGATCTTTGATCAAACAACTTCCTTTAGCCAAGCACCACACGAGGAATGGCAGTACGTGTGCAGCCCGTTAACAAATGTACTTTCCTAGCTTCAATCACTTTTTCCTTGCATTTAGGTTCTGGAAACACATTGCCGGAACTATGGTTATTTCCTCCCGGTTGCGCAGCTTCAAGTTTCTGTTTGCAGGGCTGCGTTTTGCAGAGCAAGCCAGGCTGTTTTACAGCAGTAATTGATTTATACTCCTACCGGCCGCCTGTCATCTCCAGGCTGCTCGGATTTTACCTCAAGAAACAGTTCTACATATCGACCTGCTATCACCGAGCAAGGCCCGGAGCGAGTTCGCTAAGACTCGGCGGTCTTTGCCTGCAACTGCAACATCAGCTGACATCTCTAATCCATTCCATTTCTTCTGTTTATTTTGTATTACCCCAGGCTTATGTTTAAATACTGGGAAGATATTGAGGCTCTACCCACGGGCCGCTATCTGGCCCTTCCCAAGAGGTGATTTGCCAGGAAGCCATAAATCATTTCCCTGACAGCACCCTGCTTCCTAAAACAAGCAGGTCACTATCTGCTGCCCCTGGCCCAGCATCCTTAAGGGCTCCCTTTACACACTCCTCCACAGCCTCCAAAGGGTCCCAAAGGGTCCCCTGCCAGAGCCATGAACTGCTAGGAAATGTAACATGCAAGTCAAGGAAAATCCTTCCATGAAAGCAGGGACACAAAGCAAAACCATTTCATTACCACTCTATTCTCAGCTCTTTTTAGGCTGCTCATCTTCATTGCTCTCTCTGAGGAAGATGTACGCAGTGAGCTACAAAGCTGCATGTTACCACAACCATAAACTAACAAGGCAAGGGCCTGCAGTCACAGGGATGGTGAGAAAAAGTCATTCATGGTACAAGTTATATCACGCCTTCCAGGGTAAGCTAGGTGCTTTTGCTGAAGGAATTCTTGAGAAGCAAATGCCTTCCCACACCAGGACAGACTGAAGCTGCAGCAGCCAAATCCTTTCTGAGGGCAAGACAGCCGCAAAGCTTTCCTTAGTAAGCCATATAAGCTTATGATGAAATGAGTGATGTGCATCAACTGTTTTCAGAGTAGGGTAGGATACTACAGCCTTTGAAGCTCCAGACTGTCAGCACTTGAGTTTCAGTTAATGTTTTTAACACAGTCATACATAAACCTTGTAATCGTTGGGATGCTGAAATCCTAAATTTTGATTCTGGGATAATATGCATTAAACCATGCTTACTGGTTATTGCCATGGTACTTTTCAGTAAACACCAACTCTGGAGGATTTACATGTATTTAAGTATTATTCTTCTTTTTTCCTCCCTCCTCCCCCCTCCTCATCTGGAAAGAATTATTTTGCAAGTCAAATGACAATCATTTGACTCACACAAAACAACAAGAAACCAAGACTGTCAGTAGATTTATACCACATCCTTTAAGGTTTTAGTTTAGTTTCACATAGTGAAACATCTAATGGCTTTCATAAGCTAACAGATAACTTGAAATTAGCCATACCACAAACACAGCAGTGGATGCACAGTTTCCAATAATGCCTGTTTTTTCTATGTTCCGAGGAAAGAAAAAGTTCATTATCAAGTAGCTAAATAGTTAAATATCCTAAAAATAGAATTTTTTAAAAAATATATTCTTTCCTCCTTAGAATGTAATGTTTTTGAAAAAATTAGAAGGTAAGATGTAGCACAATGGTCATAAAGATAGATGGTTGACACTGTTCTAGATGCAAATTTGGAACAATATTAAACTTTAATCTCATTCTATGGGGTTTCATACACAGTTTCCAAAACAAATAAATGAACCACTGCTTTTGTCTCCCCCCCACACACAATTTTTTTTTAACTATAGTTTTTATTTAAATAAGACACAGGAACTTCTATACCAAAAAAAAATACAAAACAAAAGCCACACACTTCCTTGTGTAAAGCAATATTGTGTGATAACTTGAATACTGTTCAGCACAGTGGCTAGAAATAACAGTACAACTATGTACAAAACTTTAAACAATATTTGACAAATTTCTACAGCTGGATGTAGAATACAATTGAGATAAACAACTGCTGGGAAATTTACATGGCAAAGCATTAGCTTTAACACATTTGGTTCAAAACCTTCAAATCTGCTAAGAACAAATGTGCAATTTAATTAATATTTAGTTTCTCATGGAAAAAAATAAAAAGAACACGTAATGGCATTGCAATTATTGTACAGAGTTCATCACTGATCTAAAAACAACTCATCGTATCCCCTGGTAACCTAACACCAACAACCGAGACTACGATTTCTTATCTGGATAAAACCAGAGAATAAAAAGGTCATCATACTGCAATGTTAATCTAGAAGGAAAAATATTAAAAGGAATTGATACTTACATCATGAGTATTTTCTCCCCTTTATCTTCAATCTATAAAATATAGTGTTTTCACCTAGGCCTGAGATTAGTAGGGTTTAAAGATGGCTGTTGTGTTTCAAGCAGGTTTTTCACATGAAAATGGTTAGAGACAGACCTCTCTCTCCTTATGTTTTCTGCAAGGGGAGCCAAAAAAAGTGACTTTTATAGGCTGCAAATTCCACCTTGTAAGACAGCATTAACAAAACCTCCGTAATAAAAAGGAAACCATGCATTATCTCCAAAGAAAGCATGTATTTAGTGAGCAGTTATTGGTGGTTCACTCTCACCCCCTCCAATCTCATCTTCAAAAGATGAAAAAAAGAATAATGGAGCAAGTTTAAATGCTCAGTAGCTGCAGGCTACTAATCTCCTCAATTCCTGGAAAAGGTGAGCCTTATTCTCTTAGGAGCAGACAGCATAAATGTAGTTCCACTGAGCTGAAAGCAATGGAGCAAGAACATCAAGTTTATTTTGCCTTTGGGGTCCTCTTTGTATCACAGGAAATTATCTCTGAAAGCAGTGCTCTTGTTCTGGTACAACAGAAGAGCACCACTAAACCGTTCTTGCCATGTACTATTTTGAGAAAGCGTCCAGCCTGCAAAACCAGGATTATTTCACCAGGATTTTTTTTTATTCATACTTAAGGAGGGGGGAAAACACACTTTTACACACACAACTTAAGTAAGCAAAAGTTATGGGAGAAGCTTTGATTACGTAACACGAACTTAAAACTATTGTTTTCCCCACCCCTCTTAAAACACCCACTTGCTACTTTTGGACTTCAATCCAAACACAATTACTCACTATATAAATAAAATGCTGCTCATCTAACACTGCTTGACAAAAATCTGAAAACCTAGTTCCAACCAGCAAATGAATGAACATTTCCAAAAGAGAAACTAAACATTAATTTGACTTTTAGACGGTAACAGTAGCATTTCACATCCTTAACTGCCAACAAAAACATGAGAGGAAATCCCCATCACCCCCTGTGAAACCTGAAAGAATTTCTGTCCTTGAACAAAAACATTCTTGTCTTTCAAAATCCTCTCACACACAATGTGGAATGTTTCTCATGTACAGCCTAGTACTGAACACTTTATTTGCAACAGTTTAACAGTCATTAACTGAGCAACACCTGAAACCTTTAAATGCCACATTTTACATATATTGAAATGACAGTAAATGCAACAGTTGTTTTTACTTGTAAGCACATGACAAAGTGATATACATCACAGATTTGCTGGTTCTCCTCATGTTCACCCATGTCCAGGGTCATCATTCACCTGGAGCTGAATGCACTTATTCCAAGAAAGTGGAATGTAATGAGGAAATATTAATGCATAAAATAAGGAAAGGCAAAAGAGTGATGTTCCCTCTTTAGCTTTGTAGCTGTAAAATATTTTATATCCCAATATGATATACATTCCAAGTTACCTGAGTTTACACTTCGAGAGAAGTACCTGAAGCTAGGCCATAGGGTGGGCACTGTGCAACTGTTGTGGCCATTTTTTTTTTTTTTTTTTTGCATTGTGTGTATTACAGAAGTTAGAAACAAACACCTGGATCAATTGTAAACATAATCCTGAAGTACAGTATTTTCCATAGGACACAACACAGCAAGACATTTTCTATTCAGACAGGCAACTTTTTTTTTTTATATATATAGAGCTTATTTATACTGTAGAATTTGAAACAGAACACAGGACACAGTACTAATCTGGTCAAACATACTATGAAATGCATAGTCTCCACTTAAAACGCTTAATGATATATGGATTTTGCAGGCATTACTGCTTTCTCACAAAAAAATGCTGAATATGAATTCTGTCCCTGCCAAGAACAGCGTTGAGATATTTTTTCAAATGCTGCTAAGTATTCTGTTTTGTTCTGAAAGGTTGCCACCTCATGCAGATGTATCTGAGACGTTATCTCCTCAATCCTTGCTTTGGGGCAGAGGCCTGCTCCACCTTGGTCTAGATTAACGCGTAGCTCTGAGGAGAGGAATGGTCTTCAGTCTGAATTTCTTGCAAAAGCGGCTGCTGCTGCTGGGATGGTTGCTGTACCGAGACCTCTGTAGAGTCCATTGTGCTGGTGTCATCTGACAGAGATGAGAAAGAGACCCGAGACGAAAGCTGCTCAACAGTCAGGGTACTCAAAGCTGTGCTTTGACCAGAGTTGGGAGAGTTCTTCAGCGTCAGGTCTGAAGCTGGAAGTAGGGGGCCCAGAAGTTTTACAGGACAGAAAGCTGATCCGGTTGGGATGAAGTTAACCTTGTTTTTGTCAGGACATGAAAAGAGAGGGGTTGAGACAGGCTGACGAGACCTACAACAAGAAAGAAGATTATATACCTGGCCAATGAAGGTGGTTTTGTGTGTCACAAACTTTGTGGTTCTACAAATTGCTAAAATGTGAATGACAAGGAATGGGATTAATTGGACAGAGGGGCAAACATCTTCCATATTGGTAGTCAGCTAACTGATCCACAGCATGAAAAATAGTGCCGTCACAAAAATGACTTGACCGTTACTGGATAAACATGCAACTTCCAGCAAGAAAAAAGTCTGCACTACATATGCACATGAAAAAATGCCATGGTAATTTGGAATGACCCAAATCTTTCTTTAATAATAACACTGCAGCGACAACGCACAGTCACATTAATTCCCTTTGAGAAACTCCATGAAATAAACCTCTCCTTTCCCATATTCCATAATTTCTTTGGAGGCTTCCTCCACAACCCAACATTGCTCCTTCACCATCCAGCAGGCAACGAATGCTATTAAGAGCAAGAACCATCCCTTCCTTAATGCTTTCATCCACAGGAGCTAAGCATGCAACCTCAACAGCATGTGCTCAAATACTGCTGAGTCTAGGGAAAAAAACATCCAACAGTTCAATTTCTGACTTCTTGCTCAATAGTTCTGCTGTTGAGCAAAGTTTGCCATTAAATATACCGCCTACCAACACTTCACATAGGTTCCATTCCATTTTATATGCTTTATACACATCAAAATGTAACCTATGATTGAATTGATAAAAAATAACACGGGGAGTTTTTGTTTTAAGCCACAAATATTTACAAAGTTCATAAAAATATATGGAAAGAGGTTTATAAATGCTTAGGAAATCAAATGTACCTTAGCTTTTCTGCTTGGATTTTTGTTGCCTTTTATAAATGCACAAAAAGAGTTCAAGCATAAAAGACTCCATTTCTTCTTCAAACCAACGTGAACACTTCAATTTCTCTTCTGTGCAAACTCTTAAGAATAGTTTGCTCCTGAAAAACCCATCAGCTGGAATAGTTTATTCATCTGCAGTTGAATAGGCTCAGTAAACAGGTTTACTGCTTTGCAGATACCAGCTGATATAAAAGGCATTACTTACGACATTTCCTCAAAGACCTTCACTCGCTCACATCCCTCTGGGGGCTCTCGTTTGAACATGTAGCTGTTGTTTGGTTTGGGAGATGAGGCATACTTGGGCAACGGTGAGCTACTCCCACTGTCTGAAAATTTAAAGCAGTTATATTACTAGAGATTGAGAGTGCTTTTTAATTAAATTCGACTTCCAAACAAGATGCCTTTTTTTCACAATTTAGCCACTATGCTGGTTTGCTTCTACCACAATGCTTCCTTTATTGCAGACTATTTCTAACACCCTTGTATAGCACATTTCTTCTAAATAAAAGCTTCAGTGCAGCAATAATCTATCACATAACAAACAACACATAGCAGGAGGGTATTTTCATTCAGAACTCTGCAACTGGAACAAAGCAGAGCTGTGATCCTGGAAACAAACTCTTTATTATGTAATTCAAAAAACATAAATAAACAAGGTAATATGCATAACACATGCAGAAGAATTATGAGTGGTAATGATAATATGCCTTTTCACTGTATAAACACAGTTATTGAAAGTGTGTGTATACAGCACATCGTATGTTAAAACAATTCACGGGAACATTGACCTCATAAGTCTCATGAACAGTTCAGAATTTGCAAAGAAACAAAACACATTTGTAATACAGGTACTTATATCTCATCGTTGCAATCTTCTACCTTATTGGGTTCACAATTTAGTTGTTTTAGTATCCAGAGTAAAAACTTTCATAATTCAATTCTGTCCTCAGTACTAACTATATGATCTAGGTATTCTTCAGGACTCTAGCTGCCTGTGTATTTTTTTTTTTATTTTTTTATTTTTACAGATGATTACCAGACAAACTTAGAACTGAAGACATAAACACCTAGGATACAAGACAGACTCCACAGCAGGTAGACTTCATTGTACTCCTTGGCAAATCTGAGATAAGACAACTCTGGTAGCATCAGAAGAACAAAAGTTTGACAGACTAAGACCACAAAAGGGTTCGCTTTAAACAGAAAGTGAACCACCCTTCCCTTCATCTTGAAAACAGAACATTCAATGCATTAAGATAAAGTATGTACAAAAATGATTACAGAAATTTAGCTTTCTGCAGTGGCTTCTACTTTTTCAAAGAGCAACAGCTATCTCAGGCTAATATTAGTAGCTCCATATTCTGTGCTTGGGTTTATAATTAAAATGAGTCGAAAAGGCAGGATTGTAAAGGATCCACCAACTTACAAGTGAACGTAACTTGAAGAGAGCTAACAGCTCCTGCTTTAGCTCCTTTCAAGTTTTTCCACCAGACTGGGATATCCTAGCATTTTTATCTCAGATACCTTTGTTTATTCTGCTGCTGTTCATGTGTGCCTTTCAGGCAACAGTGGAAAACCAACCAAAGCTTCAAGCATTATAGTCCAGAATAACTGAAGCATATAAGGTTTTCTTTAAGAGCCTGCAAACAGTAACTACATAAACACTTGTATAAGCACGACTCAAATATAGAGGCTGATCATTAGAGGTTTATCATTAGAGGTTTTGAAATATCAGTGCTTCCTTTACAAGACAAATCAACTCAAATGTCACTTTTTTTTTTTTTACTATGAAAGATATGAGAAAATGGTTGAAGTGGACCTCAGTAGTATATTGATTATTCTGCTCTTTCCTGCTCTATAGTGAACACAGACTTGTTATTTACAGAATTTTCGGTGTTAACTGTATGAAGGCAGAAAAAGCCTAGAGACAATACAGATATTTGTCAAGCTGAGCACACGATGGTCTTTTGGAATCTATCCACTGTTGGCCCACACAGCTCATTGCAAACACAGAAATCATTAACAGAACCCAGACAGTTTGTTTCCTTCTTCTAATATTTAAAATTGAAGATCCAAGTTTCTATTTAAGAACTCTGAAATGTAAAATGAGCTACTGTTCATTCCAGTGAATACTGGAAAACTGTGGAAGTACATCCAAGGAAAGAATCAAACTGCATTCAAAGTTAAGTCAGTTCTTGGAAGATTCAGTGTGTTGTCTAGCCAGTACAGTTTTCAATAAAGTTTTTGGTTTATTTAGCCCTGTTTGGCTGAAACTTTCTATACAGGACAGCTGTTAAACATGGAAAAAATATACAATATAATTTAACTCATCTGTTCCTCCCTTCGCCTCCCTGAGCTTCTAAAGCTTACTAAATTCTTAGCTTTTAATTTTGACCAAACACATCACACGAACATTTGAAAAATACATGAGGGTTACTAGGAGGCTGAAACATATAAGCTTAGTGTTAGTTCTACACGTACAGCAACAGAGTTAGAACGGAAGGGTCCTGAGAAGAACAGATCATTAGCTGAAGTGATAAGAGGAAGTCTGTGGCTTAAGCCAGTCTGTAGGTGTGTATCCTGTAAGGTCTTAAGTGCTGAACTGTAACATCATTAATCCTTAACGACACTGCAAATGCAATTCTCAAACAATTGTATTTTCACATGATTTATTTATTTATTTTACTTTCTCAGAGACTGTAATGCATGCTGTCATCTGCATCTTCCAGGCTCCCACCAGTAGGGTGTGCTCTGCTGGCATATTTCAACAAACTAATCAAATTTCATTATGATGACAATGATTGAAGATTAACAGATGTAACCTCTAAAGCGAGCTTTGTTACCATAACTGTGCTGAAGACAATATGGAGCCTTATTACACAAAATTTCTGAATATAAATATTTAAAACGGACAGTCCATTATCTAGAAAATGTTTGAAATTGTAATTAAACACTAAACAATATTATTTTAACCAAAATATTTAACACCACAACTTTAGCTTGCATATATTATAATAACAGAAAAGAAAGATTAAGAGAACCCGTAGAACAATTTATTTTGAGTGACACAACTTAAATGAAACAAGAAACTGTCAGTGAACCTTGGGATCTGGTCTGATAGGTTCAAAAGGATTTTCCAAGCTCAAAAATGCCTTTGTTTTTCTTTTTTTTTTTAAAGACTGCCCAAAGACTTCTCATACAATTTTAATTTTTAAAACTATGAATCAGATGCCCAGAAGTTAAAAAAAATATCTCCAGTCCAAGAGATAGCATCTTCATGAATACACTGCTTGTTACAGCCCGCTAGCAACAGCAGGAATACACAATCCTACGCAGAAGCACCTAAATCAAAATCCCTGAAAAACAGGTTACACTATTTTCATACGAAAAAAAATCATTTCATCTTCTATATTAGGATGGCTTTGAATTTCACCTCTGTCACAGTTACTAAGTATGCTACATGGCACTCTAAAATTTTAGTCTCAAGGAGCAGAGTATCATAAAACAGATCTACTGAAACCAGTAGCTTTAATGCAGCAAGGCATTACACTTATCTTGCAGTAGGCTGATATTTGAAAACAAAATCATAAAAGCCAGGTGCCATGAAAATACCTTCCCACCCTTCCTTCTCTGCTCCAATTTATACTATTTAGTACCACTACTCTTATTTAGACAAGGGTTGTGATCCTTCTCTGAAATTTAGCATTCACTTTCTTTCGAAAAATTCAATAGATTTAGCAGCTCCTTGCAAAAAAGTAAACCAAACAGCTGATACAGTCCGAAGAGCAGCTGTGAGGGCCTCAGGCCAAAGCACAGCTTTGCACAAGAAATAAAAGATGCTTTAGAAATGTAAAGCAGTGCTGTGTCTGTACGAGTGCTGGCTCCTTGCACTGCTTATGAGTCTCAAACTACTAACCTTCATTTCCTATTCAGAAACACTCAGGAGCATTTATAAAACTGGTAATTTTAATGGTAAATCTAAATTATTCCAGCAGAAAAGGAACATAAAACTCCAACTTGAGAAAAGTAACAGAAAATCTTGGGTTTAAGATGTCTACACATGGTTATATGTGGAAATACATTTTTCAAAATTGAAAGGTTTTGTAGAAAACTTGCCGAAGTTGTATTCCAGCATCACTTTAAAATGAACGTGCAAAAAATGTGTTTTTAAAAAAGTAGTTCACATCAGTACAGATGTTAAGAAACTTTCTCTCAAATTTCGCTATTTCTTCATAATTTCTACCTATATCCCTCATTTATAATTTGGTAATTTATATCTGTCATTTGTATTTTATTCTATTTTGATAACATTCTTATTCAGAACAACCAACCTGCGTGACCTCAATGATCTGAGCGTAAATGGCACCTATCTGGCTACCAATGAACTTTTACAACCTCTGAACAAGTTACTTTTTCTTGGGAAACTGCTACATGTTTTTCTAGTTTCTATCTTGCCCATAAAGAACAAAGTTGCAATGAGCAATTCAAGATTGTATTTTTCATGAATGTGGTATAATAAATTTTTAATTTAAAAATGCAATCATGTTAAAGTCTACAAAGCTGCTCATTTATCACAATCACCTATATACCACTACTAAAACAGGCTTTTAATACAAACCTAACATTAAAGCCAGCCTCAAGATTGAAAACTACAAATAAATATCCTCTCCTTATGAAGTTCAACAATAAATTTTACTCCAATTAGCTGTTCAAAAACATCCTAGATAGAAGATAAAACCCTTGAAAATCATTAAGTTAAATGCAGTATTTCAAACTGTCTTTACTTACTACCAATAAAAAACACCAAAAATTTCCAGTTATTGTGATAATTAAATTAAGTACTAACTGTAAAAGGGATGATTCTTTCCATTTCCTTGCTTTTTATCATACAAGTTTTCAGAACATATACGAACAAATTACCTGTCAAGATATTTCCTTGTCTGCCAGTACTTTAGTGGATATCTATATCGTGATTCAGTCTTGACAAATTGCAACTCACACAACTACTCTAAGACAGGAAAGTAGTGAAAGTAGTATGTGGTGGGGGGAGATGATATCCATGTTATTTTTGGAACATGGCCACCTATTATGCTGTGCTAAGACTTTTACTTTCATGTGGTTAACTTACACGCACACCCCCAGTGCAGGATTTGGGCTGGTGGATTTGCTTTCTACTATTTACTTTTAAATCTAGGAGGGAAAAGCAATACTTTTTGGAAACGAAGTGTAATTTTTTCTGCCCCAATCTTACTGCTTTTAGATTACATAGAATTAAAATTATTTTAAAAATGATTAAAACAGAATATTTACAAACAAAGCTTCAATCTTACTCATAACATCAAAACACTGCTGCCTTTAGCTAATCAGTAAATTGTTGCCAAATCAAAATCTTAGTTTTCATCTCATGTGAAATATACTCTTAGCTTCCACATTTCTTCCAAATGCATCCCTCCAAACAGAGGGCCATATTTGCAGTTGATAAAAAGATTCAAGTCTAGCCATCCAAATCCCAATCATTTCATTAATAAATAGAATTGTCCAGTTTTTTTACGCTACTGCTTCTATTTTCATACTGTGTCCTGTCTGTGAATTACCCTTTAATTACTCGAACTCCAATTTACTCCTTCTACAATACTAAACTACTTTTTACAGACTTAGAAAAAATGCAGAATATTGACATATAAACAGAAATTATTCAGAAATTTTGGGTTGTGACAGATAATTACTCTCCATCAGATTATTCAAACTCATATTCGAGTTCTTCACCAAACAGCTTCAAGTGGGATGAGTTCAGAAGCAGAGTACTTTTAAAGCAGTCCAAAAATTCATCACTGTTTTGATCAGCAAGTAACTCACCCATGATGAGCATACATCACAATCCTACATACACAAACCTTCTTGAAACCTTTTTTAAACAGAAACATGTTACAATCTGAATTCTTCACGTTAGAATCTTCATAAATAGTTAAGGCTGTTTGCTGTGCTCCTCTGACATATTTATGGAAGATGTTTGTGAAGTTTCACAAACAAGAGGGAAAAAGATATGTAAACAAACAAAACCAATTTTAAGATAAATCTTCAGTCCCTCCACAACAATCAAACAAAACAAAAACTGATGTAATGAGTAAAATGAAGGTAGTTGTAAAAGCAGGACATCACATGCCTCCCATAGGTAAAGGCAGGCCATTCTACTCTCACCTTTATCACGGTCATAGAGTAAATCTTCTGTTGAGCAAGGACTCCCATCCTGAGATTCAGGAGGGCAAAAGGGAGAGACACATGGTGAATGACTGCTGCAGCTGCTGCTGCGCTCCTGGACAGATGGAGTCTGAGTGTCAATGCTTCGTGTACTACTACTACGATAGTGAGCAGGTAACGGGGCCCTTCGACCATCGGGGATATCCAAAGGCTGCAAGAAAAAGAAGCAATTCAGGTTACAGAGAAAAGATCCAACTTCCAAGTAATGTCAGCCTGCAGCACTCATAGCTGAAGCAATAAGGCAAGGCCTTAAGAACAGCAAACAAATCAGGTTTGAAAGAACATTAATGTAATGTAAAATGGACACAACTAACATAAATTATGCTCAATGCTGGGATAATATGCAGATGTTCCCAGCCAACTATATCCTCTTATGCAAAGTTAACAATAGAACACACTTCAATATTTATCTACACACAGTAGTGTTATCAGAAAAATGCTAAAACAGGTATTTCAGGAAGCAACTTCCCTCACACACACTTGACAAATAGGCCTTGTACGTAATTGTACTTAGTAGTACAATCTTCAATACAGGTCACTTGTTACAAAGCAAAAACAAGTACTCTGATACCACATTTGGATAAAACAAAAAGCAGAAAACAAAATACAACAGCATGTTATTGCCATAACAAACTGAATTACTGTTACAAATTAAACTATTCAAGCTTTGCTAGTAGGCAATAATCCTCTAACACACCTGTACTCTTCATCCTTCACTTTCGTAGGCAACCTCTGATAAACTGAGAACTAAGCAGAAGTACAAGCTTATATAAGGTTCACCAGCTTTGTTCTGAACCTAAGATAGCAAGCAGTGCCTGCTCACAGCAGTCTAGTTGGCACTGGCAAGAGTGATCTTGCATCCTAGTCTGCAACATACTGCACAGACATGTTCACTGTAGTAGGTTGGTACACCCTACTTCTTGCTCCCTGTGGGAAAATTAGTTTTATCATGAAGACAGCACTATTTTTTTTTTTTTTTTTTGAAAGAAAGAGTATTAGAGTTCCAGTTAAAAGTGAAGGGGTAAAAAATACCTCCAAGATTTAAAATAATAGTTTTATCCTCACTTCAGTGAGGATTTTATTCAAGCCATAGAGAACAGATTAAATGTTCTAGCTGCAAGAATCCTTTTTTCCTTTTCACGTCAAGTGAAGATTTTTATTTTATTGTTTTCTTTTTTTCCATTCATGCCAAAATCAGAACAGCCCATTCTAGAGCTTAAAATTCAGCCCAAATATTTCACAAGAGTACACTGTCCAAGTATCACATTCTCCTCTCTTCAGCAATAGTCTGTCCAGAAAACCACCCCATACTACACAAAGAGGCAGACACAGTAAAGTCAGAGGAGCCTTCCCTTCTTATGAGCCTTCCAGTTAACAGCATTTCACATTTCATTTAAAAGCAAAGTAACACGCTATAAAGAGAACATTACAGTTGCTACATCAAGTGCTCAGAAGTTTGGACAAGGCTGCGTAGTCTGTTCCAACAGTTCCTGCTCACATTGCATATGCGTTACAACACGACTACGTGTTGCTCTTCCCATCACCCCCAACAGGCCATGACTCATTCAATGCACAAGATAGACCTAAAGCATTATATCATTTGTTACACAGACCGAGGAGAGGTAGAAAACAAGACTGAAGCTGTAGAAAGGAAACAGTCTTGCAATTAACATAACCAAAAAATAACTGCCATGTAGAACAGCATTCTATCTCCGTCTCTCACAAAAATTTTACAAGATGCCAGGAAGTCATCTGAAGCAACCCTTCTCTTTTATGGGAGCCCAGTCTGTATAGGACCGGGTCGGCACAAGTCTTCCTCATTCACAGATGCAGAAGGAAACCACGGGAGCTGCACTTTAAACTCTGAAAATACAATTCAGTACCCTGAATTACCTGAAGAATCACATTATAGAAGAAGCCTGATGGATTTGTGTTTCTCCATCCATAAAGTGCAGATATCATCCTTCTCACACAGGTGAGATGAAAAGAGAACGATATTTCAGAGACACTATTACATAGAAACAAAAACCAAGGAAGAAATACAGATTTTTGACTTTGAAGCAAGGTTTAATAGTGAGCATTAGGACACATCTAACAGGGAGAAAACAAAAACATTGAACAGCTACTCATTAAGTGCACACACTCTACATAACAGGTAAACCAAGGATTCCAGGCAGGAAAAAAAAAAGTTAGGCACATAATTCAGGACTTCGGTATAACACAGACGTTCTTCCACACCTGTAGAAACAGCGTGGTCTTATGTAGTCAGGAAGTATATTCCAAATCACTTACTTCAGCCTCCACTGAATTAAAACTTAAGGTATAGAGAGTAATCTGTATTTTCAAGTATGCCTCTATATACAAGTGGAAAAAGCTGAATATTTATCACTCTTTCCAAGTAGAATAACTTAACACGTAGAAAGCACCTACAAGTATTTCAGATTATTGTGCTTCTGTGTATTTCTTCCCCTTCACACTGAATCCAGGTTTTGACAAGAGCAAAACCCTTCATGAAAATATCAGCTAGATACTATTCCACTTCTTAAAACTTATGAATCAAACCTGATCAACATAAAAAAAAATACTGGTTACTTTCCATGAGTCATTCCTAAAATATTCTAAAAACTGAAGCCCTCACAACATTAAAGCACAAGAAATAGGGTAGCTAATTCAGTACAGCTGTTATTAGTTTTCATAATGCTCAATGCATGGAAAATGACTGGAAATTACTGCATTCTGTATACTGTATTTTTTTTTTGTAAAAGACTCCAGTCATGTACTAACTTTATGCCAAATGCATTCCGACAAGACACCAGTCAACCACTATGGGACAGTACGTTCTTGGACATTATATACTATCCTCATAACTCCCTGCAAAGGTATGGAAACCATCGATTTGACAACAGCATGCATTTCTTAATACACTGTTAAAATTCACTTTTTTTTCCAGTATCAATATTTCTGCTTGAAAAAATTAAAGCCACCCTCCATAGTAGCATCAGGAATGCTACTATAATATACCAGTGGGAGCCTTAAAAATAATCTGTTCTTCACAAGCCCGTCATCTATTTGGGAGGCAACTTCTTCAGAGCAGAGTATTTAATGCTTCTGATATAGAAACTATTCTCTAAACTGGAACAACAAAGGTAGATATGGGAAAGTGGTTCTGCCTTCTAGCGTAAATGCAGTCATCAGTGCATTAGACAGGGTGCAAATGCAAAAAGACATCATGTATCTTGAAGAGACTTGCTCCTGGCAACAAACACATGGAGAGGGGAAAAAAGACCTTTCAGATAAAGGTAAAGATAGTCTGCTTCTGCTCAAATTAGCAAAACAATCATTTTATTATAGGACCGAGTTTTTTGATAGGTATATAAAAAGAATTTTACTACCTACTTCCAGAGGCATTAGAAATTAAACAAGAAACACATGAATCAGTTTAACATTTATTGCATGACATTTGGTCAGAACTGCTTCATTTCTCATTTCTTTTGTATATTTGAAAAATAGATGAGGTAATATTTTTCCTATTTTTCCTAATAAGAGACCTGTGAACATGTAGGCCTCCAAGTGCAGGGCATGTTTCACTAGTTTCACAGTGTATTCTAACAGGGAGCTTCTAAATACAGTAAGCCCATCATCTTACTGTTCCAAAGTCCCCAACATTTGTAGACATAGTAGAATCACAACAGGACAAAGAATAAAAACCAGTCACAACTACACAAGAAAGGTGTCCCACTACAAATCGTAAGAGGGAATCAGAACTATAATTTCCTGGAAAGCTAGTCACCAAATTATAAAGCAGGAAGGAAAATATATCCCAGATCTTTGAATAAATGCGTTAGAAGATGAAATAACATTTATTAGTAAACCTGAAGAGAAAGATGCTATTAAAAAGGGACTAAAAAAATGCCAGCTCTAACTCTGTTTTTATGAAAGGAAAATGAAAATGCCTGCAGCTGACTAAGCAAGAGGGATGATCTGAAAAAATATATACATATATGGCCAAACTGAAAAGGAAGAAATGCTTGGAATGTTTTGCCCATGTATTACTAAACTTCATACTAAATTAGATTATTAAAAGAAAAAGAAAAAGCTAATGACATTACTGTATCATCCGTTATCTTTGTGAAGCACAAAAACAACATGGCTACTCTCTCTACAATTACCCTTCTAGAAGTAAAATTACTTTTATCTCTAGAAGATTGTAGGAAAAAGGCAAAAAAGTTTCCAAAGAATTCATATAACTAAGTCAGCAAAAGATATGACAGAAAATATATTCCAGATCAATTTATACTTTTTTTATGATGTAGGATGACCAAAATTGAAGTCAGCAAAAAGGAAAACAAAGTACAGAATATCATACCCTACAAAATAAAAAAATCTAAAAATAAATGAAACTGATTTGTGTATCCAAAGACTACGCAGGAAAGTGTGAACATGAAAGGAAAGTTTCACTAGTTTCCAATTTTAACTAGGAACTAAATTAAAAAAGTAATTCAAGTAATATCCATAAAGTAGGTCTACTTTAACCACAAACTTATTTTTGTCCTATGCATCACCTAGTCCCCTTTTGAGGCGATGAACTAAGGAACAGTTTGCTCCAAAATTCACACATTTATATTGAATAAATAAGCAACAAAAAAAAGTTCAAGAAAACTAAACTAAAATTTTAAAAGTTAACAGAACTAAAATGCATTTTGTTTTAACTTAAGAAAAATGCATTTATTGAAAGGAAATGGAAGAAATCAGAAAGCTATTCATATACCATCTAAATCTGAATTAAATTTTAGATAAGGAACTGCATCTAAAAAACAAAGGTAATCATTCTTCTGTGTTTTTTGTAAATTGTATCTCCCCCCCCCCAAAAAAAAAAAAAATCTTTCCTGACATATTAAGTTTTAAACATGCACTGAAACAGGAAGTATGCTTGGAAACAGGTTAAAAGAAACCAGAAAAGCTCTGGTTGCCCACCAATCTTACAAACAAGCCTGTTAAAATGCTTATCATTCACACATCACCCAAAGCAACCAATTGCTTTTGGTTGTTACATTTTTAAATAGAATGTTACTGAAAAGAATGGCAGAAAATTGTAAGAAAAACAAATTGTTTCACCAGCAGTGAAACTAATGAATTTTGGTTTCCTATGGTTTATCTTTTGTTCAGTAATTCCTAACCTTTAACCCAGCTGCCCCAACTCCCCCAGGCTAAAAAAGAAGCTAAATTGCTGCATTAGGAGAAAGTTCACCAGCGGTGAGATTCAGTAAATTACTCTTATTATGATCTTCCATAAGTAAGCAATGAAATCTAATAAGCTCAAAGACAGTGCTAGTAGTCCCTCTTTAGGTCCCACCAGAAGAGATCTGACAGAAATTAACAGTTATGTAACAGGAAACAGCCCTCTGCCCACATAGATGGACTTGACTTCAAGGGCAATGTCTAATTTATGACCTCCTTTTGTGCCTGAAGACTCTCCCCAACTAGATGTTTGGACGAAGGGTTCACTATTGCCTTGGTTGCGTAAACTGCTGAGCACCTCTGGCCTCAATCCAACAATGCACTTAAGTATGTGCTTAACTGTTTGGCTGGACCAGAGCCAGTACATTCAGTAACTTATGAGACTGAGTTCTGCATCCAAAGTAATAAGCTGTTAAAGCCCAAGGACAACATTTACGAAGATGATTTGTCTGATAAATAAATGAAACGTCCTCTAACCATAAGAGATAACAACCCTAGCCATAGCAACATCAGTAGTGGCACTATAATACACCTTTTTATACTCTCTTTGGAGATGGCAACAAGGTTTATTGATTTGGGCTTTTTGTTTTGGTTTCAGTTTTCTTTTTTTTTTCCCCCCCTTTATTCTCTATCCCAACACAGACCCTTCTAAAGGGATGAGACAGCTTTGGGAAAGGCAACCTAGCATAAAACATTTACTACTACAGTATTTTATTCTTAATGACAGAACACATCTACATCTCTGGAGAAGCCAAGAATATTCCAAAGCTTTTTAAGTTTATTGCCATAATAAAGAAATACAAATACCAGGTTTTGGAATCTTAACCCTCCGATTAAAGTTTTATAGCTTGATTTGTGCACTGAATTGCTATTAGAGGACCATTCACAAGAACAGAACCTACAATTTACAGAAGATAAAAAAACAGCAGTTGTTGATACCACAGCAAAGTTTCATTGGTTATTTAGAAATGAGTGGCTGTAAACTAAGTATTTCACATTTTAAGTGTCATCTAAGCACTGCAACACTCTTCAATGAGAATTCCAATGCTCCTTAGATTATATTTCCCATACAGAGATCTCCCACAAGAGATCAGTTTGTTTAGGAAGTAAAAACAGTTCATATTTGGTTTATGGAAGAAAAGTATTAAAACCAAAAAGCTGAGCAGAGCACAGGAAACTTAAGTCTTGCCTAAAAAAAAAAACAACAAATAAATAGAAGAAAATAAATTAATCTGTCCCTTCTTAGTACTGTAGCCTAAAGTATCTAAGTTTTTGAGCACTTATATTTCTCACAAAAACTTTCAAGTTCTTCATAGGAAGGGCATTCTAAGTAGCCCTTTAAAAATACTGGGCCCTTTAAAAATAGCCCTTTTAAAAATAAAAATTATTTAAACAATTTTCAAACAATGTCTGTGAAGAAAATTATTTGTAGTTTCAGCCACGAGGAAGTTTTCCCACGTGTTTATAGGTTACAAAGAAAAAAAACAACTATGAGCACGTTAATATAAGCTTACCTTGGATACCTCTTCTTTTCCACTGTTTTCCTTAATGAATACTTTTTCCAGTTCAGGGCTTATTCCTTCTACATTACACGGCACACGTGAAACAGTTGATTTTGGCACTGAAATGTTTGACAGTGGCATAGGGACTGATCTGGAAATAGAAGCCTAGAAGGTAGAGAGCCACATGATTTGAAGTTGGAAAATGGAATAAAACAGAAGTCTGAGATCAGCACTAAAGCAGGTAAAGTAAGAAACCATGTATTATTTGCTATGTAGATCATCTTTGTCAAATTTAACTAAAAAATGCCTGCATAAATCAAAAGCCACTAAAAACACCTCTACTTAACTCATTACAATTCTATAATAAAATCTTTCTACTACCTTACTTATCAGTAGGTAGGCAAGTATATGTACTTTTCAGACTTATAGACTGCAGAATACACAATACGGGGATGTGGATGGTTTTAACTGTGATCTAAAAGGCATTTCCCAACATTCCTGAACCTTAACCACTCAATTGAAATATTCACTTAATGCACTTCGTTGGCTTTAGTAAATGAAAAATAAAGTATTCATTCTCAACCTCTAATTTCATTAGCTTCTAACATTTCAGAACTTTATGTCAGAAGTCTTAAAAGAAAACAATTGGAGTTTAAGAACCAAGCACCTAAAAAAAATGCAAGTATGGTTTTTGGAAAAGAAAAAACATGTTGAAATGGAGTTCTGTTACCAACAGAAGCCATTCTCAAGAAAACATGTCTTGCACAGTCAACCCCAAAAGCTTTAGCTTAGCACCTACACTGACAGCCATCAATAGTGGTCACTCCCTAATATATATTTTCCTCTCATCCACAGCAACATGTGATAGGACAAAATGTAAAACATACCTGTGGACACTTCCAAGAGATTACTGAGTTAATTGCCTTAGGGTGGGGGGACTCTCCCTCCCCCCCCTTTTTTTGGTTGAGTTCATGCAAAATGAACATTAAAAAAAAAGTGCCTGCAGGATAGCTTCTCACAGTGGTACCAGAACTGAAAACTTCACTAGTCTCATTAGAGAACACTTTATTGAGAAATCAGAAACGTGTGAGCGAGTTCCAAGTGCTAAAGAATGTTACTGCAAAGTACACGTCTTAAGTGGATTTCAGCCTGTGACAAAGACTGTTTTTAGTACAAATAGTGGCACTGATACCTGCAACATCATACCTTGGGATGGAAAGCAGAATACCTTCCTACACAAAATGCAGTGAATCCTTTGTTATAGAGGCATAAAAGTTTCACGAAGAACATTAATTCCTTATACATCTTCATCACAAGATCAGGTTTTAAACATGAGATTTTATCTAAACTGAATGAACATGAAAGGACTGACCAACACAAAAGATCAGCCAGAGCTTCTTTCTGAAACACTACTTATTTAGAAAGGCTGGCAGAAAATACAATGACAGAGCAAACATTTAAGGAGATCAAACAGTTGCTTGTTAGTAACATGGAGACCAAGTTAAAGATCCACTGTAGATGAAATTTAATCAGAACTCAAACGTCTGTACTGCCAAATGAGAAAAGATTAACTGCTTTTTACAAATGGCTTAAGGTTCACAAAGTTATTCACTGAACCTTGCCTGAGTTTTAAAATCCGTTTGGTTTCAGTTTCACTGGCAGTTTGCGATATCTAGAGAACAGACACTGTGTGGAGCATCCTCCATTGCACCCTGCTGAGAGTCTAGTTCAGGCTCACGTAATTTGCCCATGTAATTTGCCAAAGCTATTCTTCACAGTGTCAGCACCTTTCTAATAAGAGAGAGACAGAGAGAGAGAGAGATGCTCAGAGGACAGGTGACTTTTTTTTTTAAAAAAAAAAAAAAAAGAACTTCACGATACACAAAAATGACCTGAAAACAAATGTTGGCCTGGCTAGCACAAAAATGATCAGCTATATTACAGTTTGCATAAATTCACAAATAATTTTGAAAAATGGATAACAACAGAAAACAGAAGATGTCAGGCTAGGAGCCTGAGCTTTACCCATCAGAGAGGTTAAGAGATTATGATGTCCTATTCGTGATTCACAAAGATGTGCTTCCTGATAATGTTTGCTCAGGTATATAAGACCTGAGATAGGGAACAGGAAACAAAAAAAAGTTGGTTGATGTCATAGACTTACTGCTGGAAAAAGTCCTGTCATCACATTGCCCATTGATATAGAACATGAGAATGGTCATCAACACAATCTGAACCTGGGAGTTTTCATCCTAAAAACTCCCAGGTTCAGTCTTGGATCCTGTCTGAATTAAGTTTTTTCCTGCAAGTCACAGTGTCTAGAACAGGAACAGGCTAACAACAATGACAATTTTTCCATTTAATATGATGGAAATTCAACATAAGCTGTAACATACTAATGTTGTTCCACCTCAAGTAAGCCACTGCTACCACAAAGCATGTGAAGGCTCTCAAAGAAGACAATCCTGTATTGACAATGATTCTAAAGTACCATAACAACCAAAAGGTTGTTATAGACAGCCTTTGTCCTAGACAAAACCATGAAGAAAAAGGTTTGCATCCTGTAGCATGAGATGATGACCAGTTCTCTAATTCCAGGGATGTGGTTAACTGTGGCAAGCACCACCCTGATTTCAGCTAAAGTTTATATTTGAGGTGAATTATCTTTTTAGAAAGCAGACAACAATATTGTTTTACTCAACTTCATAGGGATACTCTGATCTGGCCTTTCTGGCCAGGAAATGACCAATAAGCTAAGTATCACAAGAACTCCTGAAACAGGACAAGAAAATGATGTCTTCCCTCAAATATCTGATGATGCAACACTGTCTTTTACTGATGAATATATAATAGGGTGAATTACAAGCCTCTGTGTAACTAACCGATTAGTTTTGAGAAGAAGAAAACTAGGTTCTGTAATTTCAATGCAAATACTGTCTAAGGGGTCCCATTCGAAGTTCTGCCTGCTGCTCAAAGACTTATAAATTGTTGGGCTTCCAATCCAGTCCACTTACTTTTAGTGCGTTTTGTTTATTTATAAAACAAGCTCAAATGAAGCTGTGTTGTAAAACCAATAAGAAAATACCCTCCAGAGGAACACAGACTTTTGAAAGTACACCACAAAAATTAGTCTTGGAAGCAAGTACATATTCGTGGAAAGACAGCCTTATCTGGCCATGCTCAGAATTTTTACAGCATCTTAATATATTTGCTTGCAAGCCCTCATTCTTTTATTATATTATGGCTATCAGATAAAATTCAGTGTAGATGCAATGGCAGCAGAGTGTTAAGCATTTCAATTTCAAGCACGTAAGAAACCAAACAGGAGAACGATGGGAAGAAACAGCAGACTATTCACCCAACACAGATAAGATAGGAGGCTGTTAATATAAGCAACTATCTGCTTACCTGAGTCTGACTGATTGCTATGTGGTTGCCATGGAGAGGTGACTGACGTTCTTTCTCTTTACTGTGACGACTACTCTGCTTACTGCGCTGAAGCTGCTGCCTCAGTTTGGCAATCTGCTGGAAAGAAGTTCAGGTGAAGTGATAATGAGGTATCAAATTAATATCTGCTCATTTCTTCCTTTATGAAGTGAATCACAGACATCTTAACTCCTCTTTAAAGAATTATAGAAGCACATTGGATTTTCTTCCCTCTAAGTGTAACCATTAAAGCTTCTGCCTCTAGACACTTTCTGCAAAGCATCTGCACTATTTGCAGACCTGAACATGTCAACAGGCTTAGCTTCTTACTAAACTTCCTCATTTACAAACAAGCACTGTAATAACTGATGCAAACAAAAGTAGTCCTCCTGACAATTTGTAGCAATTTCTAGACTAATTGGCTTAAACTGGGGGACTGCAAAGCCCATAGTTTAATTTGTTTGACCTTAAGCCAAACCAAAATTTTCCAGTAATTCAACTGAAAAATAAAAGAGCCACTACAAACAAAATCAATCAGTATGTATTGCTCCATCTTGGAGAACTTATTTAATACGTTTAACAGTATTTCCCCACAGGCTACATTACCACAGATTCCTTCAGGCAGACAGAATTGTCTTTTCTACTGTCTGCTGTAAAGATGGGTAATCAAATGATACATATTTTAAAGGTCAAATGCAACTACAGTCATTATTCATTTGACATGTTCCTTAACAGAAACTAAAGAATTTCATTCATGAATTCCTCCATTTATTTAATCCTCCTGAACAGTTTCTACATGAAAGAGTATTTACCCTCTAATAAGCATTGCCTGAGAAGTTCATACTACATGCAAATTCATACAACAGGTAGCAATACTTCTTTAAAATTACCTTCCTCCCCCCGCCTTTGTGCTCGCATCTCACTATCTTCCACGATCAGCACATCAGCACGCTAGCATATAAGGCAAAGTATGCATTTCATTTTTAACTCAGCTATAGATAAAAAATTTTAAAAACCTGAAGTGCAAATAAGGAGATGTGAATTCACACAGAAATAGTGTTTCAAAGAACTTCATCACCTGGAAGTATCCTCCTTTTGATTGACAGACTACAAGCACATTCACTCTGTGGTCAACTCCAAGTAGTTAAATATATCACTATTGCTCTTTCAAAGCAGCTTTGAAGAGTGAAGTGTTGCTCTACCACACAGTGTCAGAGATGACAGTGCTTGGTGAAGCTTTCAATGGAGCCTTGCTCCAGGCTTTGCAATTTTCTTGGTGTTTCTAATATCACTCACAAAAGACAGATCCATCTCTAATGCTTCATATCAAGTCTTGCCACACCTCATTATCCACATTCAGAGAACTGCTACTCAGAAATGGTTGACTACTCTTAATCTTCAATGACAGACAAACAGTTTAGATTTCCAAAAGGGTCTGAGTCAAATACACAGAGAAAGATAGAGCCTTAGCATGGCCAAGTTTCTAACACAGACAAGCTGGATTTAGAGAACAAGACTGATCTCCTGATGAAAGGTGCCACTTGGGCACCATGATAGAAGAAACTTCAAAGGAGTTTGAAGAGATACTTCACCTCTACAAAAAATATTTGTCCAGAACTTCCCCATTCTGGCTGTAGGAGCAATGGAAGTTAGGAAACTCAGCTCAGAAAGATGAAGCAGCAGGAAAGTAACCAGTCTGATAAGGGAATGTGAAAATAAATCTATGATGATTTATATCTAGAATGCTGAAGAATGGGAAGAACAGGGAAAAGATCTTCAGCTCCTTTAAAAAAAATGAAATAAAAAAATGAGGCCCAGACAGCTATGGACTGAAATGGATGGCTACAGGAATAACCAAAAAGCAAAGACACTAGGCAGGGAGAGTACCATATATAAATCTTTCATTTCTGCTGCCTTTGCCTGGTCCTGTGGGCTTCCTCCTATTTAAAAAGTTAATTACCCTATTTTTTATTTAAATGAAATCTAGCTTTCTGAGCTTTCCTCAGGACCATGCTATAAAAAAAGATCTATACAAATCCACATCAGAGTTCTGACTCAGATTTTTGATGCAAGCAGCTTGCAAATCTTTAAGAGAACATAGCCTCTTACTATAATATCTGGACAGTGAGATAGGCTATATCAGGCCAACACACCTCTAGACTGTCCAAAATCTTGATGCTGTGATGCCCCCCTGTCTGTCAGGGCCCTGAACATCCTTTTCTGTGGTGGAGCCAAGACCCACACGCAGCAGTCGAAGTGGGGCCAACACCACACTCATTGGAGCTGGAGGGAGGATCACCCCTTCTGGCCAGCTGGCTGTGCTGTGCTCAGGACACCCCAAAATGAGGTCTGCCCTCCTGGCTGCCAGGGCACACTGCTGGCTCTCACTGCACCCGCTACCACCAGCACCCCCAGGTCCCTTTCTGCTGAGCTGCTCCCAGCCACTCGTCGCCCAGCCTGGGCCTGGGATTGCTCCATCCCAGCTGCAGCACCCAGCATTTACCCTTGTAAATTCCATGCCACCGATGGCTGCCCAGTGCTCCGATCCATCTAAATCCATCTGCAAGGCCTCTCCTTCCCTCCAGGGAAGTAAACAGCACCTCCCAGATGACCAGTACTGGGTAGAACCTGCACTTGAAGATGCAGGTACTACACTGGTGTAAATACACCCCGACACTGAACTTCATTCAGGGCTGCTGACAGTGCTGGAGCGTACCAGAAGCACAAAAAAAAAAAAAAACACTCAACTCTTCCTGTTCTGAGAACAGAGATGACCAATATGGTGTCATCCAAGCCAGGCTGTGAGTTACTGAGAGTTTGAAGGCCAGCAGGTTTTGAAAGCTTCATTCTGAAGTCAAGAGAGAAAAAAATATCTATGGCTTGTATTGTGGTTTTCACAAAGCAACCTGATGCCAATACACACATTTTCCCAGCACCACTATGTGATCAGGAATTATAGTTCTATCAAATGAATATATTAAGGATGTAGACCAAGTAAAACATGCCACAAGGAAATACAGGAGTGAGCCCATTGTGGCAAGTTTTCACCTGTGTAAGCAAGCATGCCAAAAATACACAGAAGATACCTCTCTCAACAACCTCAGCCTGATCAGGCAATAGCTTTGTTATACTTTTGAGTTCTGCAAATTAAGTAACAAGTAACACTTTTTCTAGGATTTACCTGGACATCTAACAAACATCCCTCTACAAGGCAGTAAAGGGTGCCTTGCTCATAGGCTGGGAGATGGAATCTTGCCCTCAAGCTGTACAGCAATAGAGAGATTACAGTGAGAAATATTAGGCAGAAAGAGAATAAAGTGCTATGCTGGGGGAAAAATAAGAACAGCAATGAAACACTCCATCTTAACAGGGCAGACACAAAGAACTGAAAGGGTTTGGAACACCATTTTCCTTACATTCCCAAGTAAGGAGCATGAAGGTGACCAACACATACACAACCTTAATAAAAGCACACATGTAAATAATCACTTAAACATCTAGCATGTATCCTTTAAAGCATCCAGTTGTTGAAAACATTAAAGCCTTAGCTTTGCACATGTGTATCCAAAAAACACAAACATGATTTTAGTGTACCAACTCAAATGCTCTCCCTTTCTACCAACTTGAGGGGGAAGGCACAAAATTCCTTTCATGCAGTACAGGTATTTTCTTACATAATAGGTCTTAAATCAAGATTTAGAGGAATCAGCTGATTGTTTTTTCCCAAAGAGAAATCAAAATAGTGGTTTCACTGATGTGCATAAAAAAATGATTGCACAGAACACCAACAAAAAGAGACTTCATATAGGAAGTAATACCTGCAAATTGCAGTAATGATAGTTAGAAGATCTTTACAAGATCTGTCCCAGAAAGAAATAAAATGCTTTTTATCATTGTTCCCATTACAGAAAATTATTACTGACAGGTGTGCGTACTTTTTGTGAACATTTACTTTCAAAATCTGAGCTCTAAAGACCCAAGCTTCCTTTTATTCCTCGGGGAATAACAGCAACTTGAACCCTACTTCCAATGTTCAGATACGCTTACTTAAAAATTACACTACTTCACAAGATGCAAACATATAAGCTGTTAAGTTTCAAAAGGCATTTTTAAATTCACACTTTGCAAGTACTCTAGTGTGATTGTACTGGGGATGGAGAACAAACATATCTGTGCACTTTTCAGAAGAATTAAGAAATGTTTCAGCCTTTTTTCTCCAGTGGCCATTGCCTTCAATATTCTTGATGTATTGAAAAGACTTTTTCTTGACATCAAGTCATTTATACAACAGAATCAAAAAGAAGAAAAAGATCAGTGCACGGGTTATTGTCATGCAGCCAATTATAAGATGACTACACATGCTGAACTGACGCAAGGATTATTCAGTAAAGTTAGGAAAAGTCTGTATTTTCTGCTTGCTGAGTATTTTTACAATGAGAAGTATATTTGCAATAAATACAAAGCTTGTCTACATCACTTGTAATATGCATGTAATCTAATATAGCTAATGGCACAAACCTGATAAATAAGCAAATTCTGTTGGCTCTTTACAGCATTGCAATAATCTGAGTATCCTGATAATTTTTCATTTGAAGAGACAAACAGACTACAAATATGAAAGAACATGTCACATCTCACCACTCCTAACTGTTCATTAATATTTATCAGCTAGTAGATTGTACTTCTACAAATCAAGTACACAATACAGTAACTTCCCATTGCTGAACAAGCCACAAACTCATCATTAACGATAGAAAGCTTTAACTCATCCGTGAGCCGCTTGTTAAACAAGTTAACAAACAGGTCAAAGAGTAAAACAGGCATTAGAAATTCAACTTAAACCTTTGCACACAATCTTTCAATACATATATGAAAGCATATAAAAAGTTCAAGCCTTCAGATCCAATTCTTTTATTCCGAAGTCTTTTTCGAGTATTCTGTTAGACAAAAAATGCGGACCCTTCCACCAGGAGTTTCCTGATGTCAGTGTAACACATACAACATACAGAGGTATTTAAGGTAGGTGGAAATCAGATGTCTGAAATACTATAGTCTTAATATACTGAAAACTATTTCCCCAAACCCTGTTTGTTTTTTTTTTTTTCCAGCTGAGGGTAAAATCCAGGGTAAGCTATAACTAGAATGGTCTTTTAAAATTCTGTTGAATTTGAATAATTATCTATTCAGGTTCAAAGAAGAAAAAATACCCGTGGTTCAAGCCTCTATTTTTTGATCAGAGTTGTATGTGACACAATCTTCACCTCTCACTCAAGAGTGATATCTATTAAAATAACTTTAAAGAAGCCTGGCATTAGCTTATGAGAAGTTATATTCCAGACTTGGTTAAAAAAAGCCGTAGATCAGAATCAAAATCAGAATCAAAAAAGAGGCTTCTTGTTAGGAAGTGATAAGAAATGTGCACATTTTTAGGGTTTATGAATTTGAATGCTTTTAGAAGAGTTTCCTGTTGTGGTAACAAATACATTTGATTGAAATGGTTCTCAAACCAAGAAAAAAACCTTTTTTAAAAAAAATTTGAAGGACATCCAATCTTCTTTTATCACAATCAATTAAAACCACACATACAAATATTTGGTTAGTTTACAGTATCAAAACAATGAAAAAAATCACATGCTAGAAATCATTCCATTAGTTGTTGGAACAAGAAAACACGAATTTAAACTCCTGTGACAAACCAAGGAAACTGTAAATAGCTATCTGCTTATTAACTCAAACGCTTAGGGAAAACAATCCTAAAGATTGAGCAGAAGTACCGTTACCTAATGTTACTGGTAACAAATGCAGTTGTCCAGTAAAGGTGATACTTTTATTTCTATTATTTAAGCTCTTACTTACAGATACCTACAGCTTGGTCAGTTTTTTATTTGACTTCTTCCAATGCTGTATTCAGCTCTCCTATTAACATTCCCATCAGAAATTTCAGCAGAAGTATTAAAGTTGTTTTAAGACTGAGATTAAAGTGAAGGGGAGAAAAATCATTTTATCTATGCTAAGACACATTAGCATAGTTTTCAGACGTTCAATGTCTTGGAAGAATCACACAGAAGACAAACATTTGATTGGGAGTCCTTTATGTTGTGAATGCACCTATTTCACTGGAAAAGCCTTTATGTCTGGTCAAGTTTTAGCAAAATTTCAGTTTGCATTTGTTTATGAAAGATGTTTTGAACTGGCAACTACATTTGCTAGTATCAGCAGCTTCTTCTATTGAGCTTTAGACTTAAACAGAACTATCTCAGAATTTTTCCTTCCAGAAACCACAGATTGCTGAGACACAAAGAAACTGAATGCACAAATACGATTGGTATTGATCAAACTCTTACCATCCACCACACAGGCATTAAGTAGTTTGGTGGAGGAAGAGGACAGGTTTGCATGTCCAGTAGAGCAAACATCACACACACAGAATGGCTGGACAGAGAGGCTGGAATCAGGCCTTACAGGTGAGGGAAAGGAAAAATTCAGGGACAAAAATAGAAGCCAAACAGAACTGAGAAAAGAGCTCAAGTAAGGGAAGGTAAACTAGAGCTGGTTGGATAATATAAACAGAATGACATTGGAATTATAAACCTGCGGAACTGGAAAAGGCAACAAAACAGCATAGAAATCTGGAGAGAGAGAAAGGAAAACAGAAGAAGGGAAAGAGCTGCAAGCTGGAAGAGGTAAGACAGGTCTTAGGGTGAATAACCCTTACAAAGTTTGAATAGAAGTAATTCCCTTCTACACATCCCAATTTATTTATTTATTTTACCTTTTTTTATTACTGTGTTCTATCTGTAAGGAACCATGAAACCCACCAGCCACATGTTTATCTTTCTCTTGAGCTCAGCCCATAAAGAGGATGGCAACCTAGCACAATGGATCACTGCTATCAAGTGGCAAAGACTCACTCACATACTGAAGGTTTCCCTATCACTGACAGTCACAGCCATGTGGTGAAGAAAAGCTGCTTGCTGCAAAACTTGATAGGAACCACCAGATGATGAAGGATGGTCTCTCAGTAAAAGCGACTGTTATCCTGGATATACAGACGTTATTCCTGCCTCTGGTACAATTCCTTTGTGCTGGTAGCTAATATTTAAGCCAAAAACTTTTCAGACACAAGACTCATTCTGCACTAATTCCTGGGCACTTAACTTGTGATTCCGAGTATTTGCTTACAGCTGCAAATGAAGTCACACGGGCATTTGGAAAGCCCATGTAAAATAAATCAGTTAAAATGGGCTTCATATTGGGTACTCAATGAAACAGAAATAGACAATCCTCACCTCTCTTCAGCTCAGGTCCTTGTCTTTAAAAATGAGGATATTTCTACTACCAGAATGAATGATTACTCCATATTCAAAGTTGATTTCAGTATTTGAGGAATCAAACTTACACCACTCCTTTTGATAGGAAGAATAACTATCAACAGCTACCTAAAAACTATCTACTGCCAATAACAATGCCTCCTTAGACAACCTATATGTTTCTCCTCATTTCTGAATGCTCTATTAGACAGGGAGCCAGGAGAGCGTACACAAAAAAATGGAGAAGTAGTGCAAAGTCCCATCCTATGGGGGAGGAACCACCACAATATGCTGCAAGATTTGTTTCTTAAAGAGAAAGGTGTAGCTCTAGAAGAAAGGCTATACGCTTCCTGTGGGGACATGAGGCTGACTGCAGGCCAAGTATGTGGCACTGACCAGAGCCAGAGCTGCACGAAGTTGGGACAGAATGTAGTTCACTGGTGCGTAAGGCTGAAATAGTGCACATTCAGCTGAGAGATGGAAACCCTTTTCCTGCATCTAATTTCTCATTATGCAAATTGCTTAATTTCTGATGGATTCTTTCTAGTTGCTATTGTAGTCTACAAGAAAAACGTATGACTAAAGAGCATTTCAAGTAACCATACCACTACTGTATCAACACTCACCCTGTTTCATTTGCAAAACTGACATCCTCTCTATCTCCACCCTTAAACTCGACCAAAATTTCTGAACAAGATTATGGTAACATCCTGACAAATACTTTGTCTCTTTCAGTATTAAAGAACAGAAAGCTAGCTAAGGTAACTTTGAACAAACAATAACAGCAACAAACTGGTTCCTCAGCACTCTGGCCACTCCTCTGCTGACAACACTGTGTAGTAGGAGGGGAGGAAATCCAACAGGCATAAAAACAACCAGTCTTGAAACAACTCTTATGTTGGACATAAAACCTGTTTCAAAAGCAACAGAGGGAAGGGAAAGGGTGCAGTTTCCTGGACTCCAGATAGGGATTAAAAAAATATGTCCTGGGCATATCAAGACTTGAAAGGCTCCACTGTGCAAGAACTTCTCACCTCTTTTAGTTGATCAGCACTTCCCCACGATGCCGAGCGCTGATGAGATCTCTTTTCTGCTCCTTCTTCAGCCCAACAGCTAGGTGTCTGGAGAGAAAAAAATACATATTGTACTGAACTCCCCACGTAAGAAATTTTTTGGCACAAATTACTGGTTTAATCTTTCTGCCATGTCAGTGTCCAGGCATCATACATAAAGAATAAGTATCAGAACTTGATATACCACAGTAACAGTGTCTATAGTAATAAAAATACAAGCAACTCAGTTTAAGGCTTTGTAAACTTGCATTTACAAAGGATGAAGACATTGAACATTATTGAAGAAAATAGCTGCCTGATAATCACAAAAAACCCTTACCTGACTAGCTCCATCTCTGCTTCAGCATCCATTTCTATTTTTCACCCATGGCAGAGTTAAGAAAGCCACAAGAATAAAGTATATAAACAACCTTAGAAACCAAAAGCCAGTATTTACTTCTCTCACCTGTGTTCCTTAGTCACTGTGCCATATAATCAATTCCTTACTGCTAACTCTGACTCAGTACACAACTGATTATTTCTGACACTGCCCTAAACAGGCAGAAGACCAGGCCTTTTCCAGCCTTGTCTGGAAGCCCAGAAGGTTGGTAACAATTCTTGGATGTCAGAGCTATAAAACTAAACCCTGACTGAGAAGGGTCTAGAAGCCAGATCTGCACCTCCCTCCTGGGTTCATTCACCGCAAGACTTAGAAAATTGTGGGCATTCACCAGCACTTCTAAAGATGAGTCAACTGTATGTCAGAGGACCAATGAGGACAGTTAAAATCCAGAGTGAGTTTGGGGTATGAACAATGTAAAAGGGCTAAAAACACAGAAATCCATGAAAACAAAACGTTTTTAGCATTTCCTACTGGTACTAGCTGAACCCTTAACAATGATACTGACTGCAAGAAATAAAACCATGCCACTAAGAACTATGAGAGGCGGTTTTCATGGCTGCGGGATCAGGGCAACACCAGAGGATCATGGCAGACACTTTCCCAGGGGGGTTGGCAGCCCACCCCAGCAGTCAGACAGCATCAGGGATCCACCTCTCCACAGAGATTCATTCTCTTTAGTCTTCATCCCCTCCACACACGGAAGCCTGGGTCCTCCACAGCTTTTCTCTATTGCTTCCTCTCCAGGATGTAGAAATCTCTACAGCACCTGCACATGGAAATGGCACTTGTCTGGTAAGTAAGGAGGCTTGGCATGGCCTTGGAGAACATCACCACAAGCAATGCCTGGAGCTGCTCGCTCTTGCTGCTCACGGAACAGGGGTAGGAGCAGCTGCCTGGGGACTGGAAAGTTGAGCCCCACATGCCATTAAGCACTGAATTTTAGTCTCAGGCTGTACATAGGTTGTACCGTTAGGCTGCTGTGGTATTACATGGCCTACAGCCCAGCACCAGCGCCAATGTTTAATGTGTGAAGTCACATGCATATGCCCACGTATCCCATTGCTCTTTTCTGGCAGCCCTGCACTTTCTGCATCTTCTTCTGTTATTTTTATGCCACCAAGAATACTTCCATCAAAGCTGTGTGGGCGACTAGAAAACAAAATGACAACCATTTTGAAAATCAGCTTTTACTGATCCTTTTCCTGCGTGTTCCCAAGAGAGCAAAAAATTGTTTTTATAAAAAGTTCGGGTTCTGTGTATTGATTATGTGACTCTGTAGGTCCAGGGAAGAAGCCATAATGCAGTTATTAAAAAACAAAACAAAACCCAAGAGAAACAAGTTAAGCAGCTATTTAAAACTACCATAAAAATACATGAGTCACTCAGCCAAGCAATCCACTACTCTTTTCCCTAAAATCAAAGCTTCAGTGCCACACACATGCTACCTATGCGTACATTTACTTGCTCTGCATTTTAATGAAGCTATGCTCTAAATAATTGCTTGTTCTTGCAGATTAGGTGCTTACCACCTTCCTGAAATTTCTCAATAGAACAGATTTTTACTACCTTCTCATGTTACTTAAAGTATCACCAGTATTTAAGTGGCTTGCAGTTTTCTAAAGCACTAAAGAAAATGGGGGTAAAATGATTCCCTTTTTAAAATCGTGAGCTTTCACAATTTATTTTCAGTTTAAATTATTCTTTTCTGGAAGTATTTTTACTATATCCTGAGTGCAGATGTAGACATACTCTCATGCTATAAAAACAGACAAACTCCAATGCAAAAAGAATTCTTTGAAATTTATGTTCTGAGAATGCTTTCTGAACACATTACTCCATAGTTTGGTGAACAATTCCAGGACAAAGCAGAAACATCCAGAAAGATGGACGTTACCAGGGATCACTACAAACTCACAACCCGTCAGCTACAGCATAATAAGCAGAACAGAAAAGACACTGAGTGACTAAGGAGTGCAAGTTTCTCAACAAACAGAAAGACTTAAAACAAAAACATATGTAGTGAGAACATGCTAGAATTTTTTAAAGCACAGATATTGATCCAAATAGGAAGGACAAAAACTAATAGCAACACAAAAAAAAATCATCAACAACACTGGTGACTGTTACTAAAGAAGTAGAAATGTTTACATTGCAGCTGATTTAATCAGAATTCTGAATAACAAATATATGACATCCATTCACTTAACACCAGATTTTGTACTGCCTCAAATATCCTTTGACAGGCTCTTCCACTCAGATACTGTCCCTTGAGACAAGGATTGCACATAGCTGATTTCAATCTCTGGAAAATTGAGTCAAGTCACAACCTTTCAAAATATACATACAAGTATCAAGATACAGGGGGGGCAGACTGTGCCCCTCACATTTATTTGCAGAATTAGGTTACACAGACTGTATGATGTTCCTAGCATAGTACTGAACTCAAGCAATGTTTTAATAATGCTCTATTTTTAATCAGGTGGAGAAAAAAAAAAATAACATAAGCAGTTGCTAGACTATTATAGCAAGCCAGTCTCTTCTTTAAACTCTATGAATTGCTGCATCTAATATATTGTAACCTACACTATATGAAAATAAGTTCTACTTTTGTAACCCCAAAGCCTTATATTCAATCAAAACTTCATATTCAATCAAAAACAGAAAAAATAAAAAACCCTTGTCACATTCGAACAGGAATTCTTTTTTGTAAGCTTAGTTGATACAGAAGCACCTCATATCTCATTTGAATGTTGCAATTTACATCACAAATAAGATGGGGTTGTATAGAACCCTTGATATGCCACATTTCCTGAAAGTTGTTCTCCCACCTTTATTTACCATTTCTGCAAAATGTGTTCATGGAAGCTTCTATTTTATATAAGCTGCTGTAAAGCGTACTCCCCGTCTGTTAAACATCCAAACCAAAACAGAGTAAAAGAAAAAAACTCAAGAGTATTTGAAGATAAATTTCTGAATCACAATAGATGAAAGCAAAATTGCTGCACCTCAAGACAAAATAAGAGGTCATGGGTACTGGCTCTGAATCTGGCAATGCCATTTCAGAGTTGAAATAAATTTATTATATTAATTATGAACTAAGTAGGATTTTTCCTACAAGTTTATGTGACGAAACTAAGATTTAAAACACTTCAGGACAAGAATCCAGAAAGCATTAAGCAATGCATGTTTCAACTTTAAGAGGAAAGTCACTTATATTTTGAAGCGCAGAGGCTTACGGTCCCCGTCTGTTGACACAATGCTTAAAGCATGTGCACGGGATAGGGCGCGCGCTGAGAACACCACATCTGGTTGCTCTCCTCAGTCCTAATGTAAATCACAATTACCATTGTTCTAACTCATCCAACCTTGCAGAGATTAGCATTTCTTCTAAAGCATTTGGTAATTCTGCCTTGATTTTCCATCCATATCAGGGATATACACCTACATTCTTTCCACTTCATTTAGATCAGAATAACCGCATGGAGTACCAACCTACCTAAACCTAAAATAAGACTGAATTACTCTAAATTTCTCATTTTATTGCAACCCCTTGGTTTTAATTACTATATCTAGCTTGCATCCCAGATGAACTAGTTTTGGGGGATGCATGCAAAGATTAAGAACAAGTCTCCATTTTACGATGGAGTTGCTAATGTTTTTGAAGAATTTCTATGCTCAAAAGAAATGTAACAATAGCACTAGAAGATAAAGTCAAATCAGTGTTTACATATTTCTAAATCATTCAAATCTAGAGATTTACAAAAATAAATGTCCTAAAGAGTTAGAAATTAACTCAATTGTAGGTGACTCCTCTTAAATATTTGAGAAGTTAAGAGAAAGTCAGAATGATAAATTCATAGCTATGTAACAAGTATCCTTGTCCTTGTTCCCTCCCCCCAAAGCATTTTGTTAAATAACATGAGAATAATAACTGATAAACCAATTCAGAAAAGCTCCATGTAATTCAGCCTCATGGTTTATGTCGCCTATTTTTAACAAACAAAATCTCTACACAAAAGAAAACAAAAACTTTATCTAGGGTAGTAATGACAGGTAACTAATTGCCTTAAAGCCTTGACCTACATGGAAGAAAAACATTTTACCCCAGCGTTCCAGTTTAACTCTCTAATCTAAAGAGTAGTGGAGTAAAAATTCTGAAACGCAGTTTTGCAAACTTTCTTCATTGCTGTTTGCATAATACGTAATTGTCATGCAGAATGAAAAAAGGCATATCCAAGCATCTTGGAATCCAGTTAAAAAAGGGGGAGGAATCACTGAATCATATACCACTTGGACATTTGGTGTTTTTTTGGTTGTATTATTCAGATTGAGAAAGATCAGACTGATTCATTTTAACTGGCAATATATTTGTTATGACATCAGCATCATATGTTTATCCCTAGCCTCCCTTTTTTATTTTTCTAAAAATGTTTTCAATGATTTAACTACTGCCAAATAATTACATTAATAAACTATGACAACTACCCAACTGTTTCTGGGTATTCTGCGGTTAGGCATAACCATTTCAACACAGAATTACTCCTCAAAGGTGGTGGCTGGGGGGAGGGGGGAATTTCTTACATCTATAGCACACAGGAGAATTATACAAAGTTGCTCAATCAATGCTCCCAGTCCTGACAGAAGAAACATGGAATGAAGCTATACTGAATTTTTAACAGTTTTAAATGGAAATTTTAACTTTACCAAAAAGGAGAGGGAAGTAGGACAGCAGAAGAATTTGGGAAAGTCATCACAGGGTACATCAACATGTGCAATAACATTTTATAGCAGTAAATTTATTTGCATTTCTGATATTTTGAAGTACTAAAATGTTTTTTTTTATTTAGTACTATTTATTTAGAACGTTTAAATATCTGTAATGGTACTGAATAATAGTTGATTATCTAAAAACATACTGCTCCCTGAAGATCAGCTAGTTGTATACACATATACACACAAATGTACAGGAATTCTGAGACATTTGGAATTGCGTAAATATCACGAATATATGAATTGTAGCATATTTTTCTAAAAGCAAATACAAACCTCGCTCCTCTTCAGTGCTTTCTGTCAAAACACTCAAGGTAGGAGCAATATGATAGTTACTGTTCTCCAAAATGCAACTGAAATTAAAACAATAAAAATGTTTCTCTGTTTAAATAAGGTGCTATTGAGAACTCTTTAGAACACTGGCTTAATTTTAGAGAAAGGAGAAATATTTTATTCATGAGCATATGCAGGTTTAAAGAATTGCAATAAAAGTCATTAATGGTTCATCTAATCACAGTGACAACCAGAATATGACCTTTTTATTATTATTATTTTAACTAGAAAAATTCTGAGGAACTTGGAACAGCCATAATCACCACCTTCATGAAACTGCACAAAATCGAGATTTAAAATTAAGGTTTGATTAGGGAAAATAAGTACCCTTGAAAGAGGAATAATTATTCCACCTACAAAAGTTATACTGATAATTTTGTTCATGGATTTAGAAGTCAATCAAGAATTTATTCTCCAATGAAATATGATCATACAAAAAATGGGGTTTATTGATTTTCATTATCTTGTTTTATTGATTTTGTTTGTTACCATCTTCCATTCTGCTAAACTACCAAGTATTATTATTTTTAGCTGCTGAAAATTATATGAACTCCCTTGAGCTGAAGCGTTACTTAGCCAAGAAACATGAAGTAGAAGTACTTGTGCTGGTACTCACATAGAGAGCAAGATTTTAATTTAATTTGCCATGCATGCACTCTATCAACAACTGGGACCTCATCCTTGGTCCTTGAAACTAACCGGAACAAAAACATAACCAAAACTCAGTAATGATTTATGAGTAAGTTCCATCATAAGCCTTCACACTGAGCATTTTACGTATAAAAAGCTGAAAGTTGCCATGCCCATCACAATGCTTATTACATTTTAATGTAATAAGGACTGCATGGGTTGAAAAAATGTGTATTTATATATCCAACTTAAACTGCTAAATGTCTGTGTTTTTTTATATATATGCATAATTTGAATAAACAGACAGTGAACAATTAATTCCTCATTAGAAGACAACCACACAAATCCAAACTAAGAATAAAAGGTGGAGACCTTTATTTGAAATAATCCTTCACCTTTTAATGACCACAATATTACCTTTCCTCTTTTTTTCATTTGATTATGTTGAAAAGGTAAAACATTGTCCTTTCCTGAGCTTTGTTTCTGAAAGAGGCCAAGGGTGGCAGCCAACAGGTCAAATAACCCAAACACTTACTTTCAACTCAATAGGAAAGCAATTTAACTGCCAAATGTGCAGAGCTCAAGTATAACAGAAAAAAACTTGTTATAGAACAAGTTTGTTTCTGTTTTCTGTAACTACTGAAAAGGTTTGTGAATGCTTAAATATTCCAAATATTCCATTCATAACAGTATTTGTAAAGTCTGATATTCTATGAGAGAAGGGTTAAGAAATATAGTATCTATGAAGCATGCCATAGATAGAAATGAAGATGAATAGAAATTAGTTTTTAAAAAAAATCAGTACGTAGTGAAATGAAGGCACCTTGGGAAAAAATCCACAATTAACAGCTTTAGGTAAATCTTTCATAATTGCTTATTTGTCTTTGCTAAAACTGGTTGGCTGGTTTCAAAATGAATGAGTAGAATATGAAGATGCCATTTTCTTAAAGGGTCCAATCACAGTTTCCTGTAAAACCTAACTTTCTTAGCACAAATTTTACGCGTTTTATTCCCAAATTTGTTACATAGAACTTCTAGATCATACTACAGCTAAGAAATACATACAACTAATAGCTCTCCAAAACCTACAAAAGCAATACAAGCTTTAGAGAATTCAGACTTTTTTTCCTTTTCTAATCTTTCTACCCTTATTTTTCCTGTCAGAAGACTTTCTGCACCACGTTACAGTACACTTCAAAGAGATGTGCAAAATTATTTATACATTCTAACTTGTCATGTGAAATTCTGTATTACACAAAAGACTAAAACCTCATTTTAAAGAGCTGCTGCATTTGCTCTAAGCAGTGGCGACAGAACAGGCAGAATGTAACAAATTAGTGGAAACAGAAAATTAACCAAAAACTATATATCTACAGGTAAAGTTACCACAGGAAAAAATCTTTGATATCTAAAAGGTGTCACGTAAATTGTAAGCTTCCATGAAGAAAAATATTAATGGCACAATAGAGTTACAAGCAAAAGTCAGGGTGACAGAAGTATCTATCGTTTTTTCTTTGCAGGACACCCATGGACCAGGATCACGGCACAAGAGCTAGACAACTGACGTAACCATCGCTACAGGGCCTCTTGACTAAAAATACAACCGAAGACAGTTTCTTGTATTTTTCAACTATAGTTCAGAATACGGAGACTAAGATGACTTACCCTAACAACATTACTGGAAAACTAAGAGCATGACTTATTTGCTAGGAATGAGGTTTTTCAGAATTATGTGTTTTTGTTTTTTTTTTTTTAAACCTGTTTGATGGCAACCGTTTCTGTGGGCAACAAGCCCAACGTAAGGAGGACTTGGGCAAGCAACAGCATTCACTTTCCCAGCCAAGGAGTGCTACAGCAATAGGAACGCCACAGCAGCCTACCTGCCAGAGGACCCTACTAAGGACAGAGCCCTCAGGAGAATCCAGGAGTACTGGGACAATCTCAGCAGCCTTCCCTTTGCAGCTGGTGTAAGGCTCTCATTCTGATGTCTGGCTTCAAGAAGCACATCTTCCACAGAGCACTTTTACTCATCTTTCTTGCTACTAAGCAGAAGGAACATCTCAAGACTGCACCGTATGCTTTCTCTTCTTCAGTTCCCTCTAGTGACACGTTGATCAATTCTTCTCAATAGTGACCTCACTCCTCACCTCCCCCCCAATTTTTTAAGACCCATGGATTTATTACAATTTAATAAAATCTTTAGTTTGTCAGCCACTACTATTATGTTTTAAGTAAGTCAGCACAATTTTGCATATAGCAGCTTCAAAATGACCAGATACAAGTCTGAGATTTAAACCTGTTTATTCAGCCTCAATAGACCTGCCCACAGAGAAAATTTTTAACAAACGCTTTATAAAAGCATAAAAATATTAACTATCAGTTGCATAATGTTACTGAACTGATGCTAACTGATTAAGAAAAGACTACTGTACCCTATTTTTAGTGCTTCATGTTTATAATAAAGTGAAAACACATTTCTTTGAAATTGAGTGGAGCTTGGGTTCCAGATCAGGTGATAAAAGTATTACCAGAAAGACATTAATTATATGAAACATCTGTTATGTTGTCTTATGGCTTTTACCTGAGTAGATTTATCTTTCATACATGATGGGTAGTGTACGTGGGGATCACGTGGCCACTGTCCTGTGAGGTAAGGTCCTGTAATTGTGTCCAAAGAAGAAGTTCGCCTTATGGTACCAGAAGTTCTGATTTGCTGGGATTTTGGCCTGTCCACTGTGGAAAACCAGAGCAAAATCAACAAAAAAAAAGTCAGGCTACATTTGTCGTGAAATGTTAAAAGCTAGCTATGACAGACAATGGCTAGAACATATCAGAAATCTTTGTCTAAATGCTAAGCTGAAAAGAATGCCATTACATCAAAGCAGATAACATCAGACAACAGAAAAATACAAAAGCTAAAACTTAGCTACAAAATCCAACAACACTTGATGTGCCCATATCTGCAAAGAACAAGGCTACTTACTTGATACATTTTCATCAACAAAGAACATAAAGCAACATGTTGATGATGCTACTTAGGAAAGCCAGATATTTAGAATAAGAAAGCATAACATTGTATCCGTTTGGGTTTTTATTTATTTATTTGAAGTCAGCTTGCTCAGCTTTACAAACACTAAAACAAACCCTGGCAAAAATTATTCTTAAGAGAACGCGCATCGAATTTCTTGCTCTCATGTCTCTCATTCCATATTGTTTACAATATCCCAATACAGGCCTCAGCAAGCTGAAGTGTGTGACTGTGTACTTCTCCCTGACACAGCTCAGGTCAAGGCAGCTGCTGTGTTTGCCTTCACTCATCACAGTACCTGCAATCTTTGGCTCCTCCCTGCATGTCTCTCCCCATACACCTAGATCATGGAACACTTCTACATGCATTTGGAAAGCAGGAAGGCGGGTGATTCATGAGATCGCTCGTTCCCACATCAGTTTATGGCATGCTCTCTGGATCGTCTAGCTTTGTCCTTTAGGCAAAATTACTTCATATATTCATTTTCAAGGCTTTACATAAGCCAGTCTAAGCCCTATATTATAGCTACTGTCTATCTTGCTCACCCCACTAAAGTAAGTTTGCAAGTGAAATTACTTTCAAAATAGTCACATGCTATGCTCTGATCTAACCCACCAAAATCCTGTTCACTGCTCAGAACTTGAGAACTGACCTACTAGCATGCTTTTGTGGCCCACCACAGCCAGTGCCTCCAAACACATCTTCTCTTGGTATATCATATAGAACCACTAAATCTCAAAAGGCAGACACCTCCAGAGTTTTACATAGCATTAACATGATGATTAGGGTACTGTCTGCACTAATACAGCATGCTTATTGTTTGATAAATGAACTTACACTGTTGAAACACATTGTTAACAACACATTCTAGGTGATGAGTTCTAAATAATGCCATAAATTAGTGCAGTAAGTGCAATGGTGTGTACATATGTATTTTGCCTTTGTGTAATGTAATTTTTTTGATTGCTTTGTTACTTACAAAACAGATCCCTACAGTTTCAAACAGATCTACCCTCACAGGATTCCAACCTTGAAAATTTTGCATTTTAAGAAAAAAAAACTTTTGAACTTCTGCAAGTGAAGGAGGCCGAAATCCAAAATAAAGGTGACATTTTAAATATGAAGCCAGCATTTACCTTTGTGCTGAAACACAGAAGTATGTCAAGGGTGCATACCTATAAAGCATTCTTCCAACCTTCACTGTTAAACTACGGCACTACACTACTCCTGATAGTCTGAGTATAGAAAATTCCTCTGAATGCTCTGTTCACTAGCAACATATTACACAGCACAAAACTATAAGGAAGTTGCGAAGTGTGTAAGCAGTGAGGTATGTTCTTAAAAAAATAAATAGTAATTCCAAAGCAAGCTAGAGACCATGCAAAGAGAAACTGGCAGGATAAAGTCTGATGATGGTGAAGTAAGAAATAAGCATAGTCTATGTTTGCTTTTCAAAATATTATGAAAAAACACCACCACAAGAAAGCAAGCCCAAAACACACAAACAAAAAACATGCAACTAGAGTGAACTAAGGTCTGTTTCTTGTTCTACAGGCAGAAGAAAGGCAACAGCAACCCCAACATTAATAACTCACAGAATTCCACTGCAAGGGGGACAGAAACCACCACCAAAACTACTGTGGCAAGTTATAAATATAGTGATCTTGGATGTGAACTGCAGGACACTATCAAACCCTAAAGCTAGAAGGAGTGTTCAAGTCACAGTCTTGTTAAGTCCCCATTACTCTTAGTATTTCTTCAAATCACACAAAATAAAACAAGGACAATTTCCCAACTGCATAAACCAATAAATCAAAGCTACTGCTGTCTGCTCCTCCCATCTACCTTGAGACAGCATGAGCAGATGTGTGAACTCATAGTGCAGTGATGCACTGAGTTAAATATAAAGAAAACTAAAATCTACGCCAAAAAAGGCCATAAATATGCAGTTTTCACCAGTAGAGGCAGAGGTGGCAGCACATATGGGGCAGAAACAACCACAGGAGAGCCAGGGCTCCAGCAGCGTTGTGTTCTAGTCAATAAATATTTAATCTCTTACCGTTTTATGATATATACATCCTTAGACCATAAAAAAAAAAAAAAAGGACAAGGGGATCTGCAAGCATGAAGTTTGAAGGAACTTCTACAAATTAGTATTGGACAAATTGTCTTGTACAGGGATAATTTAAAGGTGACTGGATGTAGTGGAGAGCAGGCTTGAACTGGACCACAACACTACTGGTTCAGATCAGTTTTAAACTGTTGTGGAGCCACAAGCAACAAGGTTCATTTTAAGTCTGAGTTCTTGCTACTCTGGAGCTACTACAGAGCTTTCAGTTCTCCCCAGGCTTTCATTACTAACTGGATTTAATGTTATTATCGTGAATATTTTTCTTCAGTCCCAACCACTTTCACCTGATGGAAACCTCATGCTCTGGTTCTCCTGTACAGGAAAAAAAAAGCACAGCAAGTACCTTCCAAAATCTCAAGCACTTCAACAATTCCTGAAGTTAGCCAGCATGCTTTAGCACTGAGAAAAGCATGAGCAATATAAAAAAAGTTTCTAAAATCATTCAAGTTTTGGACTGTACCACCTCTGACAACACTCAAAGAACATGAATTGATTCTGCTGCAGTGGTAAGAAGTCAAAACAACGCTTTTTCTTCAGTGATGAGATGCTCCATCTCACGAGGAGCTCAGCTCTACCTCCAGAACAAGTAACCTTAGGAACACAGAACTTAAGAAACATAACATTACTTAGAAAAGTTAGCTGTAAGTTACAGAAGCAAGACATGCTCATAGGAAAACAAAATACTTCATGCATTATTTAAAATACACCACGAGTTTTAATGGTATGTATACAAGGACTATTGCTAGACCTTTCTAGTTATAAATGATTTTACATAAAGTGACACAAGGGTCCACTTGAATACTACAGCTGGTAAAATTCAGAGTGATCCTACCTCCCAGCAGGAATCAGCTAAAATAAACCGCATGAAATCATGGTTCTGCATGCTGTATCGACAGCCAAAAGAATTCTAGCTATACCACCTAGAATGACTGAAAAAAAAAAGGTTTCAATTTCTCTGCCAGCAAAATGTAATTCAGTACGACTAGCACATGACAGTTCTTTTGAAAAGGACATAGGGCTCAAATAAAGCCATCTGCTACAGCTCTGAAACGAAGAGATTGCCTCCCCACCCAGCAGAGAGGCAGCTAACCTGCACATAATCTCACAGCCATGATCACAGTCCATTTCAGCTTAAATAATGTGTGCTGCCATGCACGCAATAAGGCAAGTTACCTGCAGTAGAGGAACAAGACTGACAGCATTGGTACTGTGATAAAAAACTGCTTCAGCGAAATCCACCAGAGTTCATTTATCAGCATCTTTTCCATCCTCATCTCCTTCAACAGCTAGCAGATGCAGCTCAAATTTGGCCAAGGCTCTTCCACTCACATCTTTGCATAGATATATCCAGCTCCAAAAGACTAAAATTATCCTAAGAACTTCTCAGATGACAGATTCCTCTCAAGTTGAGAGCAAAAACATGAAATAAAAATAAAGCTCATTCTTCCCTGAAGCCAGCAGTATTAATATTGCCATCTCTTTACCAACATCAGCTAACTGCAACACTCTTCTACCCAAAGGCTAGGTAAGACTTTCACACTAACACCGCAACCTCCTCTTGAAAGCTCATCCGTAACAGATGACTTTACTTAAGACAGCCAAGTCACCATACCATGAAATATAGGTACAGATTTCCACAACACAGGTGAGACTGTTTCATGAGGTGTTGCTTCTCTTCGGTTCAATTACTTGGTACTCTGCAGAACCTTCTGGTTCACCTTCAGAGCTACTACTGAACTGAGTCCCAAGCCTGGGTCCCATTGACAAGAATTTCAGATTTTACCCAGGAAGTCAACACTTCTGAAGAATTTTGTCCAAATATACTCAAAACATGAGGCCTGCAAGACTCTCGACAGGACTCGCTTGGTGTGACTTGATGGACATCCATCTGCTTAAGACTCCTCTCAAAAGTCCCAAAGGCAGAGCTCAATTCGTCTGGCTAGGAGATGCAGAGGACTAGAAATCCGTACAAAGAACAATCATGTATGTCTGGGACACTTCTACTAGAGACTGCAATAAATTTACAGCAATCTGCAATACCAATGACTCAGAAGTGCCCATGCGAATCCTTTTTGAATAACGAACTATGTGGGAACACAGCACAGGAACAGAAATTGTAATGTAAAGATAGAAAGCTGAATATTAAGGAATGGTGACCCACAGCAACCACTGAGAATGATGGCCCAATGCTTGGGGCCCAGTTACCACAGCAGCAGCTGTTCATGGCTACCCTAAACATTTCTAGACAAAATTCCCCTCTTCTCTTACACCTTCTAGAAGCATGAAACAGGATACATCTGCTCTTACTTATTTCAGACCACAATTCCTTGAGTACTACTAACAGACTTTCAGATAGAAGAGGAGGAACAGTCTTGGAAGAGCCTGTTCAAGGTTGTTGTTGTTTTTTTTTTTTAGCATATATTGATACTATACTGATTCCTGAATTTATATTTGATGGGTATTTCCCACTCTGATTATGTAGGTAGGTGAAGAAACCAATGTATGCTCATTTTCAGAACTTGTCTCTAAGATACCGTGAAGGAAAAGACTGAATGAGGATTTAGAGGCTGCTCAGAACAAAAAAAAAAAATAAAAATCTTCGTTTTCAAGAAGGCTTTTCTCTTGTAACTAGAGCTAAAAATCTCTCAAGAAAATGATTAGTGAGAGATTTCAGGTCCCTAGACATTTTACTCCACAGGACAGACCTACTAACTCAAAAGACATTTCCCAGTTGCTGGTGACTGACAGACTGGTTTCTCACCCAACCTGCAAACTTGCTGACCTTCCTATTAACAGCCCAGAACAATGGGCATACTGTTTGCCACGTGCTGTTCCTAATAATAACCAAAAATAGGATTTCAAACAGCAATTCAAAAAACCACCCTAATACGCAACTAAGTGCGTAAAAATATGAATTTTAAGCTACTGCAGTCTTCCTCCTGCAACAAGGCAGCTTAATCTCATCAATAGCTTAAAACAAAGCAAAACAGTATGCTCAAACGTTGAAAATGCACTAGAATTTTTCTTCTATGAGGATGTAAGAGGCAGTCATGTCAAGTTACTTTCTGATACATCAGTAAAAATACTGTAATTGCAGCTCCGTAAAATGTCTGTCTGTATTATGCGCACCACATTGTTTTTGATTGAGTTTTATCAACTTCGGAAACTATTCTGAAGTTTCTATTTTCAGAAACTGACACAGAAGATGACTAAAAATGAAGGGGGATGACGGTCTGAAGTAACTGCTCAAAATAGACCGATACAATTCACATTGAATTGACCAAAAAAAGAAGGCATAGAACAACATCATGATCTAACCAAGGCCCCAACAACCAAATTGGACAACCAGAAAGCGGTCCACAGGTCTCCAACCCCAGACTTGTCATCCAAAATAATCTACAAGCTAGAGTGCCCAATTGATACAGGAGGCTGTACGCGTAAAACTGTAGACCAACACCCACTGTAAAGATCTTCAGAATCAATTATACTGAGTTATCTTTTATAGCTACAAATAAGGAGCCTGGAAGGATGAGGGATTCTGACCAGTCACTGAATCCAACAGGCAGATCAAGGCATTTCCTTCCACCAAGGCTTTATGCATGACTCTGCAAGGACATACAACTCCTTGCATACACCTGCACAGGAAGGCACCGTGCTCAGAGCGAGTGAACGGACACCTAGAGGAAAAGGCGGATAGGAATGAACCCGCAGGCACACGAGTTTCTTCGGACCTACAGCTGAATTAAAAACTTGGTTGTCTACACATGTTGAAACATGGTCTCTGCCTCATGTCCCCATTCCACCTAGCGACAGGTCAAGTGAAACATGGCTTACGTGCATCATTTAGAAGTCAGATTTTGCTCAGAGCAAAACTCCCATTTAAAATCAACATTATCTTTAGAGATCAAGCATAGAAAGAAAACTAATCTCAGTAAGAAAAGCAAACAAACTATAAGGAAGAAAGTTTCTGCCCTCTAAAGCTAAGTTATTCTTCTAACAAAGATTACAGCCGGCATGTATAGGACCTGTATAAAATGACTAAGCATTTAAGATCACAAAAGCCTGCTTTGTTCAACAGATATAACACCTACGTGTTTGCACCTTAACAGGACGCTAGAAGGTAGATAAAACGCTAAATTAAAACCTTTCAGATTTTTATGTATTTCAGACTTTCAGAACATATCTTTCTTTGTAAGGTTATCACTTCAAATGTAAATACTACGCAAAAAGCTAAACTTACATTATTTCATTGAATTATGCTATTTCAAATATATTCCTACTTTTAAAGAAACTGACTGGAGCTCTGTAGCTAAACACTTAGGAAATGTAAAACTAACCCATTAACTGCTGTACACTTCTGCAAGTAAAGAGATTATTTTAATTTTAGTTCATTAATTTAGATCAGCCAAATAATAAATTCATCCAATCTTGAGAAATAAAGAAGAGCAGTAAAGCTGTTTTTTTCTACTTCCAGTATACTACAAATTAAAATCCTGAACAAAATCGTAAACACTTGCAATTAGTTACTAAAGATAATACTACCTCTGTCAAATAAACTGGGTGACTGAAGGGATTTTTTTGTTTGTATAATGATAATTTAATAAAATGTTTTAGAAAAGCAAGGCTTTTGTACACCTTTAATTCCACCTTCCTTCAAAATGCAACCAGACAATCCTAAATTAACAAAACAAATTTAAAAAGTTAGAAGGCACAATTCACCATTTTCACACTCAAAATTCAGAAAAAACTGCAATCAGCGCATGTCAGGCCATATGTACAATACCACCATTCTGATCATCAGCAAGCAGGGATAGAAAGCATCCCCCTAGCTAGAACTAATTATACTAAGCAAAAATAGTATTTTCTTCTGGAAATACTGAAAAATAGAAATGTTAAACTAGATTTGAATTGCTTGCTTAGAACATGGAGGACCAAAACTCTGCAGTACCTCAATGTCTCAGCAGGCCCCCACACAGCAGGATGCCCGTTCCCACAAAACCTGATGCTCAGCGTTTTCTGGGGTCATTTCATGCTGACAGTCAGAAGTCCCAACATCACTCAAGTCCACCCTTCAGCATTTCCAAACAACAAGCCCTCACATAAAGGAAAAGATACCCTGTTCAAGTGCAACCTCATATCCACGAGCATCCATTTTATACTTTCAAATTTCACATTTTCTGTTATTTCAAATTCCCAAGTTCCTTCAACTCTTGCTGCATAATCTTCCTGCATACTAATTAAACCTCCCCAAATTCATCAAGTTTCATCACCTTAATTTTGAGATTTGCCTATGCAGATAAGATCTACTTCCTGCACAGGAAATTATTTCTCCTACAAAAACTACCAGGTGAGCATGACACTATTTGGAATTCTCATCCTGCATTCAATGTTCCTCACTCACCACTTTCCACTATCCCTTAGAATTTGCTCTGAGCTTTTACATGAAGCCCAAGTTAGACCAATAGATCTCTACTTTTCGGAACTGGTCTTAGCAATTTCCAAATTTTAAGACTACGACTATATCTGCTCTTCTCCTGTCTATACTTAAACAGTAACACCTCCTATCCAGAAGACTGCTTTAGAAAATTGCAAGCAATGAATTTCTGAGTAGGCTTTTCTGGAATCCTGTAAAAGAAAGCACTTAATTGACTTGATTAAAATCTGTAATCTGCATCTATCCCAGCTGTGGCAATTCCTAATTCCAGACAATCCTCCCCCTCAGGCTTCCACCTTGTGTCTTCTTGGATGAAAAATCACCGCCCTCAGTGAAAACTGATTGCCTATACTCCACATTAGTGAGGACAAAACATTGAATAAATATTCATGGTATTTCCTCAGATTTTTGCTACTATTCTTTGGAGTCAATTTTGAAAAAGTTCCAATAAATTTATCCTGGACCATCCTTAATATTTTTTTTCCTTGCTACAGACTGGCCCCAACTATTTTTCCCATACTTTTACTTGAACACTTTAAGACCCAAACCAGAAACATGCAAAGACAAAGCCTGCTTGGGTTTTAACAATTCTCAGCTAAGACTTTTTTGATTGATAATGTGACTTGCTCTTTTTAGTTCATGCTGTTTCCATCAGACTCTCCTCTAATTCCTAGCAGCCTTTTTGAGATAAATGTGCATGTAATCAGATCATCAGGTTTTACTGATGTTTGAAAGATTCCAATAGTATATTTTTCATTAAATCAGATTCTCTCCACATTCATCAGAGCAACCTTGTTTAACCAAATTTATCATACCGTTTTCTTATGAAATATGAAACTTTACTCTAGCCTTATGTGTCATTTACCTCTTTGTAAGATTTTTTATTTTACTGGACATGCAGATAAATTTGGACAACTTAAGCAGGCCTAGCTGTAGAAAACTAACATCTCAAATCATCTACTACACATGTAATGTCAGTACATTCATTTCTTCTGTTCACCCACATTTTGAGTTGTCAGACTCAGTAATTTCTGTCTTTCGTTTGGTCAAACTAGGTTTCCGCTTCGATTCTTGCAATCAGAAGATCGTTCCACATCCTCCAACTCAATATTAAAGGTAACATACCACTAAATAAAATCATGAGTCTCCATAAAATAACCTTAATTACCATAATTGCTTCTGAAGAAGGAATTAGCCTGATGTATACAACAATTTTACAATGAGTTACTTTAAACACTACATGGACTGCATACACAACTTGGTTTGGAAATATGAATTGTTCTGTTTGTACAGTAATGCCCCAAAATTACCTGGATGGACAACCTAAGATGGGTATATATCTCCTGTCACTTCACCTATGAAGATTACTGAAGCTTCTTTGTACTGACATTTCTCAAATACAGATATTTTCAAACATGCATGTTGACTTTTATTTTTTTTTAAACAAAGAGCCACTGAGGGTGAAATACTAGAGGAATCAGAGTGTTACAGAAAGGATGTGTAAGGCTATTTTACTACCAACTGCCACAATTAAGCAAGGAGAGCTACCAGTTAAGAATAGAAATTTTTAAAGTCCTTGAACTGAAATTTACTTCAGTAAGAACAACTTCTCCCTTCACCTGGCAGCTGCCCAACTTCTGTGTAAACCTAACTTTCATTCTGCATTCTTCAGCAGTTAGTTGATATTTTTAGTCACAGTGTTCGAAGTCTGTTCCGGGACACTCAGCATAACAAGGGGTTTAATTTTTAGTGAACAAGTCAAACTCTCCATTGCTTTGAAAAACAAAGTTAAGATAGCCTGCGTAACAGGCAGACTTTGAGTAACATATGACATGCTGGATATAGAGGTGCACACCTAACAGCATCGAGCCAACGTTGCACGGCCACTTGGGTTTTGCAATGTACTTTCCAGCCCTCCAGAAAGACTGATCAGCAGCACTCAGCTTCAGCTGACTCCGTGTGAGAAGACCAAACCTTTCCAGAGCACAGACCACACAGGTACCTGCTATGCTCATTAGTGCCTTCCAGTCCTACTGGCCTAATGAGCTCTGTCATCGTGCGTGGAAGGCGTGACACTACATTAAATACCCACAGATCCTGCAGAGCTGCTCACGGGCTCCTCTACGCTGTATGTCTGGGTAGCCTGAGTTGTGGCAGCTCAGAACAAAATTTTAAAGGTTTATGCAGCAACATTTCTGATCTGGCATGGGTTATGAAGTACAACATTTCATCTAATGAAAGCACCTGTACTACTACCCCTAGAAGTGGTGCGTTCACAGACTTAACATTCATATCTACACTGACAGAAGCTACTCCCAAACAGCCGATGGCTGACTTACATGTCAGACTTGGAGAAAGCAGGGGATTGGATGTATGGGTGATTTCTGCAGACCAGCATTAACAGCTAGTGGCCAAGTATTTAACAGACAGAATTTGTTTTCTAGTAAGAACGTGTTATTTCCAAATCAGTTTGGCTTCCAAATGCTGACAGAGATCAACAGAAATCAGAGTTCTGAATTTTTGGTACCACAGCCTAAACGCCTACATTAAAGTGTATAGGCTTCTCTAATCACAAAGCCTTTAAAAAAATAGTGTGTGTATGCATCCAGGCAAACTTCACGAGGTATTATACCAGAACAGGTGCTATACACCAAAACACCAGAGATTAAAAAGCATATAATGATACCTGTTTTGCCATACAAGCCCTCCACTTGCAACTGCACGTGAGCTATCTGTCCTCAGCTGACTAAGCAGGAGCATGGTGTACTCCAGGCATCCCAAACACCACATGACAAAGCCCACACTGGACTTTCTTACCACTTGGAATACCACCAAGTGCTATAACCACCTTATCAGGAAGACTTTGTGTTCACCTGCAGAGGAGCTGGGCAGCTTCACAGGAGCTGCCCAGCTCCTCTGCTTGTTATGACCCTGAAAATGCCTTAGTACCCTGTTCACACAGTAAGGCAGAAATAATTTAATTATTTCAGAACCAAGTGGTTACTATGACTGAAAATATTTCCAGAAGATAGATCTGTACTTACAAAAAAGAGAAATTTATAAGTTTCTCTAGTTGGAGAAATGAGTTTCAAGTTCATAGTATGAACACCAGCGAACTTGCAATGATCAGTAAAGCCAGACAGATACGAGCATTAATTCTCAAAATTCAGAAGTGTATCTACAGTTATAATCTCCTTGTTTAATGCCTGGTATGAGAATGTGGAAAGGAGATGAAGCTAATGTTCAGACGTGTTACTTGCACAGTTCAAGGAACAGAACAGCTGAAGTACAGTCTGAAGTGGAATCATAATGCAAGAAAGAGGGAGAAGAGGATAGTTTACAGTAGGTTTTAGATAATTAGAAACCTGTGACAGAATTGCTGTCACACTGTTCTTTGTTACCACTTTTCTGAGCAAAATACAAGACATTCTTCCTAGAAGAGAAATAAAGTGCGTAGTTTGGGTAAAACTAGTTTCAGGTTGTGCAAAACAAATTGCACATAAAAACCTGTGCTGTTAATCACTCATTTGTGCTTGATTCAGAGAATGAAATCCATTTCAAATAGCAACTCCTCAATTTAACACTAATAGCAGTGAAAGTTAAACCCTTATAAACAACTGTGTCATTGTTTATTGTTAGGGCACATGCAACACTAAATAAGATCTAACCAATACAGCGTTTAGATAAAAATCTGGCATTAAAGTTTCAAAACTCAAAGTCGTAACATTTTATGACCTACTGGGAACCGTCTATTGTCTCCAAAGTAGCAATATCTCATACAGAAAGCTACTTAAGAGATCTACTACCACAAAAAATGAAAACTTTCCATCACAACTGTCCTACATTGACCCAAGAAAAGCAGGTTCAGTTAATCCCTATTTACAAGTCATCTGTGCAGAAAACAGCTATCACTTGAGCGAAGACACCCACACCTTCTACTTTTTTTCCGACCAGAGAAAGCTAATCTGTTTTTAGCAGTGTGCTAGTTAGTATTTTGGTAAGACTAATGGCTAATAAGAAGCAGTACTGATACCAAAGCAGATGTGAGGGTGAAGGAGACAAATGCACAGAACTGGACCGAGGCAGTACTGCAAGGCTAAAGACCATGCTGAGGGCAGTGCCCAGCATGGCCACACAGGGTTTCCTTCCCTGAGACGGGCTTCCAGTAGCTAGATGCCCTCTTCTGTCTTACCCAGGGCAGCAGTATGAGCAGAGTCACCACTTGTCACCAGGAACACATAAAGGAACAGCTGTGATCCCAAGGCCACATTCACACAGCTGGGAGAGAAGGAAAGGGTTCCCGAGGGAGAACATATTTCCATTTCAACCATGGGTGAGAGTACTTCCATGGATGGCATCCCACCTACAGAGCTGGAGAAACTAACTCGCTATTCAAAAGGATTAATATTACACACTATCATGACATTTCATGTGATGCCTGTACTGCAGAAGTATCACACTGTGATCCCTTTCAGTACCTGTCAATCATTTTCAAGCTTTGGGATTTAATTTGATTCAAAAATAGTCAAAACACAAATCACCGGTTGTGAACTTCAGAGTCAAATCAGGGAGGAAAAAATTAAAGCATAACTGCAGAAGAATTTTTTGGAGGAATGGATGCTTGAAACATATATTAAATAAAAACACTCATGTTCCTTCACTGCAGTCTCATTCTCTTCATTTTGCAATCATCCACACCTTGAAAACGGTGACACAAAGGAAAAGGGGATAATCTTCAGCTGACAAGTTGCTGGGGATACATCCCTTCTAATGATGAGATACAAGTATTAGTTTACTTGCCTAAAAACACCTTAGGCCATTGTTTAGGCACTACAGGTTTACACAGGAGGCAGCGCTGAAAGAGAAAGAACTTAATGGATTTAAATATTAAAGCAAGACAATCATCATTAACACAGTTAACCATCGTAAGTCTAGAGGAAAATTTTTCCGTTAGATCTCTTTACTACAAGGCCTTTTTTAAATTTTTTATTGATGAAAAAAAGTACTACTCAGTGTGTCAAACCCTACTATATTAACAATTTTGTTGAACATATGCTAAATCCATGGATCACTTACTATTGTGTCAAGTGTTGGCAACACTTTTCTCTACAGAAGACAGTGCCAACTGGTTTAAACAGGAACTTTCATTTTCCACCGTGAAGAAAAGCCATTACCTTCTTCAGCTGAAGAACCATAAAAAGTTTCTCAAGTATTCAGAGACTGAAATATTAAGGGGCATATATTTCCAATAGGTCTCACATCATTACAGCTATTTCTTTGAAACAAAATTTCAGAATTACTGCGTCAATTGTATCTTTTTTTTTTCATGATCGTATCTAGAGTAGGAGCATAAGCCCCATTTAAAAAATAACTTTCCACTGTCAATTTTAGCAATATAGCAAAGCTCAACGACTCATGATGTGTCAACCTGGATTTGGCAAATACTGACTTTTCAGAAGATTCTACCACAAGTTCTCTTGCTCTACACTACCTGAATTTAAAGATATGCCCTCTGTTCACCCCACTGCTACCCTGAGAATGGGGCAAAAAATGGGGAATAGTGAATTTCAGAAAGCAGATGTCAGCATTAGGTACTGTTTAACACGTGCAAGGATGTTGGCAAGTATCTTCAGTTTCACCCTATGTAGCATACTGGTATTCACATACTCCCAAAGAATAAGAATTGAAGGTCATGTAGTGATTTAAAAGAGATATATAAATATACTTCATTTTTGCATACACAAGGGGAGGGAGTGCAGAAAATACCTTTCCATTTTTCTTTCCTGCAGTTGTGTTAACACCTGAAACGAGCATAGTTCATTTGTCTTACAAAGCACTTTTAAGGACATCTAATAAGCTTCTCATCCGATGTGATGATGTTAGAACTCTAACTAAAAGGCCTCTGACTTTAAAACAACTGGTTCAAATTTAGCCAGTGTCTTTTATATCACCATATTACACTCCAGCTAAAGCTATTTTGGGAAGAGAGAGGGACAAAGCTGGAGCAAAACTGTTTTGGCCATACAATTATGGGAATACTGTTATTATTCAGGCATCAGGAAATAGGAAGCGTCACAAAAATTACTTCCTTACCTACATTTGTTAGAAATAAAGGAAAGATCTTCTTGATCTCTGGTATAAATGCTTATGATGCCAAAATATTAGATGGCTTTAATCCAGGATGTTAAAATAGTTCTGCCTTTTGAAGTCTGTTTTTTTTATTTTTTATTTTTTTAAATACTGATATCCCTTACAAGTCTACAGATCAGCAATACTGTTTGTACTCCCCTATTCCTCACTCCTCAGGGCTTTATTCTGCTAGCATAACAGATAGACATATTGCTCAGGCCTTGGTTATGCAGTTGTTTTGCATCTTCTTTAATTCCTCTTTTTTTTTACTAGTGTGGGCAACAGGAGTTATTTTGATAAGTAATAGATATTGGGAACTCTTAACAGGCAAGTTGATTACAGTATTTTCCACATTTTTAAAACTAACCTTTGCCTCCTAAATCTTCTATGGAAAAGAGTTTATATAAGCCATGTAATTGAAAGTTAGCAAAATAGTAAAGAAAATACTGAAGCATAACACTGAAGTACCACCATGGTTAACACTAAACAAATCAAAGCATTTGATGAAAGCAACATTGAGCATGAATCATAAAGACGACATTTGCACGTTCCTTGTGCACAAAACATCACATACCATGTGAAAGAAAAACTAAACAGGAAACCCACTCTTATATTTATACAAGCTGCTTTACATAACAGAACCTACTGATTTTATCCAGGTAACGCAAGGAAGAAAACAACTTGCAAAACACAAGTGTTTACAAGTAATACCTTTCATTTGATCATTTCAAAGTGGTTGGTTTTCTGCTTTGTTATTATTGAATAGTCCTTTGTCATAAACCATGCTGCTTCACGTTCTGTTGGCATGACATTTATGCTATCAGAGGTACATTTATTATCCCTTATAAGAGAACCATATGCTGTTACATCCAACCACTTTTTAAGTTGCCAGCTCCCTAAAATATGAATACAAGCTATAAAAACATATCTGTGAGTAAGGAATAACACATTTAAAAAAAAGAAAGGAGTAGACTCGCACATTGCAGGTTTATTCTATGGTAGCAGAAGTCATCCCCCATCCCCCTTTTCCTACTTCTTTAGCATCCTGAAATTGGCATCTTTGAAATTCATGATTTCTCATCTAGTATCAATACTAACCAAATACTGACATCAGTGGTTTCTTAAGAACTACAAAATCCTCAAGTTTGCTTAAATAAAATACCAAATGCAGGTTTCAGTTCTGAACACAGTATTTTGCTGCAGAACAAAAACATCTACAGCATCCTAGAACTGGAGCAGAAAAGATGCTGATAGGAGAGGAAACAGCCTGCTGCTTTCATTCATGTAGTAGTGATGTCAATGTCTGCAATGGTAGCTGCGCTGACCTGTAGAGGCTCAAAGCTGAAGTGTTTTCACAGAATCTCATTTAGAAAAAGGACCTCTGGCAAATCACTAAAATATCCACAACAAAATAGCTTGGTGGGACATCCAATTTGAAGAATCTGCAGTGGAAAAGGCTGAAAGGAGGTGGGAAAGGGGCAGGTGTCTCGAGACGAGAAAAACATCTATCCATCAGAATCATAAGCAGCCTCCAGCACAAGCACATTTGTGAAACAATCTAAGTCAGACTGCAGAGCCAAAGACAAACAGAGCTCTTGCACTGGTGAGAAAAACAACAGGATTATACCTAGAGCATAAGCTTACATTTTGCAGCAGTGAGAACCATTTTTAAAAACTGACCAAAAAAACTTAATCAAGTAGCTTCCCCGAGACTCGCGTGCTGATAGCAACTATAAATAGCTGGAGTAGCACATTGTTTAACAAGCTGCAGCAAGACGGTCTGTGTTTGAAAACAGATTTTTTTTTTTTCAAGTCCTCCATTATTACTGCAGCAGTCCTTCAGCTCCCCAACCAATTTTCTATATACTACTACCACCGTATACACTACAAACATCATTTCCAGCACCTCCACGTCATGTGTTAAAATGATGGGAACAAGCTGGGGAACAAAGACAAAATCCTGCCCCGTGGCATGCGACCATATTCCAAATTGTGTAAAACTACTCTAGATGGGGGGGGGCAAAGGGGGGTTGTTTGTAACCTTTTTTTTATTTGCAAGGCTGAAGAAATAGGGTACCTTATCGCCCTAACCTGCTAGAAAATGGTGCCTGTATTTCTATAAAATAAAGCTGTTGACGTGTGCGATTGTGGTCATTATTAGGGCGATCACGTTGTTTTCATTCATTCATTCATTCAGGATTTGCTGGAGGATGTCAGCTTCTGCAGCAGCAGCTGGCTTGACCTGGGGGGGGGGGAACCAAATTCCTCTCAGTGCATACAGATTACGGGGTGGATTTCTTGATGGACCATTTATGATTTTATACATTGCACTCACTAAACTAAACCAGGCTGTATATGCTGCTAACGTGGTTCACCAAGAGGCAAGCTCAAACAAGTTTAATGACTGAAAAGACATTCAGTACTAATTTACAATCTGATTTATTAAGGCTAAAATAGCCCACAGATGAAGATGACTAAAACCACTTTCTAAAATTAAAGTTTCCCCTCAAACAACAAAAAAAATTTACATGTACTAATGAAACGCTTCACAGCTTTGCAGTATTCCCCCTTGCTTGAAGGTAACTGCCCACATTCCTACCTCTCAATACACCTTTAAGCGTAGACCCTCACATACTGCACCACTACAATGTTTTGCGCCAGGTTCCCATAATGAAATCATTTACAGTACTCATCATCAGCTCCAGTGGTAGCGCTACCCACAGGCACTGATTTTATATATATATATATATATATATATATATATATATATATATATATACACACACACACACACATTTTGCCTGGTTTTCCATTAGCATTTTCTGAAAGTTGAAAAAAGAAGAAAAAAGGGAAATCTACATCTAATATTTCACAGAGTGGGGGAAATATACCTTTACAATTTTAAGTGGAGCTTGAATGAACCAAACCTACTGAAGACCAGCTCCATTTTAGAGCATGCAAAAACTTCTGCATGTGATCATTTTGAGATAGAACTTATGAGGTATCCCTGCTCCAATTATAACAGATTTGGTCATCTGCATATGCACAAATGCCATGCAGCGTAAATTAACTCCGTGCATAGGTGGCAGTGACATTTTGCTCACTGGAGAGACGCTGCCCGTGTCCTAGGACCATTCTGGCTACGCAGATTTACCGAAGTTACAACTACTACGGTGTGTAAGGATTTACTACACGTTGAAGACTGGAAGGGGGAGGGCTGGGGAGAAGGTAACAGATTCCACCGCTACAAAACAGGCTGGCAACCCTCACGGACCACGACCTGCCACAGAAACGAAGGAGACAGACCTGGGGAGAGGACAGAAGGCGTGAGGGGTGCTGGAGCACGTAAAGAGGTGGAAGGCAGGAAGAGGTGATGCGTGATACCTGATAGCTACAGCTGGGCAACATAAAAAGTGCACCCAGCCCGGTTCATTCAGCTGCCCAAGCGGTGGGGGAAGGGGGGAGGTAAGATGGCCACTGCCACTCCAACACGCTCAATAATTTAGCAGACAACCTGACACAGGTTAAGCCGGACCCACCGGTGATCAATTTTAGGTTTTAAACTCCACAGGCCCATTCTGGCCACGGGGCTTGTTTGTTTGGTTTTCCATCTAAGGGCTCGGCATTAAACACCGCACGGAGGCAGGCGGCGTTATTCGCTTTTAAGCACTTCAAGATGGGATATTTTTTTTTTTTGGTTTTGTTTTAGAGGCTGTGTTTGAAAACATTACATAATTTTAACCTTAAGACTTTTAAAAAAAAAAAAAAAAGGGAGGGGGAGGGAAGCAAGTCCTTAAGCAAGCAAACCCCACAGCAGCACAGAGCGCACGGGGTTTGCTTGGGCACCCATCTGAGCCCCTGGGCACCACACCTGGGGTCTGCCCGTGCCCCTACCCCCACAGCCCGGCTCTGGGGAGGGGGGCACAGCGGGGACAGGGGCTGTCCCACCCCCCCGGGGTGTCTCTCCAGGGCTGTGGGGTGACATTTGGGATCTCGCACCCCCCTCCCACGGTCGGGGGGGGACGTATGGGGGTGCGGGACGAGGCTCTTTCCCTGCCTCCCCCCCGCGTTACCTCGGTACACCGGGGAGCTGGGGCTGCGCCTCTCCGGGGAGCTGCTCCTCCTGCTGCTGCTGCCGCCGCTGTCGGGCGAGCGCCGCTGCCGCCCCTTCGCCCTGCCCGGCTCCAGCGGCGGCGTGGCGCTGGGCGCCGGGGGGGGGCTGCCGCTGCCACCGCCGCCTCGGCCCCCCCCCGGGCCGGTGCCGCTGCCCGCCGAGGCGGAGGGGGAGCGGGTCGGGCTGCGCTGGCCGCCCCGCAGCAGCTGGTAGGGCACGGTGGCTCGGATGGGCTGCAGCAGCCGGCCGGGCCCCGCCGCGCACCCCCCGCAGCCGCCGCCGCCGTTACCGGGGCCGCCCCCGGCCGTGCCGCTGGCGGCGGTGGGGGAGCCGGCGGCGCCGCGCCTCATCCTCTGCGCCGGGGGCTGGTGGTGGGACGGGGGCGTCTGCGAGGAGCTGGACGACGAGGACATGGCGCGGCGGCGGCGGGGGGGGACCGAGGGGGGTCCCCAGAGCCCCGCATGCACCGGCCGCGGGGTGCGGGGGGAGGAGGGGTCGGAGGGGGGGGGGGGAACGGGACGGGGCTGCACGGGACGGGACGGGCGCTCCGCGGCCCGAGGGAGGCTCCGCGCAGGCTGCCCCCGGCGCTTCCTATCGGCGACGGCGGCTGCTCCCGCGCCGGGCTCCGGCCATCGCTGCCCGCCCCAGCGTCGTGGGCACCGGGGGCGCTGCCGAGCCCCGCGGCCGCTCACATCGTACGGCTCCGGGCGGGAGGGGGTGGGGACGCGTCCGCGGCCAGCTCCTGCCCCCGCCGGCGCCCGGGAGCAGCGGCCACCACCATCCGCTCCCCGCGCCGCCCCGCCGCCCAATGGCACCGCGCCGCCCCGCCGCACGGCCGCCACGGGCAGGGGCGGGCAGCACGCGCGCCCATTGGCCGGCGCCGCCGCCACAGCGCCGGTCCCATTGCCTGGAGGAGCCGTCGCTCTTCTCTCTCAGCCAATGGCGAGGCGCGGGGCGGGGCCTGCGGGGGGAAGGCGGGCGGAGGGAAGTGGGATGTGGCGGCGCTGAGGGGAGGCTGGCAGTGGGCGGTGGGAGGGGGCGGGGAGGGGGCAGCCTTCAGCGCCGTCCCCGGGGGGGGGGGGGGGGGGTAAAGATGGCGGACCCCGCGGCGTGTGGGGGCAGCCCCCGGTGGGCAGCTCGGCAGGGCTCAGGGGGAACCGACCCATTTCTTGCTGTGGAGAGCCGAGCCGAGCTACGGGGGGCTCCGCCGCTCCCCACGCTTGCAGGAACAAATCTTAAGTTACCTGCAACAAAGTTTGCTCGCGTCGAGCCTGTGTGGGTGTGCTGAGCCCTCACAGCCAGCTCCTGCTGGAAAGCATTCCTCAGGTTCTAATTAAATGTAGTCGCATTTCGTGTTACGTTTACGTGAAATCTTATCTTTTTTCCTAACATACACCAAAAAACAGTTTTCAGGGAGTGAAGGGGAAAATAAGTTCCACAGCAGCATTAAGGAAAGAGCTTTTGTTCCCCCACTAGATGAATTGGTAACACAGGACAACGGGACAGAAAGAAAATAAAGATTAAGGCGAGTAGCTTAATAGCTAGGAAAAAATAAATGGCTATGAGATCAGGAAGATGAGCAGAGTCCATCAAGAGAGCAGTGTTTGTGTTGAATTCGATGTGAATAGGATGTTAATGGAAGGGAAACGCAGTGAATCTTGCTTCTTGGAGGAAGCCAGCCTAGTGCGATGGCCTCTCAGGTCTAAAATGAGGGCTTTAAGAGAACAAAAAGGGCGTAGAAGAGAGGTATCATTAGAATGGGTGATGATTAAAAAGTTATAGTCTATTTGATATAGCTTTAAAGTCAATCGGTAATTAAGTAATAGTGTCACAGAATTAACGATATCCTACGTACTATTTTCAATTATATAATACACACTCATCATTGTCTTTACCACGCTAAAGACTACCATCCTTATTCTCTACTTCCAAAGCTGTCTGTACCTATCCTTATCCTCTGGTAGCCCAGGCACCAGTCGATAGTCCTAATGCGAAACTGTATTCTAGGAAAATGCATCTATTCATGGGCTGCTAATGAGACTTTGTTTGCACTAGCATCATGTGATGCAGTCACCACGGTTATGTTACAGAAAGGGTAGAAATAATACACCTCACATCCACACGAACGTGTGCTCAGGCAACAGAGCCACTTGTATAAATTAATTTTAAGAAAAGTCATCAACCATATATTTTTCCATTAGTCCAGTCTTCTGCTAGCACAAGCCAACTTTGCTTGTATAACTGCAGCGTGGAGACGTTTTTTCCCCTAGGATTTTGCACTGTGCTTAATCACAGCTTATGAAGTCTATCTAGTTTGTTTTTTCTACTTCACTGCACTGGAATCAAAATGGCTGGGAAGCATTCACCTGTAGAAGCAGTCTGCGCACACTAGTATTTTAAATAGTAAGCACATTTTTCTCTATCTGTAACTTTGTCAGATAACATTGCTGATACAGTAATGTCTTACAGAGCAAAAATCATTTAGGATAAGCTGAGAAAAAGTGCATCTTTGTTTGACCAGGACAATAACTGGTACGTTGCAGTTATTGCCAGTGCTCAGAGTTACACCAGACTAAAGTAAAGAAGAACTAGCACAACCCTTGAATTTAGATAGTGTTTAGGCACTATTCTAAAACCCCTGCAAATAATTCCATCGTGTCCTTCTCCAGCAAAAGAAATGAGATATTTGAATAGGAACAACAGATGCGTAAAGAGAAGCTAAACACGTGACAAAGAAAATCCCACAAAATAAAATACCCCTCCCTCCCCCCAAACCTCCCCAGCAATAGTCAGACACAGCAGTGTAAAGTATCAGTAGTAATTCTCCCTTTCCAAACAAACCCAGGACTACGCCTTCCTGTCCCAGCCCAGTGAACACATAGCCTGCATAGCCTTCAGAGCAGTGGTCCACCGGGGGCATTTCCAGTCAAATTTACCAAGCCCATCAACAGCTGTACGGGGTAGACTTTACTTCCCCAAAGTTATCTTCCTCCTTGTCACTGTCTCGGCTAGAGTCAGCATACAGTGTATAACACCACCACACCATACTCCCAGGAATCATATGTCACATCTAGTTCAGCAAGATGAAGAAAGTGTTATCCTTATTTTAAAGTGATATGCCTATTGCAGGTATTTTCCATTAAGTGTTTGCTCTAGGTTTCGGAGTACTTCCCCCAGGGAATACCATTGCTCTGTAATGTTCAGAGAAGGATGTAACGGGGAAAGTGAAGTTAAAACTAGGCTCATATCAGAGTCTACATATCTTTCAAAAACACACATTTGCCTTAAATACCTTGAGACAAGTTTTCAAAAGCCACATAAAAAGTGTTTCTTGCTTCTAATTTACATTTTAATAAACTGCCTTGAAAATCGTGTCAGATCACATGTGCTTTAGGGAGTTTACACTGGAGGTAATGGGAATGTCTGAAATTAAAGCCTTTTGGGAGGCATGGGCATTCTTAGCACAGTTGAGAGAGGCATCTTGAAAGCAGTGGAAATTATACATTACAGCAAGATCATGGAAGCAAGGGAGTAAACTGAAGGAGCAGGGCAGCTGCAGACAAGCATGGAGCAAAGCTACACAAATCTATCCCACCATTATCAATTAACGGGTTCATCTCTCTAGGGCAGAAACAGGTTTACTTGAGTGCCACGAGCCATAGAAACCGAGAAGGTTTAGGCAGTCATGAGGCACCCACAATCCTAATCTTTGTTAGTTTGTCCCTACCTGAAGTTTTTAGAGAGGAAAAAACTACAAAAAATAAAATAATACATATATATAAAACAGCTAGATAAATAAATAAACACTTAAAAAAAAAAAAGTCTGTACATGTCTTTTTTTTCTGGGTTCTTACCTGGGTGCGAGGACATCAATGCTCTGCTCCCAGTGTATGAACCAGCTTGTTTCATTGTTTTCATGTCTCTTTTATCTCCCTCCGTCTACATTTTCTTTGCTGCCCTTTGCCCATTCCACTTAGAATCAAGTCCTTTGTGATCCCCTCTGAGGTTTTTGCAGCATCTAACACAAAACAGCAATGAAAAAGGGTGTGTTTCTCTTTACGTATCTTCTGATCCACTCCCTACAGTTGACTTATTTCTAATGAGTTTACAATTGGGAAAATTACATTTGGGATGAGAAAAACAACAAGATGAAGTATGTACATCCAAGTGCTGTTCTGGAGGAGACAATCAGATAACACCAGCTGCAGCAGAGGACTAGAACAAGCCAAGGTGCAGCTCTCAAGTGATGAAATTTGGTCCTGAAGGAGCTGCACTTGGGGGCTCCACAGCCAGGAATGAGGGCGCCATCTGTAGTCAGGGCTCCGGTGTAAAATACAGCTCCTGGTGCTGCACAGCTCTGCTAAAGGACTTGCAAATTTTCCTACAAGTGGGGTTCACTTGTATTTTGCCCCATTTTTCCTTGAAAAAGTTCTAGTTAGAGAAAGTCAGGCATTTGCAAAACAAAATGTAGGGATTTTTTTTTATCAAAAGTTTTTTTTGTCAGCTGAACTTTGGAGATTGCCTTAGTCAAGCATGCTCCATCTCCTCACAGCTCCAGAATGTCCACTGGCCCAGATCTGATGTCCTCCGACCGGCTGAGCACTTCTGTCTGTAGGCTCCTTGGGACTTACCTTGCAATTGCACCCTTGAATTCTCCAGGGCTGCCATTACAAAGTCATTACCCCCACTGCTGTATTTGCTGATGCTCTCCAGAGAAGAAGTTGCCTTTGACAAGTCTGGGTAAAACAGACCAACGAGACATGGGACAAGACAAAGAGGGGGAAAAAATAGAAAGAAAAAAAAAAGAAAGAAGTGAAGTATTTGGGAATGGGGTAGGAGGGCCAGGAAGTTCAAGCACAGAGAATAAACAGGAGCAGTAGAAGGGGCAGGAGCAAAAATGGAACAGGTAGATGCAGACAAAACTTCTGTTTTCAGTTCAGTACCCCACAAAGCACTACCACCTCTTTCAAGTCTCCACACGCTCAGGTTATCTTCCCACAACAAAAGGAAACCCCCTGCTGAGGACTTACCTTCTGTCCCTCACGCTGCAGCCATGGAGCTGTGCCTTCCTGAGCATCAGCACAACCTCGTGCTGCATTGCTCATGGTCCAGTTTAGGGCCAAACATGTGGTCAAGTGGAATTACAGGTATTACAGTGCTTTCTTTTTGGCCAAATGCTACTTGTTGCTCTACTTCACTGAGCACACAAGATTGTTGCTGTGAGTAAGGAGTGCATAATGAAGAAGCCAGGAAACTACTGAATAAGAACCATAAGATTTCCCCTTAAGAATATCAAAAAGCATTTTGGATAATTGTCTATTTTTTTTTTCCCTGTCTGCCAGAAGCTTTATTTGTAATAGTGGATAACTCATTTAAACCAGAACATGCTCATTAACCATTACTTTTGTTATAACAAAATCTTATCTCATCGGGAATCAGACCTGCTGCTACATCCTCTTCTCGTCTTCAGGAAAATAGGCCAACCTCTTGGGACTTCTGAATTATGTATTCCTTGGGCATTCGGTTTACCACAAAGGCAAACATCCAACTCATGGCTAAAATCACCAGTCCTTCTTCTTTCCAGGCTCCTTATTCATTCTGAAGTTTTTCTTTCTGTCTATTGGTACAGGTAATTCCATTCAAAACTCTTCTGTAGCTCACAAGTCAAACATCTCAAACCATGCCCTGCAAGAAGGCGAGTTGCCTCTAGCCTGCCACCCTGCCCTGTGTTACTGTTCCATGTTCGGTCACTTGATTTGATCACCATCACTTTTCCTGGACCATCATTTGGGAAAAAATTCAATTTGCACAGCTGGGACTAAACCCAGTTCCCTTCACCAGCATAGCTGAGGGGTTGTGAGGGTTTGTTTTCCCTTTACTCCATTTCCAGGCAGTGTGATGACTCTTGAGGTCCGGTGAACACCGAGGTGAAGCCTTATGGTGCCTTAAATTAATGGAACAGTGTAAAATGCTAAATATTCTAATAACCTGAGGTGTCAAAGAGTAATGGAGTCTGCTGGTATTTTTTTACCTTAATTTCTCTTGCCTATGTCTTATCTGTCATATATCAATGATAATATCTAAATAATACAACACTTTATTTTGCAATAATGTAATGAAAATAATTATTAGTATTTATAAAGCACCCTCATGCTACACTGTACAGCCAGCTGTGAGAAAACCAGTTAGGTACTCTGTGCTGCAATAGGGAATGGAAAAGAGGGAAAGAGTAGACAAATAGCAGTAGCAAACTGAGTATATTTATATCAGTTATATTTATTACTAATCATGCCAAATATAACAAATGAAAGGTAAGGCACCTTTTTGTGTGTGCAGCTACTTTTCTAAGGACATTAGGAAGGCACAAATGTGCTGTATAGTACTTCGAATTTTATGGCATTTTACTTTTTAAATGAGTAGCTCCCCTTAAAAAGCTGTCCTGGTCCATCTAATCAGTTAAAATTGTCGGATAGTACAGTCCCTGGCATCTTTCCATTAAGATTTCTTGATTTGATCTACATGTATATCTGTTTGTTGTTGTTGTTGTTATTTGTTATTTATTCATTTATTTATTTTTATTTGAACTGCATGAACCATGAAATGTTATCACAACCGTGCCCTAGCTGTCGGGTCTGCAGTTTCTAAATAAGGGTATATTTTGACAATACCAATTTAAAAAAGCAAATCTGAGGGTTTGGGAATGCCTACCTCTGTGTTTCTGGGTTTCTTCTACCTCTCTATTTACCCTACTTTGCTTCTGTTCACCAGTGAAGCCTTGTTCACCACCATCTTTCTTTCCAGGCACAACAAACAGGACAGAACTTTCTCTGGCATCACTTGTCATCACCTTTCCCCTACCAGCCAAGGGGGATGCCATTGAGTGACACAGCACACTCCACAACCATGGCCAGGGAATAAAGATGCTGTCTCTACATCTTCAAAGCAGGAGAATAGTCTCCTGTCAAGTAGGTACTGCAGTCTGGTAAGAAGGGTAAGAATAAAATGTATTGCAGAGCCAAGCTGCTTAAAGAAATTTAGGTTTTGCTTCTCCACAGGCTACATGCACTTAATATGTAAGTTCCTTTTTGAGAGGTTCTGTGCCCACAACAGGTTATGGGGCCAGAACAGAGGCACGGCACTGAGACAAAATGCTGGAAATAATAATTATTTCCAGGCAAGTAATATATTTGCCGGTGGAACAAATATTTACTTGTAAATGTTGTTTGTTGGTGTGACAGCTATAAAACAGGCTTTAACAGCTAGCCTAGTGGTAATTTACATACAATAAAAGTGCATTTACATAACACTGAGGAATAAACCTGCAAAAGCAGGGAAGCATGCAGTTTGCTTTAAAGTGTACTGTTGAGGTGGCATCATATTTATGATGCATTTCTATTTTAACTGCAGTTTCCTTGGGTTGTGGGTCCATGTCACAGCCTTAATTGCATTTAAAAGCAGGTTTGAGAAGGTGAGTTTCCTTTGTAGCTTTTACATCCCAAACAAAAATAGAATGAAAACCTTGGGCATCGTTAAAAGTGAGACAAAAGAAAGGGAACTGCTACAAAGTTTCAGCAGCTGGGATAATCTCCCAGGGGGAGAGGTGGAAACCTTATTCCATGAGTCATTTAATACCAAATAAACAAAGCACTGGAGAATAAATTGTAAGGCGTGATTTTTTTGTTGTTGTTGTTCATTGACAGAGGGAGGGCTAATTGACTTAATAGATCTTTTCCTTTTTTTAGTTCTGTAGTAATAGAAAGCAGGGACAATGTTATGGATATAGTTTTTCTTTATTTCTCACTGTCATGTTGCTTCTTGCTGTAATGGTAATATAGTAAAAAGATGAGTCACTTTAGCCTTTGCACTGTGAAGTAAAACTTTATTTGCAAGACAGAGCCCTCAGGAGTTGCTAAAATTCAGGATCTTTTTAGACAGTGGCCTCCACTGATGTAGTTAACGCAGAGTTTTAATCACAATTCAATAAAAAGTTTTGCTGGCCCAGTTATCAGAAGTCCTTATTAAAAGCTGTGCTTTAGTGGCAGAGCTCTGAGGAAGGCAGCTGAGTAAGCTGTGCACGCTGGCACGGCGTGCTCTTGGTCTCCGGTGGAATCCAGTAGACTGATAGAAGGAAACAAATAACCCCTTTGCATCAGTACAATAGAAACATGTCTGTAATCAAACATAATTATAAAATCACTACCAGTCAGGGCTGTTATAGTCTTGCCTGTAATCAAGAACAACATTATTTCAGTATTTATTACTCTCAAGAGTAATCTGAGATTTATGGGCCCTTGGAAAGAAAAGTGTTATTTGGCAAATCCATTTATATGTATTATTTGCCCAGGAAAAGAGCTTTTTCTTTGAGATATCAGGGCAGTTCCAATAATGTTTTCTGTATGTTTTCTTCAGGTTCTTAATTGCTTTCATGGGCAAAAACCCACACACTACTTTAAGAATTTTTTTCCAGGATAGTCATGTGCAGACGGACTGGCCAGTCAGGTAGACATGCATCATTTCCCTGATGCTTGAGATATAATGGAACCACCATGGCACTGGTGGGGATATAACTACTGCACTCGGATAAACAGCTTAAAGCAGTGTCATCATGCAGAAACCAAACTGTTTGATGTAATTGTTCTGTTATTGTATGCCCAGGATGAAACATCTCAAGGGGAAGACCTTCCCTACACTACTGAGTTACAGCTTTGGCTCTTGCAGCAAATGGCTTGTCTCTGTTGTATGAGAGGGAATGTAAAACAAACTAAACAACGTATTTGGAAAAAGAACAATAGGTAAGATAACTCATTGTATGAAGTGTAGAGAAAGGGAGTAAGAAGTGCAGTTGATCATGAAAGAAGATAGAGGCTGTGTCTCTTAATTTTGGAAAGGAGAAGGAAAAATAAAATGATTTTATTTGGTTTTATTTTATTTTTGCCTTCTTAGCTCCCAAAGGGACAGAAGGCAGCTCTGAATTCAGAAGTGGGTGTGGGTGGGAAAGCAGTGAAAGAAGACAAAAAAAATCTTGTTACCTCAAAAAAAGTTACCTCAAAAGGTTTGGAAGCCAATTAATAAACCAACCTCAAAGCTCCCCAGGGAAATTGTATATTTTGCTTTCAAGATTACACAAGTGACCTGTAGAGTTGGTTTGGAGGGCACACAAGCTGACACAGACTACTCCTAAACACAAGTGTCTGAGGTTAAGCGAGTCAGCTCCTCTGTTTGTGTATATGGCGATAGTTCTGCCAAATACTTCTCAGGTACAGAAACGTTATCAGTGGGAAGGATCTGGACAGCCGTGCAAAGATAATCCTCCCCATGGTGTGTCAGGCTTCAGAAAGGGTGTGATTATCATTCCAGAGGAGTGTGAAGTGAAGCTATGCCTCCCATTCAGCTGAGCAGTTGCGAGATCCAGAAGGCTTCTGCTCATGGCTTGCTCTGTTCTTTCTTCCTTCCTTCCTTTCTTTTTATCTTTTCTTTCTTTTTATCTTTTCTTCCTTTCCTTCCTACAAACAATTTATGTTGGTATTAACTTATTTTATCATTAACATTTAAATGTTCTAAGTGTGAGCCAATGCCACAAGTCAGAGTGGTCTTTGGAAAAGGATGTCCAACGAGAACATCAGCAGGGTGCGAGGTGGATGAGAGTTTCCCATCCTGGGTTGCTGGTATGGCTGCTGGCTCTGATTAGCACCTGGCAGTAACTAGCTTCATCCGGAGACAGGATCTGATGGTGTCTGTCACCAGCCTGACTCAGCTCTGCTAAGCCTAGTGGTGTTTCAGGACTTCTATACCAGCCGCAGCCTGGCACACGCAAAGCTCAGGTCTCCATAAAGGCGACGTGGCACTTCACTCCTCTGCTTGAATGGGTCCCAGAGATGGATGCTGCCTGTTTGCTCACCTGGAGGAAGCAGGCCCTCACCTAAGATGAAATCAGATGTCTGATCCCACGGGTCTCCTGAAGTCTTGTGTCCTGAAGTCTGGTGTGCCTTTTTAATTTTTGTTAGGAAGGATGGATAAGCAAATCAAACACCAGCCAGGAGGGTGGTAATCCTCTAACCACACCAGGCTGTGCTTATTTATGGATCATAATCCAGAAAAAAATACATTTGTGTTTGTTTCAAGTTTTGTTCTGGTGTTGTGGGTCCAGTAGCTCTAAGGGAGTTAAGCCTGGACTCACCACACACACATACACAAATACAAAAAAGTAAGGGCAACAAAATTCAAGATTACAAAAAATGACTTATTTTTTTTTTTTTTTAGTTACAAATGATTACAAAAACAGCAGGTCAGTCTGATGCTGTTGGGATTTTTTGTTTTGTTTTGTTTTTAATGAATAAACTTCTGTGCAGGAGCCCCTCTCCTCCCTGCTGGCTGCCTAAAGGAAGGCACAGGGGCAGCTGCAGCCACCTCTGCATCGGAGATGTGGCTACGAGTATTCAGTCCTGCACAAAAACACCTGGCCAGGCTTAACGAACGCTGTTTTCTAGAAGGTTCCTCAAGCTCTGCCAGCAGGGGCATATGCCTTGTAAGTGAGAGCATAAAGAGGCAGTTCTCAAAGAGCACGTGGTTTGAGTTACAAAAGCTTTCCTTAAGGGCAGAATTAATTATATATCATACAGATCTATTATATATTCTGTTTATACAATTATAAAGCATTATGGTTAATTAGTTGTGGTACAGGCTCCTGACGCAGAATATGGTTAGCGAATAAACAAAACGCTCAGCCAGCTGCAGTGGTGGTTAACAACTTGCACTTTCATATCACCTTTCACACTGAACTCCCTTGAAGTGATTTATAAATTATGCAATTCAGTGGGCCTGAGCTGCTGGTATTATACCAAAGTAGAACACACTGAATCTGACAAGACCTGGGATTGTCACACCTTTAAGAAACTAAATTCAGAATAATCCTCAGCCTTCTTTAATTGAACCGTTTTTCCTGTTTACTGTCATAGCAGCCGAGTGACTGAGTGATTAATCATGATCCTGTTATGTCTGGCATTGTACATACACAGTCCGTAAGTACTTCTCCATCCCCTCCTCCTCTCCTGATACATGCTGTTCTGACTGGCAGCAGGGGATCTGTCTGTCTCAATATCCTAAAAATCAGGGTGAAATCCTGACCAGATTGACCAGACTGAGCCATGTGATACTGCACAAGTTTGGTTTACACACTGTTGGTTTTTTTTACATTGTTTTGATGCAATGAAATGGGCTGGCATGACACAGGAATAATGCCTCAATCTATCTAAACTTTTTCAACTTAATTCACTTTTTACCATTACGGTATTCAGTGCTGATTCTTACTGCTATGCATGTGTTACTACAGGTGTTCAGGGAGAACAGGTGTTTTTGGAAATCTCAGCAATGCTACGTTAGTAGAGCTAAAAATAATAATAATTAGTGTTATTTGTTGTGTCATGGGATATCGTACTGCATACTCTACACACCCAAAAAAGGCAGGTCTTAAAGCAAACGAGCTTATAATGTTTATAAGATAAACTGAAGTAACAAACAAGAAGGGAGCAAAAATAAAGCTGAGTATTTATATAGTATAGACTAGATTTCTGTAATACAAAATGCGGCATACAATATATTTATAAGGCTACAAAAAATAATAATAATAAAAATATTTCCCTGATGAAAATGTCCCAGGCCAATACCAACTCTCAGTTTCCCAAATGCTTCATGAAAGTAGTGGAATTTGAAATAGCTTAGAAGGAAGGTTGAGAAGCTTTTAAAATCTATTTTGGGGATAGTTTTCTAGAATAAAGTCTGAAAGAAGTGAATGAGAGCACTTCTGAGAGGAAGAGATGCATGGGCATAACTAGCTCAGAACAAAGAACTGCATGATAAAATACAAGATAAGGTTATAAATGAGTGTCCAACGGATGGCCATAACTTGTATGGCCCTAATTTGTATTCAGAATTGCAGGAAAGAAGTATGCCAGGAAAAGATACAAAGCCAGGCTGATAAAATCATAGCAAGAATTCAGGAAGGTCATCTTGACTTCAGCATGTTAGCCCCAGGGGGAACCAGGTGTGTATAATGAAAAGAGGAGTACTTGCATTGTAGAGGTGATAGCTGAGATGATGCAATCACAAGAAATCACCTAAGAAAACACACAAATAGAATAAGAGGTAGAAATAGAGCCTGGTGAGATTTCTGTCGAAAGAGAAAGCTTGGATGGGGGGATCTCCCACTGCTGAAAGAAAGGTTAAAGAATTGGCAATGATTTGGAAAAGAAAACAAGAGACAGAGAGTTCAGAGTCACAGTAGGATCACTAACATCACAGGCCATGAAGATGGAAGAAGTCCTGAGATTTGGTCACATCTTTAATGGTGACCTCAAAACATCTGACTGGAGCATACACAGAAGAAACTGAAAACCTGGAAAGCAGTGCAGTTGGCAGGACGCCATCTGAGGTAATTGCTTCAGGCAATGCGTTATGGTCCTAAAAACTGGAATATCCTATCCAGTAGGAGTGCGAGTTGCCCTCTTTCAAGTGGCAAACTTTCTAAATAAGAGTTCTCATTTACAACTTCCCATCTAGCAGTTTATTAAATTTAAATTTCAGCATTTTATAGCTATTTTCCATATATACACATTCACTGTGCTAAGTAACACCCAAAATATCCCACTTTATTATATGCAAGTGAAGAATTTTAATTAGTGCTAGTTTTGTAGAAGCACTCAAGGATTTGAATAGCTGTGCAAAAGTCTTCCATATGAGCCACAATGCAAAGAATAAATTTAAGATTTATGAGAAGAAAGATCACATGGGTTTAACTTTTGCAACAGCACTTTAAGTAATTTATCTGGACACCATAAAACACACTGGCATGATCCTTTGAGCCCAGCACCAGGATGCATTGAATGGGCATCACTGACACATCTGAGTGCTACATTAATTCGTGCTGCTCACTTTCAGAAGTTTGTAACAGGTAGGTGGGCCTTTTGTATTTGTGTACCAGCTTCATTATGTGTGCTGGTAGTCCCACACAGGCTTTCTGAGGCTTTCTTTGTGTCTGGGTAAGCCCTGCTTTGGGCAGACCTAGAGCAGCGCTCAGCAGTACAGCTGCATCCCTCGGCTCACGCAGGCTCTGGGAGGCACTGGCCATGAAAACAGCTCCACAGCCATGAAAATACAAAAATAACCTCCTCCCCCACTGCTTCTCCGTGGCACACAGACAGACAGCCAAAGACAAATATTCTCTCTGCATATGGGGCTAACACTCTGTTAAATATACAGGGATGAGCAGGGAGTGTATAAATTCCAGCAATTGAGAAAAAGCGGAAATTCGGCAGCTGGGTCTTTGCTGCTGACTCTCCTGTATTCCCCGCTGTGGATCCTGAAGCCCAAGCGTGGCTGCAACTCACAGAAGACGGTTGCTTGTAGATGAACGGCTGCTAAAACTTTTTAAAACCCCAAGTCTGAATCAGGCACCTCTCCACCAGTCTCTTCTTGAAGCAGAGAAAAAGGGCAGGGGGGATGGAAGGATAGTTAGTTCTGAAACTAGAGAGAGTTTAGGTAATAATAGCGTTTTAGGAATAACTTCTGAAGATACATGTATTTCAAGCAGTTCCCACCTGCCCTAAATTATAGCTTGTAGTGAGTGCATCATTCGCCTCAGCAGCTTTACACACTTGGTACAAAAGTACTGGGCTGAGCCTACGTATAAACTAAAATTTAACATGTTTAAAAAAGAAGCATAAATTATAAGTACAGAGCAAGCTGTTCGAAGACATTTAGGCTTGTCTCAAAACCACCATTTTCTTTCGAGATCTGCAGCAAACTCATGAGCACCCAGCAGCAGCTCCAACAAACATCATCCTCCGACATTCCAGCTTTCATAGGCATGCTTTAATTAAAAGGAATCAGCAGAACAAGGAAACCTGAATCTGTAGAAGCAAAGCATTTATTATAAAAGTACACCGTTATGAATTCATTTACATTCAGAGAGAACAGGGAATGTTTGTAGTAATTACATGATAGACTTTTCAGAAAACCAAGGAAGTTAGTTGTTGTGCCAAATTCTGCTATATATCAGCAGATTGGAAAGGGAAACCTTGATTTTGATTTACTGTTACCCTATATCGAAATAATAATGGTACATCGATAGAATAACAACATAGTAAATGCTATAGTGAGCTGATATAATCCATAATTTATCCAAGGAAGAAAATTCTAGAAGAAATTAATTGGATGATGAGAGTCAGAATTACCACTTAAGTTTTATATCAACATATTTTCCTCCAGAGACAGAAGGAATATTTGATGTACACAGAGAAATATGTAACTATTTGAACCAATAAAATATGTCAATGGATTTCCTATGAGATGCTTTTTCACAGTTTACCAAATCAGTCATAAATGTACTGTATATGATTTCTTAAAACACATCTTTGGTACTTGTTTCTGTACATTTACACTGCAAGGGTGAAGAACTCTTCCCTAAAGTAGGAATATATAGTTTATTATATATATGTGTGTACTACATTGCTGTTATTATGCAACATTTAGTTGTCCTATTGTCTTTTTCTTTTTTTTTTTTTTTCTTTAACTGATGTTTCCTGTCTTTCTCTCTATATGGAGATAATCTTTCTTTTGTTATGAGAGACCAATACTGCCCTGCACACAGTGGCCTTGCACAGATTATCGATGAGTAACACAACGTCTTGGTCTAAGTCATGTCTCTTCACTGGTCTTTTTGCCATCACCTCCAAAATATGAAGGAGAGTTTTATCAACATCCATTTCTTCCCTATGAAGAAACCCAACCTCCTGGCCTCTCTTCTGTGCTGCCTATCCTGGAATGGTGTGCCAGTCTAGAAATAAAACACTATACAACTACTCTTACTTATGCTAGTGTTCAAGCTTTTGAAGACGTGTAGCGATACAAAAAAAAAAAAAATTGCAAGAGTGCCATGCTTCTGGGCAGCATCTCTTGTTTGCGTGTAAAGTATTAACTGTTTTTATAGTAGATTCCATGCTACAAATCATTTTATCAATTAATACCTAATACTAAGAATTTACATTTATTAACTATTCCCATTGATGTGGAAGGTAAATGATATTAGGCATGAAATTTTTGCTTAAAACATGCATGACATGTATGAGTTGACACAGTAGGGTTCACAGCTGCAAGCTCAGCTCAACACTCCATAGAAACTGTCAAGGTTGTTTCCAAAGGATAATGTTAAGGGGCAAAAGCTTGCTTTCCTAATTTAGGAAAGTCAGAACAAAAATTATCTTTGCAACAAGATACACACTGCAAATATTCTGCCTAGCTTCTTAAGACCGAGATGAAAATTTTCTAATCACTTTCTCTATGAAGTCGGATCTCTTCACAATTAAAAGTCTCTCAAATGTATTGGATAGATCATAAATACATAAATACGTAAATACATAAATACATAAATACAAAATATATAGATTGTAGGTGGGAAACAAAACAAAAAAAAAACAAACACAAACCACTATGCAAGTACATGATGAACACAGTGGAACTGAAAGACTAGCCTGAGCCATGGTTTCAAGGAAATGCATCACTGGCAGGCACGTCCAGCACCCCACGTGCCTGCACAGCAGGAAGGCCCATGCAGAGCAGCTCGCCACTGGAGGTTCCTCCTCAACAAGCAAGGATTTGCCCAGGCAGGTGTGTAAGGGAGCACAGCACAGCAGAAAGGACAATTCCTGGAAAGAGCAGGGGGCCAGAAAGGCTTTCTCACAGTGGCGGCATTCGCCCAGCAGCTCCTTGCAATGCAGAAATGGGAATGAACCCAAAATTTCCTTCCTACCCATCTGGCTGTAGCTTTGACACCGATAGGAGCAGCTGCATGTCACCTGTTATCTATAGAGTGCTTGCTGGCCAAGAAACCTGTGTCACTCCCTTCGGGTTTTGAGTTTTAATTTTCACCTGCTGTGGAAAGATAAAATGAATTCCAGTTCAGCTTGAAGATCCTGCCTGCACAGGTGTGCTGCAAGAATACCACTGCAATGTTCAGTTTAAAGCTGGGTGAATGCTTTGGATGACTACAGTAATTATCAAAACAACTGGTTTTAGTCCTCCCCACTTTAATCTGAATGAGATTTGCCAAATAGTTTCTGATGACCTTTTTCCCAGATAAATAGATCTGGAGGAGGAAAAGGAAACGTTCCTGCCTCCTTTAACACAGTATCCAGCACTTGAATGATGTACAACATGGGGGCTCTATATTCAAGACCTTCCTCTTCATGGAACTATATGGATTCAGATTTTTATTTTCCTACATAAATTCATCGTCTAATTATCGTGTTTTTCCTGGGTGCAGTCCTCAGTCCCTGCTCATGATACTGGCGTATATTGTGTGTGTAACCAACCACTGCCCAGCACCTTGCCATGGCTGCAAGCAGGGCATGGGGAAGGCTTGGAGGAGCTCAAGGGGACCGTGAAGGTGCACACCTGCAGGCTCTTCTGCTCTCCTCAGCTGGTGATGGGAGGTGAGAGCCAGTATTTGGTGTGCATTTTGTACAGAAGCAGGATGGAAGAGTTGTCACCCTCCTGTCTCTTGAGGCTGTGGGATCCATCCCAACTCCACTGTTTTCTCCATGGGTTGGGTGGGGAATTTAACCCAGGTTCTTACATCTCCCTAAAAGACCAACAGTGTGGTCATGCAGCTGTTAAGCAGGTGGAACCCATGACTCTAAACTTCTGTGAAACAAGCCCTTTGATTTTTCCTATTTTCTAACTACCCCTAAATAAAGCATCAAACTTCCCACACAATGGAAAAACGTATGCAAATTGAAACTTCTTTAGTTTTTCTTTTCATCAAGAAAAATTGAAAACATTCATTGTGAGTCAGTCCAAATAAATTTTAATTTATTTTTAATTTTTCAGTTTGGCAACTGATCAAAAAATCATCAGCACGGTTCTAGCTCCACTGTTATGACTGAATATTTTGTATAAATATAGCAAGCACTCTGCACACTAAAAAGAGCTTGTACAGAGAAAAAAAAAAAAGAATAACAACAAAACAACTAGGACACAAAAGTACACCTAGGTTATTTCTCTTTGTGTTACTAGCACTATGTCAGTGAAATTAGGCCATCAGTGACATGTTTATAATCTACAATTTTTAAATTCCCATCCAGTTACACCTATGCCACTCCTTTGTTTTCAGTGGCATTATATAGGATTAACTGCAGAAGGAATTGAGTCCTCAGAGTTAATGAAAATGTTGGTGGTGTCGATCAGGAAGGCATAGTCAGAAGCTACAGGTAAAGAGATTTAGATGCTCAATATGGGGCAGTGGGTCAGTTGTGGCCAGGCTTTGAAGATCCTTATCTGTAGAAGAAAAATGCCGCTGGGTTCTTGCAGTGGTGAAACTGCAAGCTAAAGGCAGGGTAAAGTATAGCTGCTAGGCTTCCCTCAGAGGCTCCTGTTTTGTCCTTCCTCTGGAGGCTCTGTCTTCTCAGTCTGGTGCTGCTACATCTTTAATAAGATCAATAATCTTCCCCTGCTTTAGCAGCTTCATGAATTCTGATTAAGCTCCATGACAGTGGCTGTGCATTAAGAATAATAGGCAAGAAGAAGACTTTAGTGTCTCAATCCATGAGACATTATAGCTCCTTCTTTAGGCAAACTGCTATTGATTTGATCTTTTCTCTTTTTTTTTTTTTTTTTTTTTTTCAGTGTGGCCTCTGTAAATAAAGCGCAGGCACACAGCACACTTACTGTACCACTCCTCTTCCCTACAGACCAATTGTTCCTAATGAAGACTTACTTTAATTGTTCCATGACTACTGACATGTTTAATTAAAGGCTCACACGGCTAGGTCTTTGGTGAGAAAATGGAAGGTGCTCGCAAGAATTAATATCATCAGAAATCACAAAGGTACACTCAGAGGCAAAATACTCAAATGATCTCTAGTGCTGTGTCTCAACAAAACACCAGTACATGAGTTTCTGCCTGACATTAAAATTCAATTAAGTATTTTTTGGGGAAAAAAAAAAAAAAAGACTACCACTGACAGAGTAAGTCATCTGACCACAGGAAGCTGTGTTGACAAAAATTCATAAAGTAGAAATTGGAAACCCATGCTCTCAAGCTTTCTTGTATTAACAGTTTAATGTCCAACCATGTCATATATAATTTATGAGAACTCTCTAATGTGATCCAGCCTTGCATATTTTGCCAACTATTATTCTTATTTAGAAAGCAATGAAGACCAAACCACTCTGTCTGATTTCCAAAGCCATTTTTTACCATTTTAAATATATATTTCTTATGGTAATTTTCCACAGACTCTGCTTTTTGCAAATCCCTACTTTCAGTCCTCACTAATGGGCTCATTTGGGTTCTCTTCTTTGCCGCTGTTTTCTTTTTGGAGATGGAGAAGTTTAGGGGAATTAGACGTCTGTGTGTGGGGATGAGGCAGCTGTGCAGGAACATGGACAGAATTATGTTGTTGCCTCATTGTTTTTTATGGAAGTGTCATCTAAATGCAGTTCTGGAATGACTCCTCTTTTCATCTGTTGGGACTTCATCTATGTAAAAACATCCATAAAACCTCTTTCCATCCTTGTAATGTTTTGTTTTCTATGGTCTTGTATATACTTTGTGTTTTAAAAGTAGATTTCTTTGTCACTTATGGTCCTTCTGTGACTTAAGCAGCATCTAAGCATCTTGGTTTAATGGCTTTATGGTTCTTTTTCTGTATTGAAACCCTTTTATTTCAGCTGCTTTTTGTGAAATGGATTATGTGGAAGAGCGCCCTGTAAAACCCCTTTGTAAATGCCATTTTTGTTTTTTTAATATCTGCTACTAGTTGTGAGCATCCATTCCACTGGGAGCCCTCAAGAGATACGATAGATGCCAAAAGCAGCATATTTGGAAGTGGGCCTGCAGTGGAACGAGAAAAAAATGATCAACATGCTTTATTTGGGAAGGTTTCCATGGCCCAAGACGGGCTTTAAAAAATAGAAAGGGAGGAGAGAGACAGCAGAATATGAAAATATTGACAGGAATAATAAGCAATGGGTTGAAAATACTGTGGGATGGAATGGGAAGGAGCAGTGGGTGAGCCCCGTGGTAGCTGCCCTGGTAGAGGTGACCATGCCCTTCAGAGCAGTTGCCTCTGCAGTTAGATGAGGAAGCAGATATCCACAGCCTCGGGAGCACCCTGCAGCACAATAAATATGCCACAAAGGTGAAGCGAGGGGGAAATTGAATCCAGAAACAGGGAAACTAAAATTAAATGGGAAACAGTCTGATAAGGAGAAGTGAATGAATAATCAGTGCATGGAGACTAAAAGGGAGACATTTTTAATAAGTTATTTCAAGATGCAAATGCTTCCTCCACTGTTTCCTATTTGCATTTTAAAATACTTCGGTATCTTGGACTCAAGGTATCTAGAAGAGGACTAACCTGCTTCGGGTCAGTTCAAAGGTGACACAGAAGAGTATCCAAAACATGTCTGCTAAAAAAATAAACTTTGCTGAAGTTTACTTTAAACTTTAACATACTGTTGCTCCAAGGACTATTCGAGATTACTGTAAGTGAAAAATGGAGGTGGAGAGAAAGTTCAATTTTTTGTCTCTTAATATTGTATGTGTAGGTATTTTCTTATTGCTTTTTTGTTTTGTTTTTAAATGAAAATATTCCTATTGATTGTGTCTTTCTAGTAGGAACAATGAAAAAATAAATGCATTTTTAAAACGAGCAGTACAAGCCTCACCACTACTTTAAAATCACTTTAGAACAGAGCAACTTTCAAGCTGGCAGCATGCTTGTAGATCCCAGTACACCAGCGGGCAGTGAGTGCCAAGGAGATGTGCACCAGTGCTGTGGCCAAAATGAGGACCTTCTCTCATCCCTACCCCACTGACTGCGGGGCACTCTGACCCACAAGCACTCAGGTTCGGGTGTTTGAGCACAGCATTGCCTTTTCTTCACCAATCCTACACATACAGACAAAGCGGCTTTGCCAGTTGTGCAGTGGCACAAAAATAAAGGAAATTTTTGTCTTTGTCCTCTGTAACGATTTGTGTGCTTCCAGCCTACTCCAACTTGCACTGCAGTGTGTGTGCAGTAAGGCTTAATCACACAGAAGCCAAGATGAAACTGGAGGAGCCCAGTAACCATGGAGATTAGTGATCAATAATATAATACTATTTGTTTATAAATTATCCATAGCCCCCATATCATTTTGTAAAAAGCAAATAGGCAAGTGAGAGCCAGGCAGCATGTTCAATTTATAATTATTTTTCAAAATCAAATGTGATTATGCTTTCTGTGGGTGACTACCTTCCCATTAATAACGTTATTTTCAAATTGTTCAATACAATATGGATCGGTGGAGATGACTGTGTTTCGAGGAGAAATATAATGCTCCTCAATAAAGGAGCCACTACAGAGCTACATCTGAAGGCTCTGTAGTGGAAACAGCTTCTTCTTTTGACCAAAACTCTTAGGAGATACCACTAGGCTGTGTTACATCTTGTGGTGGATTAGGAAAAAGATCTAAAAGCATGTGCACCAAACACAAAACGCAAGTCACATTCCTAAATCCTTTTACAGTTGAAAAAAGTCCTCATCATGAAGTTCAGTAATGGTGGCAACCATAATTTGAAAGCTATCTCAGAGAATGGCTAAGAAGAACCTGGAGGAGCTTTCAAGCCTTATAGGTGCTTTTCCTTTTGGGTCAGATTAAGAAATGTTCTAACTAAGCCTTGTTTATCTTCCTCCTGATTTGTAGAGAAGCAACTAATCAGTTTTACTGACTGTAGTTTCCACTGGAGTGCTGGTAGTCATCAAAATTTAAACTTTTCACTAGTCTGGCAAATTTGGAAGGAAAAAAATAATTTTCCTTCATTGGTATCTATTTCAATGCTTTTTGTGGTATTTCCACATCTTTAAGATTTCTAAATTGTTTTTTGAATCACTTCGCTAAAAATAGATACTAAAAGCAGAAAATACTTTTATATGATTTTATATTTTTAAGTAATGCAAACACATCAATGACCTGTTTTGTGTTTCACTCCATGATGAGTTTGTTTGGGAATGTTAATTTAAACATTTTTACCACAAAATACAAATTCTGCCTCCCTAGCAGTTATGTGTATAAAAGGCAAAGCATGGAGAAACAGGAGACATTTCAGAATAATCTACTGGAGTATTTAAGTATGCCCAGAGAGTGAATGAAAGTCAGAAGCTGGGTGATATTCTGAAATAAAAATATAGTTACATGATCTGTATTGAGAGGATAAGAATTAACCGATTATGACAAATCCCGCTTTTGTAATAATTACATAATAATTATGTAATTGTCATAACAAATCCCACTTTTGTGACTTCACAAGAACATACATTATCTCTGCCCTTTAATTCTGTGCCTGAGGAATCCTTGCAGTGAAGTCCTGTTTAAATACAAGGGGCACATATACATGTATGTTGGCATTTCGTCTTGGAAGTCAGTCTCCTGGTCATCCCAACTTACCGTGCTTTTGTTTGAGTCCTGGAGTAATTTTGGAGTGTGCAAACTCGTTTCCTTTGAATGAACGAAAGAAGATAACACCAGAAGATGTGCTGCAGAGTCAAGCGGGCATTTGGCCCATTGGACAACAGCAACAACAATCTGACCTAGAAATGTGTGTTAGGGTGGGTGTTGAGCCCTCAGCCTCAAGCTTTTTACCCTCCAGATCCACTCCTGTTAGCCTGCTTTATTTACTAGAGCATGGTCATAGCTAAAGGGAAGTGTTAATACCCTGAGTACAGTACCCAGAGTATAATCTTAAACTGATGCCAAGTTTAAGAGAATGAAGGGGTCTTGGGATTTTCTGAAAATCTCACGTTCTCCACAGACGTGGCCATCCCATAGGAACTTCAAACCAAGCTATTCCACTGTTTGCTGCTCCCAGGTTCCTTCAAGGACTTGCACAGCACATTCAGAAGCTGTGATTGCACCAGGCCCAAAAAGAGAAGTCTTACCAGTCGCCCTACTAAGACTGATTTTACGTTGGCCCTGCTGACTCTCCAAGTGCTGGATAGAGCTGGTGCTGGCTGTATGTGAGATTTGGTCCTGGAGCCTCCTGCAGAGGAGCAACACTTTCACAGCCAGCAGAGACCTCACCGCTCTGCCCCGAGGGAGCTGCGGTGTTGCTGTGGTGAAACCAAGCGTGGAGAACTTGTTTGCCCATGACATCAGGCTTAGTTCCTCCTTCACTGCAACACCTGGGAACATTTGTTTTTCAATGGTATTTTTATTTTGACTGTGAACAGACTACTCGAATGATCTCTCTTGGATTGTTTTTCTTAAAGCTTTCTGTTCATTATATCCAGCCTGTAAAAGTAGAACACAGACTCCTCTGTCTGAGGTGGAGGAGGAAGGCAAGGATTAAATTCTGACTCGAGAACCCCTCAGGAAAGCCGTCATGCTGCTGCTGAGCATGGCCTTGGGGAGGGATGCTCCGGGACACAGGGTGCTGAGGACTGAGGTCCCAGATCTCTGTCGTTCCGGGTGGGGATGTGCAGAAAGGCACCACATCTCTACCCACACACATTCTTTCCATGTGAAGGCAACACAGGGAAAAAACAGTAGGTGCCAAGGCCTCGTCTTGCTGTGCACCCGGGACGCAGCTTGGGTGTGTGTCTGAGTCTGGAAGTCGGTGTCTCTAACTCCTGAATTAGATGTGTAATTACTAGGAACTGTGACACAAGAGCTGGTGTCTGTGAGAAACAGAGTTCAGATCCAGCAGGAGCTTGGAAATGGGGGCAGCAACGAGGCACAGGAGCAAAATTTTGCCTTTGTAGGAAAGCAAAGCTCCTGGCTTCCAATTGATCTCCTCGCTTCCACTGAGATCAATGATCGCTCTGTCTCCAGGAACAGCAGGAGAACCCAGTGAGGGGCTGCAGGCTCAAATCCATGTCAGCGAGACAGGCAATTAGCTGAACGTGCTACCCTACAAAGCACAGCTCCCATGTCAGCTGCTGCCTTTTAGGATCCCTGCAGTAACAGCTACTTTGCTGAGTTTCTGGAAATACTCCAGACAGAGACTATTCCCCCCAAAGAAGGAGAATTCTCCTGCTCAGCTTTGCAATCTTGACGCTCTTGTAGATCAGAATTGATACGTTTGTAATTGCCTAGATTTAAGAAAGAGAAACAACCCCAGGGCAAGGCAGACCCAGCTCTTGCCCAGGATCCCATCACGTTGGCTCCAGTTGCCATGCCACCTGGGCTATCAACACCACCAAGCTCCAACACCCCCACCAGGCTGATCGCTGAAAGCATCCAGACACAGCAGACTATACCAATGAATTTCCCTGCTTAGTAGAGCCGAAAAAAGGTGAGACGTAGTTGCCTAAAAATAGCAATGAGATGCAATCATGGGGTGAGTCCTGTTAATGAGAACACACAAGTCGCACGCAGGCTCCTTGGCAGGCATTGCGCACGCAAACAGCACATTTTTACATTTTTAACAAGCATGGAAGCCAGCCACCAGTGAATAGACTTTCTCCCTGTCCATTTTTAGTCCTTCTTTGAAGAAGAGGTCACCACAATTCTTTTTCCCGAGCTTAAGTCTTGGAAATAACCAAGTTGCTTACACTTGAAAAAAAAAAAAAAAAAGTAGGAAAATAGGAAAATGTAGATAAACAGACAAAAGACATGTGATATGTTTAGACGTCTCCCTAACAAGAGGGATCAGTGTTCTTGACCATATTTTGCCAGTTCTTTTGTTATGATGATTTTCCCCACATTTAACACTTAAAATCAATCACCAGGAGAGGGATGAGATGGGGAGTGAAGGAAAGGCAGCAATCAAAATAATAAACAATTTCGTTCCTGTTAGATATATCTGTAATAAATGATGAGAAAAATGTAATGGTGAGTTTTCTTTTGTGTTCATGAAAAATATTTTCATACAAAATCAGTATTAACATTCAATAAAAGCTTTAAAAACATACGATCAGGTTTTGTAGTTAAGATGGGAAAACATTTTAAATTGGAAATGTGAATTTAATCTCCTCAATTAAATGTAAAATATTTAAATACTTAACCTGATTGCTGCCAACTGCAATTTCCTCTAATAAGGAATTATGAGGATAGAGAGTAGTTCTTAAAGGTACATTGCTCACATGAAGTTATCAAAGACTCAGATCTAGAAATTGCACCTTCACCTATGTGTATAGCCACTTGTAATTAGCCACTTCACACAAACGGCAATTGGGAAAATTTTGAGTACTATTTCCATTGGGTATAAAATAATAATAATACTACTAACAACAAAAACAATAATAAACAAAAACCACCAACACCACCACAACAACAAAAAACATAATCTTTTTTTTTTTTTTCTTCAGGTGAATTATCTGGTAATTGTTATTAACAGGAGACATGGCAAAACAACACAGGATTCCAGCCAGTAGAGCCATGTGAAGCATCTGACATCTGAACTAAAAGGACGTAAGAAAATTCTTCAGGAAAAGCTGAAAGCAACACATTTCTTTGTGAATAACCATTTTATTTATATATATATATTATATATACATATTTATATATATATATGCACACACACACTATATATATATATCATGAGCTCATATATTTATGAGCTTAAAACACGGTTCTGCTACCCAAACTTTTTTTATAGCTTTTGCTATAAGCTTTAGGACAAGTCTTGTTCTCAGTTATGACAATGTTAATTATAACAACTTTGATGAAACTCAAGTTTATGAAAAAATCTCCTTTTCCTTTCAGAACTGCTTTTGTGTGTGTGCGTGCATAATATCTCCATGATGTGGACAAGATGTAGGCAACAACTGGAAATTGAGCTTCCTGAAAAATATGTGAGCTCACAAGGACAATTTCCCATGTGTTTGGAGAAAGAAGAAGATCAAAAAACTACAAGTCCTACAATAAAGTGTATGTTCTGAATTCAGAATAAATCCTTTTTAGGAAGTGGTCATTATAAATTAACTTTCTCTACATCTCACTACTTTGAACTGTTGTTCACAGCATAACTAAAACTGCGCATACAAAATTAATTATTATTTTTATTTGACTTTTTCTTTAAATGCTACATATTCTAATTTCCCCCTTCTCCCTCCATGGCTGGCAGCACACCAGCTCTTTCATTATATTTGGAGCAAAGAAACACTTTACTGAGCCTTTCCCAGACCACATTTTCAGTACTTAAACACTCTGAACAAATCAAAATACTTATTTAAAAGTAAATGAATTCCCATTTGTAATACAGCCTTCCACTCTTAATGACAGGCCTGATCTCCACAGAAATAATTCATCAGAAGAGAAGTAGGGCAAAAAGGCTGAGATAAATTCAGCCGATTTCCAAGCACTTAGCTGGAGCCATGGCTGGCAGTAACAGCCACACTTGGCTCCCCTTGTAGACAGCCAAAGGAAGAGAGGACGAGCCAGAAGGTAATTCTGATCTTAAAGCTGGCTGAAGAACTTCTTTTCCTCCTCTCCTGCAAGTATATGGAAACTCGGATGGCTGGGATTGTAATTAGGTACATAAGCATGAAGAAAACAGAGAACAGAGATTTGCATCTGAGAAATTTTCCTCTTGGACCTTCTGGCCTGCATCGAGCCTGCACAGTGTATTAGGCACCTAAAAGTGCGGGTTGGATGTGTCTGGGACAAAAAGTTCAAGGGCGGAAATTCTCAGATAAGAATCTTCTCTCTTCTCTGTTTACTCCATATTTCATCATCTCAGTAATATAATAAACACCACAGAAGAGGCTTTCTCTAGGTCAAAGGAGTTTAAGATCAATAGATATATACAGGGGGAAAAGGTAAACAGAGTAAGCCAAGTTTTACTGAGTTACCATGGACTGGCAGGTTACTGGGTCCTCATTCCCAGACTAAAATGGCAAATCAGAAGTCAAACGTATTTAAAAGGAGAACTTTTTCAGCATTATATTCATAGATTGCTTCTTCAGAGAAGACTGTCAGCCTGTGGATGAGTGAAAATAATTAGAGTCAAGATGATGCAGTACGTCTCAGAAAGGCCTTGCTTTCCAGACTAATTGTAATTCGTCTAAAACAATATTCTACTCTCAAGTTTCAGGTTTTCAAGACATGTTAGGAACACTGTTCCTGTTGCATGTCATGAAGATGAGGGTGAACAACCCTACCTAAGTGATCACTACAGAGTACTTTTTTTTAGTCACTGTGCACGTATTCTTATGAACAGACAGAGTGCCATTGCTACACAAGATCCTCACAGAACAAGTCTTCTCTGGCTTCTTCTTGATGTCTAAGATGTGTATAATCAGTCTGGGGATAACTTCACCATCCAGGAGATAGCCTTTAGCATCTTGGCCTGCATCTCCCATTGTGGTCTAAACAAGGTGAAATGGCTCAGGCAATCTGCTAAGATTGATGGAATACTATAAGTTGATCTTGCTCAGTTCAAAGTATTTAAAAATATCTGGTTTATCAAGAAGACAAAGTAAGATTTCAGCATGACCTTACATGCTTGAAACAATTGTGTCAAGTCTCTGTTGTTACATGAATAGTCATGTAGGAGACAGAAATGGAATTTGATCCAGTCTGTATTGCTTTTGCCCACAGGGTATCAGTGTAGGACATGCTTTTTTAAGGACTATAAGCACTGAGATACTTGTCTACCAGGATATGCCTTAACCCAGAAGAAAAGCATCTGGCAAGACCCAAGGGGATGGAGCAGAGTATCCCCTGAGAGGCATTCAACTGATGTCCCTGACACAGGGCACTCTCTGAAGTCCCTCTGCTGAAGGAGGGAGGGCCACTGGAGGTGCTGGGGAAGATTTGAGAAATGCAGAGATTATAACCACACTTAGAGGTCTTAAATATGGCAGTGAACTAGCTTGGATGAAACCTATAATCTTGGAATAGTTTTTTTTTTTCCTAGACAATTCTCTCAGATTTGTATACATGAACAGCTAGAAGGAGTTTGTCATACATTTTTTTTTTTACAGAAATAACTGCAACATGAATAGAGGTAATTTCACTAGCTAGTCTCTAAGTAAACAAAATACATCATCTGCTTTTGATCATTCACTCTAATTTTTACAGCTGTCTTAAGACTTAAAATTTGTCTTCAATTTAATTTCTATTAAGATTCAAAATGAATATTAATACTGATTTCTACTGTAAAGCTTTTTAGAGATCTACAGCAAAATGCTGCATTGCAATTTCTCAATCAACAGCCTCTTATTTGATGCCATTTAAAAATCTGATGGCAACTTCTAGCTTTGAAGCAGTAATTTTAACTTCATCATTGACAGTGGATGCATATACTGCACAGCACATGCAGTAAAAATTATAAAGGTAGTAATTTTAAATCCTTGTATTAATCCAATATCCATTGCCCATATGACACCTTACCAGTTTGTCTGCCCAAAAAGCGCAAGTTAAATTACAATATGAATTAACCTACATCAGTAATACAGAGAATAAGTTAACCCTGTCAACCATGATAAAAATTTGTCCATAACTATTCTAAGACAGATCTATAATACCTACAAGTACTGTAAAGCTACTTGAAATAAAATTTGGCAATCCTTTCTGGGATAAATTTAATGCATATGTTCTATTCCATCCTATCAAGTAGAGGGAGAAGTGGAGAAGTGTAAATGTTTTTTATTTGAGACAACTGAAGGAGAACTAACTAAACTACAAAAGACATTAAAGTCAAACAAAAACAAAAGGATCCTTTGACTCAAGTTGGTAAGATAAATATTACATCTTTGACAAAAGCCCTATATAAACATAAAATAGACAAAATCAGAGCTACAGGAATCTAAAAATGTCTAAGAGCAGAATAAGCCAAGCAGATGCACCAGTAGTTTCTAAAAACAGCTGAAAAAGGAAATTACAGCATAGTTCCCAAAGCACCACACATTTCTTGGTTTTCTTGAGGAAAACAAACAGCAGATTTCTTCACAAAAAAAGGGTGACACAATGGTCAGACTGAAGTCCCAGTCTTTTTCCGTTCTAACAAGTATCAGTTCCTTTAAGTAAGCAATTCTCTTCTCATCATGGTGGCCCACTTTACCTGAGGCTCTGTTTCCTGAGCTCATCTGGCTTCTTTTCCAGCGTGATTTAGATGGATGCCCAAAGCTGACCTCTCGGAGCAGTTCCATGAACATTTGGATATGAGTGGCTACTCTAGCCATACTGCTGATACCCACAAACAGTTGGATGAGGGATGTTTATAATTGAGGCTCATCTTTTTTTTGTTTGCTTCTGAGCAGTTTCTTTTATGTTCTGTTATTGAAGTGCATGTGTTGAATGACTTAAGAGGACAGCCTTGTAAATGAGATCTTTGATCTCAAGAGTTTATTTTATCTTTGCAGCAAGGAAAAGTGAATTGAATTGGCTGGCAGAACTAAGCCCCCTCTTTCCTCTGTTCTACAGCTGCTACATCCTTCTGGGGTCATCACAGTTTCCACTTCCACCACTAGATACTCTATTTTGCTGAAGAATTAAAAAAAGGCTTCTCTGGCATTTCATCATAACCTGCAGCACAATGCTGAAAGCTCTGCAGCTCCTGGTTTATTGTATGAACCATGCAGCACACTCAGATTGTTTTGCTTCTGTAGAAGGAATGTGTTGGATAAGCCACTGAGCTCTGATACAGCAAAACTCTGTGAGCTACCCTGATGCCTCATGAGAAAGCAAACTTTAATATTCACTGTCCTTTTTTTTTTTTTTTTGGGTAAAATACAGTCTAGAAAGACTACAACATGGAAGGTTGCAGACAGAAAACAAGTATTTGTGCTGAGATGTTGAAAGAAATATGAGTTCAGTCGTTCCTCTCCCACTATCTATATTAATGCACAGAGGCATTACCATTAGGGACCACTGTGCTAGCTACTACACATACACACAACAAAAACATACACCACAGGGCACAGTACCAATTTGCTTCTTGGTTTGGATCACCAATATATTATTGTCATATTGTTACCACCTGCACTTCATTTAGTTTCTGCATTTTCATTACAGCCAGTGTTAGCTGCTATAGAAATAATGCACAATGAAAACTTCTCTACGTCTTTCCTGTCCATCCCGTCATCATCCCCCACCCCAGTTTAATTTAATTCTACTATGTATTTTTCCTTCTAAGCAACTAAAAGAAATAATGGATACATGAGAACTCTGCCATGTGATAGTAGGTAGATTTTTGTACAAAGCCAGTAATTTTTAATTGCCTCAAAGTCATTGCATGCAGAATAGTCAAGACATGTCAGGCTTAGTCGAGACCTCTAGCATCCTCCATGAAAGCCTATGCTCATGAAGAGATGAAGCACCACAGAAAGGTTGAAGGAACCCAGAGTGGCTTAAACCTTCCTCTTCCCTCAGCACTAAAAAGGAGCCTGCCTTTGGATTTTAAGGAGTTATTCGGTGGGTTCTGCCTCTCTGTTGCTGTAACAGACACTGACTGGCTTTGAAAGGAAATCTGGTCAATCTGGAATTGCCTCGTCACCAGAGGAGCAGTTGCAGTTACCCAAGAAGGGAAGGAGTTATCCCCTATTAGTTGCAGTTCTGGTTCCTCTCCATGCTCACTAGGCTGAGAACAGAAAACCCAAAGCAAGATGAATCGTCATGTCATAACAAAAGGGAGGTGGTGGGGAGGAGAGAAAAGCGGTTTCTCAAGCACAAGTTTCAGGCTATTGTTCTAACAACCCACTTGTCTTGCAGGGGAGGCAGCTTTTTTTTTTTTTTTTTTTTTTTTTTTTTTCTTTTTTTTAACGTGACAGGTTCTCTAGCTAAAATGCAATGAACTGTGTATTATTTTGAGCTATTGTAATTACCATAGTGACTATGCTCCTTGTCTTTTCCCTTTTTTTGCTCTAGGGTCAAAACCTCTCATCTGTGACCACACAAGTGTGCATTGCCAGCTGCAGTACTACTGTAGCATCGAGGTTCAGATCATACTTTACAGAAAATGTCAGAAAGTGGATCTGCAGCCATCTCCTTGACTGACCTCCTGTGCACCGCGTTGTCTGGTTCCACTTCGGGTTTCGCCACCAGGGAATTGTCTGCAGGGACTAGCTCACGCTCAGCCTTCCGTTGGGCTGTTCTGGATGCAATTATTCTTTGATTTACCTCTGAACATGTGGGTTTCGCTCTCCTTTTTCTACATTTAAAATTGGACTTTTCCAGAGGCCTGTATTTACAACTTTTCCAGAGGAAATAGGAAGTGTCTTGTTATGTTTGATTTATTGGAAAGCTCCATAAGGAAGCTATCACACAAAGCAGAGTACACCTCTTGCAAGGAAAATGTACAGAACTGCAAACAAAACTCAAACTCTCCCATCAACCAAACTCAACCTAAATAAACTGTTAAATGGAGGAGTAAAGGCCTAGTATTATGTCCACTAATGGCAGTAACGAAGCCGCCATTTACAGCACTCCACTGGCACAGGATCACACCTCAGCCTTTCATTATTAGTTCTGGAGCTGACAATTTGCCTTGATGTTGCTGATACCAGCTATGAAGTATCTTTCAGTTCTGTCTAAACAATTTACGTGTGTATTCATAACACAAAGCAAACAGTTCTGTTCAAGTTCTCATTTTCATACAAAGAACATACAGAAAGGACTGCCAGGGCATTTTAGCATTTTGATCCTAGTATTGATTATAATAATGTGGGTTAAAATCTTTCATCAAATGTTTGAAGGCCATTATATAGAACCATTCAGTGCTCACAGTGACAGAGGAATTTTGTTTTCTATGTAACAATCACCTAGCATACGATGCTAACTATGCCACACACAAGTGCTACGCATTTTTATATGAATTAAGACTGTTTGAAGTCTTTCATTTTATGAAGATTTTGTGCCATCTTCATGTTATTAGTGGGCAAATAGTAATATCCATAAATCTTAGTAATTTATAACAGTTTAAGTGTATTTTTTCTTTTCCCAGTGGGAAGAACTTCACCTTTGCTGTCTGGATACCATTAGGCTTCAAGCCACTTTTTATGGATGATGTCAAGCAAGGGAGAGATCTGAGCCCCAACCCTTGCTGGAGAGAGGGCAGTGAGGAGACGCATTCCCGGTACCCCTGCTCATTATGAGTATTCTTGCTATGTGTAAATTTTACCCTTTATGGAACATGGCTAAGGATGCAGGCCAAATGTTTAACCTACTGTCCATATTTCTCATCATGGGTGAATAAAACCTCCTCCCCACCCTCCTTTGCATTTTATTTTCTTTTGAAAGGATGGGATATTGGCTTGTGAGTGTAACAGAGCACAATTTTGACAAGATATAATTATTTTAGATGAATTATCTAAGACTAGTAAAAAATGAATGCCAGAAAAGTTATATGCTATGTCAGCTAAGAAGGAAAGAACAAGTATTGTGAGTTTGTTGGCTTTCCAGCAGCGTCATGCAGTTCTGCTTCTAGAGCCAGGGAAACATTTCAGACTTGAAACGAACAGCTTGAATGGAAACAAGCTATTTGCAGAATGGTTAATTTTTAAAGGTTAAATATAAAACAAACATGGAAATTAAAGTTAGTGCTTCAGGTACTTGTTAACTAGAAAACTCAGCACACAAAACAGTACAAAGCAGCTTTGTAAAAATAATTCTTCCTTCTAAGAAGTCTGAGCACCTCCTAGCTCACAGCAGTACTGTTCTCTGAACAGTGTCATGGACACCAGCAACCTTTGCAGGTCCCCAACACGGTATACAGAAGACATCAGGTAAAGGTGTGATATACTTGCTCAAAAGGACTTTTTTTTTTTTCCTTTTAAAATCAGGTCCTGACTTTTAAATGGCACTGAAAAAAATAATAATTCCAAATTAAAGCAAGCTCAAACTCCTGTAAAGCTGAATGGTCACAGCTATAGAGAACAACACAGGTCAAGCCAAATTAAACTCTCACACATTATTTAACACATTTTTATTGAGAGTGCAGCACAGATACTTTCCCTGAAACAATTACTTCAAAACATTTATGAACATAAATTGTCAAAAATATGCTAACAAATATACTTAAATACATACATTAAAAAAAAATCTGGAAAACAAATATTTAACAGCCTAAGACACATTCACAATGTAATTTCTCCATTATTTATGTTTTTTATCTCTAACACAAGAGGACACAGGTCTGAAAATCTGCATATATTAAGCTATCACAGAGCATAAAAATTATATGAAAATATCTACTAGCATTTGGCACAATGCAAATATTCTACCCCAAGAGAAAAAAAACAACACAGTGTAATCTTTTGAGATACACAGATTGTTATTCACGCAAATTGTGATGTTACAACAGCAACTCTTGTTTTAGTTGGAAAAACCCAAAGGTGGTGAGCAGGGGACACGGTGGTTTGTGAGAAAGCATGTTTAGGTACTTAGCCATCTAATTTAGCTGGATAAGGAACAATGTAATGTTTTCCTGTTGTTAAACATTGCCATCTGTATCTCTGGCACACAAATTAAAAAAAGAAGGGTGTGACCATTAAAAGTACGTGTCCTGAGATTTCCTTCTTTAGGGGGCAAAGAGGTTAAAATGGAAAAGCTGATCCGTGTATAAATCAGGAACACATGTGGCAGTGAGAACAAACAGCAGCCAACAGGCAGCCCAGGAGGACTTCTCCAGGCAACAGGAGCGGCACAAAACGGGGAGGCCACAAATACCATCTAATGGGAAGACAGCGCAGTAACTGGTTGTAACTTTTGAATCAGTAAGTTTAATTGACTGGGTGAAGTACTCCTAACTATTTCAGTACTCAGAATTAAGCCTGGGTTTTAAAAGTCTTTGGCTGGGAAGCTCTCTGTCCAGTAGAACAAAGAAGCATTGCTGTAACATTAATACTGGCTTCTATCTGCAGAAAATCAAAGGTGATCTTAAAGAAACATGTAGAACAGGATATATGCGCTTAGTATCAGAGTGAAATAACAAAACAGTGCAGATGTGCGTAGACTTCATCTTAAAGTTATGAAATGTTTGCGCCTACAGCCTACCTACGGGAAGTAGATACCAACAGCCAGCCCAGGCTGAAACAGCTTTACTTGATTTCTTTGGAGATAAACAGAATACCTTACATAGCAAGTTACAGTTCACTTAAAGCAAAAGAATATAACATAGTACCGAATAATAATCCTTTGGATCCAATGGATCTCACATCCAGTGGTAGGCCCCCAAAATATCAAGATGTTTAAAATGAGTTTTTATGTTCACGTTAAGACTTTTTCCTTGACACATACAGAAAAGATCAAGAAAACATTACAGATCACAAAGCACTGAATTTTCAAGTGTAAAGTCGTACCAAAATCTTGATAAATTGTCATTGATGTCATAGGTGAGCAGTCGGTCAGGAACGTCATTACGGGTGCCCTGTACTGCTAACACATGTGGTGCTAGGGCAAAGGGTACATCACTCAGAAGATCTGACATGAAAGGGCTGCTTTCCAAATTTTGACTCCTTCCATTTCCCATCTCTGCACTTGATACCGTCAACTGCGATCGGTGCCCGGTATTTGTCTGAAGAGAACAGAAGAACAATGATTTAGACACTACAGACCAGGCAGCTAAGGCTTTTTACTTAGAACCATCATGACCTATTAGTGAATAATAATAATAATAATAAAAATAGTTGCAGAGTTTAGTTCAGGTAGATCTGAATTAGCAAATCCTAATGCATATCGATACAATACTTTGGATTAAGTTGATTTTAATTAAGGCTGAAAACAACATTTTATTTCTTGAATGGTTTAGTGTAATTTCTCTATCTAATGTTATTCTGCATTTAAGAAAACAAAGGCTGAGGGTACTTTTTGTCATCAAGTCTAGTCTTGTTTAGGGGAAATTACTGCATATAATTTCTTTCTTAAACCGATAAAGAACTTTCTGAAACACAGAATTTTGTTCTCCCACCCCTTTTCAGAAGTCATCCTACAAATGTAGGACTCTGGTTATTAAAACAACAACAACAACAAAACCTTCCTAGCCTAGTTCTTTCAAAGTATTCCCAGTATTGATTTCCAATTTGAAACAGAGTTGTTTCACTAGCCGGTAAGGCCTGTAATATGTCAATTTATGCGTTGACAAATATGTGCTTTATAGATTATTAGAAAAGCCCAGTTAACAAAACTAAAACAAACAAACAAACAAACCCTCTAAACCAAAACAAACAATGAAATAAAATGCCCTGCCATACAGAATAAATCAATATAATTTACAAAAAATGCCATCAGATAGGATGCTGGACCCAACAGTCTTACAAGCTTTGATATTGGCTTACCAAAATGACCTTATTAAGTGTCTATCCTAAAAGTTCCACCATTTTAAAAACAAAGAAAATACTATTTACTCTGCCTCTGAAAGCAAATCTAACTTCCTTTACTATTTGTAGCAACAATGTGCTTTATAAACCAATAGTCCTCACATCGTCTCAAAGAGTAAGATGATTGCCATAGGGATTTCTAATACATATAAGCACATACATAAATATTTAAATTTGACTTGTTCAAAAGTGCTTAACAAGTCACGTCAGCTAAAAACATTGTACATGAATTTCTGATTGCAGTCCTGACTTCTTCCTTTCAACCCACACATCCAGAAAAATCCAAAACTTACACTGTTATTGGGGAAAGGAAAGCACTGAAAGCTTTACATTTGCTAATCTGATGTTCAGCTGATCATAAGAGTCAAACGGGTTTAGTTGTTATGGAGGTTGCTTTCCTCCTAAATTATGTCACGATCCGAAGGTGAGTTGTGCTTCTCCAGATCTGACCTGTGCTAGCGATGAACGTTACAGACCGTGGTTAGTACAGAGAATCTGAGGCCATGGCTGTTTGGTGGGAGGAGAGTTTTGGGTGGTGAGGTGGCAGTGGTGGGGCATATGTACCTTGGAGAGTACATAACCTAAGCATTTAGCCACGTACAGGGCACTCCATCTGCTTCTTAAAGGAAGTGCTGGAGCTGACTTGAGCGCAACCGGAGAACTAGTCATTCCTTACACAATCCAAAATCTCACCTAGTAGGATGGATAAACAAACATTAAACCTATTTAAGTATCAACAGTTAAACAGACAGATAATCTTGCCCATCCAAGCCAAACACTTTTCTTTGCTGAGCAGAAGCTCACTGCTCCATGTGCTGTAGGGACAGAAGGAGTTAGTGGTGCTCCACGCTCTGAAGTGAACCAGATTTGGAAGCTTTTGTTGTTAGTCATGATGACTGGACATCCAAAGCTTAAGCTAAGCTTCCCAAGATCCATTACCAGTATGACACAGCATATGAATGTAAAATTCCCTAAGGCTAAGAAGTTTTAATAAAAGGAATGACTGCCAGATTATCACCCAATACAGAAGAGGAGCAGAGGAGCTCCAAAGCAGGCAAGTAATGAAAGCAGCTTCCTACCCAGCTGCTGGGACTTGCTTCCCAGTATACATCCTATTTGATTTTTTTCCTCTCTTTCAGATCACTTTCTTACTGATTGGTATTAAACTTCATTCTTTTTAATAGGTATCAGAAAGGACAGAGTAGTCTCATCTTTACCTATTCTTCCAGGCCACTTCAGAGCTTTCTGGAGATAAACAAGATACACGTCTGGGTTTCTCCTGTTTTCACAATATTCTGCACCCTGCCTCTGAGCCACTGTAATTCTGACATGTCTGTACTACGCAATTCCTCCAGTTCCAGTTTACAGGTCTTTCTGTCATATCCCTCAGCTTTCCTTTCTTCTCTTCTTTATTCTTATGAGTACGTAACAGCAATTCAGAAAGTGACATGCAACAGTAAAGGCAAGAGTTGATAAAGATTTCTTTTAGCTTTGCTTGCTGATTCTGGTACCTTTAGAGGGTAAGGAACATAGGGAAGCTAGCAGATAAGTTAGAAAGATAGCCTGCAGAGCTGTCTTATGGCAGCTTTCCAAGCTCTGAGAAATAAATAAAATTAAAAAAATAAAAATAAAAATAAAAATTAGACGAAAAAGAAAAAAGAAAAAACACACCACAAGCAATAGCACCATAGTCTGTAAGTTCAGGAAAAACCCTAAAACCTCTTTTATTTGTCTCTTCTGATCAGCACAGTTATCTTCAAGTTGAAGACCTGCAGCTCTCACTTTAAAGGAGATCTTAGCTTCTGTAGTTGCTAATCAATTAGCAACACTTACAGGGAAGCCTTCCTTCTTGTCATGGCCGAATAGGCTCAGGGTGTGCATCAGAACAAATTCAACAAGATATTTCTGATATAGACATGCAGGTTTACTAAGAACACTACCAAACACACAGAACATGTATTTATGTTAATGATGTTTATCTGGAAAAACAAAACAAAACAAGAAACAGCACACTTCAAACTTGCAGCTGCTGTATATTTCAAAGCTTCCCTGTAAAGTCTACTATGCACAAATTTCTTATATTCCCTCCTGAAAGAAAAAACTGGCGGAGCTTTTATTGAGGTGCTGGTATTTGCTTGTATGTCATCAGTCCTGTATTCTGAAGAGGAGAGCAAAGCCAGAAAGCCCAAAATGAAAAACAGGAAAAGGTTACATCTAGGAATCAATTAAACAAAATCTTCAAAGGACCTCCTGCCTCCCCCACTCCCACATTCCAGGGAAAAATGATCTCTCACTCGTTGTCCTATTCCCATAGCTCGGATGATAATCAGAAATCCCTACAATGCAATGTTTATTTTGTTTGGCAAATCATACATTTAAGAACACCTGTTTCTATCTTAATTGTCCCTCAAGCTGGATGAACTCAATTTACAATGCAAATTAGACCATCATGTGGCAAAACTAACTTCAAAGAGGGAAAAAAATGGGAGACAGCACAAAGCATCTTGGATCTTCTTTTTTCTCCCAGGAGCCTTACAGTTGTTAGAAGGGTGCCAAATGGGCAGCCCCAGAAATGAAACCCTTTCTGCACACAGCAGATACTGTGTATTGACAGAGATAGGGCAACGACCAGCTGTCCTTATTCTCAGTCCCACTCCAAGTTTCAAAGGAAGGAAGGATGAATTACGTCAGAAATATTTTATAGTTAAACACTACTTTACCATACTCAATCGCTATATGAGGTTGTGAAGTTCTTAATAGTCTGTAGATGCTGATACTATTTAAATGAACAAAACAATATAATAAACAAAGTCTAGAAGGGATGGGAGGAACACAGTGCAGACAAGTCGGGAACAAAGGAAAAAAATGTGTCTGGTCAGTATAACAAATGCTATAATCTGACCTCTGATCCAATAGTACTTGGGTCTCAGTCCATCCAACCCCTCACGAGAAGGCCTTGGGTGCAATATCACAAGCTTACATCAGAAATGAGAAAAGAACTCAAGATTTCCTATTTCAGTTCCACACATAAACCACCACTAACTCCCAAGAAAAAAAAAGCTTTTTGTTTGTTTGTTTTTTTAAATTATCTTAAAATGCTCATGTTCACTTTCTCATTTCTAGAAAGTCACATCTTACTTTATTGGACTGACTTCCCTGCAAATTATGCAATGTGAAAAAAACATAACCTGGGGAGGATGCCTGTTCAACGCAGTGTGCAAAACCCAAGTGTGGTAGAAACACACTGGCCAAAGTCAACCTGGCCATACCTCCCTGCTCCTATGCTGGTCAGATAAGCAGGGCTTAAAAATGCAAGGGGCAGCATTAAAGTATGCTGCAAAGTTGACTCTTTGGACACTTTGTCCCCTTCCAAAAGCAAGAACAACTGCTCCAGTGTGCAGAGATGGAGGCTGTGATAGACAGTATAAGCAATGCCCGGCATTGAGGATGGACAGCTGGAAAAATGGTCACATTTGCAGTTTAAATCCTTGAATATTGTGGACCTCATCTTTTTACCTGGTACAGTTTCATGTCCACTTTGGCAGTGCCCAGTACCTGCCAGCTATCTACATACACAGACAAAAGGTTCCTGTCCTGAAAAATTCAGGTTGCACAAAGTATTTTTACAGTTTTGCCCAGTGCAGTCATTGCAGGCAATTTTTGGTCTTCGCTATGAAGAATTGTTTCTGAACGCTCTTAAAATGATATTCAGATAATGGCCTCATGTGTAAGATCTTACCAAGCTAGATATGTTTGTCTTTGTCCTAATCATAAAGGCGTCCTATACAAGGGCTGAGACATATTTCACTCATATGCTGGAGAACCCACATCAGCGAACAGAGCTTGATGGGGCCAACCTGACCAGCAGGCTGTTATGGTGTCCGTGGTACTGGAAGGAAGAACTGGACACCCTAGTAGAGAACATCCATCACCCATCAGGGCTAAATCACCAAGCTGGTTACACTGCAAACACCAGCAGAAAGCTGCGTTACGCAACCAAAGCCAAGGTTATGAAATGGCTTATGTTCTCATGCACGCATTCCTCAGGCACATATAGAACTGCAAGTCCTAGAGAATTTGATATCTCACATTAGTCACACTGCTTTCTACTTAAATGTCTAACTTATTTATCCAGAACACAATCTATTCAGAGCATATTCTCTGGACATTAGCTAAACAAAGCACTGCCAAATGCTATGACACACAATCCCGCTATGAGAAATATTAATTGAATGCACTTAGAATATCACCAAACAATTTACATTTCGCCAAGCACTGGGGAGTTCAAAAAATCAGTTAAAATTACAGAAGGTATGGTACTCAGATTTAATTCAAACAAGAAAGGTGTTTTCTTCGTTCTTGGCTTGGAACCCAAATGAAGAGGGTTGAAAGAAGCAGTATGGAAACATATATGGTAGCTGGCTACCGGCTACTAATTGTGACAGCAAGGGTGTTATATGTTATTTCAAAATCAACAACGTATAAAATTATCATCTAAAGTAAATTCCTCCTCTTACGCTCTTATATCTTTATTTTTATATCCCTCAGATGCCTTTAAAAACATCTAATTCGCTGCATCTATGTGTGCTAACCGCAAAGTCTGCCAAGAGCCTCATAAGGAAGAAAAAATGCAGTTTACAATGTACTGGGAAGCTGGATTTACAGTGCTCTGAAGCAAAATCAAAGATCAGTGCCAGCATTATTATCATCCAAATTATTGAACAAGGTTTCCGACCAAAAAGTGATTTATCTCAAGAAATGTGTACTTTCTGTAAAAGAGGCTTTTTTTTTCTTTTTTCTGAGAAGCAGATCAATTTTCCTTAAAAAGCCAGCCTTAAGAAACCAGCAGTAGGTTCAGCATCCCCACAATATCATACCTATGCCAAAGACAGAGACCTACAACACTGATGTTGATATAGAAATATTATCTTTAATTCAAGCAATTTTGCGGTATTACAGCCCGTAGTGTGTTATAATGTGTCTTACAACGTAGGCAGCATTATGCAGTTATTTCTGATGTATCTAGAAATGGAAATTGTCTCAGTGGATTCATCTTCCAATTGTGTTTCAACTGATGCTTTTAAGATATTCACTGGGCCTCTTTAGAAAATTTGTAGGAATTCCAGAGTGAGCATCACCAGTGATGATAATGATCTTTGCCATTACTTTTCTTATTTGAAAAGAGGAACAGATGGGAAAAGAAGAATTACTTGCAAGGCTCGCTGAATGTTTAGCACATTGTATTCAGAAGTCTAAGCGAGGAGAAAAGGATCAGTAAGACCTTGCTGGAGGGGAGGAAAAGTGTACATGACATGATAGCTTCTAAATATCACAAAGAAACAAACTCAAAACAACAGAAACAGAAGAAAACCAAACAAACAAACAAAAACCATACCAGATATACAACAACAAGTATATGGCCAACATCTTTACAGAATTCACCCAGACTAGTAAAATACAGAAGCCACTGAAAAGGCTCAGAAAACTTCACATGAATGTTGGGAGCTGCTATTCTTTCGAGGTTCAATTGAAAGTTTACTCAGCATCCCCTCCAGGGACTCCAGAAGAAATTTGTTTCTGCTTTGGAACAACAAAAGCAGGTGGAAGAAAAAGTGCAGGAGACCTCGTAGTGGCTGGCTGCAGTACCGTAATGGCTTCTGGTCAGTGTATTTCTTTCTGAAGAGAAATGCAGCGAATGTAATTGTAATCCTAGTCTCAGATCGGTGTTGTCATTGGTTCCAACAAGGACGACTTGCACGCTGAAAGCTCCTGGCGAAGATCGAGTCCTTGGAGAGGCTTTTAGAGCAACAATGGCTGTCAATGGAAATCAGCTTTCCTGTTTGCTTTGGGCTCTCGTTTCCCAACTTTTCATGACTCATAGTCTGTAATACAGCACCGATCTGTCTTTCTTAAAGAGCTCCTGCTACCTGCACAAATGTCATGTCTTAGTACACAGCATGTTTTTTTCTCCATTTATCAATATTGCTACTCCGAATAACACAGAACCAGGTTCTAAAATAAGCTTTTAAGTATATTTTTTACTGATTTGTGACATATATTTTAGGTATTTTTCTTTTCTCTCTTCCTCTTTAAAGCACGCTTTTCAGCTTTTTCCTAGACTAGGACAGAATCAGGTTAACGTTCCTGAGATCTTAAATAAAATTCTAAAGAAATAGTAAAAAGTGCCTCTGACATTCTACAGTTTATTTTATTTTATTATTATAATAGAAAAGCTCCCCACAGAGTATTCTAGCACACTGACAGCAATAGGGGAATCTCTGCTAAACCACACTTTCGTATTAGCAATGATATGCATTTCTACTTCCTTATTGGACTTAAAGCAATTAGAAAAGTATAATTGTTCAGAACTGGCTTTTTCAGTCATGCAGGAACAATTTGATATTCTAAATGCAGAATGAACTGCCTGTATTTAATACATGCTCCTTGCCCCCTCAAACAGCTAAAACTGTTAATCACTCTAGAAGGGAAGCACTGCAAGGTTGCCATTTGAACTTGTGATACTTTGAATAGTTGCGTGGTTAAAGTGTGTTAATTATCCTAGTAAATACTAGAGATGCCTGTTAACACTTGTAAAATGCAATTCCACCCTGAAAAGTTTTAAGTAACACAAAAGACTGCATATCTGGAGTCTAAAGCATCTATGCCCTTATTAATGCTAGAAGAAAAACGTTGTTTTTCTTAGTTAACAATTTTACAAACTCCAACTGAAATAAGATTAAGCTTCTGTTTTACTCAAACCCCTATAATAATGATTTGACACATGAAATACTTGGAGGGTGTTTGGTGATAAATTTAGCTAAGATATTGAACTTCATATAACTGAGATTGTAGAATGAAATTTTTATTTCTAAGTCCTACTTCTATACCTTTATTCCTAATACCATTTATTTTACTTAACTGTTTTATTCATTGTTTAAAGACAGAAAATCATAACATCTCAAATATGGGCATCTAGAACAGGAAATTACATAATTGTGAACAGGGATGCAACATGAGGAAAAACTGTAGAACTAACAAAAAGTAAAAATAGGAAGAAGGCAGAAAATAATTCTAAATCTTCATTAAAAATAGGTCCTAATTTCCCACCATAATTAAAATAATATTTTAGCCAAATGAATTTGGGCTATATAAACTTTTACAATGAATACATCTAGGTCTCCATACAATGAAAATAACACCAAATTGTACAAGCCAAAAATGCAGAACCTCAAAGATCCAAAAATAGTAACTGATCTGAGTAAGAGGTGATACTGCTCTGAGCCTGCCACAGATTTGGAGCTTTGTCACTCAGTGTAGAAAAATACCACATTGAAAAGAATGCCTGATCTTCATGCTGATCATGATGTGAGGTTTGAAATAAAAGATGCAAAAAAGAAAAAACAAAACAAAACATACACGCCTAGTTTCTGCATTAAGCCCTATGTAGGTGAGGTAGGGCCAGAGAAGGGCCATTTTTGTTTTGTTTTGTTTTTAGTGCCCAAATTTCTTTTTTCTTTAACAGAATTCATTTTCTTGTTCCCCTTTCCTGGAACCAGGGATATTCCAGCACACAAACGATTTTGTCACCAATTTAAGATGTCAGAACTCACTTCTGTCTTAGAACAATACTGTATCATGGGATCCTTCTACAGCAAAATGTTTTTATACTAAAAATAATTTTTGAACAATTACATTTGTATTGGAATAAAAACTTTAATCCCCTCCTTTTCGTCCCTTCAATTGCAACCAATTCCAGCACTTCTGAATATTAAAATGTAAGATGCATACCAGCCTTCAGGCACCCTCAGCAGCAGGGTTCCCTTTCCTGCTGCATTCCTGCACCCCTCTGCAGGCCCTAGAGCACAGGACACAGTCTTAATACGTGAATTTTTGACAACTTTCCCCTTTACAACATGAATACCATGATAAGGATTATCTTAGAAGAGACAGAGAGATGTGGGTTCAGTAAGGAACAATTTATCTAGTTCCTCTGTTCCTTTGAAGCGCTGTGCAAGCTATTCATAGCAAAGACCTCATACAGTATAATAAGCAACATGAACAATATTCAACACGTTGTGCTCGTGCCAGTGCCAGGAAACGTTGCTAACTAGGCCAGATTGTTATATTTTTTGCTGTAGCACATATGCCTAAAGATTAAAAAGTTCATGAAGATCACTACAGTGAGCAAACTACCAGCCAGAAGAACTGCAACTGAAAAAATGGGCTACTCCAGCCATCCAGCAGTGCATTCCTCAGCCCGAAGGCAGAGGTGAAGGACAAGGCAATATACTGCAAAATGAACAGAGAAGTCTGATAACTGCTGATAATGGATTTCTTCTGCAACTTCAGGGTCATCCCAAAGCACAAAATACTCACATTTATTTTGCTGCTACCTTCATTTCTTCTGGAATACAAACCTTTGATATGCACTGCTAAAATTCAGTTATCTATTGAAGCAACTTTGAGCCATGAATGAATTCTTTGTATGTGGAGCAGTATTTTTTGAGCAACTGGAATGCCAATGTTACTTATCCCCCCAAAAATACTCTTCTAATTGGGCGGAAATCAGGAGCACAGTTTATATTTTAACTTTTTGATAGAGCCAGAGAACATACTAAGAAATGAATTTTCCATAAAATATTAATTGCATATTTAAATAAACACTATTTAAATAACCCATTTTAATTTAGCAGCTACATTTAGTCACTGTAGTTATCTCTAGGTCACTTGTAGCGACAAGATTTGAGTTTCTCTATACTGCTCCAGGCAAAAAAATAAATAAAACCTTAAGACCTTTTGGACATGTGACATCCTGAATGGGAGGAGCTCAGACAAACTGAGTCCCTGCTTCCATATCTTGTTCCCAACCCCTGCTATTGTAGAAGCTCCAAAACAGTAATCTACTGTGACAGAAGAAAGACGACAGTTTCTCTGAGATGGTAGATGGGCGTGGAGCAAAACCTCTAAAAAAAAGGGTAACACTTCATTCTCATTGTTCTACTCCTAAATGTATGAAAATCCAAGGACTCGAATGGGAGAGAAAGCTGTCTACTTCAGAAAAGAACCTAGAAAAGTCAATTGAAAATAAGAGACTAGTAGGAAAATAGTTAGCCAACATGGTTTCACAAAAGAAATCTGTAATTTTTTCAGCAAATAGGACCAACTGGGAAAAGTTGCCTAAATGTGAAGTTAAAATGATGTTATTATTTGACAAGAAAAGTAAATCTCTCCTTGAGTTGTCACAGTAGTAAAGACATCCAGAAAATGTCTCCCTGGAATGTAAGCATCAGTGGGAGGAAGAAGACAGATGGGTCACTTCCATCTACAGCAAGAGCAAAATTTTCTTGGATTTGGTCTTTTGGCCTTCTGAAAGTGCTAATTGGTTATAGCTATTACAGGAAAGAAATGAAAATTACTAGTCTGAACCCAGGTGAAGCTTTTCTCCAGTGATAACTGCAACCAATGTTTTTGCAGTCCTTCACAAAGTTTTAGTTGGCAACTGAATCCCCAGATCTTTCCAGCAATCTCTCTCCTCAGTCTTGAAGAACATAAATGGATCCTCAGGCAGATGTATGAATAAAAATCACTGCACTAAGTGCTTTGTTCTGAGTTATTTTTTTTTTAATCCTGTTGCATATATATAAACCCAAGCTTGTGGCAAGAGTAGCACTACGTTCTCTCTCAAAATTAAAAACATTCTAAGTCTGAAGTGGTGAATTAGGCAAGTTGCCTAATGCAACTTTCTACCTGCTCTCCCCACAGAGATTCAAGTGAGAAATAAGAGAAAGGAAGGCTAGATATTTGACTCCAAGTTCCTCCATACACATCGTGTAGCTGGAGCACTCATCAAGAGCACCCTCAGCAAAGAGCTTACCAGGAGCCGGAGTCTGTCAGGCTTGGATCTACAAACAGTAATTACAAAGACTAAGTTGTCCTCAGCATTTACTGCTTAGGCTTTTGAGACACAGGAATAAGAGTAAGATGACTCTCAAAGCAGAAAAGCACCAAATAAATAAATAAATAAATAAATAATAAACAAATATTGGCCACCTCTTTCGATTATGTAGGCCTCCTGCGGCCTCCTGGTTTTCTGTGGAAGGAAGACAATTGAACCACAATGAAAATGAAGAAATGTAATTTTTTAATGTTTAAAATAGACTTGTTTTTCTAGAAAGTAGATCTCCTATTTGCATCGCAACACTAGAAAAGTATTCTTAAAATTTGTAACAATGTGGAAACAAACAAACAAAAATGTGCAAACAAATTTTATCTTGATGTATTTTTAAAAAATACTTCAGAACAAAATTTGACTGTGTGCTACCCAGTGCAGGGTCCTTTAAAAATCTGATGCAGATGAGAAATTTTGGGAGATTTTTTTTAAGATTGAAATTAAAGCAGTAGCACATTACGAAGAAATAATCAATAAAATCATCAAATCACACTGATGGAAAGTACAGAAAAACATATTCCCGTCTTATCAACCTTGCATTTTGGACTGAAACGAGGCATTTTTGTGTGTTTTTTTCCTTTCCATTAAAATGGACTGGGTACTGCTGGTTTTTTTTTTTGGTTGGTTGGTTTGTTTTGTGACACTGACAGTGAAACTAACCTAAAAACACTATTACTTTCCTTACGTGGTGTTTAGAGTAATTATTAATAAGCTGCCCTATACCACAGTCTTTTAGCCACCATTTTACACTAATGCATCATGTTGTAAATATCACTGTACCATCAGGCTATATTAGCATGCTGTCTCATCAAATGATGTATGATCTACATTGTATTTTAGATCAATTTTAATATTTTGAAAGCCCAGAAGGGTTACTCCCAGAGGCAGGATGACTGACCGATCAATGTGTTGACAGCAGCAAAGTGAACCAGCATTACTGGCTTTTAGTCCAACCGCATGTGTTTGGGCAAGAGATACAGGATAATCAGTAGTTTTATCTGGGGATTAACTTAGTCAGAAGATTCCAAAATTAGACAAAGGCTAAAAAATGTGAGTGGGAACATCTGGGCACCTAATTTGAGCATCTCCTACTACAAATAACCAGCAAGCGTAACCGAATAAGCACGCAATTTCATAAAGCATATAGCAAGTCTCTGCACAAACTAAATAGCGAGATATGCGAATTGTGCTTCTGGATACATGTGCCTTGGTCATTAGTTGGAGTACACATGCCTTTACTAAAGCCTAGGTCTCCAAATGAAGAGGCTGCCAATTAGGCTGATTTTACTGTTTTATAACTTCTCCATGTGGGCATATACTTTGCTATCTGTAGGCAGTAAACAAGGTAAGTAAACAATGATGCTTGTGGGCCACTTTTTCCCTACAGGAGGTGGCTATGTCTGGTGCTGTGCAAACCTCCCCAGTGGTACCGACCGATCACAGCAGTGGCTCCGTGCTCCCCGAACATGGTGGTGGGAGGCAGGGATGTCCAAAATGCCCGTGTTGGTGCTTGGCTTCTGCTTACAAGTATTTGCTAACCAGGCAGGACATTCAAGTCTCTTAAAAGAAGGTTAAGCATCCTCAGTTCTTGTCACAATGAAATCTCAACAGATGTTAAACAAAGGGATGATGTTACAAGTAGCAGTTAACTTGCAAACTGCTGTAGGAAAACACATTGTAAGAAAGCTGCATTACATTTTTGAAAATAAACTGGTTTTGATGAATTCAGATAGGAAGCTGGTGGCAACCACGTTAATTCACATCTCTCCATTCCCACTCCAGTTCCCTATATCTAAAAACATAACACTTCCCTTAAAAAAAAGACCATTGACATAGCCTTCTTGATGTTACTATGATTGCTAAGTATCTGATGTAACCCCAACTGTATATCACATTACACAGATAATGAGTCTAACTATTCACTTCAGAATTGAAAAAAAATTCTGAAGGTGGTACTCTTATAAGACAAGGTGGTATTCTTATAAGACAAGCCCAGGTCTCACTGGTTGACTCTAGGTCAATAGATTGCTTGAATCTGAGTTCACACAGTATTTTTTGTGAGGCCACAGTAACTTATCCTTCGTGACGTGTATACGCAGTCTTTCTTATGGACGATCACATTGCTTAAATTTTACACGTGCATGTGTGTATACATAATATATGTACACACCCACACACCCCCAAGGTGACCAACTATGGAGTGCCAGAAGTCCACTGGTCAGCAAGTTCTGGAGATCTTCCTTGGTCTTCCTAAGACCTCTTAGTCTTTGGTCTTCTTAAGACTCTTAGGTATTTTGAGCAATTATCAATCAGGTAGCAATATGAACATTACAATGTAATTAAGCTCTATGAAGTAAATATCTATTACAATGTAATTGCTGACTTTTAGCTGACGGGGCTATTTACCTTCTTTCTCAGTAAGGTCACAACCATGTACCGCAACCTTCTCATTATATGGCAGCTTTGCTTTGTAGGCACTCTCAGTCTGTGCCTAAGGCTGTGTGGTAAATGCAGGTCCCCCAAAAACCTGCCAGCTACATACCTACTGCACATGCAAAGGATGCAGAGAGCTAAGAAAGAAGGTGTCCACTGCAAGCACCAATACTGAAAACTTCACCTCTTTTAAAATTAATGTAAAAACTTCACTTCCTACAGCTTATACATAACATTTGAATAAAACATAAGACCTTCTTCTGAAGGTACCAGCATTCAGAGAAAAGTGTGTGCTTGATGACCTGATGCAGACAGCCTTATTCCAGTCCCTTCTAAGAGTGGATAATTTCATTAAGTGATTACTGCTTACATACCCAATTAAGAAGAGAGAAAATATGGAGCAACTTGCTTTAAGGGCTTTATAGGTGAAGAAGTACTTGTAGTTAATATGACATATGACAAGCAATTAATCTAACCAGGCCACAACTAGAATCCTATTTTAAGAGGGCTTTAAAAAAAAAAAAAGAAAGAAAAGAAACAAAACAAAAAACCCTAATCTGCTAATCTTAGCTGTTACATTTTCTATAAACATTAAAATTTGTCAAAATGAAGCAAACTAATTACAAACGTTGGCCAATAATTTTGAAATATCAGCCACCTACTCTAAAGCAAAAGTAGGGAATTTGAAATGATGCAGCAAATCTAACCCAGAACATCCTCCCTGAATTTTTAAATCTGGAATCTTCTGAACCATAACCTAAGAGTTGGCATCTCTTTATCTGGTAACTTGTAAAAATATTAATGCCAGCCAAGCTTTAGTAAACACTAGATGATAACAGGTCTGGAAGAACTGATTAATTAATACACATATACATACATATATATATATTTAAAAAGAAAACAAGGCAGCATTAGTGTTATTCATGTGCTGGAATTGCATCAGATGATTGCTAGGGGATCTGCCTAAAAGGAGATCTTAAAAGTCTATCAGCTTCAGCAGTACTTACTAATTTCTGTAGAAGATTAAAAGTAACAATAAAGTCTTTTTTTTTTCCTTCATTTTTATACTGTGCACTTACAACTTGCACAATGTTTTCGTTGGTATTTTATATCTTATGATATTTCCGTCTTCCCAACTGAAAAGTATGGCCCCAAAACAAACACAAAAGAACCTGTTATTTACATCTATTCAAAATTCTTAAACAGCAGAGCTTTAAAAAAGATCAATTTAATGAAGATATTCTCTTCACATTCTGGTATATTTTTTTTTCCAATTTATTTGAATACTCAGCCAAAATAGTGCACAGTAGTATCTATATGGAGAAAGCCATAGATAATTTTAAATTTAGGTCAGGAAACATGTCCTTTCTGTCTGCTACTTCTCAGTTTGTAGTATCAAATTATGCAAAGAAAGGTCACAAGAACTATAACACAACAACTGCAATTCATAACAAAAGCTATGCCCTACAATGATAAGTATAACAGCAAGGTATATAATTAAGAGTGGCTATAACAGCAACATATAAATTAGATAATTATGGATTAAGCAGTCCCTTGGAGGATTCTCTCTTGCCCTAGAAAACGTATAACAAGCTCCTTAGATAGAAGGCAATAGCAATTAAGTATTTGAGGGAGAAATAGGACTATAAAGAAAACCAAAAACCAACACACAGTGTGAGGAAAATCTTAATTTACAATCTAAACATGGCTCTCATTTTTGGTAGTTTATTTTAATGCACTTACTGGTACAGTTTCCACCCATTAAATCTGCTGACATCTGTTGGCTAAAGAGCGCATGTCAGATTATCAAGAAGTGCAATATCAAATAAACACGAGCTGCTTCTTAAGGTGACAGTATGGAGATGCAAAACACTGCAGCTATTATCAGATTTTTTTTCTTTCTTGCATCAATTTAATAATCCCAGGTGCCCTGGACACCAGACATACAATAATCTTCATAAATCCTAATTCACAGCCGTACCATCTGTCAAAAATATTTTTTATGTCTCCTAATAGATATGCTACATAATTGCTTTCACAGTAGGACAAAAAAATATGGTTGCGCTAATTTGCTTTACCAATGGAATAGCTCATTATCAAAAATAACCCCACCACATTACTGGAGTTTCCAGCACTCTTCATATATCAAAACGAACCTTTCCATTTGGTTACTATCTATAAGCTTAAATTCCCAATGAAAGCAGATAAAGATTGAATTATCTGGAAATTGTACTATAATAATGGAAAACCCACAAGCATGAAAAAAATAAGACCATAATATCTGTTTCTATTACAATGGTGTTGCACTGTTAAAATTAGCTTTGCATTTCATAGTCACAAAGAGACTAATTTCTCGGTCCTGCAGAGTGCTAAGCATTTTGGCCCCCATCCAGAAAAGCACTTAAATGCACGTCTAACTTTTAGTTCATGAGCCTGAAGCAACTTCAGTGGGATCGTACATGCTTGATTAGGCCCAGAGCACTCATTAGCCTGCAGGATGACCCGTCTCCCTAGGACAAACCTGGCATCAGGAGATGACCCCCCAAGCCTCTGTCTAGTCGCTGGTGATGGAGAGGATGCTCCACATGGGACTGTTCAAAGCAGGAGCTTCTGTTCCCACCCCTTGCAGCAAAAGGATAAACTTTGAGACTAAAGCTGAAAACACCTTTCCTCCTACAAGTTTCTAAATATCTGCAGTTCCTCTGACAGCACTACATGCAATGCGAAAACCTCGTAAAACAATGCAGAGTGCTGGTACTGCAATTCTTAAGGGAGGTTCTGTTAAATGTTGCTAGCTGCAGCAAGATGGTCTTGTTCCAAGCTTTTATTTCTGCGGTAGTTTACATAAAGTAAGCAATATTATAGAGAAATATGTATTGGAGAATTCAATAATTGTGCAGAAAACAACTCCAATAGTACCTAAGTAAGTGGGAAATTCCAAAGACAATGACAGTTACAAAAAATATTCCAGAAAACATTTTGTTCAAAAATCAACCTCAGCTTCATTTCCCTTTTGACTAAGGAAGTGACCCACGAACAAAGCATTACTTTATCCTTCTTTAAATCACATTTCTAAAAGCACTTGTTCATGTTCCACAAAGTTGACATCTATTAAGATGTCAAACAGATAATATTTAAAAACAAAAGCAAGTTTCCAGAAACTGAAAGATTCAGTTGAAGAACTAAACACTTTTCTGTTCAACTATGCACGACAAATATCTGGTACTACTTTGCAGTCAAACAAATATCTTTTAACATACTGCACTGTGTTTATGAAGGATTTTTGTTCTAATGCTAACAATATTATTACTTCAATTAATGTTCTATGTCTCAACGACATATTGAGTAGATAATACAATGCTTTTCCAGTTTTGCTAAATTGGTAGATTTCTGCCACAAATTTATAAAAGCATACTCATTACTGCAAATGGAAATATTGTTTTTCTAATATCCCAAATTATCCATTTCATTTGATGATCCTCAGTTACTACATTTAATTTGAGAAACTGAGAACTCCTTTGAGTAAATGTGAAGTCCAAACACCCAAATCCAGAGACTGGAATTAAAATGTATCTTAACTTAGTTGATGTTGTCGATTTGTACAAACATTTTTGCAACATACAAATCTGATATTTTATTTTGAAAATTGCTTCTTTTCTCTATCTCATAAAAACTTTAATCTGTAACATTCTACAAGTTCCTATTTTCTGAAGCTCCACAGAACTGAACAAACCATGTTGCTATAATGACCATCAGTTCACCATACCTAGCAAGAACACCACATTAAGGGAAACCACGTTTGTGCAGTAACAATACCAATGCATTTTAGTGCCTCAAAACTGCAGGACTTCAGTGGCAAAACACCTTGCTCAGATGTGCATAGATACAGAAATCAGACTAAAGTTTTGATGAATGAAAGATTTCTGTGTCAGGCCCGGTTTTTAATTTACAAAGAAAAAATGGAGCTCTAGAACACACCCACACACACATTGAGCATTCTTAGATGAGCAACATCAACGCACACACTTCTGATATACCAAGGGACTTACCAATATATATTACAATGTCACTGAGAGGAGAGACAGAGACACTGTTAGTGTCAATGTTAGATACGAGAAAGAGAGAGAAAAAGAATGGGTTAAGAAAAAAAAAAAAGGCACCACAAAAGCATAAAAATACAAACAAAATGTTTTATAGTTATCTTGCACATATCTAGGACTACACGGCAATGGAAAACAGGTTCATACTCATTGCAAAAACATTTTCAGAGGAGGTGAAGAAGAAAAATACGTGTACACCATATGCAAAAATCTTCTGTAAAGCCCTTTTTGGCATACCCAGATTAAATATTAAATAAACCAGATGAAGAAAAAGAAGTCCAGATTTACAGCCACACAGTACTGAAACAAAATAAATACACAATAAAGACAGTCTATTATACTCACACATTTACAACATGTAACGTATAACGGTAACTGGGGAAATAAATAACTTATGTAAACGTTTGACATTTTCCATCACTGCTCACTACACTAATACTTGTATGCAATTCATTAACACTCCAGCTACAGTTCCATGCTTTCAAATCTTAAGTATAAAAGTAAGATAAAGAGCAATAGCATACAGCCCAGCCTTCCCTTCTTACTGTTTCTTTTTCAAATCAATATTGGTGGCCTTGACAGTATTGTCATCTAATTACTAGTAATGCTTCTTTTTTGAGTAGGCACTTAGTCTGCAGAGGATGTGAATGCATTGAGACCTTCTCCTGCAGGACATTCATACTTCTCAAATGATCTGCTATCAAAGTTTCACCATGCATGAGTAAAGACATAATCTCCTACCTGTGAAGGTTGGCTGTAGGTCGGTCTGGTCTCTGGAAATGAAGTTTTGTCCTTTGACTCTCTGTTTTGATCATCAGCTGTCTCACCTAGCAAAGAAAGAAAATACCTATTAAATCACTGAAATCCTTCATGTGTTATAGGGAGTAAGAAAAGACCTTGAGTTTCCCTAAAACCAAATAGTATAATTCATTGGGAAAGGAAGAACTCTGTTTATATTTATATTTTACAGTTTTGAACATGAGAAAACAAGCACTGAGTAGTGGTCTGTGAAAACCAGGACTAAATCTGTCTCAATTTGTTAAAGTGAAAAATACAGAGAAACAAAGAAAAAGAAAGAAAAAATAATAATAAAAAAGGGGTCCCCTATTTTTGAACACTTAGGACTGGCCATTAAATTCTAATAATGGCAAAGTGTCAAGCAAAGGAGATGTAGCAGTGCAAAGGCTGGTACAAACATCAGTCACGTCTCTCCAAGTCAAGCTAGGAGGACATGTGCATGGTTATTCTATCCTCATTTACAACCTAGTTTCTGTACAGGAGATATCTGTGCACAAGTTTCAAAAAAGAGATGCAGCATAAAAAAAGAAATTCCCTGGTTTTGGCCATACAGGGAAAATGACTACTGGGCAGGCTGGATATTAACCTCATCCCATTGCATGGACGTGGCTACCTCTTTCTAGGATTTTGCAGCTGAGACGTGATCTCCCAAAAGCTGCAGCTGGTACCAATCTAAGATGGGTAGATCACAGCAATAAACTAGAGGCAGAGTATTTAAGTTTATTTTAGAGAGAAAAGTTACATCAGTAATTTTAGTAAAAATGTAAAGGCAGTAAAACAAAAAAGCAGTGTTTCTCAGATATGGTAAAAAAAATCTAACTTATTTCTCTAATTGTCTTTGACTGTGGGATGTTGTACAAAAAACTGTAAAAATCTTGTGGATTATCTCTTTATGCTGTTAGTGCAACTCAGCAAATAGTTGGTAAGAAGAGACAACTTAGAAAGATGAAAAAAGATTCAGTTGTGTCATTCTGGTTTTATTTTTATTTGAACTGATGGTGCTTTCTGTAATGGATTATTTTGGAAGCCTGTCTTCTTAAAAAGTCCTGCCGCCACAGTTCTAAATGAAGGGGTTTGAGTTACTGTAGCTTAACTCCTTCGCTAAGCCTGTGTTTTTGGCTTTCCTGTGCCCTTTTCTCCAGAGGTTTGTTTAGAAGTGGTGCACCTGGCAGAGGCTGCAGTGACCAGCAGCCAGCTTCTGCCCGTTCCCAGTCAGCCTGGAAGCTGCGTGTGCTTGCACCAAGCTGTTACCCACCCCCAAGGACCCACAGTCAGACCCCTGGGTACACTGCAATATTTGGAAAAGTACCTTATGAAATCTAGCAGTAGTGTTTAGTCATCAGGTTTGTTTTAATACTCTAGGATAATTCCTAACAGTGTCAAGAGTGTCAGAAGCATCATCAGTAAATACATGTTGTATGTCATTAATGCCTACACCTTTCTAGAACCTTCCTGGAGTTGAAAAATGCCTCTCAGTTAGCCTGTAGCCTGTACATAAAATACTCCAAAGTACTTGCATTCATAGCATCTCTTTAAAAAAAAAAAAAAAAAAAGATAAATGCATGAGGGAAGGGGAGAAGTGCAAAAAAAGTGGGAAGAGAACACAGGAGAAGGGGAGTCAGAGCAACTTCAATACCTCCACATGACACTGTGAAAAATGAAAATTGTAAGCACCTTTAAGATTATGATATAAGTAATTGCCATTAAAATAAATCATGTCAATCAATTAGTTTACATATGTACTGAAGTAGAAGTCTGCAAAGAAAAATTATTAGAGGCCTTGTAAATGCCATCTGCAATGAAATATTGCAAAAACTTGGAGAGGCATGAAAATAGTTGGCAGATGTATGAAGAGGAGAATAAAACATATTTTTGGTACATTTGCTGTGGATGAGAGTGCAAACAAGTTGAAATCATAGCAAATTGAGGCTAGATCAGCTTCTCCAGAAGCGAGGCTGGTTGAGCGCTTGGATCAACTGCTTCAGGAAGTAGTGGAATGTCCCCCTCTAAAGGGCTGCGGAGAGAGGCTGAAGAAACATCTGTTATGAATGGCTTCAGCCCTGCCAAGACAAGGAGGATGAATGACCTTTTGTATTCCCTCCCAGTCCTGTGCTCTGTGAAAGATGCGGGAGGAAAAACACAGGATACCCCTCCCTGAGATCATGATTCGTCAAGGGAACAGGCAGATACTGGCTGCACGGAGACTTGTGAAGATGCAAGCAGACTGCAGCTAGCTGGACAAAGGCTAAGCAAGTGTGTAAGGGCTGGGTAGCCAGTCTGCAGCAAAGGGACAGGTAATAGAAAGGAGAGGACTCGTATTGGGTAAAGCTGGTAGTATGAAGAAACATACTGAAAGACTTACACTGGAGATCTAAGAAACACATGAACCAACTTCTTCCTCCTCATCCTTACATACTATTCCTGAAAAAGTACTTGAAAGTTTTTATATTCGAAGAAACACAAGACCTAATTGATATGTGTTAGTGCTATCCAGAATATACTTTTTTTTTTTTTTCCTATGATTGGCTTTCCTTAAGATGAAAATCATTGCTTGAAATCTGGACCAAAAGGTCAAAAATGTAAAAACCTTCACAGGAAAAAAGGAATAAGAACAGCTCACTGGGAGAGAAATTAAACATTTTTTTGACTTAGAACTTTGACATCCAACTCCCACAGGTGGGAAGTTTGTGGTATCTGGTGTTTCACAACCTGAATTGACTTTGTAAACTGAACTTTAATGCAGATCTCCTTGTTAAAAAAAAATGCAAATGAGAAAACCTCAACATGTTCCCAGATTTTCAGGTATATGCAAAGATAACCCATCAATCTTCACACAGATTGGTATTATTTGACTTAATGGAATTAAAGCAGTTATAGGCAGCTGCACACTAAGCTACCTAAGACATCCACTTGGATAGTATAGTTTTCTAGAGAAAAAAAAATATTTTTGGTGTACTTCTTTGAAAGCTTCCTTTCTCAAATATCCAAATAGATTAATCAACATTATTATCACTCTATTTCTGCTAGCCCAAGTGATGAATTGACTTTCACATACCTCCCCAATCCCAGCCTCTCCCAGCTCCAACAGTTCCCAACCTATTATGCTTGCCATAACCGATGCATCTTGTCTCACCACACCCAAATTTTTTGTTCAGCTTGCCTTGGTTTCCTATTGACCTCAGTTCTAATCTCTTCCTTCAGTGCAATTCAAAGTTTCTCTTCCCTCTTCAGTCTCTGCCTCTCAAATGCTTTCTCCTTCTGATCTGGTTTTACTCTTCTCTGCTGCAGCCCTACAACCTTCTTTTCTTGTCTGTCGAGATGTTAGAAAGGCGGATAAAGGTGAATGCTGATCAGACAGACAGCCTTGGGAGCAGGAACTAAGATAGGTTCCTGTGAACACCTTACACCCCCAGGTTTGCAGTTTTTTAATGGAAAGAGAGAAAAAAAAAAAAAGTACACAATCCTGACATAAACAGGTATGTAATTACAATTTTGCCAAACTAAGCAACTGAAATCTGGCTCTGAAAAAATCAAGAGCACATAACATTAGTCAACAGGGCTATCAGCTCGCCTCCCTCCCCCCGGTCCAGTCTTTCATCAGAACTGAATAGCAAATCTGTTCACAGGGCCAGAGGGACCATTGTAATCATCCTGCCTAACCTCCTGTATAAATATAGGCTATAAGATTTCTTGAATTAATTTGTTTGAACTAGAGCAAGTTTAAAGCTGTATTTTAATTAAGAGATAACAGGCAAAATGATTCATTTTACAAGACAATTAGATTCCTGGCTCATATATCCCTTGGTTTAAAAGCATTATGCAAAGTTTTAGTCATAAAACTCCTATTAAAAAATGAAGTCATGTACCTAAAATGTCATACACTATTCAGAGAACATACGAATTAGAAACAAAGGGATGCTGTGTGCAGTGTAATGTGGTTCAAACACCAGTCGCATAATCCAGATATGCAGGACATCACTGGGGGAATTTATCAGGAAAAAAAGTCACGCTCATTCCTGTAAAAAATTCCTTTACTTATCAATGAAAATATATTTTCATGTTTGAAAGGAGAGCAGTAGACTTTTATCCTACTGCCCAGATGAAGACGTATTTCAAGTCCTCAGTCTTGTTTTTAAGCTACATGAAGCCTCTTGCAGGTCCAAATGAATGATGTTGCACTTCAAGGTCAGAGATAGGTTTTTCGTTCCGCTGAGCTGGTGCTGGATTTGCACCAGCACTCCCCAAGCTTCACTGGCACCTTCTTTTTCCATGAGGTGCAGACAGGTGTTGCCCAGGAAAGAAAAACGCAGCCTAGTCTACAGTATGTACTCTCTACACCTCCCTGCCCCACCTCAGATTTTTTGGCATCTTCAAAAATCGGCATTTACCTTCCTATCTGGACCTCAGCAAACTCTTGTATATAAAGGTTCAACCACAAGTTTGGCTTCTACTCAACAAGGAAGTGGGGTTTCTATTTATACTCTTTCCTCTTCCAGCATTTTGTCATCCTCAAGCTGTGTAGTCTCTTGATCAACAGACAGCATTTAAAAGTCTATCGTACCCTCAGAGTAGAAAAAAGAATTGTAAATACATGTTAAAGTCCTCTGTAACTTGGTCTGCCATTTGTTGTGCTCTGTGCAAGAATCTGTGAGAAAGTGAACCATGTGCAGCACAGCAAGCAGTAACTAGATATCAAATACACAAATTTCCACATCATATTCAGCTTCAAAAGGAAGACAGTTATTTTTCATTATACTTTAGTTAGTTCTTTAACTATTTCTTGCCTGTCACTGCTTTTTCTATCCTACCTAAAAATGGCGGGATAGTAGTATTCTGGCTTCTGCTTAGAAATTGAAGAAAGGATTAGTGGGATCTGAAAATGGGGGAAGCTAATGCCATGGAAGCATAAAAGTTTTATTGCCGTTTCTTGCCCCTCTTTTCTATTCATAAATCTTCCCCTCCTTCCCTCAGATAAGGAAGAAGGAACAGACACACCAAGTTTAAGTCACTAACAGAACTTCAAGCTTCAGTTCATCAACAGTTGTACCACTATAACACTATCGACCTAGGGAGGTGTTTAGGAAGTACTGAAGTTCCCTCTCCCCTCTGATCATCTGACTCTCAGGTCTGCCTACAATCTCGCTTGTGTGCAGAAGTGTGGTTTGATAGTATCGCTTTTCAGTCCTGCTCTTCTCTCAGCCTCATTTAGCAGCTTCCGGTGACTTCAACTTCCATTGGTTTCCAGATCCAAGCTTTTTTAGTCAAAAGTTCCTCTTCTCCTTTCTCTGTGCACACAACACACGAGCAATCAGCAATGGACAACAAGCTGCTGTTTTCCTCCCTGCCATTTCCATCCTCAAACCTTGTCTCAACAGCTGCAGTTGCTTTTAAGAAGAGTCCACAGCCACATTTAGCCCCAAAGAAGAGTGCAGAGCTGCCACTCCAGAATATCAGTCAAAGATGTTTTCCATGTATATATTTCCATATATCTTTTCCAGGCACCACTTGGCCAATGAGTGAGCTGTGGACTGCGGTGGGGTGGTTCCAGGGAACACAGCTATTTCCAGAACTTTGGAAATCTTTGCTTATGAGCACATGTTGTATTCAAATACAGCAAAGTGGAATAAATTGTGATTTGACACTTGCCATTACGGATTAACGTAACACTCACTGATTCACCTGAATCACATAAGGCACCGACCAGGTGCTGTCCTCTTCAATGAATGAGATAGGACATGGATGGATGGGTGGTTCTTTTTTCTTAAAGTAGGACTACCATTTTGTATAGCATTAATGCTGTGCAACCTATACATTAACTCTCGTTAGCTTCTATGTATAGTTGGCAAAACAATGAGGTCATCCTAGTTTCAGGTCACCTCATCCTGGTTTCATATTAAAGCTTTTCATATTAACAGCAGTTTCATTTCAACAAGCTAATAATACCTCCTAAAAATCCAATATATCAGCAAAAAGAATCTCCACATCTGCAATTTTCAGCAAAACAAAAGTTTAAGAGTTTATACTGCATATGGGTAAAAGAGAAGGAAGTCTGAGTAAGCCCATGCTAAAGCACAGGTCTGTGTTAGTCTAAGCAGGCCCACAGTAAGGTTTTGGCAGCCCTATGTGGAATTTTAACAGTGCTTTTATGGCTGGATATTACGGGGTCCTATAAATGAACCTTTTATCAGTAGTAAAACTTACCAGTATCTACCCTAGTTATTCTGATGAACCATGAGAAAATTTGTATAAAGTTTGCAGAGTGAGGACCCAGAAAGGCTGATTTCTTCAAATTTGTAAAAAGGGAAGGGAGGAAAATGTAACAAGGTAAACATTATCATAAATGTTCTTCCATTTGCAGACATGAAGCTAAATAGTCCAGTCCTTATTAAGAGGAACAGTAAATCAAACCTCTGCACATGCTACCAAAGATCATAGGCGTGCAACTCCAAATTTCCACCTGGTTGTATTTTGGCATCCCATCCTTCTGTAGGTGATCTTAATGCAGAGTCTCCATCTTGCTAAACAATTATGTCACAGTCTTCTCAACCCACATCCCACTATCAAGACCACAGATCAAACACTCCCCAGCAGACTTTTTTTTTTTCCAAGCTGAAGCTCTTCGACGATGGCAACAGAAAAAACATTACAAGAGTTTCTCATGTACCTCCTGTAGAGTTTCAGTATCACAGATCCACACACTGATAAATTTGCAAAAAGCTTTTTATTCCTGTGTTTTTATTTTTTATAATTTTTATAATTTATATCCAGCTTCTTAAAGTTTGACTTCTTTCAAAGCTTTCCTAAGACAACAGAATCTTACAGCTTAAAACCCAATCCATCACCCACTTCAGTGAGACTAAAGAATTCCCTCTCCCTGCAGTTACCAGGCTTCCTTTTAGGGGTGGTAAGGTCTTTCAGAAAACTGATTAATTGTAATATTCAACAAAATCTTGGTTGGAAGGGATCCCTGGAGGTCACATTAGTCCAATCTCTAGTTCAGCGTGGAGCTAACTTCAAAGTTAAACCATGTTGCTCAGGTCCTTGTCCAGATGAATTTTTAAAGTCTCCAAAGATGCAGATTCCACAGCCTCTCAGCTCTCATTTAAATCTATCCCTTTACTATTTGATCCCTCCAACCCACAGACACATTTCAAAGAAAGCTGTAGAATTCATTCATTAATGACTTGTTATGTTTCCCCCTTATGATGAAGTTTTACTTTTTTTTTTATTTTAAATAACTTACAATACCTCCATGTCAAGCAAAAAGAAAGGTTGAGGATCAATCCCATTCTGTTTTATGCTTCCATGTAAGAAATTTCCCCATTATGCTCTCCTACCAACCTTTCTAAGTGGCCCACAAGAACACCGAATCCCCTCATCACTTTCACTTATCCATTTTGCTGTTTGGAAATCCCATTCTCAAATTCACTACCCTATATGCTGCCACACCTTTCATACTTTGTTATCAGTGTATTGCCCGTGCCTAAGGGAGAACTTCACAACTATTCACTACTCTTCCTGTGTTACTACTACTGCTACTGCTTTATGGATAAGTCACACCATATCTATTATGTGTTAGCATTTTTCATGAATGTTGCCCCTGCAAAAAAATCTACAGGACTGCCTGGAAGGCATAGATTAGATGCCACATGCCAGTCTCCACATGCATTTGGTTGCAGTTCTTGACATTCCTAGAGAATCTTTAGTTCTTCCTGTCATTCACTCTAGCTGTCAATAAAGCCCCTTCTCTTCATATCAAAACAAATGCAACCTCCTAAGCCCAAGTGAATCATACTTTACTGGGGAAGTAAGCCATCTAACCTACTTTTTTTTTTTTTTTTTTTTAATAAATTAGTTTCTTCTTTCTTTAGACTTACTGTTTACATAATCACTGAGAATTTACTGTCATGGTCATCTAGACCAGCTCAACCATCCTAGAATAACTAGGCTGCGTTAAGGTTAAGAATAGAAAAAGAAGTCCCTTAAAATTTTATATATTTGAAGAAATTTAGACTTAAATTATATTATCTCTTTCCTTTACATCTCAAGCTCAAATCTGCTTCCTGGGTAGTGACTTAGCACAATCCAACTTTGTTATATGGTGAGTCTGGTACGCAGCAACTGCAATAGCAGCCTCAGTTTGCAAGCCAGACTTTCTCCTAAGGTTACAGTCTTTTCACAAATCCTGTTTGCTTTTTCAAAGGAGGGAGGTAAAGATAATATTATTTGCATTTATTTGTTCTATGTCTCTTGCTTAACTGAATGATATGGCAGACATGATCATCACAATCCCTCCTGCATTTTCTTACTTGAATTGGAAGGACGATAAGAAGTTTAAACTTCGAACAATACAAGTTTTTACCTCTTCAGTTCCTGATGAGTGGCGAAAGGCTACGGGGAAACAGTAACAACAACAAACTTCACTGAAGACTACAGCCGAGCTCACAGAGCATACTGTTGGTGAGCAACCTCCCCTTAGAAACACTTAGCAGTATCGTTTCCTTGCTATTAGTTCCACTAACTAATAAAACCTATATCAGAAAGAGACATTTATTATAACACTCAACTTTTCACTATGAAGTTAAGCTTATTTTACTATCCTTGTTTCACTGTGAGGTTAAGGCTCCCACCCATTTTATTCATGGTGTGGTTCTGAAGGCAATCCAGGCCAGAATGAAAACAGCATTTTGAACCCCATTTTGGTCAGGACAGAAGAACATTTTCCTAGCACTTTAAAATCTGCAGCGTGGTCTGCCTGTTCAGACAGACACTGAACTTGCATGCCAATAAGGCCAGCATGCATTGAAATTATTTGCCTGACAAAAATTTTGGTGCTCATCATCTCATATTTGCATGTGAAAGTTGCTACATAAATGCAAATTATGCTAGAAAACCTGATGTAAATGTAAATTTAAGCTGCTTTCCTAAGGAATTGGATTTATATCATCACTCTTCTGTCCCCTGATAAGACAGGAAAACATTGTCAAATGTGGTTCAAACTGGACAGATACAGAAGAACCAGATTTTTACAGAATATCATCATCTGCAGGAAAAACCCATTGCACTCTGTACTTCTTGGCCTGCTGGTAGCACAACTAGCAAATATCACTGTGGTTGGTCCCTGTGAATGATGGTAAGGGAAAAGCAAGAAGCAAAACTCCCTAAACAATGCATGGAAATAGCTATGGCTATTGTGAAGGAGTAGGACTAAGCAAAGAGGTTGCTGAGAAACTGAGTGCCAGCGTTTCCCCTATTCCACGGATCACATTTTATTCTGCCTTGCATGAGCAGCTACCTAGGACATTCATGTTAGTTATTAAGAACTTTTATTTTGGTCTTCTAGAAACTCTGAAAGCTGATTTAATGCCTCCTGGAAGAAGAATTAATACCTAGGACAGAACACTCATTTAAGGTATCTTTTATGGTACAAAATTGTAAGAAATATTCTCTGAAATCATCACCACTTCCAATTCAGAGCACTACCATGGTCCCAGATATGTGGCAGTCCCCCACTCAACTCCAAAACAAAATTAAGCAGAATGAATTTAAAACATAAACAACTCACATAAAGTTATATCTATGCACCGGTAACACTGTGTGATACACAGGCACCAATACACCTGATGCAGAAATTAAGTCATAATAGCCAAGCTTCTGTCCAATGTGCTTTAGACAAGGCTTATAAATATTCTGGCTCACAAAGTTCTGTTACCCTCTTTTTTCTGCTTTTGCATTTCAGACATATGCTTGCATGATATTTTAGAGCACAGCATATTTTGCTTTCCTCTAAAAAGAAGCGTAAGTTCTCTGTTAGGAGTTTGCATACTAACAAACACAAGTTTCTGAATACACTCACAATTGTTATACAGAGATTGTGAATATAAAAAAAGAAAACCTACATCCAAAAGCAATTGTAATACATTATTTAATGAAAAAAGCAAAGTGTCTCTGACTCCAAAACTTCTTGAAATATTAGTTTTGGCTTCTAATATTAATTTCATTTTATTGCTACCACCATCTGATTTACTTCAATGTTAGGAAAAAGATAATAACATTGAAAAGCAAACTAACAAAAGAGGTTAACAAGTAGGCAGTCTCCTCAAAAAATTAAACATGAATCCATTTAACCCGTCCTCAGAAATGGCAAAAACAGCACAGTAGCTAATCTTTGGATCAGACTTCTCTCATGAATAACTAGCTTCATACAGATGATTAAAGGACTGCATATTTTTATTTATTTATTTATTTATTTAGAGCACAGAGGTCAATAATGTGGATTAAGTAGGATTAAAGTGTTATTTTCCGATTACTTTTGTGGTTTAAGCAGGGTTAGTACTTCTAGGAACTTTATTTTAAATCTATCTTTGTAGAAGAAACTACAGCATGGAACTTCTTGTTTACTTTTGACTTGTAGGTAAACAACATGGAAATGTTCACTTTAACATATGATCAGTAGACCACATGATTTTAAAGACAGTGGGATAAATAGCATCAAAAATTCACAGATTTTTAGTATGTTTGATTAAGTACGTTAAAACCTTTCTAACCACTGCTTGGGCCCTCAAACTGCATTTCTGTGTTACACAGAATGGCATAGATTTGTGAGAATTTGAAGCATCAGCAAAAAAACACTAGCAGAATTCCTTAAAACCATACTAAAAGGAAGGCAGAAGCTATTAAAGAAATAGCGGGGGAGAGAAAGTGACAATTTCTGAAGAGACAGAAAAGCATAGTTTATGTAGTCTAAAAGAAAAAAATGTTAAAATATCTGTTTACAATGATAACAGATCAAAAAAGTCTAGCTGGAATGTTTTTGCTTGTGTTGTTCAATGAAACGTCCAAACATTTGCATACACACAAGAAAGTGATATTAACACTGCCCACAAAGCAACGAGGAAGAAATTACTTTAAAAAATGTGCAGTATTTCAATTTTTCATTAAAATAAAATTGCCAGGGCTTTGTACTATATTCTTATAATGCAAGGAGAAACTTAACAAAGACCACAGCCGGCTCTGACTTTTATCACCAACTGTTAATGCTGTGGAAGTGCCTGACGGCAGCGATCATATATACCAAGTTATGCCTACACTGTACATTAATCCCTTCCCTGAACTCTGCAAGGAAACGGCATCTTCCAACTGAAACCAAAGCATTTCAACTGTCCAAACCCATTGACAAGGAACCCACGTAGGATTGCGTGAGCTTCAAGAGCACAAAGGGAGACAGGCAGTTTTTGACGAGCAGCACTTCTGGTTTCCTGATGCAGCAACCACGCACCTCCCCAGCAGCCCCTGGGACCTGGTGGGGTGACCTGCAGTGGGTTTCATGCTCTGCAGCCAGGGTTCCCAGAGAACGTCAGACATATGGGAGCCCGAGGTGCAAGGCAGTGATGTTAAAGGGGGCTATCAGATATGAGAAAAACATCCTAATGCTCAAAGATGAAGCTGTCCCAGGCTGTCAAGCTTGCAAGATTCAGCAGTACAAAGGCTCGTAAACTCCCCCAAATCCAATAGGCAGACTGATTCAGAGTCTGATGTACAAATTTTTCCAGCTTACCTAGTTGCTCAATGTCAAGTTCCCAGGTATGCCCAATACATGCAACTTTTCTGCAGAATGATTGTGTCATTGCATGAAAACTGAGTATCTATTTCGAAACCCAACACACCGAAAACAGCCAAAGCCACCCTACAAAAACAAACCACACACATCTGGCAACTCCCGTCTGGCTGCTATTTGAAGAAGTGTCATTCAATATGTAGCACGATCGCTATCACCCAAGGGTGAGTTTTCACCCCGTGGCTGAGCCAGGCTCACAGCTCAGTGCTGCCAAAAGGAGCAGCCCTGCCTCTTCCCCTGGTCCCATCGATGCCCCGCTACTCCTGCAGTTGTCTTTGTGGTGACTCCCACTGAGGTCTTGTCAGCCACCTCAGCCCATTGAACCAGAACAGGAAAAAAAAAAAAAAGAACAATTTATTATATTAGGAAATGCTCTTTTTTTTTTTTTTTTTTTTTTTTCCCAGAACAGATACTGATATCAGTGGGATGTAAGAAATGAGAGAAATATGTATTTTTAGTTTTCCCCTTTTCCCTCCCAAGTGGTCAACAGCACAGCTATCTTTTGCTTTATCCTCTTGAGAAACTTGCATAAGCTTTTGTGTTGGCAACCCCTGGGAATCAGACAAGTCAACACCCACCATGCAAAGCTGAATCGCTGTGTTCAAGGAGCCACCTCTTGAAGCAAACAACATTAGTCCGGATGACACATCTGTCAGGATTTACATAAATGGGCTTTAAGAATTATTACGGGCAAAATAATTTTATGGAAAATCTGAAATTTTACTTGGTCAAAGAGCCCAGGCAAGTACTTTATTTCTTGTTGGTATATCACTTAAAATGTATGTAAGGTCATGCAACTTTTATAAGTTCTGTTTAGGATGCACTTACGTGAACCCTGAAGATGGGGAATTTTGCAAAGTTGACACCAAAACATTCATAGCCATATTCTTTCCCATTTTTAGCCATATTCCTAACCAACTTAATTTTGAATTCAGTACTCATTTAGAGAAAAGCATGAACCAACACTATCACTGTGCTGTTTTCATATAAAACAAGCCAGCAAACTAACCCAGCCCACACAAAGGGATCCTATTCAACTGGTGGAGGACTAGCAGATGAATTTCTAGGTCACAAAGGCCTGAACATTTGTATCTGATAGGCAGCTGCTATGGTAGATTAATGATTTTCCCCAAACAAGACCAAATTCAGTTTCCATAATGAAGTTATCATATTACATGTACTCTACTCGGAAGCATGTCCTGTATTTGGAACCTGAAATTATTGTGCCACAACCTGCCCACAATCATTTTGCAGCCTGGTATGTGACAAAAAATAGAAGGGGAAAAAATAAAACCAAGGGCCATGAGCTCTAAATGATACTCCTTTCTTTGCCAAAGAACACGGCATCTGTCTCGAAGGCAAATAATTACAAATCTCCTTCTAAGAGGAGGTGAGGAAGGCAGGCTGAGTGCCCAGAGGCCTACAAACACAAACACTGCCACAGGACACATATCACACATGGTTGCCATCGGGACAACTCAGTGCTGCCACAGTGTATAGGCCCTTCCTTCCTCTTTGCTTTGGGCTGTTTGCTCTTGCCTTTGACCTCATCCATTTTGGGACTAGTCCAGTTCCTCGAGGGCTTCGGTTCAGCACTCTAATCCAAAAGGTGTCTCTTTCTGCTGGCTGAATTTGCTGTCTTCTTAGTCTCACTAGCAGGCACCTGAATAGTACTGCCCCATGAGACACTAGGAGGTAATCGAGCAGCTCACCCATGCTCAAGGATGTGTTTCCATTCACTCTTCCCTTTTCCTCAGCACTCTGTCTTCCTTCTTCCCTTCCCTGGCTCTATCACTCAACCCCTTTGAGCCAATTCCCTTTGCTAGGGCAACACAACACTAACCCAGAAGAGAAACAGCTCACAAAATTGCAGAAAATCAAATGGCGAGCCTGCAGAGTCTGCAGTGGGATGAAGAACCTGGCCCTCCCCCAGGAGGCCAAAAAATCAACCCAGCTACATACAGAGCTAGCCTAAGACAGAGAGATTTCCTCAACAGAGCAACTATTGCTGTGTGCAATGTGATCAGTCATCTTCAATTTTTGCTTGGATAAGGTGTGTGGGACCAGGAGAGCTGACAGAATTGCTTGCTGCCACTGAGGAACGGAATTCTTCTTCCCTCACCCTCAAATGCCCTGCCCTTCCTGCGACCTAACCCAGCAGAAATCTTCACAACATTTTTTTCTGAGAATTGAGCTGGTTCACAAAGAAGTCCAGGAAACATTGAAGCTGGGAGCAAAGAAAGATCCACTGAAGTGAAGGAAAGTAGAACCTTTGATTTTGGGTGGCAACAAGCTGACAAAATCAGATTATCCTCTCTCTCAAAAACAATACTAGCCAAACAGCTCTAAGATGAGTAACTCTAAGATCAGACACGAGAGAAGATGACATGAAGGATTTTGCCTTTGAGATATCCCACAGTAGTTAACTGTAAAGCTTTTGTCGTTAGACAGAATTCCTTTGCTTTACTGTCCTGCCTTAAAGGGATTAATTAGGAACTAAGGCCTCAAAACCAGTCTCCAACTTCTAGGCAACTTGAAAGATAGAAGACCATGCCTGTTTTGAGTGTGCTAAAATGTAGGTGTGGTGTACAAATGTACAGACTACTTTGGGGCTCATTTAAGGGGAAGGGAACAGCTCAACAGACACCTAAGTTAGGAGACCACGCTGTTACTGCTAACAGACTTCTTCAAAAGGTGTGAAGGAGGCACCTAAATTATACACCTGCTCCATATGCAGAGAAGTGTCTTTCCATCCAGTGACTAAGTTAGAAGAATTGCTCCCAAATGAAGGGATCTGAAGTCAAACACTCCTGTAAATGATCTAATTGCTGATTCCTGCAGCATTCTGCAGCATGAAGGGTAGATCTTATCTAGGCAGCCCTCCTGAAGGGCTGCAATCGGGAGAAAAGCTCTGCTAATACTGACAGCAAGTTCAGAGGGGGGTTGTGGGCATGCTTCTACAGCCCCCAGCCACTGAAGAGATTTGGGGGGAGAAGAAAATGCTTCAGAGCACAAGAGATGCCCCCACCCCCTTTAGCTACCTGAGGTCCATCCCAAATTGCTGCCGCCCCGCATATGCTTCCTTTTAGGCATCAGTGCAGGCAAAACAATGCCTGCAGTGAAAGAATGACCTGTGAACATGGATCTCTGCCTTAATCATGGGAAGATCCAAGCCAGAAGCAGCAGGGGACAGGAGCAGATGCTTTGTCTGGACTCAAAGCTTCTTCCAATGTATACATATAAGACAGGGATTCGGAGTTTGCCTTGCTTGAATTTGCTTCTAAATTAATAAAAAGCACCGTAAAAAGCAACAACTACAAAAGCCTTCAGAAGCATGACTTCCTTCTCCCCATCTGCTGCTTTAATCAGTTTATTGTTGTAGTTGCAATCAAAAGTAATGAAAACACACTACATCTTGGAATTAGCATCTCTTTACTACTTTCCCAGAATCATAAATTAAAAGCTCAGGATAGATCATAGAAACATTATTGCTGTATTAATACGTTACAAGAGATGTTGGGTTTAAGACAGGGGCTTTAGGTTGAACAGACCCTGCAAATAGTTGCACAGCTATGCAAATAGTGACTTTCTTCCTTTATCACCTGACTTCTAAAACGGTGCCAGGTGAGCACACCCACAGCCAGAGCTTCCAGCAGCACATCAGAGAAGGGAGTTCAGAGCACAACTTGACCACTTTTTGATCTACCACGTGTAAGCTTAAAATATCCCAGCCCTACCAACACTCCCATTGTTCCCAGGGGTCCAGCAGGAAAACAGGATTATTTTCTTATCTCGACCCACATGGCATGGATACATTTACCTGTATTAACCTGAGACCAGGGCTGTTCTTGTCCAAGGTCTGCTTTACCTGACATCCTTCCAGCTTGCTCCCCACAAAACTAAGTGTCATTTGTGATAATCGGTGCTAAGTGAACCAGAAAAGAGAGAATGGCAGGGATCCAGCTGACTCATTAATACCAGTGTAACGGATTAACCCTTTTACATTGTCTTCCCCACCCCCCCCAATTAGTCAGCATCAAAGAGGTTAGAGACTGCACACATCGGAAACATAAAATGGGACAAAGTGTTTGAAAACAAAGGAGGACACAGAGGAGCAAGATAGTATCTGCCGCAAGGACTGCTATCTTCAGGGGTCCCTTTATACAACTGGAAATAGTATTTATTATTTTTTAAAAGTTAGGCTAAATGTTATGTAAAAGGCATCAAAAGAATGAAATAGATGGTCTGGAAAGAGTGAAACACTCTGATCTGTATAATTAAACACAGATCCATAGCAAACTGGTCACGTATATGAGGAATGTATAGTTCAGCATGAAACATACAACTGGCCACTTCAAGTTCAAACTACTTATTAGCTGTGGCTATAGAATTACTACAAAATGTTAAAACTCAATTTTTTTTCTCTTCTCTTTTTTTTTTCTTTTCTCTTTCACATGGGCAGCACTTTCTGATTTGTGATCCGAAACAAGATATTTTTGTTTCAGTCAAACACTGCTATTTAGAAAATTCCCTTCTAAAACAAACTGTCAGTCTGAGGTTTCACATTATAGGGGATGGAACACTTATTTCCCTGTACTTAACCTGCTTCAAAAAGTTCTTCTAAATGTGTAACTGCCGTAACTGCCACTAAAGATTAATGACTGCCCCTTGTGCCTCCAGTAACCTTCTATTCCACCTGATAAAATACAAGCGACATTATTTGTTAAAATAAGCATATGTATTAAAGTATAACATGCATTAAGTATTGCCATGCAGATAAACAACACATCCCAGACAATTTAAGAAAGAGACCTCAGCTATATTTGTAACAAAGTTTTTGGAAATGTGGAGCATTTCTTGGTGTGCAGTTATGTACACACACATTGTCACCAAAACCTGCATTATTATTCCATGCTATAACTTCCATGCTAATGCTGAACACTTAAGCCCTTTTTTATGCAATATATTTAAGAACATTTCTCTATGTAAAATGTTTCATCATGTAGTAAATTCCCATCTGTATAAATGCTTCTCAACCCTTTAAAAATTCAGTAACAGTTTAGTGAACAGTTTTCTGCTTTTAAGACACCCATTCGGCATTTATATTTGCTTCACATAGTCTGTCTCAATTATACTACAGCTGTCTCACAGGGCAGAGCTGGCCATCTCCATCATGAACAACCACCGCAGAATCTGAAGTTCTTGATTAAAAAGCAAATGGTTTTGTGAGCCAAGCTAAAACTACCGCAGCTGCTCCATTTCACAAACCGAGCACCATTCAGCTGGGAAGAATGGCACCGACTATGAATTGTTCTTCCTGAGAGTTTTCACAATAAAAACAAACCACACTACTCCCAAATTGTCAAAGACTTTAAAAAAAGAAAAGAAAAGACGATGAAGAAGAAAAAAGGTCTCCTCTATTCTGGAAACAAGTGTTTTCTTTTTAGTCTGGACTTTTGATTTCTACGTCAGTGTTCCTCTATGAATTAAAAAAAAAAAAACAAAACCAAAAACAACCCCTCCCCCAAGCATGCACACACACACCCCATGGGTTCCTGGAGATGCCCTTAATAATTATTTACAACAAGTTTGCAGATTTATTAAATAGGAACAGCAGTGCTCAACTTTAAACAAAAAAATAACCCAAGAGATACTGCTCATCAGCCGATCTTTACTCATGCTGTTTAGTGCCATATTCAGTGATACGATAACTCAAGGGAGATATAATAATTATTTATATATGTTAACACAATGATGGAAAGAAGCCATAATTTTATTCATCAAGAAAAAATGTCAGTCAACGCCTGATCACTTGCACTCCAAGAACTTACCTGTTTTTTCTACAGCATATGAAATAAAACAATCTTGCTACAGTCAAAGTGGGGCAAATTAGGTCATAAAAAAAAGTTGAGTTTCATTGGGGAATTTTCTTTAAAATATTGTCTTTATTTAATTTATTTTGTCTTTATTCCTATTGTAGTTGAGCTAGATTACGACAAACCAGGTTAAATACACTGTAGACATTATACATTATACAATGCTTCAGAACACTGTATTTTTAGCACAGAATAAGAGGAAAAAACAAAAAACTTAATCTATCTTACTTTTCTTTTTATCTTTAGGAATTAGAAAAGTTTTGACTTTGTGTTGCCAATTAATGAGAACAATTTTTAGGCTATACATAGCACTGCAGCATTTTAGCAAAATTAAATTCAAGCAAAACTAAAATTTTTGTTGCTTTTAAAATGTAGTCTGAGAGTAGTAACTGAGGATAATAAACTACCACCACTGGATATCTTTTAAGTATTAAAAAACAAAAACAAAAACAAACAGAAAAAAAACAACTCAGCATTTTGAAAACAAAATGGTTGATGGGTTTTGCTTCACAAATCAATATACTCCATATGAAGAGGTTAGCAGGTTTGTAAATTGCTTCTAAAGATTTTTTTTTAGTCTCTGCTGCAAAGAAAAAAGACACTGTGAAAGATGAAGAGAAAGAATGTTTATCTGCAAACAAACAAAGATTTCAAAGGAAAGACTATTTTCTGAAAACCTTATATTCCATGGCACAGAACTGATCTGTTTGGGTATTTTATTTTTAATAGAAAAGTTTTGTCCCTAAGAAAAATAAGGATTTACAAGGGTTTAACTGCAGCTCCTGTCACAAAGTTATTCTGCCACTTCCATTTTTTTTAATTGTCTTTCAAGCAGTTAAATTCAGCATGAATTTTGAACTTTGTTAAACAGAAGTACTTTTTTACTTAATTTTAGAGTTACTCTTTAGTAATTGTTGAACAATACTTTCACTTTAATAAGACTGCATACAAAATAGAAATATGAATTTTCTATACTAATGCTAAGAACAGAGCCTAACACATTGAAAATGCATTTGATTTTCACTCTAGCATACATATTTATCGAAAGACAGAGAAAAGAATCCTGCTGTGCTTTCCATTTTCAACACTGCTACTTCAGAAGACAAGGAAAATTCAGGCTGTATGGAGCCCACCTGGCAAGGAAAAGACTTGAAAATATTGTCGAATTTCTGGTATTTGGAGAATTATGCGCACTACTCTATACATTATAACTCAGTAAAGAGAGAGTGCTTAAAATTTTCCTCAAAGTACAGTTTCTAGCAATATTCATGCCACATTAAGACTGAAAAACAAACAAACAAACAAAAACACACACACACAAAAAAAAAAACCAACACATTCAACAATGCATGCAACAGCCGCTATTTCAATGTGGTCTTCTAAGAGGAGCAAGCAACCCATTTCGACCAAGTGACAAATGGATGTAAGTCTCAAAACCAATTACATCTTCACAGGTTTTGTGAACAAAGGAGAGGGACAGACAGAAAGTAACACTCCAACTGCAGAAAAACCTTCTGACAGATCTTGCAAATGAGACAAATCCATAGAAGTCAGGACTGCAATAATTCCCAAAAACCACCAGTGTAATTCTCACTCTCTTTTTTTATTTTAATTTTTTCTTCAGGTTAACTGTCATGTGCAAGGAGCAGAGGGGAAGAAGGAGGGACTGACAGGACCCCCAGGACCTACTTACTGAACCTATATTCACTTTTGAATATTTGCATCCTTATCTACTCCAAGCTCTCCAAGATTTTTAGAGAGAGACCAAGGTACTTCTTTGCTGGCTGCTCCCCTGATTCAAAGCTCACCATTAAATCATGGGTGGGCCCAGCAGGAAAACGTCTCACTTGAATTCATCAAACATGTGGCAGTGGGATGGGGAGAGACAAATACTACAAGTTTTGGTGGAAAATCCATTTGATCTGTTATGTTGTGCATCTCCCGTGACACCATTTTTGCACTCTATGGATTACTTGTTTGGCAACTGAGTATTTCTTAACTGGGAGACTGAGAAAGTTAAGAGAAGAGTCCGATCTTTAATAATGTAATAACTGCTTTATCAAGAACATTAGCTAGTAAGGAGGATCTGAATTAAATTAAATGCAGAATCATCATTACGGTGCAAATTAAAGAAACTGTTTTTAAATATAACAGAGTATTATGAAACCACTATTGTAGTTTTTACTTTTGATAATACTCTCCAATTCACTCAGATGGAAGACCTGCTACTGCAGCAATGTTAGTAAGATAAATCAGGTGACATTCCTCAAGGGCTCAAGAGAAAGCTAGTAAAGAGTACATAAACTAAGGTCAAAAATGAGTCAGCTTCAAAAAAGTCTTGAGGTCTGCACTTACAAACACATTCTTCGTAAATAGCTACTTCAAAAGGAAGCTAACCTCGTTCAGACATTCAGAAAAGTAAAATAAAAACTAACCACAATCGATATAACTTTATGAACACCAAAATGCACCATACACATACAGCAGTTGTTGTTAGTCATTTAGCCGGTATGAAGGTTTGTGCTGGGTATTACAAGGCAATAAAATACCTTTTCTGAAATCCCAGCTAGTTAAGATTGATGGGGATTTTGTGACAGAGCACAAGGCACAATCTCCAAAGTCTAGATCAAAAATAATATCAGAAGCAGAAATAAACAGACCTAAGAGTATTCCAGCGGGCAAGAGGGAGTGTTTGGATTCAATTCCCACTTTGATAAAATATCCTAGCAGTAATGGAATCAACTGGATACTATCATAATCTTTGTTTAGAAGTGAATCTTGATAAATGTTTTGAACAAGCTATATACATTGTCACTTACTATGAAAAGCAGTAAAATCCCAGGCATTTTCCTCCCACTTAGTATTAGTATGTTTTAAGGTCGAGTTCTGGCTGAAATAATCCAGGATTAAAACCATTCAAATCACATGAACCCTTTGTTCTCAGTCATCTGCACTTCCATTAATTTGAAAATAGCAGTGCTAATACTAATGCTTGGAAACATACAACATATCCAGATTCAGAATCCATGACATTTTTTCCATTCAAAAAAGAATAATTATACAGGTCCTTTTCTCTCTGGACAACTGAAAGAGGTAATTTCAAGAGACAATGGATTAGCTTCAGTACTGCTACACTAACATTAAAAATAAGTGGACATGTAGGAAAAAGCAACACTAGCGTCTTTTTACTGTGATGGAATGCTTTCCATATCCCATAAAGCTTACCTTCTCATTCCCTTATTATTTTTCTATCCCAACATTCAAGACATGGGTGAGCAACCTAGAGCAATGATTGTATAGACAGTCATTGAAGGATGAGCTTTATAGTTTGCATTCTGTTTTATTGATCATGATAGGTGACAATTTTATTTCCTTACACAGCACTTATTGACACAACTTTGTCCTGAGAAGGTAATAAGTCAGTTCAGAAAGAGGCAGTGTGAGCAGCAAGCTACAGGCCTGGAAGGTAAGACTGAGAGGCTAAGGTCACTGACATACGGAGCGGGAGCAGAAAACAAAGGCTCTGTGTTTTTGTAATATAACTTGCCTACAAAAGCTTTGGTCTACGCTACTAGAGCCACTGTGTGGCCAAGTTTCCATTGTCACATTTCACAAAGACACCACCCAGTTTGCAGGGTGACCTCCTTTCTCAGCATTAGATCAGAGGCCAAGTGGCTTCTGCACAGTTTTGGTCATATTTCTTGCTAAATTTGCACCATTTCAGAGAACTGTCAAAGGCTGATTTTATCATTTGCATATTTTTGAGATTAGAGGAGTGATGTAACTAGTACACAAAATCAGCATATTGCTGTCTGCAAGCTTTCATTTAACTAATAAAACATTTGTTAGTGATCAATATATATTTCTTTGGTCTAATGAACCAATGCAAACATCAGGGTACTGGCTATAAAAGGGTTAAAGACTTAGAAAATTATTTATTTGTGAAACAGCAGAAAAATATGCCGTAATGCTGCTTGGGCCCATTTACAAGTTAAGGTAAATAGGAATTAACATTTGGGAAGACTGTGCTGCTGTGGGCTAAAAGATACTCCCCACAGCTTAGATTGGAGGTTCTTGACAGCAATATTCATCTTCCAGGGCTATTGCTAGCAGAACAAAAAAAAAAGTCATCCCTTCGTTCAACACCTCCTGTCTTTCTTTGCTCTTAATGAAGCTCTTCTACGCAGTTCTGCCACTTCCTTTCTGTGCTCTCATTACTGCTGCACCTTTGTTCAACACCAGCAGAGCATCTCTGCGCTTTTACTGCAGCTCAGAACACATTACCTCTGAATAGTATCTCGAGCTGATTTTACAAAGCATTTACCTGAAGTAACATGACTTTGTTTCTTACAAATTATAGACCAAATTAAGTCCTTGCTGCCAGCAGAAGTGCTGGCCCTTCACACCGTGTCTGCTCATCACCTGATGCTTTGCTGAGAGTTCAGTTTGCTAAGCAGGCAGGAAACCCCAACACGTGTGTGTGTGTGGGGGGGGGGGGGGGGGGGGGTGACTTGTTTTTCACCAGCTTAGTGAAATGAATCAAATTACCAAGAAATCAGACAAGTGGCGAGACTGACTCCAGGCACAGGGGAGAAAAGGCCAAGCCCCTCTTGGTGACACAGATCTGTTAAATTAACTCATCAGTCCTATCGACACCTTAAGTGGGAGCCTCTTCTGGGTGAAGCCCCATGAGATTAGTCTCCACTATTCACAAATTATCTTGCCTTTTTTTTTTTTTTCCTTTTAAACAAAAGGATGTTTTAAAATGGTACTTGAAGCTAGTTCTGGACTGTGCCTCAGAACTGGGGTGTGTGTGTGAAAACCAAAAGATAACTATTGCAGATAATATTACAGACAATTTCAGATAATAATAAAAAAACAGTGATCCACTGAGCTCTAAAATTTCATCACTTATTACACGTTAGTAGGACAGTGTTTACTGCACCAAGTTTTAATATACAAGTCCACCAATAATAATGCACCATTTCTTTGGTGCTATTTTATATTAAATATTTGTGATGGGTTTCTTCAGGGGCAGGCATGAGGGATTGTTTTCAAATTCCTCCTGCTCTGAAATTACCCACCATAAATAGAATATTTCCTTAAAATTCTTCACAGCAGAAGCTGCTGGCATTTTATAGTTGCAATGGCAGAGTAGTACCCCCACAGAGGAGAAGAAAAAAAACACAAAACAAAACAAAAAAACTATTATAGCTCTGCTGAAAATGAAAGAGAGGAATTTTTAAAAAAATCACTTCATGCATGTCCAATGGAATCCAAATGACTTCTTTAAATTGCAACCTGGGATTTAGTGTAAAACACCATGCTGTGCATACCCCAGATTTCATTTGCATTTGAGTCTGTAATTCCTATTCTGTGTATCCTAAGATATCAGTACATTTTCAAACACTGAATACCAAATGTTTTGGGGCATTCACAATTTCTAGGATGTTGCCACTGTTGCCCAACATTACATTTAAATCACCTCTACAGTGGACAAAGGTCTTAAAACACTGCAGAAGAAAAAAAAAAAAAGTTGTAAGCATGCAAACCAAAGACAAAACAAGCTGTTGGACAAGGTTTGCATGCTCTTATCTGACTGCAGCACCACTAGATCAAGAATATTACACTACGTATGGTCCTTGGGCTAGGCTGCAGAGACTAACAACTACTGTACTGGCCCAGAAGCCGATAAAAACCACATTCAAAATGCCTACAACTCAGACATATTTATTTTACTCTTTGTGTGCTCTGATAAGGATTGCTTTACTTAATTTCCAACAAGTCCATATTCTTGTTGGCACCATTCATTTGTAGGTAAAAGAGGCAATGCAGAGTCAAGTTGTTTTCCCCCCCCACATTCTGTTCCCTTCCTGTTCACTGTTTCTGGAGTTGACTTAGATTAGGATTGCATTTTTACCTCTCCCTTTTAAATGAGGCCCAATATTTCCTTTATTATTATTATTATTATTAATGTTGGATGGGGAAAGAAGGAAGGATTTGTGGTTTTTTTTTGTGTGTTTTTTTTTTGCTCATAACCAGAGGAGTACTATGAAGTTATGTATGTTTTGCAATAGAAATTTTAAAATCATTAAGTAAACAAGTAAAGACCAGCTGTTATCATTAGCAAACTTAGCACATCTTTTAAAACTCTCCTGAACATCTACTTGGCGTCAGTCTTCTTCATAATACATAAAAAAAAATACATAAAAAAAATGCCACTCAGATCCCCATGCGATTTGGAGACTAAATGGAAATTTGTACTATTCCAATAGCCCTGACACGTAATGCTTGGAAAAGCTGCAGAGAAGCCAGAAATTCCAGATAACAATGTTTTCAGATAGTGTTATTGCTTCCCTTAATTGTGTTACCTTTAAAATATCCTTGTATCCTCTCATGGGGTTTGATCCCAGTCCTATGAAAAGTAAGTAGGCAGCTTTAGTGATACAGGATTAAACCTACTCTTGGAGGAGGAAGGTTCCACTATCTATATATCAAAAATGAGCTTTACACAGATAACCACATGATCCAATACAAGGAATTCAATGAAGGCACCTACATTAGAGCCTAGTGAGTTAACACAGTCACCAATGCTTTCTGGGGGGCACTTTAAAGTATTGAAGTAGAAAAGCCAAATGTTTTATAGTAAGATTTGACTCTGTAACGAGAGTTCTTGATTTGTTTCTAACTGTTTTCTCTCTGCATATAACACAATAATGCTTCCTCACCTCCCTGTTTTTCTAACTTAAAACACTGCCATTATTCAGCTACTAAGGAAAAGGAAGGGAAGAAACATTAATCATATCCTTACTTGCTAACTTTCAGCTGATAATTTGAGATTTTTGCAGTTAGTTTGAATAACGATTGCTATACCTAGATTATCAAGCCTACAATCACATTTACCACAACCTACACACCTAGCTGTGCTTTGTGTATTTGTTTTTATATAAAATAGCATCATTCATCTGCTATTTAAAAAAAAAAATCTATTATTAAAACATACACAGATTTATTTGCAAACACCCTTTAAAAAAAAAAATCAACACAAAACTTCTTGACTTCTGATCTATTAATTGTCTCAGTTTTGTGATTCTTTGTATAGCCTTCATGCTGTAGAGACAGATGATGTTTCTTTGTTAAATGCTTTGCTGTTTCCCGTTGTGAGAAATTAATTGACTGTTACTATTCGAGTCCTAACAAACAGCATTTCTACTGTCCTTTGTTAATTACGCCATGCCTGCGTTTTACATAACATTTCACACTACATTTGTTTTTCTACTTTATATTTTAGGGAAGCTTATTAGTAAGAATGTGCATTTATGTTCATATTATCTTGACCTAACAGACCAGATCTGATTGCTTTTTAAACGTATGCGAATAATTGCCTTGGAAACAACAGACAAACACAAGTGCTGCATTTACTGGGACTGCGAGAAAAGTTAAATTGGGCTGGCACTTTAAATAAGCTCGACTTGCCATTTGAAGCGCATGCTTTGCTTTGGTCCTAATAATAATATAATGGATCTAGTAATAATATAATGGAGCTATCTTTGGGATACTAATGTCTACTTATCTCACTGAAAAACAAGTGCTAGAACAAGTGCTAGAGATCCCAAACCTGACAGAGAACCCACATAGTAGATTATGGTAGATGTAAAATGGCTGTTAAAGAAAGAGTGAAGGGGAAAATATCCAGGATGACCTCTTGGTATTACCATGCACACTCTCAGATAACTAAAATTGATTTGCCAAAGAAGAACAGGATCTTTCTACTACTTTTACAACAGTTAAAGTATGTGAACTCAAAATTAAAAAGCTAGCATACGTAACTGCCAAAAGATCAAGTAATAAAACAGGAATTGTTTTGGTTGTCAGTCAAAAGGTGTTATTTAAGATTGGTTTCTTAACAAAAGGCAAAAGCGTACAAAAAATGGGTAGGTACCAGAATAAAATAAAAGTGTTAGAGCATGAACAAATAGCAAGTGACTTTTAAAAGCAACTGTGACAATGTTGTTGTAGTTATAAAGGTCTAAGAACTGCAGGCAGGACAAAGTCTATAGGCAGAGGTAGTGTAATATATCTTATTAGATCAACTAGAGTAGACAGAAATATTAGGCTTTGGGTCTCAGACACCCTTTGAGCCTAAAACTGGAAGCTATAGCTTCAAAAACGAGCAACAAATGCAAAATGATTGTTCAAAGCTGACTACAGATTTACACGGTTTGTAAGTACTACCTGTTATTTTATCTGATGGACACTAAAAATCATGGCCTCAGAAAAGATCCTCATTTCACAGCAATTCTAAATGCTTATTTTCTCCCTGTAAAAAAAAATGAATCCGTCATCTTTCTTCCCACCTCATCAGCTCTTCCTCCCCTTTCAAAAGCACCAGCCATTTCTCTTCCCAGGATGGGGCTGTTTACCTACATTTTGAGCCGCTGTCTCGGATGCTATGTGGCTGAGGAGCTGCAGCTTTCCTTTTTACACCTGAAGAAGGGCTAGTCTCTCCAAAAACCTAGTCTTGTTTGTTTTTTTTTGTAAAGACATTTGTGGTTAATGGGAGATATTACCTCTGCCTTTGACAGTTGTCCTGCCTCAAGGCTTTTTACCAAACAAACAGATAAAATATGTAAAATACGACTTAAATGAATAAAAAATAATCCTGAAAGACAAACTTTATGCTAGCTGCAGAGAGCTCAGGTTACCTCACACTTCCTACTTGCCTTTCAGAAGTAGGGCAGAAATACGGAAGCTTTCAATATAGCATGCAAGTATGTTTTCATACAACGTGATTTAGCGAGAGAAGATCTGAACTAAAAATTCAAAGACTAATCTGCTTTTGAAACATGAAGCAAATTCAATTACATTTCTGTAATTTTAAGTTCAAAGACATTAGACCAAATAATTCATGGCACAAGGCAAAGATCATTTTTAAGCACAGAAGGCAACACACGGTCACATCTTAAACATTTCTGTTTTAAAATAGCCTGTTGTCATTAATTAGAGCCGTTACTGTGACATGTACAGACAAACAGTTAACACGGTGTAATCAAGCCTTAACTTGTGCATTTCCTGAGTTTGGTTCTCGGTTCCATAACTGACACCATCTGTACAAAACCTCATGTATGGCCTCGCATGTTATCACAGTCCAGATAACAATTTGATTTCCTTCTATGATAAGGTCACCTACTTGGTGGATGAAGGGAAGGCAGTGGATATAATCTTTCTGGATTTCAGTAAGGTCTTTGATACCGTCCCTCACAGCACCCTCCTGGACAAGTTGGCCAACTGTGAGATGAACAGGTTCACGCTATCCGAGGTGATGAACTGGCTCAATGGTAAAGTTCAAAGGGTTGCAGTAAATGAGGCTACATCTGGCTGGTGGTTGGTCACTAGAGATGTTCCACAGGGCTCAGCTGTAGGGCCAGTCCTGTCCCACATTTGTATCGGTGATCAGGATGCAGGAGTGGAGTACATCCTCGGGAAGTTTGCCAATGACACTGAACTGGAAGGTGCTGTTAACTTCCCTGGAGGGAAGAGAGGCCTCGCAGAGGGATCTAGACAGACTAGACATGACTGCACTGGACAGCCATCAGTGGCGTGGAACTCAACAAGGGAAATGCCGGGTGCTGCAGCTGGGATGGAGCGATGCCAGGCCCAGGCTGGGTGACGAGTGGCTGGGAGCAGCTCAGCAGAAAGGGACCTGGGGGTGCCAGTGACAGCAGGTGCAGAGAGAGCCAGCAGCGTGCCTTGGCAGCCAGGAGGGCAAACCCCATTTTGGGGTGCCCTGAGCATAGCACAGCCAGCCAGGTGATCCTCCCTCCTGCTGCATTTAGCCGCCCCACCTCGACTGCTGTGTGCATGGCTTAGGCATCATTACAGCTCAGACTGTGAAGATGTGCTCCAGATAATTACCAAATTACTGCTGATGCCAAAATCATTCTAAGATCCTTTTCTGACTCCATCTCATTTCTAACCTTTCCATATTAGCTCCTTCATCTGAATAAACCTTCTCTATGTTTATTGCTGCTATTTTTCTTTTCCAAATTACAATATTCATAAGAGTTTTCAAGACAGTTCCCCAAACCCTGCTGGAACATGTAGACCAAATTGCCACTTGGTAACAACCATCCCAACTTTATTTCAGAGGAAATCAAAACCAAAACCAAAAACCAAGACAAACACCTCCACAACCTTCCATATTTTTATTGATTTATGCATCTCTTATCTATCTTTCAGATGACAAATTCTTAGGGTATGCATATCACAAAAAAGTTAATTGTGATATGCACACACCTTCCATATCACTGTATCATACAGTTGGCTGCTAGACAAAACTAAGTTATTACCCAACAGGAATTACTGCTATACAATGATTTTGTTTAAATATGAGCTGAAATATAGCTTTTATTACAAAGACAAAGGGGATGAGATGGAAAAGAGAGTAAGTAACTGCAGCTGTAATTTTCTGGAAGCTATGTGCAACCTTTTTTATTGCATCCCTAAAGTGAAGTGTCTGGCTTTGGCCTTTAATATGTCCATGTCCAATACAGAAATTAAGGTAGTTTATTACCTTTTATTTTGCTCTAATGGACTGTTTCTTTTCAAGCTATAGCCCCTGAACTAACCCAATAAAATCTTTTTTGAAAAAAAGAGTTTTGCTTCAGCAAGGACTTCAGAACAAGACTCTCAGAAAATAATCCAATGTCCGTTCCTCTAATGAGTAGCCAGCAGGAGTGTTCAGGCAGTGTAATCACTCCTCCACTGTACCCATCACTATTGCATTAAACTATAATTCAGTTGATCTGCTGCTGGGAGTCATTTATTACATTCCGAGTTCTGGGGATGGGGATAGTGCCATAAATGAAGCTATAAAAACCAAACTCTTATCAATTGGATATATATTTCTGTTACATAAAAGTTTGGTAAATATGAAGATTTATTACTTGGCCAATGCTCTACAAGAACATTGTTTATACATTAAAGCAGAGGTGATTTTTCTCTTTCATTCTGTAGTTTTTTTCATTGGCTACTTGCACATTATTTGAAAGTTGAATTGGTTACAGATTTTTAATGTGCATGTGTATCTCAAAGTGAGATTTAATTCTTGACAAACTACGAGTTTTTAAAAGTATGGCTGATCAAGACTGAAACATTATATTGGTAATACATTGTGTCAGTATCTGCATATTTTCCTAAGGTTAGTGAGCAGTGACAGTACACGAATAATTGTTTTGAACTGACATGCCCCTAGTCCCATGCTCTGTGAAGGCTAGGATTTGAATACAGCACTAGATTGAGACCCAAAGGTTCAGAATGGTAAATTAAAGCTGTACATTCTGTAGGTATCGAATAGATATCTATTTTCACATACCCTCCTACCCCACAATTTTAAGGAGCAAATTACTCTTGGTCTGCATTTAACAGAACTTTTCGGTAAAAACAAATTTCTAAATGATGTCACCTAACAGGAAGTCACAATCAAGTAATCAGGCAAACTAGACAACCTTTTTCTTTTAAAAACTGAAAAAAATATTAATATTATATTTTTCATTACTGCAAATACAGGTAAAATACCATGCCTATGAAAAGCATGCACATCGATCTTTGCTGGCATTTAAGAACCCTCTCCATCTGTGTGATTTTAAGCAAAGCTGCAAATAGCACTGAAACACAGTGCAAGGAAGGAGCTAGTTTTACTAGGGTTTTCACACAAACTTCTTAAGATTTCCTATGAAGCAGTATGTCCTGGTTTTAAACTGTTAAGTGAGAATGCCTAAAATCCCCAACATGTTAAACATATGGGGGGGAGGGAGGAGGGTCTTTCTGAATGTTAAGAATGCACTAATCTTTGCTCAGTTTGGCGATACTCTTGCAAAAACAAAAAGTAAAATAAAAAGAAACTGCACGAAAAACACTGTTAGTCATAAAATAAATGTCAAAACACACCATAAATGAACTCAGAAATTAGAAGTTTTCAGTCTGATTTTTTATGGAAGAAATTTTTTCTTGTTTAATACCAAGACTCTATCAGCTGCTTAAAGTATATTCCTTACCTAGAAACCAAGGCCTGTATTTGCCTTAAACTTTGTCAGAACAGAATTTTGCACCTACAGAAAATTCTAACCAAGCCTAAAGGGCCACAAAAGCCCGTCAGAGATCTGCATACTGTATTGTGATCTCTACCTCCTCAATAGTTTAACCTGCTGAGTCTACCTGTGCAACACAAAGGCAATTAAATTCAGTAAGACTATCAAGTTAGACCAACACCCAGAGGGTGAACTACTGAATAACTGTGTGCGTGAAATCACTACAGGGATGATACACTAACTCAAACTGAGTTTTCATTTACTTCAACATATTTTCTGCTTAATTGTGAGATATATTTCTTGGTATTTTTTCCTACTCTTGAGTTTTAAAAGTGGTCATTTTTCAGAAAAAGAACCACTACTGAAAACAAGCCTCCCTTGCATTGCCCTACATACCTCTTCTGATCAAAGCACCCTAGAATTCACACATGAAAAAACAAGAGCATTTACAACAAAAATTCCAAGAACTGTAATAATCATGTCATAAATTGTGCTAGATTTTCCTCATCACATTTTTCTTCTCAAAAATTTAGTAGTACACACACAGAGGTGTATACACCAGGGCTGTTTTCACAGTCAATATAACCAACTGAAGTACAAGCTGCAGCAGAAAAAGGCCACACTGCCACCACATCACCATCCTGGCCAGACTACCAACACATAGCTGATTCCTTGATCAGTTCTTTACCCAACCAATGCAAAGCCACACCAGTAACGTTGGCACATGGAATGTGTGTGGCTGTTACTTTTCAGGGGTTACACATATAGGCTTGCAAAAAAACAATCTGCAAGCCTCTCCCAAAATAGCATGCAAGACAGCAAATGTCATGGTTAGGAGTAATTACAATAAACAATGGAATATAGATTTCCACATGTGTTATTTGGCAAATGACACATTGATTTGCTTTATATATGCTCTGTATCCACCCTACAATCATTTTACAGACAGTATAACTTTTCATGTACAAAAAAACTACTTACCCCAGGTCTTACAATAAGTGGGTTTGGGGTTTTTCTTATTCTTGTTTCACATGGTAACCAAATGACAGAATTCTTTCAATCACAATTGAAGGAACAAGTTACTCTCCACTCTAGCAGGTTGTTTGCGTCATTTGAAATTAATTAGCTGAAGCTTAGATTCTAGATGTCTTCTTGTAAAGCACTAGGAGTGTCCTTAATTGGCACACTTGATGAAAACTTCTGTTTACTATACTACAGAGTCTGTACTGGGTCACCAAAACTATCTGTGTTATTACCAATGAAAGTGTTTGCTGCACAAGAAGTGTGCTACAGCTGAGTCCTGATTTATTCAGCCAATGGAGAGCCTCTAAGTTTTGTATCTTACAGAGATTTAGACTTCAATAAATTGGTAAGACAGAAATCAGAATTTTCAATGTTCAAATAATTGTTTTCAAGATTACACTGCGTGGATGTATGATTAAAAGCCAAAATAGATCTTAATCATACAGCAATACACTACAGTGACTCACTGAATACAAATGTCAACAAGAGATCTCAGTGAATTCATTTTTAATACATTATTCAGGACCAGACAAACACAAAAGTGAAAGAAAAAGATCAAGGATGAGGTTCTCTGCTAGCTAAACATGCTTATCACAGGATGTAGTGGGAAATTAACCTGGTTCACCATAGAAATTTACAATACAAAAACCAAACAAACACAAAACCATCAACATGCACAAATCAGGATAAAGTTCTAAAGGGAAATAATTACTGGTAAAGTCTGAATTTCCCCATGCCTTCCAAGTAGGTAAATGTGGTCCTTAATATCAAACAAACAGCAAAGAAACAGACAAGCTCTTTAGTAAACAGTTAGATTGAACTATTACAGATCAGCTGAGATTGAACTATTACAGATCATCTGTACAACTTTTCACTACACCAGATTTATGCTATCTGTCAAAGAAAAAAATTCTTGAGCAAACAAAAATATCAAAACCAAAAGAGTCTTCAAAATATTCCACATCTGCAATTTTAGTGGCTCTCCTAAAATCAGCAGCTGGCCAGAAATACCATGGCAAAAATCAAATGTAAATATATCTGACAACTATTTACGATATGTTGTACACAACTTTAACTATTTTACCTTGTAAGTTGACATCTACAGGATTTTCCAGTTAATGGAAAACTCCTCATAAGACTTCTAACATCAGGCCCTGCCAACCTGGCTAATTTTGCTATGTTATTTTAAACAAAATGCGGAAAAAAAAAAAAACATTGTCCTCTCTCCAACTTTCTTTTTCTTGTCAACTACAAATATATACAAAACACTTTTAGACCAAGATAAAATGCAAATGACTATAGTCTTAACAGTGTTAAAATAAATCTTTACAAAACGTGGCAACACCTATGGCTAAATGAATATTTCTATGCATCCCCACTCAGCTGATGTTTTGAACAACATAACATCTGTAAGAACAGCGAAGTCATATGCTGGTATCAGATTCACAGAGCAGGAGAAGCCTTTTTGACTTCTCTCAATCAAGGAAGTATTCATATCCAGCACATTTGGCCACAGAAGAGATTACTCACTATTTTTTTATTTTAGTTAAGGAAGCATTAAACATATCCTTGCGGAGAAGTAAACAATTTTTTTTATTGGCAAGTCCCCAAATCCTCAGACGTTTGTTTCCATCCTATTTTGGACAACCTATTTATCTGAAGAGTGGGCCAGAACCATAGACAACATTACTATAAAAACAGCAGATTTCTGGTAAGCACAGTGTGAAGAATAGGAAGAGATATTCAGATACCCTGCCATGTAAGATGCTATACTGTGCCTTGACAATGTACAGGGTCTGCCAATGAAGATCTAAAATTAGGTAGAATCTACATATATATTTTTTTCCATTTCTTCTGTTTACTAATGCACAGGGAAGGAGATGATTGTTCTAAAAATCAAATGATCTGTCTCTGACCACTTGATCAATAAGTTGCAATAAGAAAAAAAAAACAACTCAAAAGCACAACTCTACTTCAGTTTCTGAAGACGACATGACATTTGGACACAACTGAAGAAAGTCTATCACAGCATATGCTTTTTTAAGAATGACAAAATGTTATAGTTATTTGAGTTAAATACTAGGCTTTAAGGAAAGTGCCCAAATGCAATCAAAACGCTTCACTAAAAATAATCTCTACTGGGAAAATGGTAACAGTTGATAACAGATTTAAGTGAACTTCTTAATAAACAGGTTTGGATTGGGTTTTGATACACAAAAAAGGCATTTAGTATGGTTTCCTTTCCTTGAATCTGCTAAAACGACTGTAAGACATGTGACCTGAAGTTCAAATGCAGCCTCCCTGCGTTATATTTGACAATAAGTTATGGTATAAATTTCATATATATATATATATATATGTATATATATGACTAGTAGCTGTTACATATTTAAGTTCTACTGGTCTTATGAACTTGAAGTATCACCTCGATAATCTTTTAAACCACATGGTTTCTGGACACAAGACACAAATAAGTAACACATTTGCCACTGAGACTGAGGATGTGCGTATATAGCTATATGATGGCAGACAAGCTCCATTGACAACCTTTCTACACCAGCAGGAGACAAGGCAGCTCCACCTTGAACCATGTAGCTCCATTACTGTGTCAGTAGGTTCAAGATCTCCAAAACCTTCCTCTCAGCAGGTCATCAGCTCAGGCACAGGTAAACTCTGTTGCATTTAAAATCAGCGTGGAAGTTCCACGTCTAGAAAACCTACCTGCAAAATGAACTGGACTCTGGCTGGGCTTATCCATACAGACAAACCCAGACACAATGAAGATGAGTGAAATCAACTGCAAAAGCCACAGACCATCCACACAGAAGGGCTTAAGAAAATCTGCAGCAGTATCACTGTTATTCTTTCCTATAACATTTTACTAAGGCAAAGACATAGCAGCAAAAAGTTTAAAATACAGTGATGGCCTTATTATTTGCTCAAGAGCACCCACCACTTCACATCTTGATTCTGACACACAGGAGTGGCAATGAGGTGTTGTACTCAGATGAAAAAAGCCAGGCCTAGCCAAACCTTCTGCTCATGTGCTCTTCTGGCAAATTTTGGTGTTCATCTCCCCCTGGTGGACTATGTACAGAGAAGGGAAATTGCTCCACCTAGAACAGGGAAGTCCCCCTCTAGAACAGACCTAACTCCTTTTGTCTTCCAGTAACTATAAAATCTTCAACCTTGATGCAGCACCAACTGGCAAAATCATCTAGAGTAATCAGGTTGTGAGACATCAGCGTGGTCAACATGTGGCCAGGTGGGCAGGGGTAGCTCTCTTGCTCTGGAACACACTGTCCTGAACACACAGAACAATTAATTTAACACATATACATTGACTTATGTACTTACCAGCTGTGGCACTGGAAGATTCAACTACAGTTCACTTTGCATATGGAAAGGATGGAATTCAACAGTGTGGGAAATAATATCCATAATTGGTGCAGATATATCATATGAGATCTGGATCAGTAACACATGAGTATACAGAACCAGAAGTCCTAACAGACTTATTTACATTTCCACAAAGAGGCCAAAATACTAAGCTTCTACTATTGTGCAGATGCCACAGAAGACTTCATCAACAGAAGTGCATAAGGAAGTGAAGGAGAAGTCAATCAATCTTCCTTGGCTGATAATAGCATTAAGCTTTGGTCAGCAGAGCAAACACAACCAGACCTCACTCAACTTCCCTGCGTAACACAATCCATTTCATGAATTGCTGCAGCTCCCTTACTTTTATACCAAACATTTTTTTGTATTACTGTACCTTCATATTCTGACATTTCCGCAGAGCTTTAGGTGAAGAAATGGAAGGATAATGTTCCAGTCACCTCTACTGAAACATAATTTAAAGATGAAGCACAGCAAACCTGATTTACGCATGGCATATGAACATCTTCATCTTAATTGCAGCTTTGTCAATCTAGCCAAATTTACTGTTCACTACAGTATTTGGTCTATACCAGACAAGCAACGAAACAAAAGAACATGTGGATAAATGCTAGAATTAAAATCTGTGCAAGACAGCAAAATAAGATATTTTGTCTTTGTCTTGTTGAATTTTATTATTTGAAAAAAACATGAGATTCACCTTATCCATCTCTTCCTACATAATACAACCACTAGGACTTTATCCTGTTTTTTCTTGCTTTTTATCCATCAACAATCTGAAGATTTCAGAAAATGGGCAATAGTTTGGTATTAGTTCTGCCCTTACCCATCTGTTTCCCAAAATCTACTTTAAAAGTGTGGGTATACTTTTAAAGTATAAAAGTATATTTTTATATACTTTTGAAGTTTATACTTGAATACTTGAAGCTTATACTTGAGAATAAGCTTCAAATACAGCAGAAAGGGCTACATGCTTCTATTCTGTATTTTCTAGGCCCCCAAAATTTACCAACGTTTACTTACTACAAGGACTTACAGCAATGGAGACAATGTAGAACTCTTTCAATATCAAATCAAATCTACCAGCTACACTGTGTTATACTCACAAATCAGCATGGTGAATGGAAAAACTAAAAGATGTCTCCTCCCCACTGAGTTAGTACAAGCTAAGACTTGCCACTGTAAACTTTCAAGGTGACAAATGCTCTGCTCAGCACTTGTGAATTCTTAAGCACTTATACTTTATTAAAAATAAACTTGAAGGTACTATCTTTAGGCAATATTAAGCACCTTATCTCAATGTGTTAAGTATACAAAACTGTTTAACTTTCTATAAACTTCACTTAATCATATCAAGACTTCACAATTCTTAATGAAAGCTAACCTGGTCAACATGGAGGAAGGAGAAAAAACAGAGAAGTCTGTATATAGAGAGCAGAAATACAGATTATAATTCTACTTCTCTTGAAGATTTACAGATATTTATTTTTTTTTGCAGCCTGACAAAATGTTCCAAATTCACCTGAGTCTGCTGTTAGTCAGCTATCTTTTATGCTAGCACTGGAATAAGTTTCCCAACCTTCTTCAACCTGAATTCACTGTGGGACACAGCATACGTACATAATTCCTGTGAAAAAAACTGCTTTCACTCCACTTCTGAAAAAGTTCTAATTTAAGAAACATGCTTTCTTAAATGTAACCAGGTGTTGTAGTAAGCACCTTAAACATACCAGTAAAACCACCTAAGCTTCAGTTGAAAACACCCTGAAATCTACCAGCTTAAACATCAAATTTGCAATGGCTACACAGATGCATCCATATACATCCAAGCACTACATCAGTATTTTTTCCAACAACATCAATCAATTTAGGAATCTGTATTGTTTGGATGACACTTGGTTTTAATAGTTACGTGGATCTGAAGCTATCAAGCAATACTTCCGTAGAGTTGTCTGCTTTCTTCTACTACATATCACTCTTCATTCATCTATTCTCAGTCACTTTCACTACAACCCCAGGTGGAAACTTGTGCTCTTAGGATCGAAGCAGTCCCCTTTCATGGGACTTCTAAAAACCCCAAACTTTGTTTGTTCTAAAACATTTATCTTGTATTATCGCTACTCCTTTTTTGAGAACTCCGTCTGAGATATCAAATAATCCAGGTATCTAGTTAGCACAGATATTCGCAAAAGCAAGCAACTTTCTTCTACAGAATGATGCACCTGTGACCCATCATTGCCTTACATATTCTCAAGGTGGCTTTTGGCATGTGGTTGCTCTCAGCCAAGTTGCCTATAGTTGTTACTGCTCAAACCTGTGAGCTCACCAGTGCCAGACTTTCAATTTACCTAGTAAGATGCTTTTAGAGACTGCAAAGTTCATAGCTTTATTTCTGCAGTCACCCCACCCAATGCATGCTCCTGCACATTTGTTTCACTGCACGCTTACTTCTTGATACCTTGCACACATTTGCATCTACTTTAATTTGCGGGTTTCAACGAGTTTTCTGTCAGGAAAGCACATCCCGTAACACCCAAGTTTATGTAAGAGCTAGATGGCTTCTCAACTTCCTCTGGCATGGGCACAAATGATGAAAAACTGACGTGCCACATAGAACAGTGAGAATGCAGTCCATGGGAACCACCAGTGCTAATGTTTTTCTCAACTGAAACATACCACCTTTTTGTGGGACTCCTGAGAATTCCTTTCTTACCAAGGCAAGTCAAGTATAGACTTCTTAAAATCAAAAAATGACCACTAACACCACCAAAAAAAAAAAAAAAAAAAAAGATTAAGTGTGGGGTAAAAAACTGCAGAATTTATGAAGTGATGTGAACAGAATTTTATTCTCCCTGATGGAGATAGTAGGGAATGGGAACAAATGTCTTCTGCACACTGGCAGACCATGCTAAGAGCTGCACACTCCAGCACTTTTCCTTCAAGGAATCTCTTAACTATTTCCCACCCTAGGGTGTAAAAAAAAAAAAACAAATCTGATAATTCCAGACAAACAAACAGAACAGACATCGTGATGGGTGGTGCCCCGTGCCTGTCAGTGCTCAAGGGACGTTTGGACAATGCCCTCGGTGACATGCTTCTGCTTATGGTCAGTCCTGGAGGGGTCGGGCAGAGACTCCATGGTCTTTGTGTGGCCCTTCCAACTGAACTGTTGTTCTATTCTAAATCAAAAATAATAATAATAATAATAAAATAAACACCATACCAAACCAAAACAGTTACAGTATAGCAAGACTGCAATTGTGCTGTGAAACCAGCTGAGCTACAGACACTTGAGTTTTTGTAAACCTTAACTACCTAGTCTTGTATATATGCACAACACCGCACAATAAAATACAGTGCTGAACCACTCCATTTTAAAAGAAAAATAACAGCAGCTAGTCAAAGTTTAAGATTTTTCCTACTTTTAATAAAGTTTTATGTAAATGTTGCAACAAATGAAAAAAATTGTAAAAGGTTGGAAATTATTTCTAAAACAAAAGGTTAGTTTAGAATAACAATACCCCTTCACAGGTACAAAAAAAAAATAGGTTTTTGCAGTTGCATGGCCTGTTTTCCTTCGTTACTCATTAATAACTTTATGATCATTGACCTGAGTCAATTAAGCCTCAGGAAAGTCTCTAAAATAGAGCTGCTAAACCAGCTCAGCACAGGCAAGGGTTGCACGACTGCACGCTGCCTCTCAAAGCCTTTTGTCGCCCACCAGCAGCCCAGAGCTAAGCATTCTGCCAGGATGAGAGTGCCAGCTGAGATGCATGACTGCATGACTTCGGACAAGCACACTAGCTTGTCTCCAGAGTGCCAGTTCTTGCCATGCTGCAAGGCCAGAGTTAAAGGACAGCTTCATGGGTGAAATGATGGGACTGCAGGAGAAAAAGAAGTTACGTGCTAGCTAAGGCTAGCATGTAACAAAGCCACAGGAGGCCAGACTATATTGGTTTTGCTCGTGATGCAACTAGCAGTTATTTTGAAAAGTTTTTACTTTTGGAGGCATTATATATTTATTTCATTGTAGAGCACTCATTTGACTCACAGAATGCATAATTTTCTTACCTAGTTAGAAGCCTGCAAGCCACAAGTTTAGTAGATGATGATACATTTAAAGAGCATAACTATCCTATTAGAACTTCAATTTTTACACCTAGAAATAAATAGTAAGTTAGAAATACTGTAAATATATACATATATAATTTTTTATTTAATTAGCTTCCTCTGGAAAGAAAAACTAAGACTGATATTTTTTCCATCAATGCAGAAGTGAACTGTTACCAAAAAAACTATTTATTTTTTTAATGCCAAAGATCATGACTGATCTATGATAAGTAAATTCTTTACCTCCCTAAAAACCAATGAACAAAGCATGCCTTTTTTTTTTCGGATAAGACACACTTTATTTTGTTACTATTTTTCTTGGGCACAGGCACCATTCTGTGCCATAACTTCAAATGTTTAAAATAAATATATCATACTCAACTTTCATTACATCACACAGATTTTTAAAGAGTCAGTAATGCATATGACAAAAATAAATCTGGAGAGGAAATGAAGGTATTTTCTAGAACTATTTATAGTAATCCAGTCATGTAGAACTGATTGTATTTCCTCCTATACTGAAAATGCACAGACAGCTGCATACAAAATAGATGTCATCAGCTTTCAACTTATATCCAGTGCAAAAACTAGTAGGGAACCTCACTAGAAAGCACACTAACACTACTTTCAGTTTACACAGGGAAAAACAACTTTGCTGTGACCAGGTCTCAAAACTAACAATTTGCATAGATAATCACATATCTCTGCAGAATATATTCACATATAAAAACTACAAACAATTATATTCATTTCCTTAAGAACTAAATTTCCACAATGGTACAACATTTATTTTAACGAAAGCACTTAAATACAAAGTAAATTGTTGGCAGCGTGGAGTTGTTTTGTATTTTTTTTTTTTAATTAAAAGAAGCTGTAAAACATAATTATAACCTAAAGTTTCCCTCCAAATGCCTGGAATCTGGCCAAGAGCTATTCATTACACTAAGATTTAAGTCTTTTGAGCACCAGAAGATGAATTCTGAACAGGGATAGCTAATATTTTGCATTATGTCTTTTGTAAGTTACGTTTTTTCTACTTGTCTACCTATTCATTTTAAAATTTGTTAGGTTTAGGGGCAGAAGGGCACTCTAATTTACATGGACAAACTAATCTAGTGGACAGGCCACCTGAATTTGGTTAGTTCAAGGGTAAATTAAAGACATACTTGGTCCCTTCCCCATTTCTTCTCATGTTCCAAGGCATTTACAGAGCATCTACAATTTAATTGCTGTAGTTCCATTACATGCAATGTTTAATGCTCTGAAATTCGCCTCTGTCAAGAGGGCATGATCATGGATGATACTAATACTCCTCCCTACATCCTGGCATTCTTCCAGTGAATGCCAGAAAGAAATGGTGTTGTGAGACTGGACCAGATATTTACCCTTTTTGTCTTTTTCTACTCTGCTTACCTGTTATTTGACTGTTTGAGGGTGTTCAATGGGAGATCTAACAGCAAAAAGTCAGGAACTGTGGAACTCTGCTTCACTTGATTAACTTAGAATTTAACTTTGATCTTTTCAGTACTACACCAAAATCATTTCCAGTGCACACACTTATTTTAATTGAAGCTACTTCTTCAATTCACTGTGACAAAAATAATTCATTAAACTCAGATTGGCAACTGAAAACCATATACATTTAATGCACTAAAAATATTTTGTTCAGAAGCAGGTAGTGCAGCAAAATTTTAGTAACATTCATTAAGAATCAATTCCACAGTGTAATATTTCCTCTGTATTTTGTAAAACATGAAAATAAAGGCAACAATTATCGTTCAATGCTAAAATATGGGCTGATTTTAGGGGGAAAAAGGTAACCAGACACTCAGTTTACATCAAACTAAATATAACGTAGCCTCTCCCATCCATAACGCTGTTTACTTAATTTATATTTATTCAAGCTATATTTATTCAACCCATCTACATCAAAACTTACATCAAGATCCAAAACATCCAAACATTTCTCTCATAACTGTATCATGGCTTACTGTCACCACCAAGAGAACCCGAAGAGCTCAACCAACAAAAATAATTGCATATAAATCCAACTTGGGAGAGCAAGAAGGCCAGAGACATGACCATGACCCTCAATCCACATGTTTTTTAAGGTTTCAAGGGAATATACAAACTGTCCCCAAGTTTCTTCACTAGATACCTCAGTGAGAGTCCACCATGCTTAGCTTAATGGTGCTTCAGTAAGTACGAATAAGATGTCAAGACATGCTTCCATTTAAGGAGGAAAATTATTTTGTATTAACTAGTATCCCATCAAATGTAATGCGTGCATATATATATATATATATATATATATATATATATATATATATATATATACACAGAGAGAGAGAGCTTATACATGTTCCTTTAGATGCATTTTGTCTGCCAAATATACAATCCAAGACTCTTTTAACTGTCTTTAATAAATATACCAGAAACTTTAAATATTTAAAAGTAGAGAGGATTTCAACAACTGGAAATACTAAATGCACTTGACTAGCAATTCAGCACATTTCTAAAGCAGTGAGGGTCATATTACTTATTCTAAATACCTGCACATTGTACTACAGCAACTACGTTTCATACAGGGCCTTCAATTTCTAATTCTGAATATGGCATCCCAGCTAGAAGCACTGGGTGTTTTGGAGGGAGAAAAGGAGGACAAGGACAATGTTACATTCTGTTCTAGCTTGCAGATTATTTCTGGATGCAGTTTATATTGCATTTATCTGTTTAATTATCTTAAAGAATATAGCCCAAGTCCCCACCAACTGCTCTTTTTTTTTTGTTTTTTAATTTCAACACCAGTTCTGTTCTTCCGGGTGGTTTAACAGTAACAAAAAACACATGAGACACACTCACAGAGTAGAACTATGAGCAGAAGTCAAATAACATCCCCACAGTATACCAGCTATCATCTTCTGCTTGCAGGTCATCGTTGTGGCACATCATCCTTTCAGTCCTTTCAAAAGGGGCTGAACACACTGGACTTTGACACGTTAGATTGACAGGCTGGCCCTTAACACTCCAAATGTCACATGTGAGCACTTCTGTTAGTTTAAGTCACACAGACAAGACAACAAAATTAATTGTTGGTTGTTCTCCATTTGGCAAAGATAACAGAGGGTATATTTGAGAAAAGCCATCAGTAGCAGAGCGGAAAGAGAGGTTTTGAAGTAAGAGCCCCTAATAACATGTTGTTTCTGTCCCACATTAAGGTTGATCTTCAGAGTCTAGATCAGAAGTGCCTAGACATGTTCTCACCAGAAAGGCCTTAACTTTGTAATTTATCCTCTGCACATGAAGTTCATTGACTTTAGGTACAGGCTGTAAGCAAACAGATGTCTTATGCTGCCAGGAACATGCAGAGGATTCGGAAGTTTCACTGGACCCAAGGGAGAGGGTGGGAGAGGAGACGAGGGAGGTAGTAGGCAAAAACACACATACCACGCCTTCTCAAATGAGAACACAAAAGAACAATATGAACATCTTTAGCTTTCCATCTAATTTATCAAAGAGAGGCTATAAAAGAAAGCATTTATTGCTCAAGTGTAGCTGCTAAGAAGGTAAGTGAATAAGATGGGCAGCTGAAAGATACATGTACCTGCTTAAGGTTAAGCTTGTGTTGCTCAACCAGTGAAAGGTATCAGGAGAATATCATGGAATCATGGAATTGTAATGGTTGGAAAAGACCTCCAAGATTGTCTGGTCCAACCATCCCCCTACCACCAATGCCACCCACTAAACCACATCCAACATTTCCTTGACCACCCCCAGGGTCAGTGAGTCTACCTGGGCAACCTGTCCCAATGCCCAACTGCTCTTTCTGAGCAGAAATGTCTCCTCATTTCCAACCTGAACCTCCCCTGGCACAGCTTGAGGCCATTCCCTCTAATCCTATTGCTAGTTACCTGTGAGAAGAGGCCGACCCCCAGCTCCCCACACCTTGCTTTCAGGTAGTTGTAGAGAGCAATGAGGTCTCCCCTGAGCCTCCTCTTCTCCAGACTAAACAACCCCAGTTCCCTCAACCGCCCCTCATAAAACTTGTGCTCTAGACCCTTATTAACAGGTAAAAGCCCTGTTTTATTTTAAACCAATTTCCACAGCAGTACTGCCTGCTTCAGGCTTAAAATATATACGTACATATATATATATATATATATATATATATATATATGCAGAGAAATAATATTTACTGAGTATTTACTGAGAACTTCAAAATGTAAAATATTCAATAACTTCTTACAATCACACATAGAACAAGAATGTGGCAGACAGCTTTTACTTATTTATTTGTTTGATTTAAAGAGAAGACAACCCCATTTCTTTTACAAGCCAGTGTTGTCAGCCCCAGTCCCCAAAGGAGCTGGAAAAGGTCCACACTGGTCAGGTCTCAGTGCTGGCAGCAGAGGGAGCCCAGAGGAGCTCTGCTGCTCGAAACCTGTGCCTGCAACACACCTCCCAGCTTAAGGCTGTGACAAGTTGCCAAAAAGTATGATCTTTAATTGTTTTGCTTAAAGTTTTTTCTCCTCATATTTTCTTAATATTTCTAAAATGGTAATTTAGTCTAATAGCAAAGATCTGATATAGTACTAAACTGTAGTCAAATTCTATTTAAAATCAAAAGCATATTATAACAAACCACAACTCATTATCTTCACACAGTACGCATATTTTGCTATCAACAACAAGATTAGGATGGGTATGATGTCTGGAAAGGCATATCCAAAACAATAATCAAAAAAAGCAGCTGTCTCAAGCCACAAAAAGAATTACAGATCTAAATTCATTAGCTGTAGCTTCTGCACATGAACAGAAGTGTCCTGGATCTGACCGGGAAGCAGCTTAACTCCTGCCTTGCCTTGCCTCCCTTGTGGCACACTGCAAGCATAACCAGCACCTTTTTTTTTTTTTTTTTTTTTTTTTTCCTGAAAAACAAACGAACAGGGGAAACCAGAGCAGATCTCACTTTTCTCCTCACTTCCTAACCGGCCCACCCTAGATGCAATGAACATGAGATTTGGGCTCCACAGTCTGAAGGTATTCAGGGTCCTGCCCATCACAAAGAGCCCTCCTGGTCACCTATACTTGAATTTGCTTGGGGCACCTTTTTCCCCTTCCATTAGAGGCTGGACCTGGCTCACACAGAAAGGAATGGTCACCTTGGACAGAGTTGAACCAAGCCACAAAGGGGCCAAGAGCCTGATGCCTAAGAGATGGCAACACGTTAACGTCTCTTCACACTGTTTTATGGTCTTTTTGTTTTTAATCTTTTGTCATCTCAATTAAAGAAAACAAAAATTACAACATACACCGGCTAGGGAGCAGAGACCACTATTCCAGTTTCCCTACTCTGATATCGCTGCAGCTCAATGAGTTATGCAGTATCAGAGAAGTTCCTACATTGTGCATTATTGAAGTAGAACCACTGTGCAAACAGAATAAATAGTGGTTGTCCTCCCTTCTGGGCTGTTCTAGACTTTGATGCTAGACAATGTGCTAAGCCCATGCAAAACTAGATTTTGAGGTCTCCTACTTCTTGGATGAATGCTTGAATAAGCACAAATAGACACCAAACGCATTTCAAGAAGAACATTTTGTAACTTCAGCTTTTGGTTTTGAATCAAGTGGACAGATGTGCCTGATGTACAGTGCCTTGATTCTAACACTTTAGCTCCAGAGCATACCAAGAATTCAAGCTTACTCCTTGGTTAGTGGGTCATTTTAGGCAAATATGCTCAAAACATTCCGTAAGCTGAATTTCAGAGATGTTTAATTCAATTTATCAGCTCACTCTTTCCTAATTTTCTATAACAAAATGCACAAGTTGGAAACTCTGTGTGGCTTCTTTCTGGGTCTCAGCTCTAGCTCACAGAGCAGTAAAGCAGGAGTAAATTTTTGTAAGTTCAGAATCTGTATATACATATGAATATATGAAGTTTATATTCTTCTATATATGAAGAAATATGAAGTTTATATTCAACTTGAGTCAGTATATCCAATTTCCTTTAAATCTTAGCAAAGCTCCTCCTTGTGCACCTCCTCATAACTGTGTTGACTTAATTTGTGAGTTAGTAAAAGAAAATAGTTCTAGGAAAAAAACAAATCTCTCTCCTTATTCTCTATCCTAATAAAGTGTGCACTGGTATGTGTACTTAATATCCATGCTTTAAAGATAATACTGACTGCTTTCTGATACAACAGCTATGGTAATGCTTTTGTAAATCAAATCTTCTTTTGTTGTAGCTTTCCCCAGCAGCAAGAACCAAACATGAAATCATTCGGAAGAAATTTAGGCAGGTTTCCTTTAAAAAAAAAAAAAAAAAAAAGGCAAAGAAATAGCCATGAATTCCCATTCTCTACTTCTCAAAAAAAAACAAAAAAAAAACAAAAAAAAACATACAAAATGAAACAAGGATAAAAAGTAATCCCAGGGGGTTTATGTTGTTCCTCCCCCTTACTCACCCTGGAACAGGAAAGCTATGAGCTTGAACTCCTGAGCAACTGCAGTATATTCCTGGTCTAGACAGGTCTGAGCAGAAAGAGCTTTAGAATGATATGGTCTGTCAGGAAAAATCCTCTCCCTGCCTCCCCCAGGATAGGCCTGGGACTCTGAATCATTTTAAGGAAGTTTGCCTGTTTTGAAAAAATAATGAGAATACTGTATGTGTTTAATGGTGGTCAGATGCTAAAGACCTCGTCATTAATCTGGGCATAACTGGAAGAAAACAAAAAGAAAACACCAGAACAAACCAAAAGACACACTCACAACCGACAGCTTACTAATACTGGCTACGAGAGCTCTCTCCACAGTTTGTGCTCATTCTCCTAGACAAAATACAGAAATCCATATTCACCTAGATGCCCTGACAAAAACAAACAAACAAAAACAACCACACCAGCAACACTAGCACAAAAAACCAAGGACATAAAAGGCTGTATATATGTACTGAGTGTATTTGAAGTCCCACATTTATCACAACTGCTGAGAAGGGGTCAAAGCAGAGACATTCACATCTTAACAATATTCCTGACTTCAACTGACTTAAGCTTTTGCATGATTTTCTGTCCCATCATCATTTTTGCCACACACACAGCTTTTGTAGCAAGTTACCAAGCTTAAACTGAGGAACCAATACACAAAATTAAGATTGTGATTGCAGCTTGTGATCAACACAGTTAACTATAACAACATCAAACTGTATGCTAATTATTACAGAAACATTACACAAACTTTTCAAATTGCTCATGCTGTCCCAAGGCAGCCCACGACTTTAGGAAGGCCTTTTATTCCCTCATTCCACACACCCCCACTCTTTTTTTAAAAACTTTTTTTTTTATATCATGTCACAGGATATCCTCATAACAGTGGTAGCATTACAAGAATAATTTATTTAAACATGCAAAAATCATAAAGGGAAGTGATCATGATCACCCACGCTCCCAAAACAAACAAACAAAAATCCATATAGTAATCCCTGGTCAATGTTGTGAACAAAAGCTTACTTCTGGCAGATAGAAGAGAGAATAATTTCAGAACTGACTCTGTGCAGCCCTCAATTGCTGGGGGAAAGCAGCATGAAGAAGCTGAAGATCATTCGTCTGCATGAGCAGAGATCAGAAAGTACATTACATTTTTGGCAAGCACCAAAGATGTGTAATGGCAAAAGTAGATGAAATAGCGCTGAAGTGCAAAACAATTGCCTGGATAAATCATCCATATCCTTTAATTTCTTTGGCCCTTACTGAAAGGTTCTAACTAGTGTATCAAGAAAGAGCAGCTAGGGAAAAAACACCTTTATGCACAAGGTAACAAGTCACTTTTCACATGGATGCCTACAATGTTAGTGACCTGAAACATTTGTGAAACACAGAAGGTAAACTGTTTGAGTTCCTTTATATTACCTAAATAAAAAAATAAAAACACATAAAAATAAGACAATGTCTCTCAGGCTCTCACGTCTCTCAGATAAAAAGAGGTAAACAGTCTACAGTTTGGTATCTTTTCTTCATCTAATGAAAAAATGCACCAAAACATTTACCAGAGATAGGAGGGGACGTGTGTAAAATCAGCTCAACATGACATTTCCTTCGGAGAAAATTAACAGTGGTTAACATCTGTGTAAGGCTGAATGACTTCAACCAGACAGACAGTGATTGCATGGGCTAATGACTAGGGCTCTCTTTGGAAAGAATGATGTTCTAACTATGCTGTAAATTGCTAAAAGACAGACTCCAACCTGAATTTATCATTTGCCAGGATAGCAACTTACACTCCTGGAACACATTTTCCACCACTCTGTTTTTCAGTTAGCCGAGCCGTAAGTTCGTCTGATGCCTTTTTTAGTCCAAACCTCATTTTCCTACAGATCTTGAACAATTTTCTCTGCATCATAAAGAAGTTTCTGCTGCTAGAATCGATTTAAGGACCAGCATAAGTTGGGAAATAAAGTTTACAGCCAGCATTTGAAAATCCCTACTTCTACTCTACATTTTGCTGTTCTTACAATAAGCAGCCAGGATTTTCCTTTCTTATATTCCAACCACACATTGCTTCAAGAACGCTACACAGACCACCGTCACCAGACTAAGGCGCTACATACTTAGTATCATTGTACTATGTATGGGAGTAAAATTGCCAGAATCCAGGTGTCAGAAGCGAACAGAACACTATGAACAAGGGTTAAAGAACATGAGGACAACTATGTAAATACATCGCTGCAGGACTGTCAAGTCCAAGGAATGCCCAGATCTTTCCTGAGGATAAGTGGGGGGGGGAGTAAAAGGGGCTGGGGGAAGGGGATTTTCTTAAGCATATTCTGCTTCCATCACTATTTTCAAGTTTTACAATCAGTAGGAACAAACCTCTCAGGAGCACTTTGGAGACCTGCACACTTAGAAGGTGACTATTATATATCAAGTCAGAAGGCAGTTAATATGAAAAACAGGAACACAACTCCAACCAATATTTTCTTAGAGGGCTGGCAGCAAACTGTCAAATGCATGTGTGACCTCAAAACAACCTTTTGCCAGATGCCTCTTTAACCTCTTACAATTACATCAATTTCTAAGAAGAATGGTACATTTTACCATTTTCCTCCTTTGGTTATGCAAATTAAGAATATGTACTTAAAAGACTGATTAAAAATGTTTGTTTCTGTGCAATTTCATCTATCTTAAAGCCTCAAAATAATTACCTCTAATACACCAGCAAATATTTAAACTTATTTTTTCCTCCCCAGGAATAAAACTGCTATAAGAGTTAAACAAAAAGTATTTATCTTCCTTCTTTTCTCCTTCCTTTAGTCAAATTCAAAATGAGATAACTTTAATATAGCTGTGAATAAAGGGGCCAAGACAGCATTTAGCCTAACCATCAAAGAAAAAAAAATGTGTTAATGCCTTTTTACCATTTTAAAGCATTTTTATCATAAAAAGTATGTTATATATCTTTCATTGTAACCAACAGACATAAATACATTGATTTGCATTATTCATACTCAAAATTCATCTGTATGCTAACATTTAAAAGGCATTTTTGCAAATTTAAATTAAAAAATCAAATACATATCATAATTGTGTTTATAGGGTCTCAAGCCTAGGAAAGCAAAGAAAAATGTAATGAAATGAAAAGTAGGTCATGTACACTAAAGTGCTAAACATTCTAACATCTGATCTGTGACTGAGAAAACTATTTTAAAATCTAGAAGTACACCAGTAAATGAACAATCCAACAGTCCTTTGTTGACAGAAAAATCCACTTTGATGAGGCATTAAAAAAAAGATTTTCTGCACTGTACAGCGTTTAGGAAAAAATATTTCCTTTAAGAAATATACCTACTTATGCAGCAAAACAATGAATTTCGGTTGTTCTGTAACCCAGTTCCTTTAATCTGCATAAGAGATGCTGACTGAGTTCACTCAACCAAATCACTACTGGCTTTCAGAATACAATCAACACATGCTTTTCAACAGTATTAATATAGCATGAAGCTTGTGCTCCTAATTATTCATGTTTTTGCATTCTGTTTTTCCCCCTGCTGTAAAATATGCAAATTTACTTCTTTGTGTTATTTAGGTCCCACATGGGCCTCAACAGATCTGCTTGGAAGGAATTACAAGCCAACATCTAGATACATGCTGTCAACATTTCAAGCTTCATTATTTTTATTAGTCTGGAATGCCATTATAAATTTGATATTAGGTTTTTAAAAGCTTTTTATAAATCTGATGAAAACCTACAGTCTAATAAAATGGTGTACTGATAATTACTACTCCTCGACTTTGTGTGCACGCGCGCGGGCGTATGAGCGAGACAGAGAAAAGCACTACAACTACTGAATACAAGAGAAATCACCATCTAGCGGTACTATGGAAAAATGCAGTTTGTTTTTGTGAAAAAATCAGTACCCAGGAGGATTAGTTTGACTTCATTACTGAATGGAGGGTAGCCATTACCTCCTTATGCTGCTAAAGATCAGTAACAGGAGAGGACTGTTTCTTCTCTTTCTGAGTTCTTCCCCCCTCTCTTTTCAGTCAACTCTAACTGGAAAATTCAATGCCCAGATGAGCTATTTTTAAGTTTAAAATCCAGAAAGCAGCAGTTCAAGAAATAGGTCACTTAATACAGCAACTTCTTGGAGTGCACCAAAGCAATCACTTACCTTGGTGTAAGTTAACACATATGAAATATTATATAGAATTCCCTAAAATCTCAGATTATTGTAAAGTTAGTATTAAAGGTTTTAAACCTAAACATAAACAAACAAAAAAAAAGGCAGCTTTTTTTTTTTTTTTGGAAAACTGCAACATTGGAAAGAGATACACAAACACTCATATAAAAAAAAAAATAAAACAAAAACATAACATAAGCCTACTGATGCAGAAAGAAAGAGGACTGTGAGCCACTGCTTTTTTCCAACTGGTACAAAGCCTCGTGCATTTCTTAAACGTAATAGTATATTTTAAAACACTGCAACATCCCGGCCTTCCTTACTAGTGCCACTAAAAGCTCTTCAAATATTAATGAAAAAAACAGCGTAGAGATTCACAGGAATCTACTACACGTCACTACCAACTCATAGAAACCAAACAGCAGCAGCAACACCAAGATCTTACAGATCTTTCTTGATGCATTTCATCTCCGAGGTATACATACACACAGGAAAAGCCAAAAAACTGTTTGAATTGTACTAATAAAATAGTATGGAGGTAGTCCTTTTATTTGGAAGGGTCAGTATATTTCTCTGTCATAATACATTCACTCTTGAAAATTTTAAAACTGCAGATTTTTCTCAGAACCCCAAATTTAAGATCTTCAACATGGATGTAGAGATCTATTTTACTAAGGACAACATGTAAACAATACAGATTTTATTTTAAGACATATTTACACATTGAGTGACAATGTGGGTGTCCCTTAATTCAAATGTGCAATTTAACCAGTTCTTCATTCCAAAATAGAGTACCCCCAAAAATATCCGTATGTAGATTAAATTAATGGAAACACAGAAATGACGAGAGAAACAATATATGCAATATTACTCTACAAAAAAACATAGTTTTTCTGTTTTCCAAAACTAAAGACTGACTGGTGTCAATCATTTTACTATTTTATATCTCTGGTACAGAAGACTTCCTGATTTAAGGATATTAATTTGCAATGTAACTACAGTTAACACAGGGAAACATTCAGGTGGCTGTAAATCATACCTTTCACAGTCTCATAGCTAAATGATGATGCTTCTGCCTACAGATGAGGATAAGTCCATATAAAAGGAGTTATAATACTGAATTAACTCAGTAATATACATTCTGAATATATCAGAGGAAGGTTCAAGTACTTCACTGCAGATAAAACCAAAGTATGATTGCTTTGCAGAGATTGGGTTAAGATAGGAAGTCATAACTGACAACTAAAATTTGGACACAAGAATATCTGCTACCATAATTTATCAAACTAGTTGCAAGTCTGACCACACTTGTGTAGTTGAACTCCTTCTCTTTAGACAGGAGCAGTGGTTAATTCAATTCACCTGGATTCACTTAAATATCACAAGTCCTTCTCCTTAACGGCAAAAGTGGTTTGAAATTTTTTTTTTTTTTTTTTTTGTGTATGACTACTTGTATTCTTTTTAGAGGAAAAGTAACAGGCAAAAATCACACTTACTCTAGTAATGATAAACGTAATAAACAGGTATTAATCCAAAAGTTGTTTACTATTTCTGCATGGCCTCCAAGAATCTAGAAGGCAGTCGGGAAAAGGTAGGCTTATAGAAAAGACCTGTCTTCTCGAAGTTCCTGCCAACCCTTCTAGTCATGATCATAACTCCTCTGTGACTGTGACAGTAATTCCACTCCACTGAGAATCCCATACCTTGCCATTTTTTCCTTGAATACTTACTCTTGTATCTTTGAAAAATTCTGCAACTGAATAGTTTGACCTCAGAAAAAGACCTCTAGGTGACAGTCAGCTGCAATAATAGTCCCTAAAAGTTAGATACTTTTACAAATCAGGCTTATCAGTATCAGCAACTGAACTATTTCTCCAAGCCACTTACTCCATTCCAATTTGCCACATAAAAAGTCCCCTGAAACAAAACAAAACAATAAAACAACTCTTAAATCCATGAAACAGAACGGTCTTCAAAACATAAATAAAAATAGATAAAGCAGACTTGAAATTGGGCACCGTCAAAGATCTCCTCCAAATACTAGGAAGTCAACTCTGTCCAGCCCCAAGTGCACCCATCAGGCTCTGCAGCCTCTTCCCCAGCTCCATGGGTTTGGCTGTCTGTGCCCATGGATGGCACTGATGTAGCAGAACGAAAGGACGTGGACCAGGATTTTTCCCACAGCTTAGAGATGTTCTGGTCTCCTTGTTTAGGCAGCATGGGGCTATGCCCCTCCTTGGCGAGGTCTCTGCCCGTGCCTGCCTGTCCTCTCATCACCTCCACTGGCTGCAGGCTTACCTGCCCTATGGAGCAGCCGCCCTCGCTGCTCCTGAACACTGGCTTATTTCTAATTTTGCTGCAAGAGTAATTAAGACCCTGCACATCAGCATCTTAAAATAAATCTGAAAAAAAATGAACAGTTAGCAGTAGTTTTTTAAGAGAACGTGCAGAACAATATCCTGCAACAAGTAAGATTTCAGTTGTCTTCAAACTAACAGAAAAACCTCTCACCACCCATCACAGCAGAACCATCAGCGTTATGTGGATGTTTGCAGAGTTTCTGATCGTCTTGCCAAAAAAACACACAGAAACAGCACTGCTGCCTCAATTCTCCAATTCGTGATCTTTGACAGATAATAGGAGTACCAATCACGTGCATCTTTGATATCTGATGGGAGATTTTCAGCTGTGTGTCAAACCAATGCACTAGTACTAACACGTCTTCTTCTACATGGCTATCAATAATAAGAATGGATGATAGACTGGAATGTGTGTAATAAAAGCCAAAAAAAATCCTTAAAAAACAGCTGCTCTTCAAGAACCCTAAGCTAACTCAAAACAAACAATGGCATTCAGAACATTAACTTGAAAAGCAATTTGTGATGATCAGACAAACCCTTAAAACATTTTTCATACCTCTATGTTTGATTCACGGTTTAAAATCAATTGCATGTGCTGTGCATATCTCATATTTTTCAGAATAATAGCTGTGCTTGTTTCAAAACAAGCATCACTTTTTCAGATTCACAAAGAGATGAGACGACCAGCATCTGGAAAATGGGTGAACTGGTAATCAGGCATAAAAATGCTTCAGTTTTTGTTATTAAAATCATATTTTATATTTATTTTGTAGAGAATGAGTCGATATTTTTTTCTTAGCTCCTCTGTAGGCAATGATTTCTCCCTAAAATTAAAATACAGAATTTCTTTGAGTTACTATGCTGCAAAGTTGATTTTTGCTGCTTCTGATGTTTTTATGAGTTGTCCTTTTACTAGAAGAATTTAATTCAGATATTGAAATTCCAAATATATAAATATTCTACAAGTATATTTTTAAAATATTGAAACACATAACAGCACTTGAAGGAGTTAAGAAAAAAAAAAAGCAAAAAATATCCTCAAGATTTCACAGGGGATAGCTCTGGTGGTACTTTCTCAATAAACATCAAACCTCTTTCCCCCGTTTTCAAAAATCAGATGATACAGAGAGAAAATAATTACATATTGTTAATTTCATCTACACTGAATTGGGATGCCAAATACTCTCATTACATTATTATATAGACTTATTTTATACTTGTGAAGGACACAGCATTTGATTATTTCTTGATAAGTCTCTTTGAGACCCCCAGTAAGATTCCTTAATGCCCTTATTAGTGGTGCATGGTATGAACAGCCTTGCAAGGAATTTGTAACAGACAAGCTTCTCCGTATTACAAGAGTGGAAATCAGGAGAAAGCATCCCCTGAAGATGTATTTTTCTCTTTTTTCTCCATGAAAGAGAAGCAAAGAACTTCCTCACTTGTCCACAGAGTATTAGTGAATGAGGCTTTTTGTTCTTATATGCTTTGAATGAAAGACTGGATTTAGGAACCAACCTAAAACATACAAAACTTAATTCTTACCTCCCTTTGACACTGTTCACTGCCTAAAGCAGTATTCACATTAACAACCTGGAAGTGCAGTTCTAAAGATGGCTGTCCTTAAACTACTGCTGAGATTAGCTGAAGGCTTTTAGTGGTGGTGTTCTAGAACACTTACATCTGAATTTTAAAAAGTTTCAATACCTCCCATCTGAGCAAGAAAAAACAAACTTGCAGAATAGCTATGGTTTTTGGACTGCCACTATTCATAGACAAACAAAACTTCTACATATCTACTTACATGTATTTAATTCTGCAACTATCTGTACACAGCAAGACAATGTGCTCAACTGGTGAGACTGACAGTAATTCTTTTGCCAAGTAGAAGTTAGGATGAATAGACAGTCTATTTCATCATGGTCTGCAAAATTAATTGCTGTCCAAACAAAAAAATAGTAAATAGAAATAACAGAAAATTAAAGCATAATTGATAATTCTTCAAAATTTAAATAGTCACTGAGAGCATTTAAGGAAAAAGGAACAAAGCTAAATTAAAAACAGAATTGGGACCAGCAGTTGTGGCACATAAGCAATCTTTGGATGCAGATCTCTCTGCCTATTACACAATTTGAAGCTCTAAATAGCCTCCAAATTTTGCGGGATAATGGTGTATCCCCTTCCACCTTTCCAGAGTGAAAGTGCTGGAGCAATTTGATGTAGACATCAAAACACAGAGTCACATGTGAAATCAGATCTATTTTAACAACTGGTAGATAGTTGGGGATATTTATTTTAATGGAAAACTATTACAAAGGATGTAAGTAAGCTCTCCTAAGAATGAGTTCCAGTAGTCTCTCGTATTATTAGATTTTGATAATCCAGCGGCTCTCTCGATTTCAGAATGCTCAAGCAACATTTGCATAGGTAAACACTGCAAGATTCCTGATAAGAACTCAGTAAATTAAAGCAGCAGAAACTGAGTATTAATGATGATAGTCTTACAAGGAAGAAAACTCAATTTTTCAAAAGAAGAAAAAATGGAAAGGATCAGTTGCAGCTTGGCAACAATAATTTCTGTATCCCCTGCATGCTTGAGCCATCCTACAGGACTGTGAAAGAGCTTACCTAAAGCTGCAGATTTGGCCAGTTCACAGGTGAACACACTCGAGATTAAATTTTGAATAACATAAAGACTTTGATGAAAATAAATCAGTTTAGGGTTTTAAACTAATCAAGAGTCACATTCTGAATTAGAACACCCACTCACCTTGCCTTCTAATATAAAAAGACATTTGGGGTAACGCCAAAAGGAGGGAAACTAATAACGAAAGTCATCTAACAGCTGCAATGATATATTCTTAACCCTAACCATAAAGCTAGAAGCATCAACTTTGAAGTTTCTTGCTCTGTAAGGAAATAACGTCTCCTTGTTTATAATATGAAAGGAAAATACAAAATTGCATTTTCAATGATCTTGAATAAGAGTTTGCACCTATTCAGAAAACAACATGAAGACACAAAGTTTCAGCTATTTAGTCTGTATAATGAGGGTAGGCATATAAACTCCTTCAGGAACAGTAAGAATTCCGAGTAATTTTTGTCATGGCTTATTTTAAATCTTTTTATTTGATCTAAGCATCTCAAAGACCTCTTTACATTTCAAAGATGACAAGAATCATTTCATACAGAAGCATCACTTACCCACAATAACAAATCCATCTGCTTCTCTCTCTGGCACTGCAATCTTCTTTGAATCTTGACTTTTTCGGAAGAAGCTGAACATAGCCTCTTTTTTTCTTCCTCTAAGTTGTTATCTAAAACGAAGACAATACACGTTAAGTAAATACAAGATAGCAGAATAGCATAAGAAGTTCATACCCCTCTGAATGCAAAATACATGATAATACAGCTAAATCTCTATTAACAGAGTTGAAGTAGCAGGCATTTGCACATCAGACAGAGTACCTTGTTAATGTAGCAATTGACTTCAACAAGCAAAAAGAATAAATTACAAAAGGCTCTTCTATGAAGTTATGGAGTAGAACTATTAAAAAAAATATCAATCTTTCTAAGGGAAAGTAAAAGAAGGAAACTACTGTAAGCTTTTACCAAGCACTTTTCCGTGTTCTTCTGCTACTTCAAGCTGTTGTTACACAAACTAACTGTAGTTAGTTCTCAAGTTCTTAAACTTGGAAGCCCAAAACACAATCCTATAGGAAATGCAACTTCATAATGCAGCAGTACTTGAATGAACTAACAGTAGATACTGAATGAAGTTACAGTAGATACTAAGTCTTAAGCATCTGTGCATCAGTTATAAAGATAAAACAACAACAACAAAATACACAATATCTGCAAATATCCATTTTCATTTTTCAAGTTTGTAAACCTACAGACAGCTTAACATTTTGGTGCATTTGATTAAGTTAACACTAACTCCCTTAAAAGAAACTGCAACAGGATTGAGCAGTTTTTCATAACAGTAATTCACTCAATAATTCATAATCTTCCAAACTGGGTAGGAACTATGACTTCACATCAGCTAGAAAAAAGCAGGTAAAGCATAACACGAATGGGATGGATGTGTTAACTGGAAAAGATTACGCTCAGTATCTCTTTCAGGGGCAGAAGACAATATTGAAGCAATGTTAATAGCTTAAAAAGGACAAATCCATCTGAAAAACCTTATAAGCATTAGCCACACGATGGCCAAAGGGGCCAGCTTTTACCAAATTAAGTCCTATGCATCCCATATAGTTGGACAGATCAAGAAACGTTGTTCTAAGCAAATTCTCTAATGATTCTGAACTTTAAGTTGCAGACTTGAGGAAGATTCATTCCTTTAATTACCGGGGTTGTAAGAAAAACTTCCTAAGCAAGCCGCACTCTTCTGAAGACCAAACAACAGAAGCCACAAAGCACGTATGTACAGGTTCAGCTGACTGAGAGGACTACTGATGTGCCACCACCTACTTTCTGTGCTCTATATAAAGTGCACACCGTGCAGTGCAGCAACTCTAACTCTAACACTTCTACAGAGCTGAGACAACAAAAAAAGGAAAGCAGCACTCACCAGCAGCTGCCACTTGGACATTATTAGCCCTCCTCCAGCTCCCTGGCAGAGAAGTGCCCCGAGTGCTGCCACGGGCCCCTGGACATCGCTGCCCTGCGCAGCAGCCTGCACGTGGTCTGGCTCAAAGTGCCGGGTGTCAAACAGCCACCAGGGTTTAAGGAAAGGTACAGAAAACCTTTCTCTGCTAACATAGCAGTATCAAATAGAGAAAGTCGAATAATTTTTGAGTCCAAGGCAGAGTTTGAGGAGTAGAACCCTGATTAACTTCCCCGACACACATTTCAAGGTGAAGGGAGTGACAAACTGACAGCAACGCATACACCCTAACATACACACCCAGGAAAATCAAAGCCAAACCTGAAGAAAATAGGCACACCACTGATAATATTGGTTTGCACTATATCTAACAAAGAAGAATTATGATGAGTGAACCACAGAAGACCACAATGTAATATTTGTATTCAAAAAAATATAAAACCAAACTGCTGGATTAATTATTTGCCAAAATTCCTCACTTCCCACCCAAGTATTCATGATACCATAAGCAAGACTTTTTGTGCCCTGGCCAGTGACCTGCAGCACTTCACTTGACAATCAGCACCAACTATTCACCAAGTATAAACCACCTCGCACCCTGCCGTTAGGAGCACATCAAATACTTGCACGCAGCACATCACAGAAAGCCCTTTCTGAAGTGTAAGCATCAGCTTTCAGAAGGGCGTATAAATAGCACGTTGCAAAAATCAGCAGCGATTCAAGCCGGGGGCCGATACCCACGAATGAAATAGAGTACCCCAGAGGCTGGCCAGCTACTGCTTGCTATGCTGACGCAGTGGAATTTCTATCAATCAACCAGCCAGTCTCAGGTACGTGGTAATACCAAAAATAAATGTTAATTATCTGCACTTTATTCTTTTGCGCTTGTTTTCTTACCTTAGCACGTGAAATACTGATATTTCCAGCCCCGTGGAGATTGCATAGCGCAAACTCCTAATTGCCTCATTTATTCCTTACCTTCCCCCCACGCCCGGGCTCAACACATGGCGCCAGCAGCATATTCCTTTTTTAGCCCTTAGGGAATAAGTCTTCTGCTGCTACCAATTAGGGTTGTCAGTCCCATAGTTCAAGTGGTAAAAACCTGTGCTGCAATGCTCCAGAGTCAGGTTTCTGCTCCAATGATGTATGAAGGGGAGGCAGTTGTGGAACAGTTTAAAATGCAATTTTACCTTCTTCCTAAGCACGCAACAAGAAGGAAAATCAACGTGATGTGTAAAATCTTATAGGTAGCTTTGGTAAAGACTCAGATTCCAGCCAGCCACTTAAGGTGCCAGAGCTGCAGTTGCTCCAATCACATTTTTCTCTTGGAGATCTGTGTTACCGTACAGTTTGCAGCTGTGTCGGGCACCGTTCTCCCTCCTCTCTTGCTTGCACACAGAAAAGCATCTTACATATATACGTAACATCTGCACAATAAAGTTGTATAGGAAACCATGAATGTAATCTTTTAAATCCTGCATATTTAACATAATCTTCAGTGTTTTGAAAAACAACAACAACAAAAAAACAAACACTGCAGCCATTACAACTCAGAGTAGATTAACAATCGGTATGATTTGATCTAGCCAAATTAACATTACAAGCACTTTCATGTGCTCTTTTTTTGTTGCTGTTGACAAAAGATGAAACTTTTGGGAAAAAAATGGGATACTGAGAAAAAGATGAAACTCATCCTATCTACATAAGGCTCAATCTTTACTTTGTAGCTTTCAGTTTGTGAAGTGGCTTCTTTACCTAAATTGCACAGCCAGCAGTTTATTTGTTTTTCCTTCTAGAGAAATAAACACATCTTTTTGTTTGAAGCAGAAAAAGAAACAAAGTACCCCATAAACTCAGGCCTCAAATTCTTACTCTGATAAAACCACTGGGCCAGCAGTGAGAAATACGCTGTGCTTGGGGATTGTGAATGTTGGGAGGGTGGTAAGGAATCTGCATATTAAAACAGAAGAGCATGCTTTGTGAGGCCATTTCCTTCTCTGGGTGTTCACCACTTCAAAACAAAACTTGTGCCTGTAGATCACCCAGGTCTGTGTAACTGATGTGGAGGCAGGAACTCACTGACTATTACTTGCTATATTTCAGTATCGTTCCTGAATACAATTAACTTTAAATTAAATAAGAAACAAAAAAGAAAAAAAGGAGGGGGGGGGGCACAGAAACAACAAGTAGAGCTGTATTAAGTATGGTATAGGTAAAGGAAAAGTCCTAGATGGGCAATACATTAGTGATATTTGCTCTCTTTAAGAATTTTATCAACTGGTACTTCAAAAGCAAATATAAATCTCTCCAGCAATGTGAAATGCAAACACTGTTTCTTGAATTACATGTTAAAAACAGAACAAAGAAACACAGAGTTGAATGGAAACACTCACGCTCTGGAAGATAGGAGCACAGTTTAAGCACTTACAGAGTCAGGCTGAGTTTTACTACTTGTAGGTAAGTTGAGGTTTCATTTAACTAAAGCTGAAAACAACTGATTTCTGCACAAATTTCATTTCAGAGTAAAAACTAAATCTGAAGCTGGCAAATCTGGATGCATGTTCACATAAACCAGACAGAAAAGCATTAAAGGATTTTTTGTCGATGGTGGTGGGTTTATTCATGTTCTGCTTTTTTTTTTTAAATGAAGCAGTCAGCACAAAATCACAGAAAACACATCCACCAGTCAGAGACAGCACCACGTTTCTGCAGTAATCTATCCTATATAGCACAGCACTTTCCACTTCCAGATGGGTTTAATTGTATTTCTGTAAGAGACCTGAAATTGAATTCACTGCCTAAAGATAAAAATCTCCCTTGGCAGGAATATGCAATTCCCGTCTCCTCATGTTTCCCCCTCACCAAAAAGCGAGCATAGTTTTTTTTTCCTTTCTCCAATCTCAGTTGTTAAGAATAATGCTTTTGGCACCGCTTCAGTCATTAACAAGTAATAAACTGCAAACTGTAACAATTCTGTGAGGCTGCAAGAAATATTTTGTCTTTACGTGAGGCTCTGAGACCATACATGGGATTGGGCAAAGATGAGTTACAGAGCTGCACAAAGGGGTTAATTTATTCCTCGTGCACTTTGCCAGTCTCCTTCGACAAGAGCTATGGGTGACCTTTGAGCCAAACCAATATGTTACATCCCAATACCATTTTTTGTATGCAGTAAGGACCCTAGCATTTTTAGCATTACTTTTCAGCTTTCTCCTGCATGTTCACAAGTGGCAGAAGAAGGAAGATAATTCAGTATTTAAAAAAAAAAAAGCAAAGATGTAGACTAAGATAAAGAGAGGATGCTTGGGAATTCAGCAAAGCAGAATTGCAAAGATGTAGACTAAGGTAAAGAGAGGATGCTTGGGAATTCAGCAAAGCAGAACTGCAGTGGCACTGCTGGTAAATAAATGATGAAAATAGCTCAGAAAAGATGCAAAGCTGATCTTTAAGAAACAGACTCATTTCACAGGCGGCTGTTTAAGCTACACAGACTATGGAAACAGAAAACAAGAGGGCGATTCTCTCCTCCATGTAAACACCCACCGTTATTCGTCAATAAACTAACAGCAAGCGCAGCGAGGCCGCACAGTTCATAGCACTGCACAACCCGCTTAGGACACGAAACCGACCAATTTAGGGTCAAGACCACGCATGTCAAAAAGATTTTTTTTTCTGTGACGCCAGGAGATGAGTTTAAAAGCTTTTAACCTAGTATAATTTAATATGTGAATAATTAAATAAATAAATAAATAGATAGATTATTTCTTTATCTGGCATTAACATCAGTCTTATTCCCGTAGTTTAGGCTTTTTCACAGTATAAGGAAGGAAAATAAGCGCCAAGAGGAGTACAAATACCAATATAGATATATTTATATACTTAACAAAACACTAAGGAAGGCATTTTTTCTTAAATTCAATCTGAATATTTATTTCCATAGCTTTTAAAACCGAAGGGAACCAGAAACACCAAGCGCCCGCCTCCCCCGCCCCGGCCCGCGGTCACCCACCGGCCCGGCCGCCGCCTCCACTTCCGCCTCGCCGAGTCCCCCCTAGCAACGCCCGCTCTTCCGCTGACGTCAGAGCAGCGCGGCCAGCCGATTGGCCAAACCTCGCCCCTTCCTCCCCGCTTCCCCGTTGCTAAGGGAGACGGGCGGGAAGGGGCGGCCGCCACGGGGGGGGGAGCCGCCGCCATGATGGAGGACGCGCATGAGGCGCCGCGGCACCGCATCGCCGCCGCCCAGCTGGCGCAGCACATCGGCCGGCCCGTCTGCTTCGTGGGGCGGCTCCACAAGGTCTGGGGACGCGGCACGGGGTCGGGCCCGGCCGCTGGGGGATGCTGCGAGGGTGTCGGAGCCCCCGGGGACACGCGGTTTGTTTTGCAGGTGCACCCCAGCGGGAAGCTCTTCGTGCTGGTGGACGGCGAGGGCAAGCAGGCCACCGTGGAGCTGAGCGAGCCCGTGAGTTACGGCCTCTCCTCGGGTTCCTGTTTTTAAATCTGGGCGCAATTTTCCCGCTTCGCCGTTTGGCACCGTCCCTGCTCCGCCCATCTTCAAGCCAGCTACCGCGGTCTTGATGTTAATTAGTTATCTTTGTCAGTTATCCTCGGCCGTGGGGTGGTTCTGTGTGGAGCCAGCAGTTAGACTCGGTGGCCCTCGTGGGTCCCTTCCAGCATCATACCAGCCTATAAATTTTCGGCTGGAGTTGGGAGAGGCATTTCCTTCCTTTTCAGACACATCCCTGTGTGGCTACTTTGTCTTCCTCATCTTAGTTTCATTTTCCTTGCACTTCTTCCTTTGCCTTTTTATTCACTGTCTTCCTATCCCTAAGAGAGTATTTTTTAAAGATAATCCAAAAACCTCAAGAATATGACATTCTTAGGAGTTTGTTGAGTTGACCTTTCACTCCCATCCTAAAATACTTCTCGTAGCATTTCAGTAAACTTCAGAGTTTGCTCAAAGCGTTCTTTCTTAAGAATGAATAGCATTCCAATCTTTGAAAATGTGAATGCTTCAAGTATAGGAATTACTTATTGGTTAGAAAGTCAACTAAGCAATTCCTATACCCATTGCATTGTAACTAATGTGCAGAAATATAGCTTTGATGTCAAGTATTGGTAATGGGCTAAGACCCAGGCATTTTCTTCTGTGTGTTTATTTTTGCCTCTGAGAAATGTTGTGACTGAAGGATTATTATGGCTATGACACCGCTTGATGGCTAAATTGAGCATGTCAGTAGTTGTCCCATTTTTCCCGCTGAATGAGTCGTTAAATGCTGGCAAGTCTGTCCATTTTGATATGAAATATTTGAATGTGATACCTTGACTTTCAAGACTTGAGTCCTGTTGATTAAAAAAAAAAAATGCAGTTTCTTCTAGTGAGGAGTTCTGTCGTACAATTGTGAAACTTGCTGTCTTCATTTCCAAATAGCAAGAAAATGTCTTTCCTAGAAGTTCTGGCCTGTATGTAAATCTTTCCTGAGTCTGTGTGTTTCCTGTGTTGGACTGTTACAACGTTGCATGTCAGCATCCAACCAATGATTCTCCAGCTTTCTGGGAAAGAGTAAATGGGTAAATTTTATAAATATGTAGCTACAGTGTTAGCCACTTCACAGCCTGTTCCACTGCTGTAATAAGTATGTAAGGAAGAAACTTGGTATGTGCAGAAATAACGTGCAGGAGTTCTATATTGGAAGGACATAAGTGAAGTGGTACCACATTTCCAGTAGTTTCCCCAGTAGCAGCGTATTGCTTGATATGGAATTTCAAGCAATTTGTTGTTCCTAGCTCCAGTGCTGTGCAGCAGAATCAGCAGGTAATTTGGTGATGCTAATTTGATTTTTGGTGTGTTTTCTAGCTAGATGAAGAGATCTCAGGAGTTATTGAAGTGGTGGGAAGAGTAACAAATCAGGCAACCATTATGTGCATGTCATACGTCCAGTTCAGAGAAGATAAAAGTCCATTTGGTAAGTAAGGATATATGTTAAGAGAAATCAAATTCGTGTTCTGAACATTTCTTCATTAAGTGAGAAGAGCATGATTATCTGTTCTTATGGACAACGTTATTCTTCAAGCTCACTGAAAAATAGTAAATGGACACAGGTGTGGGAATTACATACTGAATATGCTGTTTTACAGGTGAAAAGCAGGGACTGACTCAAGGCCTGAGCTGGTCAAGGTCCTTGTCTTGGTCTGATCATTCTCCCAGTCCCGGATTCTTTGTCTTCCCTTGCCTTGTACTCCTTTTGTGATTGTCCAGTTAGCAGGTCAAAAAAATAATCCTCCAGGTAGAAAGCAATGAGATGTGGCAGGCTTGGGAAAACTGGGGAGGGTGAGAGGGACTGAAAACACTCTGCTGTACTGCTTTCAAATAAGCAGTGCTTTAATGCTGTGGTTTGCTAGTGGGGAACTTAACAAGCTTTTCCTTGCCCTCTTTCAGATCTGGAACTCTACAACGAAGCACTGAAAATTATTCACGAATTCCCTGAATACTTCCCATTTGGCACCGGGAGGAACAATTGATTCTTCTTAGCATATATTTAGAGCTTCAGAGGGTGCAGCAGTACCTTAGCTTTCCTGCTTGACAGCATGATAATAGTTGCATTAGTTTCCACCATGCAGCTGTTGTATGCACCAGGTGTGGCTGGTGAAATTTACTTTCTCTGAAATTGAAAAGGAAGAAGCAGAACATTTCTGTGGCTGTCTCACTGTCTGTATATATTTAACCCTTTTGCATTCATGAGGAATGGTCTCTTGCAGGATTTGACTTGCTAGAAATGGAAGTTTTGTAGGCATTTTTTTGTTGTTGTTGTTTATTGAGGTTCCAGGATATTTAACACAAAACTTGTATTGAAGACATTCGGTGGGGTTTTAATGTAAAAAATATTTTTTAATTTCATTTGCTTTGGTATCAATTTATTAAATGGGGAGGGGAGATTTATTTTGCATCTTGATAATGGTCACTTCTACAATAAAAAGGTCTGATTATGTTTAACTACTTGTGTCAGTATTTTATCTTTGAGTGCTGTTTTCAGTGATACAGGGTGATTCCTATTCTACCTGCACACATAATTTAACGAAATTGAGTACTAGGTACTTGCCTTTTGCACTGATGTTAAACAGTTTAAAGCTGTAAGTGTCTAATTGAGCTTGAGAATTTCAAGTGCTATTGAGTTCCCATCACAACCTTCGTTCTTGGTGGACGTCAAGGTAGAAGTACCAGGATTCAGCTGGCATGTCATGATGACTTTAATCATACAAACTTCCACACAATTCCCAGTTTCATTACTATCCAGGCTATTTAACAGCACATAGAATTCTTACACTTCTTAAAGTAACACAAAGTGAAATCTAACTTCTGAAATACTTACTATGAAGTAAAAAGTGAAACAGTTCAAAGCATTTTAAATAAATATTTTATTTGGATCCATGTTCATTAATATTTAAGAAAAACAGGCTGCAGTTTTAACAATGAGATTTAGTGCCTTATTAAGATTGCTAGCATTGTGCTTGTTCATGGATATCTCAATTTTCAGTCAAGAAATTTATGTTTTAAAGACTCCTTATTTATCAAAGTTACCACAAATGACAGCCCTACTCTTAATTTGTGCAAATCATTAATGGATTATTAGTTCACCCATCCACAGGGTGGGTGATCAAGTTAACAGGTGATCTGTTTTTTCCAGATACTTAGAAGACAGAAAGTGACAAAGTTACTGTCACTGGAAGGAAGAACAACATCTGAAGTGTGGGTCAGTCTCATACAGCAAACAAGAAGGTGCCAATGGCACAATACCACGCTTTGTCCTGTAATGCTGTCCCTGCTATATTTTAGTGCTTAGCAAAATAAAATGTTGTTAATAATTACATGGTTATTTTACTAGCATTTAATTCTTAGGAATTATTCTTTAGAAAAAAATACGTGCTTATATATACATGTATGTTCAGTAAAATGTTACGTGCAAGTAGTCCTTACCAAGGCCTATCTGAGCCTAAAAGACTAGATTCCACCACTAGATGGCTATAGCACTTTACCCTGACACAGAGACCATCCTTGGATATGTGGCTGTGAGTGTAAATATTTGATGGCATCTGAGTGGTAAGTGCTGTAAGTCCCTTTGAGGCCAAAAAGGAGTTCTGGTGTACAAAGCCACCTTCATATAGCTAACTATCAGACTCGAGAAGATTGCAGAAAACTGGGCAAGCTCAGGAAGCGCAGGCTAGATGAGTAGACAGGGAGGTGGATTGAATGAATAACCCCAAGCACCAGTACAAGCATGTGCTGGCCTGAGAACTGTCAGCCCAGGAGCTGTACCACAGCATGCGGTCCTTCAGGAACGGACTGCTCCAGCATGGGCTGCTCTCCACCGAGCAGCACAGGAAGCTTCTCAGGTGAAAGGAGCTCCATCTGGGGGAAAAATGGGTTTGGGGTAAAAAGCAAGTGCCCAGCCTGGCCCCCAGCCTGGCAGACATTGCTCCTGTGAGCATGGAGCAGCCATTTCACATCAGAATTTTCTCACAACAGTCACATCAATTCCCTAAGTGTCTCCATCAGGGGCACCCCAAGAGCTGTGTAATGTCACCATGGAGTCACTGCCACCCAATGGCCTGACAAAAGGCAGCAGGCTATAAATGCCCCAAGCGTCCAGCCTGCGTTCAGTCTGGCTGGTGACACTTGAGAGGTTGAGGTCTGCCGGCGGCCCATCCTAGCCATCATCAGGCTGGTGCCACCTTCCCTGCGCGATGCCTTGGCCCGCTGGACCGGAGGAAGGTTCCAGCGCAATGCCGGGCTGGGGAGGTGGCGGCGGCAGCAGCGGTGGAGGAGCCCCTCCAGCTACAGGTCCCGCAGCGTCTCGCCCAGGAGCAGGGATCACAGCCCCGCAACCACACGACAGCTCATCCGCAGCTTCTCCTGGCACTGGGAGCAGGACGGGCGCAGACGGCCCCGGTCTCGCCAACGCCGGGGAACACGTCGTGGATGCGAAGGGCCCAGCAGGAGGAGCTAGGGGCTGGCGACCACACAGGCCACCAGGCTGAGCCCCGCGTTTAAAGAAAAAAATAAATCAATCTTAAAAAGCAACCCAGAGGGAAGTCATTTAGGGGATGGGAAATTATCAAGTGACTGGGTAACTGGGTGAGGGCAGCAGCCATAAAGGTGACCAGGCCCTAACAGGAAAAAGGCTGACAGAAAAAGTCTCCTGAGCCCGGGCCAGAAGAAAATGCCTGCCTGCCTGAGGACTGCTAGCCTGGGGGCTGTACCACAGTGTGCAGTCCTTTGGGAGTGGACTGCTCCAGCATGGGCTGCCCTCCACCGAGCAGCACAGCAAGTTTCTCAGACGAAAGGAGCTCCACTTTGGGTAAAAATCAGGCCCGTTTTATACCTTTCGTAACTGTTACACCTAAAAAAGCAGAGGACACAAACCACTATGGTAAAAATTGTGCATGTTTTATACCATTTACACCTTTTACCCATAAGAAGGCATAGGACAAGGGGGAATGCTCTTAAACTAAGGGAGGATATATTAGGCATTAGGAGGAACTTCCTCACTGCGGAAGGGTGGTGAGGCCCTGGAACAGGTTGCCCAGAGAAGCTGTGGATACCCCATCCCTAGAGGTGTTCAAGGCCAGGCTGGATGGGGGCTTGGCCAACCTGATCTAGTGGGTGGCACCTCTGTCTAAGGCAGGGGGGCTGGAGTTAGATGATCTTTAAGGTCCCTTCCAACCCGAGCCGATCTTGGTTGCCTGTAGCTAGTGGCGTCCCTGAGGGGTCAGTACTAGGAAAGTATTGTTCAACTTACTCATCAACAACCCCGCTGATAGAATGCAGCACACCCTCAGCAGCTCTGCTGATGACACCAAGCTGGGAGGAGTGGCTGATACCCCAGAGGGCTGTGCTGCCATTCAGAGGGACCTCGACAGGCTGGAGTGTTGAGCCGAGAGGAACTTCATGAAATTCAACAAAGGCAAGTGCAGGGTCCTGCACCCATGGAGGAATAACCCCAAGCAGCAGGACAGGCTGGGGGCTGACCTGCTGCAGAGCAGCTCTGCAGAGAGAGTCATAGAATCATAGAATCATAGAATATCCTGAGTTGGAAGGGACCCTTCCAAGAGTCCTGGAGCCCTGGTGGACAGTAGGCTGACCATGAGCCAGCAGTGGGCCTTGGGGCAAAGAAGGCCAACAGGATCCTGAGTTGCATTCAGAAGGGTGCTACCAGCAGGACAAGGGAGGTGATCCTCCCCCTCTACTCAGCCCTGGTGAGGCCACAGCTGAAGTAGTGTCCAGTTCTGGGCTCCTCAGTCCAAGAGGGACACAGAACTACTTGAGTGAGTTCAGAGGAGGGCTAAGACAATGAGAGGACCAGAGCACCTGTCATAGAGACAGGCTAAGAGAAGTGGGACTATTTAGCCTGGAAAAGAGCAGGCTGAGGGGAGACCTCCTTAATGCGTATATACATGTATACCTGAGGGGAGGATATGGAGAGGATGGAGCCAGTCTCTTTCCAGTTGCGCCCAGTGACAGGACAAGAGGCAACAGGCACAAACTGAAGCACAGGAGGTTCCGGCTGAATAGCGGTGGGCACTTCTTTACTGTGAGGGTGACAGCACTGGCACGGCTTGCCCAGAGAGGTTGTGGAGTCTCCTTCTCTGGAGATAGTCAAAATGCACCTGGATGCTATGGCATGCAACATGCTCTAGGCAATTCTGCTCAGCAGGAGTGTTGGACTAGATGATCTTCAAAGGTCCCTTCCAACCTTGTCCGTTTTGTGATTCTGCAACTGCAGCTAATAAAATAGCTGTAGCTATAGTTTTCTTAGAAAGCAACAAATCTTCCCCAAAAGCATGATTTTATTATTTAAAAGCAAAAACAAGGAAAAAAAAAGATGAGTAAACACACCTCTTATAGAATAAGTTTTGCAAAGAGTGTAATTATTGGCCTGAAACCCCAAATACCCATTACAACACCCAAAACTGATATTTTACAGTGGACCCGAGTATGTACATATTTCATAATCTAGAACACTTCAAAGACATGCTAAATGTCAAAGCATCTAATTTAATGAAATGATGGTAATTGAAACAAATATAGTCAAGTCAAAAATGTTACAAATATGGCATTTTTTTTTACATAAGAAAATTAGACATTAAGTACGTACATTCCAGACATGGAATTTTATCTGGAAAATTTAGTAATAGTTGGTATTATTACAGAGGAATAAAAATATATCCTTGACACTTACAAATCCTCATTTTCATAAAGCAAGTTTTATTGCCTGTGTTTATATAAATAGGGTATCATACATTAAACCCCAGTTTACATTTATTAATGGAGAACATTTTAAAGAGCTCTTCAAGAGCAACATAAGGTGTGCAAAAATACCAGAAAGAGAAATAAATACTCTAACAGAAAAACCATTAACTGCTCTCCCATGACAGTCTGACTACAAATATCAAGTACCTCTTAGATTTAACTTTAAAAATATCTTTGTCAATTAGGCAAGAATCGTAGATCAGAATAAATGTAGCAGATGTATTACAACATGAATTAGACAATATAACTGAAAGTCCAAAATGTAATTATGTACACCCACAGAAAACATTTCCACAATTTATCCTGTTGCAACTACACTAGAGCACTTAGAACCAGTGGTATATTACAATATATTCCGTTTTAAAACAACATATTTCACAGTCCTGGCAATATGGTACCAGTTTATTGCTAGCATTCCATTTAGTATTTCATAGCACGCAAGTGTTAAGTAACTCATACTGTTTCTAATAGTAAATAAACACACACCAAGTAAACTGATGTTATTTTCACATACCTTAAAACAGGTTTTTTCCCTAATTTATGTGAATTTCGTTGCCTACAAAATCAAGGACAACAATACTGATTAGGTCCTTGCACAGTATTAGCAAGATATCATTGACTCTCAAGATAATAAATAACTTAATTCCAGCTGATAACATACCTAGTACCATTTCTAGTCAATGACCTAAAATTGTGCAGTCTTTTGTGAGCATACTGGTGTCCAGCAGTGACCTGAAGCAGGATATAAATTGCTTCACTTCGCACATCCCAGTATGTTTCAGAAGTGCAGGAAAATCCCGTTCATCCCAAAGTCTTAAAAATTCAAATATGTTTGTAGTCAAAACTCAGCACGTAGTTTAAAACTTAAATATTTACAAGCCTCCAGTCCTTGAGATTTCAGATCTTCACAGTACTATGTTCAAAATAAAGCCTCTTGTAGCTCACCTGCATTCTGCGCTCGAAGTTACACATGAATTTTCAGGAAACTCTTCTCCAGGATATCAACCTTGTTAGGAGACAAAGCTCCTGAATTCCTTAGCATTAAAATTCGCATCAGCTAGGTAACATAGGTATATTAAATAAGATCTTGAATTGCTAAGATATTGCTTACTATTAACAAATCTTGAGAAAAGAAAGAAATTGATTTTTCTTTAAATATCTTTAGAATGGCACACAATTAATTTACAAGGAAATGATTGCATTCAAGGAAGTGTCATCAATCAATGAGAGGATGCCACAGCGTCATTCTGCCATCCTCTAGAGAACACTTTTCAGTTGTTTATTTTGAATTTTCAATTTTACTAAGCACTGTATATAAACACTGCTTTGTTTAGAAAACTGATAAAAGGGCCCATAAGCATTACCCTGAAAACTTCATTAAAAGTTAATTGAATTTAACAAAGCTACTAGGAGTGCTTTTTAACTTTTAAGTTCACTGAACAAGGCTCATTCCAGGATTATCAGTTTCTACCAAGCACAGTCATACGCATGTTATTTTACTAATCTGACAGAAATTTATTTTTTCACAGTAAGTCACAAATGACCTTTGTCTAAAATATATGCTTGGACTATGACGGACATCCATTAGAGAGCCCCATGTTTTCAAGCCTGTACAGTCTCTGCGGGAATGAGATTCCCTGTTGTATCCAGCTGCATACACTTACATGAACAGGCAGACACGGGGCACTCAGTGTGGTCCCTAGACAGCAATAGCAGGAAAAAAGAAAAAACAGGTAAAATAAAACTGCCAAGAATTTTGCGTTCTACGAATTTAAGAATGTACAGGAACACTTTATCTCAAAGAAAACTTAGCAGCATGGTAAGCTCTGCAAGTGTTCTAAAACAAAACATCTTAATTGTAGATAAAACTAGGAGTCGTGTCCTACTTGGTGCAGCATGCACAAGTGAAACATAGAAGACTTGAACAACTTACCTGAACCAGCTAAGCATATGCCCAGCGTGTCCACCATGCCTACAGTTGTGACACCAAGTAAACCAGTTGTTGAACTGGGCTAGCTTCTTGTCTTTGCTAAGATCCACTTTTTCATCTGACTTAGATCCTCCTGTGCAAAAGCAAACCCATCCCCACAGATATATGCCTGTAAATCCTTGTTTCATTTATATTGCAATTGCAGTAACAGCATTACAATAAATTTGGAATTAGCAACTTGAAGCAAAGACGTAGCCTGATTTTAAAAGAGAAGTTGATAAAATTATTAAATAAGAACTGACAGAAAATCAAAACAAGAATTATACTGCTCAGCTAATGCTTTGCATCTTATGGATGTGCTACACTTGCCTATTAAACTTTGAAGACAATCTCTTTCAACAGTGATTTATGTCTGTGATTGATTTCAGTTCCAGTGAATTATACATTGTTTTTTCCGCACATATATATATTTTAAAGCCAAAAATCCCATGTATGTGTGTGTGTATAAATATACACAATTCACCAAGTCTCAGTTATGAAGTAGAACAATTGCAACAGTAAGTCATAACAAAGACCAGTGAAAGAATTAGAGGAGGTACACAGACGACAACTGTACAGCTGTCGATAACTCTTTAACAAGACTGACCTAAAAATATGGGCAAAATGAGTTTCACTTAAACCTTATATAATGCTGAGCCCAAGACATTTAGAACCAAGAGATTCTATTGATAGTATTTCTTAGATGTGCCAGCAGCACCCATAAATTCTTTCACGCTCAGCCACAGAAAGTATACGTTATGTTTATTCTGTCTTCTTTCAGTTAAAAATCAATTGGTAAATTCCAATATTTCTGCAGCCTCCCATCAATTCATCCCAAGAAAACACACCTCCCATTTCCTGCAATTTTAAAGCTCGTATTGCAAAACACTACAATACTTGAATCTTTGTCTGTTTAAGCCATGGGATTCCACTAACAACCCCACTGGTAAAAATGGTCAAAACCAGGTAACTGCATACCAACTGACACCAAAAAATTGAAACACAGGTTTTATCATAACACTAGATGGGATGTAAACACATTTACATGTTCACTATGGTCTCTCTCCCTTATAATTAAGGGTATGAATACTTACAGTATGAGAATAAACAGAAAGGTGCAACAGAAGATCTTCCTACAAGAACTGTTAATTAGGCCTGTACCTAGCACTCTAGCTGAATAGCTAAAAAACAGTATGTCATACCTGGACAGCTGGAAACTGGAGTTCCCATATTTATCAAGCAAAGTGCACAGCGAGGAAGGGGCTTACGACAACCAGGACAGCTTGTAACTTTTGACTTAGTTGGTGAGCCACTAACTCCGTATTGGCTAAAACCCCGCCCCTGATGAGGAATGGCTGAACAGCTGTACGAGATGGATTTTCCACAGAAATTGCAACTCACAAACACCTAAAGAGAACAAAAGCTCATTGATTTTTCAGTTTGGTTCTAGTGCTACAACTATAAGTGAATTTGTTCAACCTAGCAAATACTCATTTACCAGATACTCTCGATAGTGCACTGGAAACTTACTCTCTTGTGAAGGTATTGCCAACATCTTGGCTTATACACTTGACATGCAGTTCTGTGAAGCAGGCCTTAACGATGCCCAGTTACCTCAACTGCACATAACACCATGCATTATTGCTTAGAGAGGTATTATTTAAGATTATGAAAAGCTGTATGTGAAGATATGAAAGAAAAGAAGTTTACTCTACTGGTCTCTCCCTCCTTCTATTTGGGTAACCCACTCCAGAGTCCGGAACATGTGGATTTTCCTAGCAATCTTTACCTGCACATTTAATGCCACAGGCTGAGGTGTGATATAGAGGAAAGCACAGACTTTACACTCTTTAGGGATTATTTACAATGCTCACATAAGGCAGGAGCAGTAAACTCCCTTCTACTTGCAACAGTATGGATGGAGCTCTCCTTAAACAGCTGTGAAGGACACATGAATTCTAATATAGCTTTCCTTAAAAGCCCTTGGGACCTTAAAGCTTGTAATGCACATACTGAGCAAATACGAGCGAGTGTCAGTTGCTGTGGCCAGACCACATTGGAAAAAAAAAATGCTACCAGATAATATTTGTATAGGGCGTCAGTTTTCAGTTTAGCTTATGTTCTGAACTGATAATAAAAGTTGCTGTTCACTTTAGTTTAGGTTCAAGGGCTTCAAAATAGCTTGGAGGTTCAGATCATTTAAAACAAGTCAATTTGAACTGGTTCTTGGTTCAATTCCCTGGTTTCAGCATCATCCTCACCATGATAATGGTGATTTCCTTGATTAGACGAAAAAACATTTGTTTACCCTATTTCCCTGCTCTCTACCAAAACAGTTAAGTCCTTTCTCCAAAGTATTTTGAAAAACAAACAAATATGTTTACCCTTTTAGGGTAGCCTTAGTTTAAATCTTTCTTTTGCACATGAACTTTCAGGAAAGCCAAGATGCAGCCACCATTTTTGTTTCTATACAAGTACCATGTTACCTTCCTTTCTGGATTGGTCGTATTTCATAGAAGAAATAAATTTACCTGGGCTAAAGGCTTTGAACTAGGATCCAGCTTACTCCTGTGGATATCAAATTCTGCACGTTTATGCCAAAATCTCCATGCATCTAAGAGATTCCTGTAGTTCTCAATCCAGTACTGAACCCTCTCATCCTTAAGCACATCTGATGGAGAACCCTAAAGCAGGTAGGAAAAAATGCCAGTCACACACTGAAGATACACAATGCAAATTATTCACATTTTCGTAAGGCTTTACAAAGCGTACTACAATGTATGAGAAATAATGTAATTTGTCTAAAGAAAGACAACATCTGCTAAAATTTAACCTGAGTTTCATAAATATTTTCTTCAGTCTGCCTCTCAGGTTGAGAATACTGGTGCTGCCATTCTCCTTAACACTTGCATCTGTCATACAAAGGATTATACGTTTTTGTCACATATCCCAGTATATATGTAAAATATGTAACCATAAAAATGATATGTGCACAGTGTTAGAAGTAGCTGCAGCTGTGCCAATAAGGACCACAAGCCCAACCAAAAAAAAAAATAAATTACGACACCCAAACCACAACCCCCCCAAACACACAAAAAAAACCACCACAATAAACTCAACACCAATACTCACTGCCAAAACCAAACAAACACATAAACAAACAAAAAAAAAAACAACACACCACACCTCACTTCTCCATCAAAATCCTGGAAGCAAAAATGTATACTTTGAACCTACCAGAAAACACACCAGTAATAAGCCAGGGGAATGGGTATTCCCAGTGCTGCTATTTTTGCTTTTTCTCCTCTTTTCCCTATTATCACTCACTTTCTCTTGTTGAGATAACTTGAAGATACAAGTTTGTAGTTAACCTCAAGTGGTTTGGATGATTCCACAATATCATCTCTATATCCATCATAAAAATCCACATATCACAGCATGATATATGCTGTCAAAATGTACTACAAAAATACTTTTTAGTTCGCAAGATTCAGTACTATGCTGCTAAAGAAACTACAGTTCTCTCATGTTACAATTTATTTTTGAGTGAAACACTAACCTGTAACATGCAATAGCTCGCTGTCTGGACATCTCCTGTTCTGTCAACATAACTTTCCATCAAGTCCACTCCATCTTTTGTCAGCCCTGTTAATAGTATTCCCTCCAAATTCCCAGCATCTTTCATTTCATTTGTCAGCTTTTCAATAAATCTGTTCAGCTACAAAAAAACAAAACAAAACAAAAACCACTAACTTTTGCTGTCTGTTCACGTCCTTGTAACTCACTTACGATATAACTGCAAAACTTTCTACAATTTGAACAGCTTTCCTTAAGAGTCTTTTGCTAACAGAATATGCTGCTTGCTGCATGTTATGCAGGAAAATTTATATGGCAATATGTACTATATTGCAAGAATTTAAATTTTTATCTATATACTTTAAGCCTCCTGACACAAAGTGCAAAGAGATTTTTTAATTTTTAATAATTAACCTATTTTTAAGCACTTAAACATTCCTACTGCAAAATGAAACCTTTATTCAAGGGAAAGTAAATGTCTGGAAATAAATAAATATACGCTCCATTAAGAGAGACATACAAGCCATACAACAATTTTAAAAACTAGCATGTCATGAATATTATAAAAAAAAAAAAAAGTCAAAAATCAAGCTGAAGTTACAAACTGAAGATCAGATTATACCATGGCTTATATCCTATTGCAAGGAGAAAAACAAATCCCTCGTGAATCATTGCTTCTACTGTTTACCTCTCCACCCCAGATCTTCTTCCCTCTCTAAATAAAGCCCAGCTTAATAGTTTGCTTGAGTGTCCAACCATAGACTTACCTGAGCATCATTGAGGAACTTGCAAGCGAACGCAACTCTGTCTCGTACAGCTACATTATTTTCATACTTTGGAGAGAAAAATGGGAATACTACCATCACATACAAATTTCCAATTTTGCAATACATTGTTTGTAAAAGTCAGAACATTTACCTTAATGTATAGCTAATATTAATGAATTTGATTATGTACGAAAAAAGCACCTGAAAAAAAGCTAACACTAAATAGCAGACAAACTGTTTATATTCAGATATATGTATCAGATCAAGACTGAGGCTAACAGGGGCAATTTACTCATCTGGCAGGAAAGGCTGGTTCAACACATCAAATGTGGCTTTCAAAACTAGAAACGTATTTCCAAATCATGCAGGGCTGGGCTATCGTGATTATGGCATGATATTCTGACACCCCCAGGTCCCCTTCTGCTGAGCTGCTCCCCAGCCACTCGTCGCCTAGCCTGGGCCTAGCATTGCTCCATTCCAGCTGCAGCACCCAGCATTTCCCTTTGCTGAACTTCATGCCATGCTGATTGCCCAGTGCTCCATCTATCTAAATCCCTTTGCAAGGCTTCTCTTCCCTTCAGGGAGTCAACAGCACCTCCCAGTTCATCCAGTTCATCAACCTCTCTCCTGCTTAAATTATTTTGATAATATACTAATGGTTCATGAATTCCATGCCACAAAAAAAAAAAACCTCCTCTAAGAACTGTGTGAACTCTGTTGGATATGTCCATTTTTATACAGTTTGTACACTAACACAATGTTCATTAATATGAGAACTCTGTTTAGAAGAAAAAACATTACCTGCCAGTATGAGGAAAAAAATAATACATTCTAAACTGATTAATTCATGGAGCATGTAACACTTCCCCTACACATGGATGTATATATGCACACCTATTATTTAAAGGAATTTAACAGAAATTTACTCACCAGAACACCATCGTATGAACCAGACTCACTTGTCAGAAAAGCAAACATAGCACACAAGTAGGGGTTGTTCAACTGCAGTCTCAGAGTACTGCACATTTCTCTCCAAAGCGAGTTTTTCTCGTCTGTGTAGCCTGATAGAGCCATTGCTACTACATTAAGGTTCAGATCACCTGATTTATTAAAAAACAACCAACAATATTCAAGTTCAAGACTTAAAAAAGAAATCAATTAAAACCATAATTGAACGCATCAGTTTGAAACTGAATATTCTGCAGAATACCTGACAAAATCTGGTAGAGTTATGAGCTAAAACAACATTACATACACTAAATTTTGCAGTTTCTGCTTTCAATGACTCAGTTTCTGCTCTCAAAGTCACAAGCCCACATGCATGACAGCCTGAGTTATACTTTAAGCAACATCACTCTAGCTCTGGTGTTCTGCAATAGTTTGGAACTGCTACATGCATTCTTACTGCTTTCACAAAAGGTTGTCATTACCACAGTTCATATCCACAAGAAGTGAAAGTACTGGAATACACACATAACCATTACATAACAGACCATGCTGGTGGATGACAACTGCATATAACAGCTTTAAGTCAAAAAAAAATATATCCTAAAATCATTAAATCTATTTTATCTAAATATTTATTGTCAGAAAGTTCAATTTTCTTTTTTCAATTCAAAGACAGCCAGTCACTGTTCTGAACCTTCCCTACAAAAAACACACATGCTTCCCCCAAATCTAAAGCAGGCAAGACAGTATTTTAAATTTAGTGAGAGAACACAGATGCAAATCAGAGATGTAGTACGAATACTGGCAAGAAAATATAACAAAATACCTCCATCTCTTAGCTCTAAATTTGTTATTTTTTCCTTCATACACTGTAGCACTTCCCAAATACTATTCCAAAACAAATGTCTTCTGTAAATCCTGAATGTTATATTTTAGTTATTCCACAGACATTGCACTGGCAAAAAGCCCCATACGGCCCAACTGAAGGAGACATACATGACAGCTGACCAATGTGCAATTCCATTACAGGAAAAAAAATCCTGCTACTTCTGTGTGTAACACTTTGTGTCATGTATTAATATGAAATTCTAAAACATGCAATGCATTTTAATTAGACAGTAGGCATATTACAATCTGAGGAGCAAAAGAACAAGATTTGTCAGATTCTGAGTCTCCAATCCAGCTACTTCAAGTAAATATTTAAAAAGACAGCAGACATCTTTTCCTACCACCTTCCAGAATTCTGTTTACAGAAAAATCCACCAAGGTGATGTAAGTCCAAAAGAAGAAAGACACGAAAACGCAATACACACCTTTTCCTGAGGAAGCACCTTTATTTAGAATTTGTATTGCTCGCCGTATGTCCAAATTGAATAGTGCTACAGCAGCAGCTCGCTCCCAGTCTCCTTCCTGTTCCAATGAATTTAAAAAAGGTTCCACATCTAAGTCTGCTCCCTTCTTTATCCACCCACAGAGCTGCAAAGCCAAGGATCTCTCCTCACTCAGATATTGAATAATATCTGCCTGTCTATCAGATCCACTCCTGCTGTGCCTGAGGTTCTCTGTTGTTCCTAAAAATGGGAAATATGTTAAATTATGCCTTAATCACAATTTAAATTGCAGCCACAGTGCTTTGATTTCAACCATAAAGCAGAGAGAAAAGCAAAGTATCATACTTTACTACTTTAAATTAACATTACTATTAACTCGGTTGTAAGGAGCAGCATATACAAAATAATTTTATTCTGATCTCCTAATAATCATGCACCTAAACTTGACATTTATCCCCTACTGAGTCTTTTTTCTTTCCTCTCCATCCTGAGTTTTTGGAGGTTCTTGTTACACAGCTGACAGGAATGATCAGCGTGTCCAACTTCAAAATACAGCCAAGCACCTGCTCTACCAGTTCTCCTCTTCTTAGCAAGCATCAATGTGCTACAAGCTTTCCCACTGCTGAGGAGTTGCCTTTGCTCCAAGCAGCATAAATATAAGACACATAATGAACAGGGAAGGAAAGATTCTAATAACAGATACCACTAAAAAATACTTCACTAAGCATAAGAGGCATAATGTGATGCACAAGGGCTGATTACCACTTCAAAACAAGATAGCTTATTTAAACACGGTTATATAAATATACTTTGGCTACACTGAAGTCAGCTTTCTAGAACTACACTCCCATGTGGAGCTTTGAGAACTGTAACAAATAGTTATGTGCTGAGCAAGACTTTTCAGTGTCACTGTCAATCACTGAATGTTTGAAATAGTTCAGTTGAAGATTTACCTCTGAGGTTATTTTGTTTTTCTGATCATTGACCTCCAAAGAAAAGCAAAAATTCAGGAAATTACTGTAAGATAAACTATTTACCCATATACATTAAATCACAAACTTAAATACTTTGTTTATATTATTTTTATAGTCTTTCAATAATTTTTAAAGACAAACCCATGAGTGCATCATTCTGTAAATATACTATAATATAGCTTATCAAAGTTGGAATATTCTTACCCAAAGATGACTTCACAATTGACTTAATGCCAGCATAAACTAAGGGACCTTTGTTTCCTGTAAGTTTTTGATCCATATCTTCAGTATACTGCTTCATAAGTATTTACATGTATAGGAACCTTAATTTTTCCCAAGCATTTGAAAAATAATTTTTTAAAGTTAAAAGTCATATCCTATTAACATATGCAAAGTTTTTAGAGCATGTCGTATTATGTTCAAAGACTTTCATGCATTTCGTATAATTGGTTTACATACAAAGTGCAGGCAACTACTTTAAATTAACTACAGTAAAATAAAGGATATAATGCAGAGTGTACCAAAGTGATTTCAGCTGGGGATCTTCGTTTCCAGCTAGGAGGTGATTTCTCCAAACTTGTTCAGTATCAAGACCATACCTTGACAATGCTCTGAGCCGCATTTTGGTTGCTATGTCTTTTTCCAAGGAATTAGCTTTTCCCTCTTCTGTACATTCATATAGATGTCGTCCACAAGCCCACATTAAGGATGTCACGGGACTCCATGCAAGAGAAATTCTTTCAAACACTGTGAAGTCAGACATAGTCCTGTTGTGAGTCACCACGACCATTCGATTTTGACTCGTGGGATGCCAGGCAAACGAAGCAATGTAGTTTTCACACGGTTGGACACTTCTTTCGATGATTGTAGGCTCAGTTTCATCCCCAATAGGCGTGGGAGTATGCTGCATGTCATACAGCCTAATGATATTACTGTCCCTTGTTAAAGTAGCTAGCAGCCCAGTTCTTGTAGGACACCATGCAACTTTTGTTAAAGGCTTTGGTTGCTCTGTCAAGGTCAAAACAGGCTTTTCAAACTTCCTTAAATCCCATATGGCAACCTGACCTTCATAGAAGGAAGCTACACGATCGTGGAAATATGGATCGACAGTCACTCCTTGGACAGCCTTGGTGTTGACAAATATTTTTTGGCTCGTATTCCTCAGATCAAAAATAGCCAGATTTCGATGCATTCCAGCTAAAAGAAGCTTTTGATCCCGTGGCAGCCAACAAAGAGAGAGGCAAGCATCATTCTGCCCTAATTCATAGAGTGGCTTTGTTACTACCAGTCCCACTTCTGGATCGCCTGTTGAAAGCCTCACTTTCTCTGTAGCAACCGCAGTCTCTGGAGCATATTTGCTACTGATATCCCAGATGAGCACTGAAAAGTCAGCCCGATGTTTATCTAATCCAGCAGCAAGCCAGTTACTATCCAGTGGGTTCCACGCCAGGGTATTGCATTGCCGTGCGTGCTTGGGAACAAACTCTTTGCCTATCAAATCTTTAGATTTTGAGTTGTGATCCTGGCCAAGGCTCGTAAGTACCACTCGACCATTGGCCTGTCCAACGGCAAGAAGACATTCGGGATCATACTTTGGATACCAAGCCACGCATTTCATATATGGTGTATCTGAGTTTATGGACAACAGCGTGGCTGTAGTTTCTTCTGAGAGCCTCAAGGACCCTGCCTTGAGTTCTGAACTTACGGCAGAGTCAATGTGGTACAGGCTCAGTTCCGAATCACACACAACAAAGCGGTCAACATGGTGCGGGGCCCACAGAATATCAGGTTTGGAGCCACTCATGTTTAGGGTGAGTTTACAAGCAGTTTAAACTCTTGTAGGAAGATTCAGGTGATATCCATTCATATGGAAACTGTTGAGAAAATAATTTGTAGGAACGTTATCAAACGCAAATTTGTCATCTGAGATCATCTTACAGCAAACACAAATATGGTTCCGAATTACTTTTAGCCTCAGGATTTACCATGGATATATTTCAGGCCCAAACCCTCAGCATTCTCCATGTTACACCCCTTTCCCTGTCGCACGCGTTGATTTTGATTACGCTGACTGAGGCAAAAATCAACACAGCCAAGCAGACAGCAGGGCCTGCTGTGTTTACCAACTCCGCAGCAGGGCGATTTTGTTATTAGGGAAGGAAGGATTAAGCGAAACACGGTGTGTGGGTGTGCTGCCAGTAACGCGCCACTCCCTAAAACATGAAGAAAACATCGCTGCCTCATTGCAGCGCGCTGGCTGACAGAAACCAGCCTCCCTGCTTCGCCTCAAGCCTGACCCTGTTTGAAGAGCTGCGTAAATGACTTTATACACCATAAACGGCTTAAAAGAGCTGTATAAATATTTGACTTCCCACTCCCAACCTCGCCCTGCTGCTCCCACCACACCTCAGCCCGCCCGACCTCGGCTCTTTCCCCACCTTCACGACCCCACGGCTCTGCCACCGCGTCCCCGTGCCCTCCTTCCCAGCAAACACAGGCTTGCACCGCGCTGACTCCCACCGCCCGGCTCCCCCCGGCCTCCCCCTACGTCCCCTCCCCGCTGCGGGGGGCGCGGGGGCCCCGCTCCCGCCCCAGCCCCGCACCTCAGGCCCCGCTCCAGCCCCAGCGCAGCCGCGCGGCCCCTTCCGCCTGCGCGGGAAGGAAGCGGCGGGGCAGGGCCGCGGGCACAGGGCGCTTCCGGGGGCCGGGCGGGATGGCGGAGCGCGGGGTGACGTCACGGCAGGCGGGGCAGGGCGGGCTGTGAGGGGGGCTGAGGGCGCTCGGCTGTGGCTTGAGAAAGTAATAAAAAAGAGAGGTTTTCTGTCCAGGTAGCTCGTCTGGAGTCTGTTTTTCTCCGTGTTTCCCTCACGGACGTGCGGATTTCCTCACACGTGTGCATTAAGTCCCTGCAAACAAGGGCAGGGAGATGAATAATGAAGGGTGCCAGGAGGTTTTCTGGTGGAAAGCCTGGGGGAGGAGGGGGGGTTCCTAAATAAAATGGTAATTCTGTGTGGAGTCGTACTCCTTTCTTTAAAAGTGATTGTGATGTATTAGTGCAACTAAAAAATGAAAAAAAACCTACCTACATAGTGCAATTGAAAATGAGCACACCTGTTGCAAATGGCAGCACAGCCAAGAGGACTCTGAGGTTATTGCCTGCCAGGAAGGTTGTGGCAACCAAGGACTTCTCTCTTTGCAGACACGAATTTTTCCTTAGTCCTCCCTTGTAACCAGCTTTGTGTGATTTCATTTCCAGGAAAAACTCCCTTCCCCCCTCCTCCCCCCCCTCCCCCCCCGCCCCCCCGTCAAGTATTTTGTCCCCACAAATTGCACACAGGCACAGACCACAAATACCACGGGAATTGGCCTGTTATGTAAATGTCAAGAGGGATTGTCCAAAGGGAGCTTGGCCTAAAAGAAGAGATTGCAGGATCTGAGTTTTATATCACGATGTATGCTGCTCTTTAGTTTTGTAGGGGTTGTTATTTTGTACATCTCCAAGAAAAAAATAAATACGTCTTAAGGGAAGTATTTCAGTGCTGAACAAAGTCTTCCCTAAATACCAGATTTTTTGCATTACAAGAACATGTTAAAAAATGAAATATATTTTTAAGATTATTAAGAATAATAGAAATCCTTAAAACTAACTTTAAAATTATATTAGTATTCTATGCAGATGAAAAAAAAATAATTGAAAAATCCTATTCAGATATGAAACTTACTAATGCTTGTAATAGGGTGAAAGAGCAGAATGTGGGTCGTTGGGGCTAAAAGGGGACAGAGTAAGTTGCACTTCTAAATTAAAACATTTGGATGGTATGAAGTATGTGGTGCTTCAGAATCTTTGAAGAGATTCTTCAGAAGAAAAAAGCCTGTATTTCAGAAGAAATTGCTATTACTAGGGCTATGGTCACAGCAGAAAACAGTGACTTCACTAAGATGAGATTTTATCCTTCGATAATATTTGGGACCTTGCATCTCTTGAGTGAATGAAGTTAAAGACAGAAAGATGAAATTGTTGTAATTTATATTGACAGTCCCCAGAAAGGGATGGAAAAGTCTGGGTAAAATGTCTGATTTCAGGCTCCTCCAAGGACAGACTGTGGCTGTCACCTGCATGTCCAACCTTTTTGCATTTAGTCCCTCTAGCTTCTCTCTTTTCAAGTTCTTTTTCCCATTCCAGTCTAAGTGTTTTATGGCAGATCGCAGATTACCTTTTTCAAAGGCTTCCATTTGGGACAAAATTCAGTAGATTTGCATTTGAGCTACAGCAAGTACATCATTCTTTTATCTTCTTTCTCCTCCTTAAGCCATATACTTTCCAAAGTATACTTTACTGCTCCAAAACATTAAGAGTGGAGATTTTATTTTTAAAATAATACTTTTAACTCAAGAAAAACACCTGTTTTTTGTTAGCTTTCATCTTGTAAATGACTGAATTGCTTTGGCTAAAATTTAGAAAGAAAGACATCTGGCACAAATAGTTTCAGTTTATGTCTTTAAAGTTGCATAAAACTATAAACAATGAAAAGCAGAGCCTTAAATAGAAAATATTGGGCAACCTTAATATAAATGAGTGTTACATGGCCTGCCAGTAATTATACATGTGTTCTGTACATACTCTCTAGATGTGTCATTTGCTTCACTGTTTTCAAATGTGCTCTGTAAAGGGAATTACAAGTGGATATGGAGTCTAATCCAAGCTCTGTAGATGCCAAACAAGAGCCTTCTTTTGACTTTGTACACATTCATGCTCAGAGGAGAAACAGCTGAACGCTCGTTATCTAGACACACAGGATAATTTTTAAATTGCCTACATTATACTAAGTACGAAATACTGAAAAATAAGTATTATCATTGCTCAGATCACATGAATCATAACCAAATCCTGTCTTTGGTAATCCTGGGTATTTTTCCTTTCATTCTAGATATTGTATCAAAGACAACATGAAAATGTTCGTAAATTCCTTGAGAACAGTCATTAAGCAAAGTATTTTAATAAAAAGCTTAAAGGCAAACTAGGTTTGTTGAAAGAAAAATGAGGGTGTGATATGGTAACGTTCTGAAGGCATAAGAAACTCTGCCTCCTGTGGGGTTTGTAACATCCCTTCAGGACTAAGGGAATTATAGAAAGAAAAAAAAAGTTGGAACTTCATTCAAGTGAGGAAGGAATTCATCTCATATGAAAAAGGCATAAAACACCTTAAACTTGTAAGAAGCTTTTAGGCGGCCAAAGTGTTTTGTGAGACAACAAGCAAGACATGCTCATAATGTTTTCTGAATGTAAAAAAAGCAGATAAGATAACCTTACAGGGAGAGAGGGGAGAATTATGGATTATTTTTTTTAATGCAACCTGTAAAACATTATTATGCAAGCACTTGCAATCTATAAAGTGTCAGAAACTATAATGAACTAATAAGGAGCTATAAATGGCTTCAAAAGATTTGGATTGTTATGAAGGAGGATGGTTCAGGATATTGGCATATTGTTTTAAAATTTTTTCTTTTTTTTCTTTTTTTTTAAACTAATCTTTAAGAATTAATGCTGAATGCATTTTATTTTATTTATTTTTTGAAATCTGAAAATCCAACATTATGATTAGTAATTACTAATAGCTGTTAATAAATGAATATATTTCATTTCTTTCTTTTCTTTATACATAAAAAGTGGAAGGTCTGGCTCTTAAGCACCTCAGGGACCTCAAGTAAGTGAAAAGTAAGGTACAGAAATACTCCTACAGTTTTCTGAGAGTTCATTTTGTGTTTCATACAGATTCTATTTTTGTTGCTACATGGTACACCTTTGGGGACAGAAATAGTGCATTCTGGTAATTCCAAGAATTTGCTTCACATCTGGCACAGGTCACAGAACTGTTTTGGCACCGTCGGCAGCTCAGTTGGACTCTCCATATGTGCTGTGATACATTTTTCATTTTACTGAGGACCTGCCAATTCATTTCCCCTGCTGCTAGAATTTCTGGCAAGCTTCTCAAGTAGCCAAAGTGGCAGCTTCCATAGTGTCCCAAGACGACTGACAAAGTACTCCTTCAACAGCTGAAGAGACTGAAACCATTCAATTGGGCTGAAAACTGCTTGTTAAATAATTCTGTGCTGAATAAAAAATAAATAATAAAATAATAATAAAAAATCCCTTCCCATCAAAATGAAGAGAACCCTTGGCAGCAATTGCCCAACACACTTTTTTTTTTTTTTTTTTTTTCATTAGCTACTGTAGATGGCAGATCCCTGACATTTTCTGTCTCTGCATTTGCCAGAAGGAGTCATATCTTCTTTTGGGTATTTTAACTTCTACAGTCTTTTAGAAGGGGAGACAGAAATCTGTAGAGAGTTGCTTACTGTGACAGAGATCTCATAAACATTGTCATGTTTTGTTAGCTCTGTATGTTGGCAAAACGAGGACAGAATCTTCCTACACCACTTATGCATGACTGCCTGAACACAAGCATCTCTGGAGCAGATGAAACAATACAGCCAGTGAAGAGCAGGGTAAAGACTAAAGGAGAATTAATTTGGGTCAGAACATGAATCTTTAGTTCTAAAATCCGTTCTGCTTAGTTTAAAGGAATGTTGCTCTGTTTTCCCTCTGGTGGACAGTGCCATTTCTCTGATACTATAGAATCCTTTTAAAATGTGAAAATCTCAAGCAGAACACCTAGAATATGTGAAAGCTTTTGATTTTAATTTCTGTAACATAAGGCTGAACTATTCCTCATTTCCTCAGCTTCCATTAAACTTCATAAAGCTTAGGATACACATAGGAAAACCCATGTGTAAATTAGGAGTTATTCCTTTAGAGTCTTATCTTTATAATGAGCAGAAAGTAAAGCCAGGAGCTACAAATTGAGGAGAAAAACAAATAAAGTAACTTCTTTGTGAATGCTCTTCTTTCTAGGTGTGGAATATTTAAGAGTAGGAAGAAACTTTAATCAGGACCATGATGTCAAGTGTCAGTACCAAAATCAAGTTTGTTACAATTATAAGCAAGCAGATTGAAGGTCATCTCGATGGAAGTAGTGGTAGCAGTCCTAGGAACAGCTGTTTTTTCCAGTCAAACACTAAACATAGTTAGATACCTTTTCAATACCAAAGCAGTAAATAAATGAATGGATTATCTGAGATCAACACTACTCTCTTATTTGCTTTTGTACCTGCAGGGAGAGCAAGTCCCCCTGGTCTTTATGATCCTCTAGCACTCCTTACCGCAGGACATCAAGGGCCTAATTTTTTAATGAACATTCTCATTTTCTAATGCATCAAATTTGGGTTCTTAAGTTTGGAAATTAAAAATGACATAATTCCAAATTTTCATATTTGCACAAGCATCCTATGCGAAATTGATATTCCAACTGTTGACTTCCAGTAAGCTGTAGTTTTGAAGGGGCCAAGTATTGTTTTTTGAAGAAGAAATCAAATTTTTCAAGAAAGAGATTAGTCTTCTTCTGTGATGTAGAAAGAAGATCTGTCTCAAACAATAATGACTCTTTAATGTTCATTTTGTTAAGGGTCAAAGAGGCCAAGAAGGAAAAATTGGGCTCCTGGGACCCATTGGAATTGATGAAGCAGCAACACCTCCAAGTCTGTCATGAAGTCTGTCTGTGCAGACACGGAGAAGTGAGAGCAATGAACAACATTTGGGGTGACTTGACCAGCTGCACTGATTGCCTGTCTGCAGCAGGCACTAGGCCTGTGAAGATGTGCCTGTATGTGCTGCTTACAGTGGCAGTAATAACCATATGTCGTGGCTGAAAGGGAAAACTGCTTTTTCCAAATTAACTGGAAAAAACACAAAACAAAGATTTCCTTGTTCCTTGGTATTCAGCATTTCAGAACCTGCTTTTCTGCAAGTTATGAGGCAGTACACTTTTTACCTCTTCTCCTTTGCTTGTTACTCTCTTTAAAATTGTCTGAAATAGAAATTACAAGCTGAAATACTAATTAGACCACTTCAGATTTTCTCTGAATACCTTGCTACTTCAGATGCACATGCTAATAGTTGTCCCGGAAACATTTAACTGCCACATTTTTTACTCTTTCTTTGGCTCCATTTGAGTCAGGATCTCAATTCTTTCTTTTAGCTGCCTTTCATATTTCCTTCTTTTTTATGAAAACAAAGGAAACATAAAGTTTTTGGCTTCCTGATTAAGTATTTTCCTACTTTCTCTCTTGAATCATTTTAACGATCTTTCCAACATTTTTACAGCTTTGCCAAACTTCTAAAGGAAAACATATGATAAACAATTGTTTTTACATCTTTCTAATAATCTGCCCAGTGCCTCTAGTTTGCAAACATGTGGATGGAGTAGCTTTTCCCATCATCTGTGTTATTGTGTGCTGGCTGTTTCTTCCTATCGCTAAACATATTGGAGAATTTGTATTTAGTTATTTTTCATGAGTTATATATCAGAGGGTTTATTAATTTGAGCCACAACCATGGTCTAACAACAGTTAGTTTACTTAGATTTAATCATTATGTTCCTTCCATTTTAAAAGCATTTTCTTCATGAAAACACAGCACTTTTTCCTTAATTATGATCATCTTTAGGATCTCAGCAATGATTTTGATAAATGAGGTAGGACAAAATTTATGGAAAAATTAAAAGCAATTCAAATAGAGTACTATATCATATATTGAAGGTAAAATTTGGCAGCCTGTATTTTCATGGTTATAATTTCATTGCTCATTCATTTTTCATCATATCACTTCCTCTGCTACTGTTGGAGTCAGACATACTGACTTGTTCACATCTGTTTCCAATAATCACCTGCTGTTTCTTTTTATAAAGATTAGATTAGTTTGTATGTTTCTAACACTTTTTCACAGGAAAGTATAGGAAATGAGTTTAGTTAATACTTTCAATAACCATGTTAGCTAACTTTGATTTTGAGAGGAAGTTCTTTAGGTATGAGGGCATCAGCAACTTAAATACCTGACACCTTACTCATTTCGTGAGTCCTAATGATAGTGCAAGCGTGCTATTAGCATATAGTGTACCTAGTAAGAGCATATGTTGCCTTTTGCCCAATGGCAATAATGTTATAGGCATCATTACATATGGATGTGAGTAGGGAGAGGAGGTAGAAAACACAGTCATTGCAAACGTTGCTGTTGGGGTGTGCACAGGGGGAACAAAAGAACGTGTTTCTTTAATTCTACAGTTTGAAGAAGAGTTAGTGGAGTAACCCGAAAAAGTTTAATGTAAGACGTTCACAAATTGTGGCAAAAAAGAGACATAATTCACAAATCACTTCCACTTGCAACTTCTCTTTCATAGCATGGAGTTACTACTGCTGCTGCTGCATCTTGCTCTCACTGTTTCTAATGCATGTGAGACTTGCTCCAGCATTATAGCTGGTGGTGGTTTATAGCAGAACAAAGAAACAAACAAAAATCTGCTACGATGTTATGACCTATGTGATTTAGGAGCACAAGACTTTGTTTTGTTGATCCTTAGAAATCCTTAGTAGGATTGGTGTCATGAATCGTTTAACTGCTTCTGAATTTCCCATTAAGAGTTCAGTAAGAATGCTGCATATCTAAATCCGTATATCAGGTCCTGGGACTCCCAGTCTGTGTATCTAACAAAGAAGTACCTGAAATAAGTATTTAGTTTATCAGAATCAGATAGGAACTAAAGAGTGAAACCAGTTGTTCCAGGGGAGATATCCTCCCTCCTTGAATCCCTGTATCTTAGTCCTTTAAAATCTTAATCTTCAGCTTTAACCTTCTATTACAAGGAGACATATATTTTACTCAGACAGTAGCCATATCTACTAGATGTGTCCTGATCAAATGCTGAGTATGTCACCCAATATGAGAAATCATAATGCATTATCATGTGGATACACCAGAGGGCAGAATTTAGACAGCATGAATAATATCTCAGGTTTTTATAGTTTACATAAATTGAATTGAGCAAATAAACGATCCTTTTGTTACATTTATTGCAGTCTGTTTTTAAAAAGGCCTTACCTTACACAAGTAAGGTAACTTATTCACACATTGTGAATAACAATGGCACTGAGTTAAGATACTTCAAGCATTAGGAACAGAGGTGTTTGTTTTTTTTCTTTCTTTCTTTTTTTTTTTTTTTTTTTGTTTAAAAAATATTTAAAATGTGTACTTTAAATTACAACAATTAGCTATTTTCTAGCTGGAAAAAATACACAGTTCTTTATAGTTTACAATTCTTTCACACATTCTTATTGAGTGAAGAACTTAGTGGCAAAATAAATAAATAAATAAATAAATAAATAAATTTAGGGCAGTCAAATTTGGTTAACATCATTGACAAAACAGAACCAAAATGCAAGTCTTTTGACATATGACATTCTTGTACTATAGTAACCTTCTTTCAAGGTTTTATATATCTGCATCATATTCACAGTAATTTGTCCAAGTGAAAGATTTGTAACATAATTTGTCTCTTTTCATTCAGAAGCTCTCTCATCTTTTTCACTTCTCTCTGTTTCTTTTTATTCTTCTTTATAATTTCTGAGTTGCAGTAAGTAGAATAGCAGGAATTATTTAAGAATGACAGGTATTGTACAAGGAAATAAAGCTGATATGTGATTTTTATTTATTTATTTATTTTCCAATAGAAGAAGTCATTTAACATGAATGCAGAAACAGGATTTTTTTTTTTTTTGCAGGACTCGAAATTCAATAGCAACATAAGATGAGTTTTACAGATAAAACCTTTATTGCAGACAAGAGCTTTAGTGTGATCATGGAATGAATGCATTTAGGCAGATTCAGTACCATGGGGATCTAGATGCACTGAGCTGAAATTGTACTTGGTTCAGTGCAGCCATTAAAACAGTGCTGAACAGCTTAGCAAGAAGTAGTAGTAGAGTTAAAAATGATGCTGTATCTATATGAAGACATTGCTTCTATTAGAGTTGGTCTCTAAGTGAATATAAAGCTATATACTGGCAAGACTAGAGAAAAAATAAAGCTCTGTATTCTAATTCTACACTTTTATTACAGAACTGTAAAGATCATGGTTGTACATCCAAAGCACACTAAGTAGCAAATAAGAGCTGGAGTGTGAACATAAGGCTCACTAGTTACAGTGGACTCAAAACAATGCATAACAGAGATAAAGTGCCTACACTTTCAAAGAGGTTAAAGCTATTTAGTATAAAAGTTACACCCAAAGGATTCAGAAATAGTGATCTGTAAATTCATTTACCAGTTTGCAATGTAGTAAATTTCCTGCTTAAATGTCTTTAGACTGCTTTCCCAAAACTGGTTGCAGAGCTTTTTCTTTTTCAGAAATGAATAAAATGGAGACAAAAACAGCACTCAATGGTAGCAATTTCTTCTACCTTATTGTTAGTTAAGGTTTACAATATACACTCAGAAGGAAAAGGAAACCCCCTAACCCTATTCCTGTTTTTCCTCAGGAACAGAATGTGAGGAACATTCATTAATGATTTAAAAGGTTGGAAGAAGTTACACGTTGCACAACAGTCATTAATTTGGCTCAGCAGTGAAAGATACTGGCTTGTGAGACAGGGGAGCTGGCACCACCCTGTAGCAACACAGCTCAAAGGTGATGGGAATTATTGCCAAATTGTGAATTCCTGCTGAGGATCTTTCAAAAAAAGAAGTCTAACCATGAAGGAGCAGAAAGTAGGTGCTACAGAAAGTTTTGGCTGTAACAATAGAGGAGACCTTGCTCCCATGCTAAATGAATCACAGAATCATAGAATGGCTGGAGTTGGAAGGGACCTTAAAGATCATCTACTTCCAACCCCTTTGCCATAGGGCTGGCCACCCACTAGATCAGGTTGGCCAAGGCCCCATCCAGCCTTGAACACCTCCAGTGATGGGGCATCCACAACCTCTCTGGGAGACCTGTGCCAGTGCCTCACCACCCTCTGAGTGAAGAATTTCCTCCTAACCTCTCATCTAAATCTCTCCTCTTTTAGTTTAAAACCATTCCACCTCATCCTGTCATTATCTGACTGAGCAAAGAGTCGCCTATAAGTACTGAAAATCTGCAATGAAGTCACCCCACAGCCTTCTCTTTAGGCTGAACAGCCCCAGCTCCCTCAGCCTTTCTTTGCAGGCAAGGTGCTGCATCTCCTTGATCATCTCCAAGCCATTCCTGAATTGTGCTTCTACTAGCCTGAATGAAGGCAGAGACTTTTTTGTGCTCACTGGTCAGTGATCTCCCCCTCTTGTGTTCTTTTCCCAAGAGATCCTTCATTGAAATTTTAATAAAATCAGCAGGAAATGGACTATGGTTACTTAGAAGATCCTAGTTAGCATATTGCATTGTTGTTGTTTAAGCAAAACAAGCATGCTTTCATACAGTTTTCTACAAGGGAACTGAAAAGAAATAGGAAAATGTGTTCATCTACAGTGTTTTAAAAAAGCAATAGTTTGTCAAACACAACCTGCTTCAGGGTCCATGGTCAGAGAGATCGAACATTGCAATAACTGTTGAAAATTTAGGAGAAACAGTAGCCTATAAGACATTCAAATGCATTGATATTAGGGTCTTTAACTGTACCAAAAAATCAAAAATGAGGATTTCTCAGTATTTCACTTTATTGAAATGAACCAGCTATTTTTTGAGTCCTCTCTTACAGTACTTTTGCTCCCTTCCCATGTTACCTAAATGACAGCTTATTTTTGTATGTCCTGCCTGCATCTGATCCTTTAAGAGGGTTTAAGTAGTAGAAAAAAATTCTGAGGAAAACAGCTCAGCTATATATATATATTTTTAATCATCTTTTATTATTGTAATTGCTAATGCAGTTATCACCTTTGAGGTGTGCTTATGCTCCTGGCAGGTTTGCAAACCAAATTATGTAAGCGACAATATACTAATGTCACATCTGTGATCTAGCCAGTACTGCGACATTAACGTAGAGAAGCTGAAGAGATGTGGCTGACAAAGTGATAGGTAAAGATGCAAATTGTTTAGAAGCAAGTATTTTAATGTAAAAGTTTAGTTTTGTAACATGGGAAAACACTCGTGCTCCTAGACTGACACTGTGCCTTTAACAAAATAGCACTGGCTAAGTGCCTGGCTGTTCCCATTTAAACATTGGCCAACTAAACAGGAATAATGGACCATAAAGGATCTAGATGCAAGGTAAAGCCATTTACAAGTGGGTAGACTATGTACAGATTTCTTTATTTTCTTAAAAAGTAGATACTTTCCAGTATGACCTGCTGGAGATATTTTCTACACTGACAGCTTATTCAATCCACAGTTTGCTCTTTGAATGACTTTGAAGGTAAGAGACTTATGAAGTTATTCTTTTCATATTTTTAGAGGATTACACTGATGGATTCTGTATATGTAACAGCTTTATGGATTTGGAGATGGTATTTGGGAAATACTTTTAAATGTAACATATTGTATTTGTTATTAATGATTTCTAATATTAATTACTGTGAATTAAAGGCATCTTTTATTTCAATAGATATCAATTTTCTCTAGAAATGTGTTGAATCACTGACTTAAAGATTCTAGTATTGATTCTATTAGTGTATATTGTCATAATAGCATACTGTCTTTACAGACAATACTGCACAAATTCTGTTACAGCCTTATATATTAATGATACATTCATGTACTGAATTTCACTACTAAACGATTGTTTTTTATAAGAAATTGTTCATACTGGTGTTCCAGCCCTAGGTAATTTATCTCATTCCAAAACACCCAGCTCTGTTTATTACTAACAGTTAAGGATTTTTAGAAACAAACTATATTCAATGTTTTCTATAATATTTCTGCTATTTTCATATAATTAGTTTAATAGCAGAATATGTTAAAAGCAATATAAGTTAATACAAATTTCTTTTACCTTTCTTTCTGAGATATTTCTTTCTGAGGTGTAAAGGTAGTACTGACAATTTTAAGAAAGAAAAAGGATCACTGTGTTGCACCTGTATTTATTCTCCAGTAAAACAGGCTATAATATACATGTGAGCTACAGTTGGGATTGCAGTGGCTGCTTGGCTTAAATCACATTCCCCGTGACTTTTTATAATAGTTTTTTAGATGTTGCCTCTAGAATTGTGCTTCCCACAAATCTGTATTCTGTCTGTAAAGTATGTGTATTTACTTATTTTTATCTATTAATGAATTATTCACAGATATTTATTTATTTTTCTTATAACAGGAAGGAAAAGTCATCTAATTTGGGATGAAAGTCACTATGTGGAACAAACATTCTTTCTTTTTCTTTTTACTTCTGGCTATGACAACATACCAAATAGTATATGGGCAAAACAGAAAGAAAGGAAAAAAATCTAATTCTCTTGTGCAAAACAATGAAGGTAAAACAATTTTCTTAAATTATCTGATGGACCATATTGCATACCTCCTCATATTTCAGGATAATTAACTAGTAATTGAAAATTTATACATGCATTTATAAAATATGATTTATTTTGATTATCAGGCTTCAAAACTGTGGTGTATCCTGCATTTATTTGTTCAGGCACTCCACTTGGACCTATGATTTTCATGGACATTCATACCTCTTTTAAGATAAGTGATAAGTAGCCTATTAGAAATTCAGTGTGGAAAAATTATACAAAATCAATTAAAATGCTGAAACAATCCCATTAAGACCCTAATCTGAAAGTCTTTGTCTATAGACCTTTAATAATACTGCTATGAATGTCTTTGTCTATAGACATCTTTAATAATACTAGAATGAATTAAATTAGATTAAATTAAATTACTTGACTTCAGTAGACTTTCTTGGCATTTACAACGAAGTTTCTTCTTGGATTTTTTACTGGAAAGACGGGAATTATTTGGGAAATGGCTTTAGGATTGGGTTTGTTGCAGAGAATTATCTGAAATCTGTCATGCAGGTGTGCCCATCACTCATAAAACTTTCTTGTTTCATTACAGGTGATATGTGTCTAATTGATATAGTCTTTATCTTGGACAGTTCAGAAAGTGCCAAAAACCAGTTGTTTAATTTACAGAAGAATTTTATTCAAAACTTAACTGACAACATTTTCCAAATGAAACCAGTTAAATCTCAGAAGTACAGTATCAGACTAGCAAGTATGCAGTTCAGCAGCACAGTCAGCATTGATCAACCCTTTACAGCATGGAAAAATGTGCAGAATTTTAAAGAGAAAATCAAGGCTCTGGGCTTCATTGGCCATGGAACCTACTCCTATTATGCAATTTCCAATGCCACTCGGCTGCTTGAAACTGAAGGTCGTAAAAGAAGTGCAAAAGTGGCTTTTTTGATGACTGATGGTGTGGATCATCCCAACAGCCCTAATGTCCAGAGTATAGCTGCAGCAGCTAGGAGTCTTGGAATACATTTTTTCACCATTGGCCTTTCTAAGAAAAATGTTCGAGAAGAAATATTGCGTATGATATCTGGTGATTCATCTTCTAGACAAGTCTTATGCCTGGATGATAATAACCTGATAGATGATGTAGCATCAGAGCTGGTGAGTAATGCTGATTGTAATCTTGTCCCATATGTATCCATTGCAGATTTCATTTAACTTTGATAGATAAGTCCTGAACTCAGTGCAGAGACTTGCAGGTCAAACGGGGTCTAGAGCTGACCTCAGGCTTGGGATTTCAGGAAGATTTTAAACACCGTGTGGGATGTCTGCATGAGATGGGTTCCATGGTTGGTAGCAAAGAAGGTCAGTAACTATTGGCTTGAGAAGCAACTTAAGATTGACAATTTGGTTTAACTGTAGTCAAGGCTTGTAACTCCACTACTTAGAGTAGTGATAAAACTATTAATTCTGGACTCAGATTGATCAACTTTCAAATTTCATGGCAGATATAAGAGGTAACAAACAAACGCAGTATGATCCTGATCCTGAAGACAAATGAGAAGACTTCTCTTTACAGATTGTATTGAAGTCTGTCTACTGAAGTCACTGGGATATGTCAAAAACAGGTGCCTTCACCACTGCAGTTCAAGAATGTCTGCTGAAGCAACAGGAATTTTTTATTATTGTCTTCAGTGGGATCAGATTTCCAAAATACTCTAAATCTACCACTCTATTTATTTAAAGGCACTTAGCTCTCTGCCCTTCTATTGCAACATAAGGCACACATAAGAAAATGTAAGGAATATTGCTTAATTAACTTCTTAGTTTAGGAGAAACAAAAGTTTTGTAGTACGATAGATAGCAGCTGGACATGATCCTTCTGGCTTTTAAGCACTAACGTGCAAAGTGTTAGGGTAGCCTAGGAAGCTCTTGGTTTTTAAAATGCTAGAAAGTACTTTTGAGTAAGAGAAGAGTTTGCACATAATAAATTAAGATAATTTGGAGGAAAATATTTTTTAGAAAATTCAATAGGGAATTCAATTAAGGGAATAGTCAATACAGAATTTATGTCTTTTTTTTTGTTATTCTCTTGGGGGTGGTAAAACTGATTTGGAAAATTTAAAACTGGAAACAGAAACTTGCTAGGTGGTATATTTGAAAACAAGTGGCTAGGTTGTGCACATGGCTAGAGATCTCACAGATACAGGTAGCAAAAGGCATTTCTAAAATATTTCATATTGTTACACTTGTATACCTGTGACGTGTGTGTACCTGTGAAGTTATACATTTAGAAAATGAAAACTCTTTCCAGAAATCTCTGGAAATGTGGGGAGGAATGTTTCTGTGGTGTATGGCTCTGTCACATTAATAGTCAGGACTGCGGGAGCTTCCCTCTTCCAGACGCTCTCCAAGGAGTTGTGTGCTCGGACAATAATAGCACAGCTGCTGTCATAACAATTGAAGGGTAGGGTATTTCCCAGCACATGGAGCATGTCTCTGAGCACATGTTAAAACTTTAAAAGGTTACTGATGTCATGTATAACACTGATAAAAACATTGATTCCTTCCCCTACATATTATCCTTGTAAGAGCTTCCATAGCTCATTAGTCATTTCATATTCCCCTTCTTAGCTTTGGTTCTTAATATTGGCTATTTAGCTGTCTATTTAGCTTTCTGATCATTGTGGGTCAGATGGAGCAACCCCCTCCTCATACCACAGAATCATTTGTTGTGTGACTGGTTCCATAGACTGGTAATTAACAATGTAAGAAAGGGATGATGCTTGAAGGTGTTCACCTTCTTTACCATTCACCTTGCAAAGTCTGTAAACTAGAGAGGAAAAGTGGTTAAATTACTACACTGTTAAATGAAGTCTATATGGAAATAATATTATTATTTTTTTCTTTCCAGGAAGCCTTACTTCAGAAGCAGGTAGTTTTTTTGAGTTTTATTTGTATTACTCTTGATTACTCTTATCAATACCACAGTCTATCTTTTTCTCTTGATCTCTGCTTCTCCTGTGATGCATCAGTACTGCAAGAATAACCACGCTTCCTTTCCTGAGTAGTGTTTCTATCATGATTTTTATTTACATTTTTATCCATTTCTTCCCCCCCTGTTCCTGATAAATCTACGACTTCTGTTTGTTGGTGGGTAATATCAGTAGTAAGGCCTAAAAGCATAAAGAACCCTTCCTAACAAAGTGGAGTAAGACTGGTATAACACACGAAAGTTCATTAGTTGTCACATTATAAAAAAATAACAATGTCAAAATTGTCCAAAATTATATAAGATTTCACACCACTGTATACTATGTATACGCAACCTTAAATATTTGTAGTTACAATAGTAAGTGATTTATTTGTTTGTGTAATAAATAAAGTAAATAAATAAAGTAATAAATAAAGGGATTGAAACAGACAGTTTTGGTGGAGCTATACAGAAGTGTAATGTTGATTATAAAGGAGATAGTTATTAGCATGTTGTTTATTTTTATGTTTTCTACCGTGTTCTCTACCAGGCAAAAGCAGATTTTTTGCTTATGAAATTTGAGATAATACATTTGAAAATGTTCTTAATGTTTCTATCAACCTTTTAGTGTATGCAGAAGAACTGTGTGTGTGAAAAGGGAATAAAAGGAGACAAAGGTGATTCTGTAAGTATGCATTCACTTGAAAAAACTTGGAAATTTATGTTTTAGTCATTGAGATCAGTGGCTCAAGATACTATAATGGGTTACTATGTCTATAAAAGCAGGACATTAGCTGTGCATATAGAGTAAGCAGAAGTAAAGTATCATAGCATATCACTGACATCTCCAGAGAGGCCACTGATGTTTTAATAGCTTAAATAAATAAATAAATAAATAAATAAATAAATCTATAATCACATACTGCCTTGGAAATACATTTATATTACTGGGTAAACATTGTATGCATGATTTTGAATCCCAAATCAAGAAGTAATTCTTGAAACTTAAAACCCTACCAGCAGTTTCTATCTGTGTAGGGATAAAAGTTCAAAAGATTGAGTGTAGTGGCATATGTGAAGAAAAGTCTAAAACTCTGTCTCTGACACTCTTTTTTCTCTTGTAACACTTTAGCACATAACTGTTTCTTGACTCTGGTAAAGAACATAGAAGTGAGAGTTCTGAGTCTGTGACCTCTCTGATCCCTTTTCTATCTTTAATAGCTCCCCCACAGACAGCCAAGGTACATAGAAATGGTTTTGCCTTTCTCCCTGGACCGAAAGCAACTGACCAAACGTCCGTAGCAGGTTATGAAAGCAGGGCCTATCATCCAGTCTCTTGACTCCAGATAATGTCCTGGAACTAAAACCCCTTCTTCCAGTCAATAATTTAAGATCCAGGAATTTTTAGGTATTTTATGCAAAGTGATTAGATGTAACCTGATATAATATATAATTTTAATACACACACGTATATATATATATATACACATGTAAATTAGTATATATATGTATATGTATACACCAAGCTTTCCATTCCACACCTTCATGATCCTCCAAACAGATCTAAGGGCATCTACTAATTTTTTAATTTTAGAGCTGCTGAATATCAACACTAAGATGTTCTATGCAGTGTTTTTTTTTTTTTTTTTGAAGTAGAGGTGAGCAGACAGTGATGGGTACCTCTCTAAAAAATGGGGAGGAGAAACTGTGTTATGTTTTCTGTGACACCTTGCTGGTTAGACTTTGAAAGGCTCCGTTTTGCTAAAGTTGAAGGTAAAAAATGTATTTATCATTGAACATGGATGAATAAATAAATTAATTAATAAATCACAGTTACCTTATTTTTTTTAGTTATGTGAAAATAATCTCACATGTGCTATACCTGAATCAGTGTGGATTTATATCTAAGCTTATTCCAGAATAATTGTGGCCTGCTCCAAAGCTGTAGTCTTAGAGGAACTAGGAATTCTTTCTGTGCAATCGTAATAATATTTTCCTGCTTTGTTCCAGGGCAGTGCTGGAAACAGGGGGGAAAAAGGTGAGCCTGGACCAAAAGGAAACAAGGTAAAGAGAGTTTAAATAAACAAACACATGATCAAACAAAAAGCAACAAAACAAATTTCTATCTAATCGTTTCGTCCAAACCATAGAGGTGAAAATAGCAAAGAAGAGGTATGGTACAATGTGATTTAAAAGATTGACTTTTGCTATGAGAGATTTGTAGTTAGCTGCTTCAGGAGGCAGAAAGAAAAAATTGAAACTACACTACTACCAAGTAACACTGCCTATCTCAAGTATTTCCCTATTAGCAGAGATCTCTGCATCTGTCTGAAGGTTCATTAAGCTCCACAGGGCTTTCTGACAGTACACAAATCTCTTGTATGGAGCAGCTTGCTTTGGTGACTGAGATTTCTGTCATCTACTGACAGTAGTTGACTGTGTTAGTGTTTGGGAACTGTGTGTTCTTGACTGTGGGATGTTCCTAAGTAGGAAAAGCAATTTCTGATCCTTAAACAGTGTTCTAGGTTTTAGTGTAACAGTAATAAATAGAAAAGCACTATATATTTCAATTGTATTCCTTTGTTTCCAATAGGGTGATGCTCAAAAAGGAGATCATGGAGAAAAAGGTGAAGAGGTATGTGATACCACAGTTACCACAGTGACATCACAGAATACCACAGCTTAACTCCACTGAACTGAAAACAGTTGTTTTTGTTTTCCACATCCACTTTACTGAACTATTTAGAACACCTAAACTAAGTTCTAGTCTAGAGAAGCATCTATACTGAGGAAAACACATTAAAAATTGCTTTAGTCTAACCATGTGCTTAAATGTCGAGTTAGGATGCTACTGACAAAAGGAACTTCTCTTGCTATGTGATTTTGAATTGACTTGTATTATAATTTTTGTGAAGATAGAGCAGAAGATGTCATCACTAACAGCATATAGGTTGTTCTGGCTTCTGTTATCTAATACTTCTAAGCTTGAATTCTTGTTGATTCTCAGGAGAAACACTACTCCATAAGCAAGATCAGTTCAGTTTAAAAATCCTTTTTAAATGGTAGTATATATCTGATAAGAGACTGCTAATCTGGCACATTTATGTCCAATGTTAAGAGGAGAAAGTACACATTTCTGAATTTTCAGGTAATTACAAGTTAAATGAGGTATTCCAGAGAGATATTTTATTTTCATGAGTAGTTAAACTTAAACATAATTCTTTACAGTTTTTTTTTTCCTATTTAAATTAACAGTGTGTTATGCTTTTGCAATCTCTTTTATGATTTTCTCCCCCCTTTTTTGATTTTTTTCAAACAGGGAGCTCCTGGCTATAAGGGTGAAAAGGTAAGATTTTTATAGAATGGAAGTAGTGTAAGAATGGATTGTCACTTGTTGACAGTGTATGAGAAAGAGTGGAAAGAAAAGCCAGTCTCACCTTTTTGTCATGAGAGCTCCCAGTGCAATTACTGGAAGTAAAGTCATCATTTACGTGATTTACCTAAATTTGCATACTGGCTTGTTGGAATTTACATAAATACATAAAATAAATACATAAAAAGTAAAAGATTAAAATACAATCTAAATATAAAATGAAAAATGTCAAAGACCAGAAATAAAGCTGCTCAGAAGAGTAAGAAAGATGAGGATCAAAGAACAAATTAAGTAGAAAGAATGTGAAATTGCTTATAACAAACATAAAAAGATGTGTCACTTGGGAACTTTTAAAAAAATTACCACAAGGAAGCTAACTATCTCTCAAAAGAGCTAATGCTTGGCCAAACCAAATCTCAAGATAGGCTCTCCAAGGAGCTAAAAAAATTATATAGTTCAGTGAGTTGCCTAATGCCAAAGCCAAAATTATCACAGCAATCTTGACCACCATAGCCAGTAGAGAAATGGAGATATCCCATTTTGACAAGTAATTCTATTTCTTCATTCCATTCATACAATCCCGTAATTGTTACTCAGGAAAATCTTGAACATCACAATAATGAAATTACAATATATAGACAGGCTCTCTGGAGGCAGCACAGCAAGGTGGAAAATACAGAAAAATTTACTAGATTTTAATATATTACCCTTTTTCTATGTAGGTTGGAAATTTTGTTGGTATTTTCAGGAAGAAAAAGTACAGCACACCATATCTTTCACAGTTGCATCTAAAGATGCAACTCTCAGGTCCTCAAAATCTACTAAACCTCTTTTGCTATTGAACTGCTTGCACAGTCCTAAATGCCTTCAATGTAATCAAGACATCTTGTTTAGCTGCTGACCTATTGATTTCTTTTAAAGGGTGAAAGAGGGGAATGTGGATCCCCAGGAATAAAAGGCGAAAGAGTAAGTACAATTTTTATTTAAACTGTTGCACACAGATGGAGATATTAGAAAATCATGTGGCATACTCATAAACATAGCTCATAAAGATTACTGTAAAAATTGAACATCATATAATTCCCTGGTTGTAGAGGTATATTCACACTAAAAATATTGTTCACAGAAACTGAACCTCCAATTCACTATATTCTGTTTTTTTGTTTTTTTTTTTTTTTCCATTTTGCAGAAGAAATGTAGTTCCGTAACTGTTGCCAAACTCTACTTACAAAGGACTGTGAGGGTGTCACTGAGTTAAACAGATTTTTTTTTCCTTAAAATGTAAATTTTAATGCAAGTGTATAAAATTATATTACAGAGGAAAAGGGTTCTTTAACAACCTGAACAACTTTAAGGAGAATGCTGCTAGCCCTTCTGTGCAGATATGTATTTAGAGTTTTATCTGTTTCTCTTCTTTTAACCTGAAGTGCAGAATTCATACAGGTGAACGTAGATTTAACTGGGATTTTACAGTGAAAAGATGGAAAGATGGTGAAGTCCTGATAGGGATAATCGCGTATGTTGAGTTCATGGAAAGAGGCTTATGCAAGTACTGCAAAATTACTGAATTTTGTTTAGCATTATAAAGTACTACCAACCTGCTAAGAATTGATTGTTCTGTCAAATCATTTCTTCAGTTTTAGCATCCACATTATGATTGTCATTATCAAAGACCACCTTGAAATGCTTGCTGTTCCTGGCACCTGCTATTTGATGATGCATTTCAGATAGGCTTTAGGCTTTATCTAAAGCAGCAGTATTTGCTGCAAAGAAAATAATAAATTGTACTAATAAAAATTGAAAAAATGTTGTGAGGTACTGGAATACAAAAATGTTGTGAGGTACTGGGATACAAAATGTCAGCAAGTGAGTCAGAAAAGGCTGAAATATCTATTAAGAATATGCAAGAGTTGCATTTCTTAGAAGAATAAAAAATATCATAAATTCTTAAATTCTTTTATCCAGAGAAAATGTGAGAAATAGCATGGGGTTATGTGAAATGCCTACTAAGATCACAGAATCTGGAAGAGACCTCAAGATCATCGAGTCCAACCTCTGACCTAACACTAACAGTCCTCCACTAAACCATATCCCTAAGCTTTACATCTAAATATCTTTTAAAGACCTCCAGGGATGGTGACTCCACCACCTCCCTGGGCAGCCTGTTCCAATGTCTAACAACGCTTTCAGTAAAGAAGTTCTTCCTAACATCCAACCTAAACCTCCCCTGGCGCAACTTAAGCCCATTCCCCCTCGTCCTGTCACCAGGCACGTGGGAGAACAGACCAACCCCCACCTCACTACAGCCTCCTTTAAGGTATCTGTAGAGAGCAATAAGGTCACCCCTGAGCCTCCTTTTCTCCAGGCTGAACAAACCCAGCTCCCTCAGCCGCTCCCTGTAGGACTTGTTCTCCAGACCCCTCACCAGCTTTGTCACCCTTCCCTGGACTCTTTCAAGCACCTCGATGTCCTTCTTGTTGCCAGGGGCCCGAAACTGAACACAGTACTCAAGGTGCGGCCTCACCAGAGCCGAGTACAGGGGGATGATCACTTCCCTAGCCCTGCTGGTCACACTGCTTCTTATACAAGCCAGGATGCTCTTGGCCTTCTTGGCCACCTGAGCACACTGCTGGCTTGTATTCAGCCAACTATCCACCAATACTCCCAGGTCCTTCTCCGCCAGGCAGCTTTCCAACCATTCCCCTCCCAGTCTCTAGCTCTGCTTGGGGTTGTTGTGCCCCAGGTGGAGGACCTGGCACTTGGCCTTGTTGAACTTCATGCAGTTGACCTCAGCCCATCGGTGCAGCCTATCCAGATCCTCCTGCAGAGCCTTCCTGCCCTCGAGCAGATCGACACACGCACCTTACTTGGTGTCATCTGCGAACTTACTGAGGGTGCACTCAATGCCCTCATCCAGATCATCGATGAAGATATTAAAGAGGACTGGCCCCAGTACCGAGCCCTAGGGAACGCCACTAGTGACCGGCCTCCAGCTGATTTGACTCCATTCACCACGACTCTTTGGGCCCGGCTATCCAGCCAGTTTCTAACCCAACGAAGCGTGCGCCAGTCCAAGCCAAGAGCAGCCAGTTTCTTGAGGAGAATGCTGTGGGAGACGGTGTCAAAAGCCTTGCTGAAGTCAAGGTAGACCACATCCACAGCCTTTCCCTCATCCACCAAGCGCGTCACTTTGTCATAGAAGGAGATCAGGTTTGTCAAGCAGGACCTGCCTTTCATAAACCCATGCTGACTGGGCCTGATCGCCTGCTTGCCCTGCAAGTGCCGCGTGATGACTCTCAAGACAATCTGCTCCATGAGCTTCCCTGGCACTGAGGTCAAACTGACAGGCCTATAGTTCCCTGGAAAGGGGATAAAAGGATGCTGTTCAGAAACTGGCAAAGAACATAATCTAATCAGCCAAAAATCTGTATGTAGAAACCATATGCCAGGGCTGCTGGAAATTTGCTTGTTTCATTTCTGTTGAGGACAGAAAAGAAAAAAAAAAAAAGTTTGACATCTGTAGAGGATCAGATATTAAAATGGATTATGGACTTCAAGAATTTAGTGAACAAATGAGAATTATAGTCACTTCCAGAATTCCCAGCTTCACATTACAAAAAGCAGAAGATAGAACATAATGATTCTTTTTTTTATCTTTTTCTTCCCTTTTTCCTTTTTATGAAAGTAATCTATGTCAGGCATAATCACCAGAAACAGAATGGACGTGCCCAAATGTGTGAAGCATAGCTTCAGTATCCTGAACTGAACCTTTAACTGCAGAGATGGGTATTGAAGCATAATTGGCAGCACTGTCTGATTTGAAAATGTTCCATTCTCCCTACCACTAGATTTCCAGTCCCACAAATCAAACTGACTCTAGCAGAGGCTTTGATGCCATCAGTCTCAGTTTCTTTAAAAGCTGATAAAGCTTGAAATTTGGAAAGTTTGTGTTCAGCTTTGAAATCAAAACTGCCTCCAATCATATGTTTGTATTCTACCAAAAGTAGGTATCATGACATCAAAATGTTGTTGTTTGTGCCATCTATTGCTTGTGTAGTTTTTGTAAAATGAGCAAGAACTAAGCGGGGTTGTCTGCTCTCTGACAGTTGGCACTCCGCCTGGGAGCTAATGCCTGGGAGTACAGAATTGTTAGAACTTCTGAATCTGTACATGAAGATAGTAGAGGGAGTTTGATTTCATAGATGTCACTGACAAATTTGCTAGGGCTATTAGAGGTTTAGAATACTCTATGAAAAGTGCAACAGCCTGCCGATGCCTCTGTACTCAGAGATATTACTAATTAAAAGAAAGAAAAGACATGTACCGCATCTGCTGAAAACTATTCTTTCTTTAGAAAAATTATATCTGAGTACTGAGTCAACTGGAAGTGAAATCACATAGAAAAAGCATTGTGGTGACTGAAGAAAAAAAGTGCAGCAAAAGGATTTGTGAGCTATCCGCATTAGCAGTAGCTGTTAACAGCTCTTTAAATGGAGAAATAACAGCTGATGGAATAATTAAATATGGAATTTTAAAATGATTTTTGCAAACTATTAGTGTGATTCTACCCTGCTACAGTTTAGGTGACTGAGACAACATTAGCTGAAGTTACTTTGTTATAAGCACTTTATTTATTTATTTATTTATTTATTTATTTATTTTTTAATAATAATTCTGTATCTAATATACTGGTAGAAATAGAATTTCAAGACCTGTGGCAAAGAACAACCAGTTAACCAAATAGCTAAGATGTTAAGTAGCCATCCACAATGTTTGTTCTGGAAGTATTTTAGCCAATTATTGAAAATGGAGTGTAACCAACAATACGGAATACAGAAGGAGAACAGCAGTATTGTGGAGAAAAAACAGACTCCTTAGAAAATGCTTGAACAGAGAGAGAGAGATGGGTCAATACATGTGCAGTGCAGTTTTCAATACTTTGTAGCAGGTAATTGCAACTTCTTTTTAATAGGATAATTGAATCTTATTTTTTCTTAGGGATTGGAAGGTCCTTTTGGCCCAAGGGGACCTCGGGGACCTCAGGTAAGGGAACTAAAAGATATCAAATAGAAAGAAAAAACATTATTTTCTGTAAGTCTATTCTACATAAAACCTGACAATTCTGTGGAGAGCAGTATGTTTGGTGCCTGAGGCACCAAGATGGCAGAGTCTGGCAAATTTTGACATTCAAAAATAATTTTCAAAGAAAAGTTCTTGGCTGCTGCTGCTTGAAGCTTCTCAGAGGTGAATTGTGCATTTGGGCTTTCCAGCTGCAGAACTCTCCTTTTGCCCTTAGTGTAAAATCATGCCCATACATACCCTAACATGTTAAATTCCTCTCATCATATATGTTTCTTGGAAACTTGAACATGGTCTTCCTGAAATACAAGGCAGCCAGAGAGATAGAATTTTGTTGGAGAGACTAAAATCTGATATGATTAATTAAAAACCTGGGAAAAGAGTAAGAAAAATGATGCAATTTGTATGGAGTAGTAAGATACCTTTTTCTGACAGCATTGGTTATTGAATATTAACAATACAGTTCCAGCATGCCGGACACTTTACAGAATATGAAGCAGACCTTAGCATTGTGCTACATTGTACTGTATCCTGTTCAGGCCAAATTCAAGAGAAACATCACATACATCTTCAAAGGAAACTCATTCTCTACTTTGACTTTTGTGTAGGGTGTCAGTGGACCTCCAGGTGAGCCAGGCCTGAAGGGCATTCAAGGCAGCAAGGTAAGATGTAGTCATGTGTGTGTAGATGTTATATAAGGAGAGAGGATGCAGAAAATCTGCATGGGATCTTTATACTGTGCTATCTTTTCTCCTCAGTAGTTTTTTTTTAGTGGTGTCCCTTGCACAAAAATTACATAGATCACCTGCACTGTGCACAGTAGTGTCATCATGGTATTTAGGCCTTGTCTCATTGGGACATACAGCCTATGTTCCACCTGGGTCCTCGAGCCCAGCCATCAGAGCTTGGGAGAGCATTTTGTAGGGCCACAGTCGGGTGCTACTTGGGACCTAGAGCCACAGCAACTGAATTTGGAATTTAAACGATCTGAATATGTCTTTGCTTCTGCCATCATGTGGGAAGTTTTTTCTGGAATATCTCTGATGCTTTGTGCTTAAACATTGTTAAGTGATTTTAGATGGTGGTTATAAAATATTGAGATGGAGTTTCTAAAGTCATTTTTTATACTACTTATATACTGTACAAGTTCAGGACAACTTTAAAATTGGCAGGGGTGTAAGATTTGGTGATGATTAATACCTTGGTTATATTGAAAATAGATAATTTGGAGATAATGACTACAGCTTGTCAAGCAAAACCAATTGGATAAGGTATCTGATTAATTTAGGCAGTCTTCTGATTTTCAAACCTTTGGCAAATTGCTTTATGTGAATAGTTATCTTGCCCATAGGACAGCTATTAATGTCATTGTTCGGTACAGAAAGATCTTTTATGTATCAGTTTGAAAATATGGGGTCTAATGACAAGGACATTTTACTACTGCACGAATAATAGAATGCCATATCTAAGTTTTACCAGGCAACTGAATTCACATAGAACAATTTGCCAAGGATGCAACATTTATACATTCGTGTTTTGTTTCTTAGGCAACAAGTTAATTTGAAGATTCACAGAAATAAAATTAGATGTGGGAAATATTTATGGTAAAAAGGTTGAAATACTGGCATCCACCATGATTTTCCTCTTCCTGACAAGTGCTTTTTCATACTTCTTGTGTCTTTATCTTTTCACAAAATGCTTGATTAGGAAAATTGCTACAGAATATTTCAGAAGTGAGGAAAGAAAGAGGATAAAGGGTCTGAAAGAAGCTATTCATGAATGTGGTGGAAAAGTCATGCCTCTCTTTAATTTCAGCATGGCAAATGACAGTAATTTTTTTATCTGTCATTTCACACTGATGAGTCCAAGATAGTACTCTAGATACTTTTGTTATACACTAAACCATATTTGTTGTATGTTATTTGTTGTTCTGTCAGTCTTTTTATACACTTACCTATCTGTAAAATACCTGAAGCTGGCTCTCTATAATTCTTCTAACTGGGTGCAATATTTATGGCCTCTTTTCATTTTTTCTGCAGATTTTCATTATGGAAAAGTTTCCTTGTTTTTCAGCTTCCAACTCAGCAACTTGCTGACTAAGATCTCTAGCCAAGGTTTTTCAGGCTCAGACATCTATGATAATAAAAACACTCTCAGACAAGTTTAATTGCACTTATGTAATTACACTAAAAGCTAAAGAATATAGAAGAAACATAGGTATGTTTAGAGGTTATCTGTCGACCCTACCTAGTGCCAAAGCCAACCTTTGGCATTTTGGAGCTTATCTGAGATGAGTGAAAAATTTTTCAGATAATCAGTAGTTCTTCATAGCTTAATAAACACCCATTCAGCTGGTAAAGGTCAAGGCCTTTTTTGGTTCAGACACATAGTGATCTTTCCAATATCTTTTGTCCTTACAGAAAGATTAGTCAATTGCTCTTTTAAAATTAGTTTTCATGACACATAATACAATATATCTGAAAAGTAGCAGTTATTTATAACTGTCTCATATAAAATAAATAAGACTATTCTTAGTGCCCTTCCTTGTACCCGTGGCCTTTCCATGTTAATACTTTCTGCTTATTGAGCTGAGCTAGTGCCTTCAGTCTGGTTTAGCAGAGCTGAAGGCAGTTTCATGGCATCAGTATCAATATGACATAATGCAGAACACCACTGCTGAACATTTATATTCATTGTTGGTGGGCCATGTTGATGTTTGAAAGGAGAGAGTCAGTTCCTCAAAATATAAACTCCAGACCAAGTTCAGCCTGCAGATGTTTTGGGTCTCATTTGTGAAGTCTACAGTTCACTCAAATATCTGGCCAGTTCAGTGCATCCCTGGCCGTGATGCAGTGCCATACCCCTTCTGCTTTGCAGTGCCGGGTTGCAGACAGTTGGGGATGGTGGTGTCATCTGTGCTGCTGGCTCTGGCAGCCATCAGCAGGAGAGGGTTGCTGGTATTGCAACTTTAATTTATTTGCTTAAATGTGATATGTCTGAAGCAATGCAGCATAGAGTCCAGAAACATCATCCAAGAAATTACTGGAAGGAACTTTTCATTATTTACTTCCTTTTTCATCCATCTGCATTCTCTTATTCTCTCTTAAAATGCTGCCTAATCTGTCAGGGTATAATTCTTGCTGTTTGCACAATATGATACTGCCTTATTGTGTTGCCAGGGCTCAGCTGAATTGTTTGCAAAGTCCCACAGCTTGCATTGAACAGCTTTCCACTTGTAGCCTGTTTCCATGTAGACACCAAAGTTTAGGGGTGTTCATATGGAGCTGAACCACATCTTTAATCTCTGAAAGTCTTTCTGATGCACTTTGCAATTCAGCCCTTATCTGTAATAACCTCTTTATTACAAAACTAAACTGTGTCACCTTACTTTTGCCTTCTTTTCAAGGTTCATATATGAATTGTAGAGCAGCCTATATCCTGCATAAAACACAGCTCAGTGTGATATTAACTAAAACCAGCTTTTGCTATTAAGCAAAATTTTAAAAAGCTTTCTCTATTTGCACGTCTGCAAAGTTATAGCATCTCAAATAAATCTAAATAGTTTTATTACGATATAAAATTTTTCCATAAAGATGCTGGGAGATTTAAAATGACAAATTTAAACTCTGCTTCTATATAAATAATAATACGTTAACTCATCTTTTCCTTATGACATATTGTTATTAATTTCCCTGACTAAATATATTTATATTTAACCAAATGTTGAACTTAAATGATAAGAGGAAACTTACAACTCAGTATAAAACACAATCATTTTAAAAGAAAAACATTAGAGAGGAGCAGGAAATTTCACTACTAGTTAGGAATTGGGAACTGGCTAATTTCACTCTGTATTTCTTGCCTTATAAATCAGTCATTTTGGGCCTGTTCCCTGTTGTAGGTTTTTTTTTTTTTTTTTTTTCTTGTATTGACATTCCAACATGAAACAAAAACTTGCATCAAAGCATATTACATACTCTATCCAGCTATAGAACATATAAATAAAAATTTAAGAAAAGAAAAGAAAAGAAAAGAAAAGAAAAGAAAAGAAAAGAAAAGAAAAGAAAAGAAAAGAAAAGAAAAGAAAAGAAAAGAAAAGAAAAGAAAAGAAAAGAAAAGAAAAGAAAAGAAAAGAAAAGAAAAAGCTTTTGTAGTTCTTTTGAAGTTGCCACACCCAATTAATTAAATTGCAGAACTTTGATTTATAACCTTTACCTGTGGTAAACACATTTTTGACTCTTGTCATACTGCAGCTTGTAAGAGTAAAGAACTGATTCTGTTCCTTGTCTCACTATGAAAGCATAGTTGGCCTACACTACGATTTTGCTGGCTGATGCAAACAACAGTTTCCCAAAGACAAACAAAGAAACAAAGAAAAGACACGATCTCATTTACAGAAGGATTAAAAGTACTAGAAATATAAGGTCAGCAAAGAGAAAAGCCATGCTGTGCGTGGTTCTGCTCCAGTAATATCCTATATTGCTGCCTGGATTGCCAGGAGCTGGCTAGATGGCTTGTTAACAGATGGTTTGTTGATTAAATCAGTAGTGTTTGCTTTTGCTAGGCTAGCTTCTCGAAGATCACGTTGAAGTTATTACAGGAAGGCATAGGCTTTTGTAAGGGGACACAGGAGGTAAAGTTAGTATTCTCTGTAGATGGAAACAAAACATTTACTGGCTCTGTAAATGTGATATATTTTGCCCTAAGCACCAATGTCCATAAGCATTATCCAAAGACAATCCCATCTCACTTCCAATGTTCTAGTAGTCTGCTTTGTGTGATTTAAGTACTTCTACATATCTCTTATCTGCATTGGCTAATACAGGAAAATAGCATTGTAGCTGGCTACAGCATTTACTTTCATCGGATTTATTTATCACCTCCTATATTACATTGTTATATTCTGCTACTCTAAGAGTGAATTCTAAGAGTGAATTCTGAACTCTAAGAATGAATGTAATGCCATTTATTTTGATCAAGCAAACTTCTCAGTCCTGAGTTTTTGCTGTTTTTTTTGCAAAAGCTAAAGTATCTCATTGGGGTTGAAAACATAAAATGTGCGGATCCACATGTTCCTAGTATTCTTGGAGTTAGATAAATGAATTTGTAACATGCATATGCCTATTATTGACCTTTTCATTAATTGATTTAGATACTTGCTTATTTTATATATATATAAAATATATATATATAAAATAAGCAAGTATCTAAATATGCTTTTTGTACAATTGTACGGAATATGCTTTATATATATATATATACATATATATATATATATATTGTTTTAAAATATATATATATATTGTTTTAAAACAATATATATATATATATATATTTATATATATATATATAATATATATATAAAGCATATTCCGTACAACTGCACAAGTGAGGTTCTGTAAGAGTGTTTGTATTCAAGGCAATTTTGAAAATCTGTTAGTGAGGGACTGAATTTTCAGAAGTTCAGTGGACAATTTAAAAACAGAATGATTTGGTTACACATTATAAAATTGGGGCATAAAATCAGGAAGTGGACATGACCTGTGTAGTTAAGGTAGCCACTCAGAAGGAAGTAATGAACAGCGAGCTGGTATGGTTATCATTTCAAAAATAAAACTGGGTTTGTTTGCTTAAACTTTTAGATCAGCTACTGGCAATAAATAACACATTTCTATAAACCCTGATATATTCATGGAAAGATTGAGAACAACACATTCTTTAAAAGCCACTGTTAAAGTGAGTGCCTTTAACAAAAACTCTCAAAGAATTACCAGCTAAAGTTGTAAGAACAGATGTGTATTCAGACTTTAAAGGAGATAGTTAATTTTGAATGTGGGTATTGAAAGCACTTATTTCCATGAAAACATCTTGGGATAATGCTTCTATGAAAAATCCCTTGTTGCATATTTCCCTGAAAATGTGTCCCAGAATGAACTGCTAAGGATTCCTGCTTCTCTCATGACTTACAAATTCTTTCCTTACTTATCTGGCAAGTTATATGTTTCCCAGGAGGCTGAACAATACAGTTTCCCTATAAAGAAGTGTAGTTTTGGTGTAGCACAACTACCTTAGAAATATTAAATATCAGTAATATATATTCAGTATCTGTATCTGTTTCCATTGTTGTTTCAAATGTTTAAAAAGATCATCATATTTGAAAGCATATTTTTCACTGTAGCTTATTTGTTACATCTTAGTCATTAATAGTTTTATAGACTCTGACGTACAGACTTCCTGTTCCTTGCAGGGTGTATGTGCTTTCCTAAAAGTAAAGAAGCCATTTATGCTGGCACTAACTGGTATTTATCATAACAGAGCAAACTGTTTGCTGGGGGGTAGACTGTTATGTATTTTCCAAGCTTAAAATTGTACATTTTTAATATGTAAAAATTTTGAGTGAATTTGAGTGGAATGTTAAACAAAGAGAATGATTACAAAGAAGCTACTTTGAAAAGTAGAATTTTCCTTCTGACTGTAGGTAATGTTATTATTGGCAGTGCTTTGTTGTTTTAATAAATTTCACATTTCTTGTAGCACTGTGATTGTAGAATATAAAAGAGAGGCTTGCTAATAGTTGTATGAACATGACTGATAATATAATCTTTAAAACAGGTAAAAATAGTTTAAGTTCCAATTTTGCATCTTGTCTGGAAAAAAGGCTCTTTTTTTTTTTTTTCCCCCGTCATTAATCTTCAGACATCCTCCCCTATCAGGGAGTAAAACATTCAACAAAACCAAAGTTTTCATGCTACTCTACATTCTTTTTATTACAATGCCTACTTAACAGTGTCTGCACCAGTATTTATTGAAAAACAAACAAAAAGCTGCATCAAAGCTGGTTAAAGGACATCAGTTATTGGAGAGAAAACTAGATAATGTTTTCATCATGGTTAAATAAGAGCTTTTGGAAAAATGTTAACTTCTCTGGGACTTCCATCGAGACAGTGCATGCATTAGCATAGCCCTAGCATGTGGGTAAACTTGAGCAGGAACAAATAAATTGTAATAGGAAGCAGAGTTATTGTCCTTGGAAAGTTCTGTCAGAAGCTGTCAGAAATAGATATGAAACACAATGTCTGTTTGGACAACAGGCCAAAAAATAAAAATAAAAATTGGAAGCCACTTTCCAAACACAACAAAGGGGTATGGTTTATTGTTTCAGCTGCATTAGGAGGTTGTTATTTACCAAACATTGTTTTTCAGAACTGAACAAGTTCCTACACGATTTCTTAGGCTTAGTTTTGACAAATGTAGCTAGTGTGTTTAGGGGCTTTTGCTATGTCCAAAGTAGCCTACTTACGCCTAGTAGGCTAGCGTGCTGCTGTTTTGGTTTTGGCTTTGTTTGTTTGTTTGAATCTGATATATTTATTTAATATTTTTCAAGCTTGCACATATCTTTTGCATTTTTTTCTGTGTGGCATGCTAATTCATCCTGGCACAACGCACACCCCAGGTTGCCTTTTCCATGATAGAGATGACGACTGAGAATTTGAAAAGCTAACACTTTGCTCACTGCCTGGCCATGGCTGCCACCCCATACCTGCGTGAATGAGTGAGAGGGCACAGGAGGGAAGCACCATGTCAAAACATGAACCTGCAGCTCTGCCTGTAGGGAAAACAAACAGTGAGCCCAGCAGCAGCTACAGCTGGCTTGTGTGTGCATATGTGTGCATCATGTCTTGCAGTAGCAGTGGGAGAGGGCACCTCTTGTGTGTGTGTTTCCTGGAGGAGCCTATAGCTTCTCAGGCTGGAAGCCAGAGTGGGGATCCACCTCCAGCAGCTGTCAAAGCCAGATCATCTTGTCAGCGTGTGAGTTTAGTAGGAGGAATGGTAATCACACTAGCATGTTTTAAGTAAATCTTGCAAAATACTAAAAAGAGTAGTGGGAGAGATTCTTAGTGGCAATAGATAAAGTACATGTAGGAGAGAGAAAAGCCAAAGCGACTGCTTTGTCACATTATGTACTTCCCTATTCCTACAAAGAAGCCAAGTTGACCAAAGCCTTTTGAATCAAAAGGAATTGATTTCAGTAGGCTTTGGATCAGACTCAGGAAGTTGGAAGGTAGCAATAATCAACCATTTACGTTGCGTCAGTTTTCCAATCTGCCACTCTAAAAGTGCCAGCATTTACAGTGGTCTGTGTCTAATTCTTTCTGTCAGAGGCATCTCTGCCTTGAAGTGGAGAAGTCCCTTCCTAACTTTATGATATCCAGACCCTGAAACTATAAGAGTCTGTATCTGTTAGCTCCACTAGTGAAGTAGAGAGCTATTGAAATAAGAGTTGGTGGTGAATTATGGGAGGCTATGAGCTGAAAGACAAATTATCTTGGGTTTTTTCCTTTGCTTAATATTTTTCCAAAAGCCATGTTTTGTATATCTTGATGACCTTTGCAAGAAGCACAGCTGCAGATAAACACAGCAGAAGTGTCTCTGTCCTGGAGGGTGTCTATGCATGGAAATTTGTTTGCAAAACTTTCTTCTGAAACCTTAATACAACAGTTTTACCTGTGTAGCTCCCATAGGGATGCCTTTGCCTGGGAAGCAGAGCACACCAGCGGCACTGGACTTTGCTGGTACTGTTCGGCCAATGCACTTCTACATGCTAATGCAGGAGCTGAACTTCCACCAATGCTTAGCTAATTGTGATCTGTCAGCATTGATGAAATTCATTAGTCATAATTGCTATGGTTGGAAATTAAATGGATGTTTCTAAGTCATGAAAACCCTTCTGAAAATGTTGCTTGTAGTGTATATCATTTTCTAAAGAAATAAACATTTCCTTACATATTTTCCCTACTTCTTGTCTAAACAGAATCATCCCAGAAAGCCCTGAAATTCAGCTGAAGTACAGCAGTGTTAAAACAGAGAGCTTGAAAAGAGAATTAAAGAGGATGCAAATGCTAGCTTTAGTTGTATTATTCTTGGCCTTCCCTAAATTTCCTGCTGATGGGAAACAGTTAATAAAAATTCTTTTTGATCAGCTGAATCTAAAGGACAGTATGTTCAATGCTAAATTAATTCCATGGATGAGCTGGAAGTCTAGATGATGGGCCATTTGAGGAATCTTTTTTTTTTTTTTTAGTGAGTTTCAAAACAGACACAGGAGATAAAAAAACAGCTATGAACAAAACAGGCCAACTGTATCCCGCGGAGCATCAGGCACGGCATTGTTAGCAGGTTGAGAGAAGGGATTTTCCTCTCTACTCTGCACTGGTGTGGTCTCACCGCAAGTACTGTGTGCAGTTTTGGGTGCCACACTCTAAAACTATTAGAGAATATCCAAAGGAGGGCTACAAAGGTGAAGACTCTGATCTCAGGCATTAGAGTTTGCCTAGAGATTTCCATGGGTAACGTGTCCCTCATAGCAACATAGTACATGTAGAATAGCTAAACTCACAAAGCTATTCTGCAATTTGTCATTTATGACTTAAAGCTAGTGCACCTACTCCTGCAAAAGGCAGGTTCTTAAGACATTTCCCCTCTCATTTCTCCATTATTTAGAACAATTATTTTCCCAAACTATCATATTTATAAGGAATTTTAAATAATCTTTGAATTTGCAGGTCTTCATTGTAAGTGAATATAACATACAAATATAAAGTCTTGAGGCATACTGTTGTTAAGATGAAGAGATTGAAGTATTTTGGAATTTTGTCCCAGCAATATTGCAGATTTCATCCATTTTCACTTATTATTATACCTGAGTTTCTGTCTAAACATTAAGCTTTGAAGAAATTGTTAGTATTTAGTGTTTAGTGTGCCTACATAGAAGAAACAGTAGGTGTTTAAACATACAAGTAGGTCCAGTGAGACCATGCTTAAAGACCTCTTCTATATCAGGGTCCTAGAGCAAATGCACGTAGGGGATATCATAGCAGTTGTACTGAACTTTCTAAATAGATCAAGGTGCAGACCCTATTCATCGTAGGGGTTGTATTGTGTGAAGTGCATGGATTAAATGTGTATTTGTGAATGGTTGTCTGGATTTGTTTTGATTTGGAGAACTGCCAAGCGCTTAAATTTGTAACTGATTGAAAATCATTGCCATATTAGCTATACAATGTTTTAATCAGAAAATTACTTAGGTTAAATTAGATCTTAATAATTTTCTGAGTCAGTGGTTTTAGAACATATCTTCCAATGTGTCAGAACTAGTATTTGTAGTATCAGTCTGTGACAGGTTCTCCAGGCAATGAAATTCAGATCTTCAAAGGGTTTTATCTGCCTCACTCCTGCTTATGTCTCCAAATACCTGTTAATTTGGGGGATCTGATGCTTGTTTTCACTAGAACCTACATTGGATTTGTTAAAAACATACTCAACTAACAAGAGGAGCTGCAGTCAAAGACAGTAGTAAGAGCAACAGTTGTGATATGCAGCCTTTGCTACTGGAAAAATCTTTAGTCCTATGTATAAATCATAAACACAGATTGATTTCCAGATACCCGTCTTTCTGGCAAGAAAAGGAGTGAAGGAAGCACATACCAAATTATTGAATAAAATCAGGACCAAAAAGATATGATGAGGAAGAAACACATTTTGAATGGCGTTATGACTTTATTATATATCCCAGAAATTTGTATGGCCAGGATATTGGCCATGCTACTAACCAAAACATTTAGCTTTAAAACAGTTGTGTTTTGTTTTGTTTTTTGTTTGGTTGTTTTTTACTTTAAATACATATTTCTATAGCCCTGAATGGTTGTGGTGGAAAGATACTCTGAGAGAATTTGATTATGAAAAGAGACTATTTCTTTAATAATCTCTTTCTGTGTTTTTTCCTCTAGGGAGAACAAGGTCCTATAGGTCCCTATGGTCCGCCAGGACTCCCTGGTGTTGGACAGCCAGGACCCAAGGTAAGTCTCAGTTATATGTCTGTTAAAGTGCTAACTGTGGTCAGCCATTTTTTGGATGAAAGTTCTCATCTGAAGTTCTATCAAACTCAAGCTCTTATAAGCTTGTGTAGTACTGGTTTGTGCATTTGTGTAGAATGGAGATGACAGAACTGCTTTTCCTTCAATCCCGAGTTTTGATTATGATTCCACTGAAACAATAGGCCAGAATAATGCCATTTAAATGAGGGTTAAATACCTGAGACCAAAGTCAAGCACTAGCAGATGATTGCGTTAATGAGTAATCATTCTTCAAGGCATAGAAATACATCTCAGTCACTGTGATATACAATCAAGTGACAGATTTGCTTTACTATTTTTCACTATGGGAACCGATGTTCTTATATCCTTTGCAGTTGGCTTGAGGACTGAAATACAATGTAAGGTTCTGAATGTTAACTAAAATGTGCTTTCAAATGTTTCTAAATTATCATTTATGTTTGTTTTACCTCAAGAGATATCATTTGATTTCAGATTTTTCTGATGACATGATTAAGTCATCTATATATAAATGTTAAGCTTTCAAAAGCATGAAGGTGAATTAAGACTGAACTTAGCAATGTTCTTTTTCACAAGGGTGCTCCAGGTCGAGAAGGTAAAATTGGACTACCGGGACCTCCTGGAATTGGTGAGCCAGGATTACCTGTAAGTCGTTGATAGATGAATTGGAAGTGAAAATAAATAAGTCTTTAATAAATAAGACTTTAATTGAATGACAGCAGCTATATAGGGTACCAATTCCATAAGCCAATCAACATAGTCTAGACCAGCAGCTGTGCCAGCCTAATATAGCAACAGTAATTATGCATGAATTGCTGGAGTAGGAGAATTAAGTCATGTCCAAACAAGTTTTGGTGAAATAAAAAATTGCATGGTCCATGTGAACGAGATTACAACTGTATACTAATAGGCATACCCTTACTTGTTTGAATTAAGATCTTTAAAAAATGTTTAAAATCAAATTTTAAGAAGGTGAAAATCCAAAGTCTGAGATGTTCCTCAACTCCAATTTGAAATTTGTAATTTGAATTGCATCAGAAGCAAAAATCCAAATTATATGCTTTTAATTACACCTTTCTCTTCTGAATTACAGTAAGTTACCTTTAGCAAGCTCTTTGTAGCTCTGAGAAACAGTTTTCTTCTAATAGCCTCCTTGGAAGCTGCAAAGCAAAGAATTGTACTCCTTCTTCCATTGTTAAGTTAATGCTTGCTGGTGGCTCTTTTTTCCTGCTGTATAAAATGTGTAGTTTTCTTACTTCATTAATAATCACAAGATTGTTAATTAAGAAGCCACAAATGTAGATGATTGTTAGAATTCATTCTAATATTGTTTTTGAAAGTCTCCTTGTGACTATAAAATATATTTTTTCACAAAAAAATGTAGGAATATTTTTATTTAATCAAGATCATCCTTAAAAACTCTTCAGTAGCTTTAAATAATAAAAGCTGAATTTTTTGGAAGAACCAAAAATACTACAAAACAAAAGAATTATTTCAGTGTTTATTTAAACAAAAATTGGAATTTTCTAATTATGTTTAGCCAGCCATTTTGTATTAAAAAAAAAAAGTTCAAATTAATGATTTTCATTATTTCAGGTACATGAAATTATAAGGAATAAATTACAAGGCAGTAAATATGTTTATTATAAATTAACCCACAATTTCATTTGGGTTTTAAGGATAGAGTCTTTAGCCATTATGACATTCAGATCATTTCAGCATTACCTTCTTCTTATCTAAATCCTCCAATTAAGGTTTACTATACTTCATTTGATTGTCTGGGCTCAGCCAGCTGTTGTGTAAGTGTTGCTACTTATCAGTGCCATAAGAGTTGCAAGGAACTATATTAGCAAACTAGACAAAATGTCAGTAAGAAATGTAATTGCTTATATCATCTGATTTTTTTTTTTCTTTTCTTACAGGGACCACGTGGCCCTGATGGTCTGCCAGGTGAGAAAGGTCTACCAGGAGAGGGCATTCAAGGACAAAAGGTAGCTTTATGGAAACATTTTTTTAATTATTTATTCATAGGACAAATTTGCTTTAGTGCCTAAGTTATTTAAGAGCAGTGATCATTTTAGTGGTACAAAATATCATACATGTATGGTAGATCTTGGTCTTCTGAATCACTGTGCTCTCTGAATACCCCTCCTAGTTCAAAAGCTCTATTAAGATAATTACAAAAGAGCTGCAGTGTCCCTCTAAATGTAAGAAGTTAATGATTCTTGTATTTATGTATTTACCAAGATACCTTTTTTTGCCAGCATTAATAAGTAGTCTTCTGAAAGACTATTTAGCTATTTATGTTTTTTATTGGAAGAAAACATTCAGGAAGTATTTTTGTTCTGTCTTACCATTTTTGGAAGCTAAAACTTGGGTTATATGAGTCTCTGTGGACAGTTACCTCATTAAGGGCACGTGCCAATTTAGTATGTGTGAACATTCCTTTTCTTAAAAATAAGTACAAACAAGCAAAGGTTTATGGTAAAATCATAACTGGGTTTCTCATCAAAGTGATGATGAGAAACTCTTTGAGTGGCTTCAAGATTCTCCAGAGCCTTGAGCTACCAAGCAAAGCAGATTTTTCTTCCTTTTAAGGAAAAGACGTTAGCCATGTCCTTGCACCAGAAGGTTCTGAACTGCTCTATCTACTTACAAAATGAACATGTTATCGCATTCTCAAAATGTACTTTCTGACTTCATGGTATTTAATTTTCTCTTTTTGAAGTCCTGTGTTCAACAAAACAATGAATACAGATGAAGTACATTATGAATTGTAACCAAAATTGTAACTTTGTAAAATTGTAACTTTTCTGTAAAACTAATAATTTAGTTGGCTGTTTTTCTTGTTTGTTTGCAAAGGAATACTTTTCTCCTCATTACCCACATTGTGTTGACCAGTTCGTCTTGGATACTTATTTCTAGGGTGAAAAAGGCTCTGAAGGCGTAGCTGGTCCAACTGGACTGCCAGGTCAATCAATCAAAGGTGACAAGGTGAGACCCAGAGTATTTTCCTGATCATATTTATAGTTATATTTATAGTAAATTAATGATGAATTATTCAAACAACAACATGAGAATATGTTTTAGCTTGCATCTGAGGTACTCCTTCAATGCAGCTTCATAAACTTCATAGCACTCATCTATACAAGTTAACTGCACTATGGATGGTATTCTATGCAGCTGGGAGTTTGGGGGAAGAAATTGATTTACTTTCCTCCTAAAATTATCTCAGAAATATTGTACTTAAAATATTTTAAATTAAATATTTAAAAAAAATGAAAAACCCTTTGGGTTATCTAGTCTAATGGACCTGTGACAGGCAATGAACATGCTGGCTTCTGAAATTAGTTAGCTTTTTGGCACCCAGGCCCTCAAAGAATGATCCAAAACAATTGTAATTCCCTTGGCCTGAGGAGATTCTGGCCTGTAACTTGCATGGATCTAGAGGATGACTGATGAAAAATGCTCAAATGTCATGTAGAGCAGAGACATTGATCCAAATCTTCATTCTCATGGTTTAGTGATGTAGCCCTACTCCTACTCCCTGTTTTTTGCCTTCCCGCATGTCCCCAAGACTCCTGCTCTCCTCACTATCCCACACTTCTCTTCTGTGAGAGGGGAGGATGACACTCCCATCCAGAGTTACCTACAGTTTAGTCAACAGGGAGTGTTTCTCAGATGTGGGAAGTTTGATTTGAAGTTATTTATCTTACTGTTCAGTCAAATGGATCTCCAAGATCTTCAGAGAAACCTAGGTGGTCTGATGTGGCCCATCTGTAAGAGGCATGGTCAATGAACACCTTCCAGACCATCTTTCTCGAGGCTTTAGTTACAGGAAGACTGATTACCTGAGAAGAAACAAGCTGTCTTATTCCCATGTCTATGTAGGAAAAATGCAGTGACAGCCAGGGCAGTAAGTGTTTGGGACCATCTCAATATGTAAGAGTGTCTGGTGTAAGTTAAATTAACTATTGCTTTGAAGGGACTGCTGTCCCACTTCCCGGACACCTTTATGGGTCTCTGCCACTTTCAATACCCAAATGACCTCCTGTAATTCCTCTATTCCAGCCTTAAGTACTGTACAATACCACCTGACAAAGATTTTTCAACAATATTCTCTAACTCCTCTTTAAAAACAATACCCTCTAGCTGCTCTTTTACACTTGCAAGATTTTCTTCTGAGTGCTGTGCAAGCAACTGTATATTTCAATACAAGAAAATCTGCAAAATTAATCTCAGTCTGGAAAGATAAGCTGCAGATCCCTCTAGATGTGATTATCTAATGTTATAAATGAAATAGAGTTTGCAGGAAGGAAGAGGTGTGTTAGATGAATTGCCATAAGCAATGGCATTTCTAATTCTCATTTAACTCAAACAGTAGCAGCAAACTTCAAGATCATACAGTCTGGGGACTACCGCTCTGTGTTTAATTTAAATGTACTAATCAGCTAACATAGTTTATTGCAATTTAGCTCTCTGGAATACTTTTTATACAATACAGGGTGAACAAGGCCAAGTAGGACCACAGGGCCCAGCAGGACCACCAGGAATAGGCAATCCAGGAAGCCAGGTAAGTTTGAATCAGGAACAGGCAGACACTGAACTGCAGATATGAAGAAGGCAGCTAGTATGACCTGAGTGAGGTATTTGTCTATTCCATTGTTAAGTTAGAAGACACCCATAAACTGCCTAGCTGTAGTGTGAAATCTGTCCTGCATTTATTCTAGTCTTTTCATAAAGAATTAAACAGCAGCAACATATAATAAATTTCATCAAAAATACTGCATACTACATCTCCTATTTAAGAAGACTGTTCTTAATTCTAATCCTGTTTGTCTACTCTTGTGGCCATGGCGGATGAGAAAGATGGAAGAGCTCTGTTGCTCTTCTAAGAGCAAATGGCTTTGCTACAAACTTTATTTAAAAAAAAACAAAAACGACTATCAGATCAGTCCTACACTTTGGGAATGTAATATATGTATGTATTTGTACATCGTTTTTGTTTTATACTTCATCAGAGCTCTAATTTTGATTTGAAGACGTTAAAAATCTCAGTGTTTTTGCATTTTAAAAGGTATCAAGTTAGTCTTCAGCCAAAGCATCTTGACATTAATGGTTCCAACTGATTTGAATGATTTTAGGATTAAGAAAATAGGAATATGGTGTAATATGCATAATAATTTGCATAGGAGATAAATCAAGTGCACCGCTTGGACAATGACATGTAGGGGCTTCATGAGGTAAGAGTCCACCACATCTGGATTTCAATCCCCGTTGAAGTTTGTCAACAGCCTTGATTAGGTGGATGCAGAACAACAGAAACATCCAAAAAGATATTTTTTGTGTGTTTTGCTTTGTTCTGCATTTTTTGTGTGTTTGTTTGTTTGTTTTTAGGAAAGAATATTATTCATGTTTACAGCATTCCAGTAAATTGGGGTTTAGATACTGAGAAACTTCCCATTGGCTTTATCCCTGAATACTAATTGTAGTCATTACACTTGTAATAAAGCTTGCATTTTGCAAGGCTTGCAATTGTAGTCATTACACTTGGATAAGGCTGTGAAATCCACAAGATAGTGACAAAGATGAGATAAAATATTAACTGAAAGATAGACTCATGATGAATTTAAAATGTAGAAAAATATAATGCATTAACTCATTTATTTTGATTTATAGGGTGTACAGGGTCCACAAGGAAATCCTGGGGCAAAAGGATCCAAAGGTTTTGGTCTGCCAGGTCCAAAGGTAATGGTTAAGATATTAAAAAAATATATGTATATAACACTAGGAAGAAGCAGCAAGCAATGTATCCTTTGCCAGGCTTTTCAAGAGTGTGTTTTGATGAGATGTTCACCGCTGAGCTTGTTCATTGGAGATAACAATTACTTCTGATTCTTCAAGGAAAAAACACTCATTTATTAAGGTGTTCCCCAGAGCATAAGGCTTCGGCTGACATCCACCCCTTTTTCAGTGCATATTTTGGCTTCCAAATTAACACATCTTTTTAAACAAAGTGACTTTCAGACATGTTTATATCTAATCAATTTGGTGTCTTATTCACATTGTTCTTAGCATTTTACTAAGCAACTTAGCGGTAAAGCAGCAATGGTTTGGAGACTTATGGCTGATCTCATCAGGTCAATTCTTTTTTGCAATGCTTGTCTGTCCTTCAGCCTTCCATGGTGACCATGAGAGAGAGATGAAACCAAAGTTAGAAACACTAGGAGAGAAAAAAAGAACTTATTTAGAGTTTATTTAGTAGCTGATGCTGCACCATAGCAAGAGGGAAAGGAGGAAGAGAACAGGAAAGTAAGGTAAAAAATTTCTGCTGCCAAACTCCAAGCCTCCAGCAATATGGTGTCAGGTGAGAACTCTATGAGGGTGAAAAGGGAATTTGACAAAATATTCAGGAGAACAAATGGAAAGAACTGATAAACTGTAAAGCAGTTGTGTGCTTAGTAATCACCTTGATTGGCGGAAGAATCACAGTAGTCACTCCATCAAAAGCAGGGAGAAATACAGTCATTTTCATCTGGACATTACTTTGGCTTGTAAGTAGCAGTTACAGCAACAGTGTTTAATATTAATCCAGGGAAAATGATGTAGTTCTGCAATATGTTATATTTGAAGATATTTTCTCTACAGTGAAAAAAATAAAAAAAAGCATATGAAGCATATGAAAAGCATAATTGAAAAATTTAATTCCAATTTCTTTAGAAATAGTTTTAGAACTACTGGAAGGAAGAAATGCAAGATCAAAACTTTCCTTTAAACGGAGGTTCTGATTTTTCTTTATTTGGATTCATCTTTCTTACAGTGACAGCAGAATCTTTGGTATACCAGTAGGAAATAGAAAATACAAGATACTTAAATGAATTAAAACAACAAGAAGAAATATGGCATGATTCACTTACACTTTCTATAAATAAATAAAATAGATGCACTTCTACAAGGTATTGGAGTTTTGACAGAATGGAATATTCCAGTCAAAAATCACTTGATTGAAAATTTGACCACCTCTATGTGTAAAACAGTTGGTGAAATAATACAATAATGAATGAAGCCAAATTATATTCCTGTGTCAAACAGAAGTCTTTTTGTTACTAGGGTCAACAAGGTGAACGTGGACAAAAAGGAGAACCAGGACTCCCAGCAACTGGATTACGAGGACTTAAAGTGAGCCTGTTTTTAACTGCTTCTGATTCTTTCCCCTGTTGCTGATAAATGATAAATGAAGTTGACTTTTTTTGCTATAAATTGACTATGATCAAAATAATAAGGAATTTCAGTGAGAGATATTCCCTTAATGTCACACTTTAACCCTTTAAACTCAAAATGCTGTGCTAAGGCTCCCACCCTCTCTCCTGAAGTCATTACTGCATCCATAACTGAAAGAGTTTGTCTTCAGTTTTTCTAAGCTATCTCTACAGCCTTCTGGAAAGGCTTCTACTATCTCTGTTCCTCTGCAGTGATTAAAAAAGAAAAGAAAAAAAAAGTCTGTGTGACAGCAGTGCTCATACTGCCTGTGTGTTAGAAGAGGTGGTAAACATTTATAGCTTTGACTTCAGCTGCCAGTTTGAAACCTGTATATCAGATCCTTGACATTTCAAGTAGGGCTTCCCCAAAAATTGGCTAAAATGACATGGATATTTTGATTTCAGTGATTTTTCCAAGGATCATGGAAGAAGCATGTTGCAGGAGTAGTTCATATGATATTTTCAACAATTTCTGTCAAGGTCTGTCTTAAAAGTAATGCCTAGACCAGTTTATACAACAAGAGAGGCAGTCTTTAACCAACACGATTTTGGGTACAAGCTAATCTATGAGCATCATTCACCTCATGCAATGCAATATCATTAAGTCAGGTAAACCAAAGACTGTACTGTAGATTCACGAGAGAAATGATTAGATTGGATAGGCCAGTCCAACTGACCAGTTCTTCAATCCCAAATGCTTGACTTTTCAAGAAAATTGCATTCTTATCATATTATCATTGTGCACAGAATAACAAATAGTTTTAATTCATGTTTTTACTTGCTGAAAAATGCAAGTTTATTTAATACAAAACAAAGATTTAAGAAGTAGGTGGAAGGCTTTAAGAGAAATTTAAAGTTCACATTTTTCTGGCTCTATAGAATATTTAACTGGGGATAACAACCTTTACTTGAACAAAAATATTGTATGTAATGAATTAATATTCTAACACACTGTTAGAAATATTTTACATAATAATAATAAAAAAAAAGATGTGTGTAGATGCAATTATTTATTCTTCTTCAAGGGAGATATAGGTCCATCAGGAGTCCCAGGAGAGAGAGGGGTGCAGGGAGACCCTGGAAAAGCAGGGGAAAAGGTAAGGAAATATATTTTCCTGCATGTAAAAGCTATAGATGAAAGAATACCAAACTCAATCTTTATCAGTTTACAGGTATGTAGTGACAAGCAGTTCATCCTGAGGGAGGGCATGGGGCAATAGTTCTGCTAGGGAAAAGTGAGTGTGCTAGTTGGAAAGTTTCCAACAGATTTTATTAACAGTGGCTGCCATCTGAATCTGTAGATGTTTTACCTGTCCTGCCTTTTGTGGGCTGCTGATTTTCATTAATTTTCACAATCTTCTTGGAGAACAGATAGCTCGTGTCTTTCGGCCTGCTTAGATTTTTTCCTGACACCTAGAAGTCTGGCTCCAGTTGGTGCAACCTACAGTAACCCTCCATGTAGTAGGGTTGTGAGCTGTGGTTGAAGTCCCCTAGCCTGGTACAGAAACTATAAGAAAACACTGAAACCAGGGCTCCTTTTTTCCAAGGGAAATTCTGAGATTTTAAGAGAAACTCAGCCATATTGCAAAAAAATGTCCTATCATTATTTGCCTAAGTAAAAAGTTGCTCTCCAAGTAAAAAGTTGTTTTCTCTTTTAATTCTACTTTATCCAAAGAAAATGAGCTGCTGAGTGAGCAAAACTCAGTGCTTTGGCTGATTGTTGAATGGCTGCAGACAATCCAGTGGCCTCCAAACTTTGCTGCTGTGCAGCTCTTAAATGAGGGTGACACCTGCCCAACATATTGAACTGATGAACTGAACATGATTCAGTGCAAGCAAATCAACAGTTTTTGACTGTCTTTAATCAGAAAGTAGCTGAATACCTTTGATAACCATCTATTAAGGATGCAACTTCTCATTTTTTTCAGCTGCAAGGGCAGTGCATGTAAGAGTTTGACAAGCGACAGTCTGAGGCCATAAGCTTCCCACTGTGGATAAATACATAACATTTCTGGTTTTACTTAATTAAAAAAAAATAAATCACCTACTATTAAAGTGCTTAGAAATGAACCTCTCAGTGTATCAGGAAGATACATCAGAACACAGAGTAGATGTTAAGCTAAGGTTACAGTTAGATTCTTTATTTGGGCATGCTGTGTTTTCTTTTTTCTTTCACATATTGCCATTCTCATGATCATCTTGGTACTATTGCTGTCGTAATAAATTATAAGTGAAAATGTTAGAGTTGAGCAGCTACCTTGTGTATTCAGGACAATTTTCTTCTTTGACCAGTTTTTTGACTGACATTTTTTGGGAAAGTACTTATGCAGACTTTGTAAGTCCAATCATTGATGGAATCAATACAATGAATTAAATAAAAACTAACCATTTAATCTCTGTTAGGGGGAAAAGGGAGATCAAGGTCCAAGAGGCCCAGAAGGACCCCCTGGCAAAGGAAGTGTAGGCCAGAAGGTATGTCTTAGCATGCACACTTGAGAAGCACTATAAAGTTTAGAAGGACTTCTTTTGTAATAGTTCCAATTCTTATTTTTTCATATTTTTTTCATTCATTATATCTTAAGTTGCAATTACCCTTTAACTGATGGTTTAAAAGGAGACAGATATGATCCCTAGCCTGAACAAGTGCAGGAAAATCAGACTATGAACATAGACACTAAAGTTAATAAGACAGTAGAGGTTTTCTAAGTGTTTGGCACAGAATTTTCATTAAAGTTAGGTTACTGAAAATTATTTCAGTATGCTGATAGGACAAGAGGAGGAACTAAAGGAAATTAGGTGACTAATTAGATTTCTAAATATGAAATTAAAAGCCTGGGAAAGTGTATTAGTAGACAAACTAATGCTTTTATCTCCTACCTAGTTAAATTTGGGACTTTTGGGGCAGATTCTAAAAATGAATGGGATTTCATTTGGAGCGAAGCATCTAAATACCTTTCTAATTGTGGGCATCATGCAGTTGTGAATGAACCTTTTCTGTGATTTAAACGAAAGCTTTGCTTCCATCAGGGTGACCCAGGAGAAAAAGGATCCCAAGGACTGATTGGTTATAAAGGAGTGCAAGGCCCAGCTGGACCAAAAGTAAGCTTGTTCTTTCAGGGTAACCCTTCATTTTGTACATTGTACAAGAATCTATGGGATATATTTAATGTACAGATTTCTCAAATGTCTCATGCTTTGAGACAACACAAAAATAAAAATAATAAAAAAAGGAAAAGCAGAAGTAATTCCATCATTTGTCCTATTTGTCCTGAATGAAATAAGAGTCCTAAGGAGAAAAATAACAGGTAAACATATAATTATAGACCTTACAGTTATGCTCAAGCACTGAGAAGATAAATTAGAATTTTCTAAGTGATTCTAAGGACAAGCATTTTGCAGATTTTGACTTGGAAACATTAACTTTCTATTACAGTATTTTGTGTGTAATAATAATTTTGTGTGTCTCTTAATGGAGAGGAAATTGAAAAAATCCAAGCATTCTGTTTGTTCCATTGTCTTTGTAAGTGAGACACACACACACACACAAATAATTACAGTTAAAAAAAAAACAAAAAAAAAAAAACAGATACACAGTTCAACCAATAATTATTTAAAGCTTGAAACTTGAACCACAAGAGAAAAAAAGTTGACTTTTTTATCCCAAATATTTTCCATTTTTACCTAAAGCTTTACACATATTTTTATAATGTGAAGTGTTGAAAAAACTTTTATCTACTTGTGCAGAAAATGAAACTGTTTAAATGTAGGTGATACTGTTTTGTAACAGGGTGAACCAGGAGAGAGAGGGCCACCTGGAGTAGCTGGATCATCTATTCAGGGGCCACCTGGACCAAAGGTGATTATCTGTATGTTTGCTGGAGACCAGAGGTCAGAAAATTGTTATTGCGCATTTCTGTCAAAGTTAAAAGAATGTAAACTAAATGAGTTAAAATTTATTTTGGAAGTAGCAAATCTGAGTGAATTTTAAAGGTAAGGAGTACTGAAAAGTACCAAAAAATTAACGAAGTATGTCTGGAAGCCATTTAACGTGGTGCTGGGCTTAGTGGGTGTCTTCCTTTGAAATTAATCACGTTGAAATCATCTTATTTCACATTTACTTATGCTTATAGTTTTGTTTTGTTTTGTTTGTTGTTGTTTGTTTGTTTTTTTCTTGTAAAGACTAAAGATTTCCTGAAAGCAGTTGTAAGCCCCTGCAGAAATGTGTCTATGGACACTTCCAGGGAGTTATATGCTGATGTAGAAATTTTTTTTGGAGGTGATTGTTTGTATGTCACTTCCAAGTGAATAACTGGACTGTATTTTCTATTTAAAATGAAATATCATATGCCAGATAGCTAGAGCTACATCTATCTCATTTTATCTATGGCTGAAATGTACCTGAAATGGGTGTGAATTGTCCTTCTGAGTGAAATATGCAGACTTAGCATTAAAACCATTTGAATAATCATTATTGCCCACATTTTTATTTTATGGATAAAATCAATGCTGTTTTTATAATACCCCAGTTAATTTCAGCATTAATTGTTGCTCTTCGGTTTTGGTGTAATAATCACTACTGGATATCCATCTACTTTGGAGTGACTTCATCCCCAATTTTCTTCTTCTGTAAAAATATATGTGAACCTACACACATGCACATGTAGATATTGTATACACAATGTACTTACCAGCCTGGCAACAGGACAACCCAGGGGATTAGGATTTGTTTTGGACTTGTTTGTGTATGGAAGATGAAGAAAAGAGAGAACAGAAGAAGATCAGGGTTCACCTGCAGTAAAAATGCTACCACAGAGAAGAAATAAAGGAGTGCAAGGTGCTCCATTTCTCTTATATAGGTTTAAAATCAGAGCCACGTGCCAAACATTATGTCAGAAAAATAAAAGTGTCATCTTGTAACACATGACTTGCATGAAGGCAGGTTTCAGAACACCCATCTGCCTTCTTGACATGGTGCCATTTTTCTGGTTAATGTGGCATTTTTGAGAAGACATGTAAGTCAGCCTTTTGATGACATTCTTGCTGAATAATAATAACTTTGTAGACTTCATTGTCTTTTTCACCCTTTTATTCAGTTCAGTACAGTTCATACCACTTTCTTAGCAGACCAGCCATGATCCAAAGTCCTCTGGAGTCTGTAAAAGTGTTTTCAAGCTCTTCACTAAATTTTATGTCAGACCTTTTGTATGCAGTGACTAATGCATCAAAACAAGTAGTTTGGGTAATTATACAATGTAAGTTGATTTTTAGAAAAATTGCCTATTTAGTTCCATAGTAATACCTATACCTTTGTTTCAATAAATATCACCTATGTTTATGCCAATTGCTCAAAAATATAAAAAGCTATGCAGGTCCATACTCTCTCTGCATTGTGGGAAGTACAGTGATTAGTAGTATTTGTTTCACTACCAGGATGTTCAAAGAACACAAGGCATTATAAATTTCTTGTGCAGGAAAACTGCATGTTTTTCAGTGCTGGGAGTTGTCATGGTATGAGGTCTATTTATTACATCTCCAAGTATTTGCTGTAGTAGTGGGTGATCACTAGATGTCTAACCCCTGGACACAGTTGTGTCAATTGGAAATTTATTTATTTTAAGCTACACCCACGTTTGGGGATTTGATTTTCATCTCCCTTGACAACCATTATGCTGTTACCAATACAGAGACAGTAACATTAGATAGCTGCTTTTTCTCATATTCCTCTCATGGTTACAGCTGTTCCATGGTTTTGATAGAACCTTTGATCTTCGTTCCCTAGTGAAAGTCCTGAAATACTGACCGTCTTTCTCATTACTGTTAAAAAAAAAAAAAAAAAAAAGGGAAAACTTTCATCGAAAACCATCTTTTTCATTTTTATGATCCTTAATGTAAAGTGAAACATCTGTTGCCTTAGATTAAACATCAGGAACCCAAGGGTTAACATATGAAAAGTGAAATTTAAGCCTCGTTGCTTTCTAGGAAAGTCACTGGCAGAGCTAGGACTGCCAACAGTTATTCTGGCAATATTTGAAGAAAAATGCAAGTTGCTTCGTGGGTCTTCATAGAAGTCTGTGGAGCCTGCAACTTTGAAATGGTGTGCCATTGCATCAGTGACCTTTCTGAACATATCCTGTCTGCCAGCACTTTGAATTTCTTTGCTGTCCTCTGGCAGAAACAAGGTTACACCAGCCTTACACCAGTCTGTGCTTAGCTTGTGATGTTAAAAACTTCCTCTAGAAATGCTGATTTCATATTACCTAGTTCAGCAACAGTCATGTCACTGTCAGAAGGAATGGAATATTAAACTGAAAATAATAAAATATTATATTAAACTAATATTAAACTGAAAATAACAAAAATATTTTTGGTTTTATTTCTTTTGGATAGGGAGATCCAGGACCCAAGGGGCCACCAGGAGATGATGGGCTTCCTGGAAATTCAATAATGGGACCAATGGTAGGAATTTTGAGACAAAAGTTGGAAAGCAGAGAAATGTGAGACATAATGCAAAGCTCTTGTGAAAATTTATAAACTGCCTGAACAACTTTCTCAGGAAAGTAACCAACTAATTCTTCAACTTTTCTATCATCCCAACTTCAGTATATGCTTTAAAATAAGGTTATATTCTTTTCAAAGAAGAAACTCAAAATGTATTAAATAAATAGTACAGTGTACCTCATTCTGCAAATTTCCCTCATGAAGTCTTCGTTAAGAAGGTAGCTCTTGAAATTCATCTCCACCTTTCATTACCTCATGTTGTCTTTGGTGCCTCTGTATGAAAAATACTTTTTTGAGTAGGAGCTGACAGGTATTATCTGTTTTAGCAGTGGTGTTTCAGAACTACCAACTCTGCAATTTCAAAAACATATGTAAAACACAAAATAATGGATTTTAAAAATTGATCTCCTAACACTTACTTGTGTATAGGTTATAGAATGGGTTTTACTTGGTTAAATCCTTTACATTTTTAACTTCAACACTGGCAAAGGGGTGCAATAGTCTATTGCAGGTTATGCTGTGCTCACTGTGCAAGCCTTTAATGGTTTACTGGCAAGATTAACCATCCTTACTGGAGGATGGTAGATAGCACATTTATATACTCAGTATTGATCCAGTGATGCATGCAGTAGCCTGTATTTTTGAATTTTCAACAACAGTAAAATGATTTACTTTGTCTGTAATCTGGAATGCTAATTCACTCTGTTTTTCCATAAAACAAAGTGATAAATGAGACTTAATTGTCTAGTCCCGTACTTAATCATTTAGGTTTTGATCATGCCATAACTTTTTTTTCTTAATAATAACATTGTCCCGTTCTTCCTGCTGGATATGTAGAATCTCATCTACAAACTTCTTGAAATTTTTTCCTGTTTTTTACACATGGTGATGTTTACAGAAAGTGAAAGCCATGGGCACAAAATGTATGTTTATATACCATGTTTTTGTTTTTGTGTTTTGTGTTTTTGTGTTTGTTTGTTTTTAAGAGTGAAGAAGCAACTGCTTCTACATTACTGCTTCAGGACATGACTTTACAACCTGCTCTGAAAAGGAAAGCAGTGTAGATGAATTAATGTAGCATGTCATCAGTGACAACAATGGCACCTGCCTTGTTGCCAGTGCATTGACTTGCAGTGAGTCACTGGGATTATGTTATCCAGATCCCACAAAACTGTGGGAAACAGTAATCATGGAAGTTCTCCCTGTCCATCTCTATTGTGTTTTGGATGCAGCTATTAAAACAAAAAGCACAAAAACAACTAAATAATCTGGACTAAAGAACTGTCTCGTCCAGCAGATTTGGCAGTAGATTTATGACTTAAGTAGATTTCTAGCTATGCTACTAATGGCAAAACCAGCTACTTGACAAAATCCCAGTTCTGAAAGAAAATAATGTGTTAACATGTATTTGGTATTTACAGTGGTCTGGTAAGATTAAATGAAAATATCTGGCATTTTTTTTACTGCACTAGAATTGGAAGTAAAAATAAAGATGAACTCATGATCCATGATTTCCATTCTTCTTAAAAAAATGTCATGAAATGTTTTTAAAACATTTTTTATTTTATCCATAATGTAAGAACTATGGGTATTAAGAATGAGGAAGAGGTAAATTGGTTTTCCATTATAAAGCTGTTTGTGGACTAAAAGCACACTCATTGGTTAAATTCTCTCAGAACTGAGTTGGAATTTCATGATTTGGAAAGTAGGAAGCATAAAGAAACATCTCCCAGGACTCTTGCAGTTTGAAATTGGTGGTAAGATTCAAGTGTTTGCCTTTAAAACCTTTCAGTGAAATTATCCCTTTGGACTGTACAATAAGAGAGACTCATACAGACCAGTCCCTGAGGTCTGAGCTGCTTGTCAGGAATCCTTCTGTAGTTTCTTGAAGTATTGTATGTTGCAGAAATTTCCAGGCACAATATGCTGATGAAATACACTGATAAAATAGCATTGTTCAGTCACTTGTAATTCCCTTCCCTTCCCTTCCCTTCCCTTCCCTTCCCTTCCCTTCCCTTCCCTTCCCTTCCCTTCCCTTCCCTTCCCTTCCCTTCCCTTCCCTTCCCTTCCCTTCCCTTCCCTTCCCTTCCCTTCCCTTCCCTTCCCTTCCCTTCCCTTCCCTTCCCTTCCCTTCCCTTCCCTTCCCTTCCCTTCCCTTCCCTTCCCTTCCCTTCCCTTCCCTTCCCTTCCCTTCCCTTCCCTTCCCTTCCCTTCCCTTCCCTTCCCTTATCTATTTTTATTGGAATAGTCCGGGGAGAGGAATGCTATTTGCATGTAATTGTTCTTCAGGATGTTTTATCTTTATGTATATTAACAACTGACCTTCCAAAAATCTGCAATAGAGCCCATTTACCTTTCTTGGTTCTCTGGGACTGAGTGAAGGCTGCACACTGCTCCTTGTATGGACATATGCATACTGTGCTTGGGAATGGGTTGGGTGTGTGTCTTACGAGTATCAATAAGGATTTCCAACTGGCACTGCTGTCACATAGGAACATAAATACTATAGACTGTCAACATACCTTGAGGGATACCTTAAAGTAATAAGTTTTCTTTCTTGGTTCTGCAAGGAACAGTCTAGTACAAGCTCGGTTAACTTACTCATTAAATGTCAGGAAAATGATTGCTGAAATGAAGGAAGAGGAGAAGACTGCTATTGGTTTCTCCTCTGGTAGTGAAAGGAAGCACTGAGGTTTTGCAAATGGATAAAATCTTTAGTGGGAGTCACTGGAAGAGTGAACATAAGGAGTAATTGTCTCCTAATACAAGGCATTTTAGGCTAAACTATGAGAAAATAAGTATTTCATATTATTGATTATATTTCTTTAAATTATTTTCCTTGTACAATGAAATAGTTTACTGCATAGTTTACTTTAGTTTACTGCATAAGAGAACCAACGTGATTTCCCTGAAACACAAAATGTGCTACATAATATAACTTATGGTTAGCATACTGTGTTTCAGTATTGTTGATTTAATTGTTCAAAACTCAGGACTGTTACCCTCAAAGTCACAAAGGTTTAACTTTTTGATTATTTTTTTTTTAACTGGCTGAAGATAAAGGTAATATTCTGAAGATTTCTCTCTGCAACTACAAATCTAGATGTTGATGATTTCATAATGAGACCTCCTATTCTTCTAAAAGCTTAATTTGATCAACTGAAACCACAATAAAAAAAAGCACAAAAAATTCTGAGCTTTGCAAATAAATTGGAAAAGCTGGCAACTGCTATTCTATATTTCCAAAAGGATATTAAACAGTTTCCTCACATATTTGTTACTGTTACGTCATGATGATCCAGATACTGACACAATGCCTGATTTATTATTTTTGTACTTAGGGTAACCAGGGCCTGCCTGGACTACCTGGACCCCGTGGAGCAAAAGGTGATGGCCACAAAGGTGAAGCTGTAAGTATAATTTTAATTCTCTACTTTTTATTGTTTGTAATTAGATTCTGTACATTGTGTTCTGCTTCTACTACTACTACTTCTGTGTATGCTCTCTATTTAACTAATTAACTGAGTGTAATTAAGTTTTTCTTTCACTCTTTAGCTTATTTAAGTATCTCACATATTTTGAAGCCCTTCCTTCCTCCCTCCCTCCCTCCCTCCCTCCCTCCCTCCCTCCTTCCTTCCTTCCTTCCTTCCTTCCTTCCTTCCTTCCTTCCTTCCTTCCTTCCTTCCTTCCTTCCTTCCTTCCTTCCTTCCTTCCTTCCTTCCTTCCTTTTTTGTTCAGTATCTCTAGTAACATCTTCTTGGCCAAATCTTGGAGACTTCACTGCCTCATTTTTTCAGCTGCTTCTCATACCAGGGGGAGTCAAGTTATCTTTTTTTGAAGATTCCTCCTCCCCCTCCTCTTGCTTTCCTGATGGTTAGCTACTGAAGGAGTTAACACCTGAGTGTTCCACCTGGCACATCCATCACAAGGGCCTATCATCCTAAATATCAGTCATCCAAAGCCACACAGATGTGTTTGACAAATCTTTCACTAGAAGGTGTGAATACTGTTACCATCCTTCTTTCACCACATGTCTGTAATCCAACCGTTTTCCACACTACAACCACAAGAGCTCTCCCAAACATGCTGAGGTGGGACTTGATTGCTTCCAAATAGGTCATGGCTCAGCTCCAATTTCCTGTCATTCAAACTGATCCTGGGAAGAGATCCCAGCCCTCCTTTCCCTTTGGGATTCAGAATTAGTTCAAAGGGCACTCACTCAAAATTCCTGGAGAAATGCTATGTACCTGATACATTTCACAGCACTTGGTGACACTAGACTAGCTCGAGACTCTTTGGAAGGTAAAGGAGTGCCAGTTTTGGACCCAGGTCCATTGAACAGGCTACATACAAATAAATGAAATGAAAACCCCTATCATTATCCCAAATAAAACCAAAAAGAAAATGCAAAGGTGATAACAAAAAAGACAGTGATGCAAATAGATGATTGAAAAAATATTATTTGGCCTTAAAATGCATCATAGCAACTAAGTTTTAAACCTTACAAGATTTCTGTCTAAGCTAGGTGAGAGAAAAAAATATCAGTAGATACAGAATCAAAGAGATCAGTGATAGACTGAAAACTTTTCATTCCTAAATAATCAAAGAATTCAAGATCAGCCCGGTTTGGTAACCATTGATTAATAAAGCTACCCAAAGGCTGGTTGTAGTTTGCCCAGTCACCAGTCACAGGATGGCAAACTTAGGTGGATGTGTGCATGCTGCACTGCTATTGCTGACCAAATAATTAAAAAAAAAAAAAAAAGCTTCAGTATTGTATACAGTATTCAGTATGCAGTAGTATTCCTGATGTTTATTATGTTTATTATAGGTTTCCACCTTTGCGTGCCCCATGGTCTAGAAAATCCCACTCTACAAATCACTTGTGGACACGAACAAGATTTATGTAGTTAAGGATCTGTAGCTCTGATAGAGCAAAGAGATCTGGCATCTGAATGCTGAAAGGGAGGGTAGGGATGCCTCCAACAGCATGAAGAGCCGCTGAAGGGGCTGTGAGGGACTGAATGGGAAGTTCAGCAAACAGGCTGTCAACACAAATAAATCAAAATATGTTAGTTTTGCCTGACCCCAAGGTTTAATGGATCAGCTCTGGTATACCAGATGTGCAATGTCTGTGGTGTATGAAACATGGAGCAACATCTGCTTTCTGACTGGTTTCTCAGCTGAGAACAGCTCTGATATTCTTAAGTCAGGAGCAGAACTTATTTTCCTCCACTCTGGTAGTCTTTTTAGGTTTCCACCTGGGACTGACTATGATGCTCAGTACACATTGGAAATATGCACTCGACAAAATACAGCAGAAACAGAGATGTTAATAACTATTGCTGAAATTCTTTTCTATATGGAAGAACATAAGTACTACTTCTTTAGGACAGCTACTGACATGCTTTATTCCTCTCCTGTACAGGGACCTCCAGGACCAGCAGGCCCTCCAGGACCAGCAGGCCCAAAAGGTGTGGGAGATCCTGGACCAAAGGTACTAGCACAGTGGTAGTACATGCATCTGACTAGTAGACAGGGTAGACAAATATGTCTCCTAAAAGTGCATTAAATTAGGATGAGAAAATGCTGAAATCTTTGTATTTCAGTCAGCAGTTTGCCAATAGGCTTCTCTGCCATGTTGGATGCATAACAGTTATTGCTTTATCTCTGCAGATCTTTCATATACCCAAAGATCCAGGATGTTTCTAGGTACTGGAGTTTCCATGTAGAAGTTAGAATCCAATGCAAGTACAGTATTGACTGTACTTTAATATCTCCTTTTGTCTATGGCAATGAAAAGGGTAAAGGCCCCCAAGGAGTAGCAGAAATAGACGTTACTGGAAACAATTAAATATTATTAAAGTTACTAGAAAGCGATTCCCAAGAGAAGACTGAGTCTTAGTCTAAAATGAATATCAGCTTAGAGAAAAAAAAAATGATGGGAAAAAAAAAAAAGATATGGAGATTAGAAATACATCACTTCCTTTTTGTTGTTGTTTTTCCATAAAACACAAAATAGATAAATGTTAAAAAGTTCTAAGCAGGGTGTAGTTGACTTAAAAAGTCACATTGTAACTACTGTGTTATAAAAACTTGGAAAAAGAAGAGACTTACATGTATGACGAAGATCATATAAGAAATTGCTTTAAAATATCCTGCAGAGTGGTTTTATTAATGATTTCCTTATTACATGTGTGAAATAGGAAACAGGGAACATGCTGAAATAGAAAGTAAAATAAATATTGCCCAAACAGAATTTTTCCCAAACAGAAAGGACTTTAAACTTTAGTTCCCAGAACATGAGAGTTCCCATTAAAAGCAAACAACAATAATGTCTTTAAAATATATCTACAATAAAGAAAAAACTGAATGCCATTCATCCTTAGAATGACCAATAGCCTGCAGATAGGGACCTGAAAAACCTGGCTTTATACTTCTGTTCAGAGCTACCACTTATCAATATATTGAGATATTTCACATGAAATAATGTGGTTTAGAACATGACAGAACTACTAAAGAACTAAAAGTAATTTCAGTTATGCCATTTGGTATAGATTTACAGAAAATATATACAGCTAAACTAACTAGATATTTTATGTGAGGGGAATTTTTTTCTTCTTTTTTATCTTCTTTTTTTCTTTTTTTTCAAATATAGATTTTACACTGGATATAATGCAGCCTTACAAGAAATTTTTCTTGGTACTACAGAAGAACATTCCATTACAGCCTAGGATATTGTATAAAAATATGAAGTCAGTTATTACATAAAAACGTAACCTCTGGCTGCAAAATGTGTGGGGGCATCTTTCCATCTGGAATTCCCCTGTGCCTCCTACTGGAGAGTAGCATTTTCCCCAGAAAAAGGAGTTGGAAGGTCATATCAGGTCATTGAATATCTCCCACCATGATACCATGGTTGAATGATTACAAAGCCCAGAAATAGACATCAAAATTTCAATGGGAATATAGGGGTTTGATTTAAAGAAACTCGAGTTAAACAAATACAAAATGTAAATAATGTTTGTTTGTTTGTTTGTTTTATTTTTCTGTTTGTTTGTTTTTAAACGAAAGGAAACTACTAGAGTAACTGCAGTGAAATTTCTCACAGCTGGAATTTTTTATCTCAACTGTTGTGGTTGTGTTTCTGAAAAGCATCAGAAATATACGAAGTATACAGAAATAAAATTAAGAAAATCATAGTGCCTGGCTAATATAAGAGATCAAAAAGTGGATCACAACTCACATTTGTTCTTATAGTCATGAATCCATGTAATTGCTTGATCAAGCAGTTATTTGGCTGTATAGTTATTATGAAAGTTCCAAACCAGATCATGACTGACAGAAGAACAAAATAGTATCATAAAATGCCTTAGATGGGAGGAGGGAAGAGCTGTAAAGTAGAAGGAAATATATCCAGCTTTTGTGATCTAGTCTTTTTATCACAGGCATTCTTATACCTCTGTAACTGTCATGACATAATAATATATATATATATATATATATAATATATATATATAAATAAGTCATATATTAGCTATTACAATACTGTGTTATATAGCCTAATGGGCAAGGCTTCAGAACCTGCAGTCAGTCTGGCTTAGGCAAGACACACACACAGACTCAGAATCTTCTTGCGTACTCTGCACGAGGGTTTTAGGCTGGATTGGAAATGTGCTGTTGAAATGAAGTAGTTCCAATTTACTGTGGTTTGGGTTATGAACCAAAAAGAGGTCAGAGCGAACGGTCTCATAGCACAAGAAATGGATTCCCTTCAGATGAAACTGAGCTAGATCATCAGAGCTGGAAGCATTCTTAATGCGCTTCTGCCACTAGTGGGTGATCAGCCCACAGGTCCAGGCTAGGAGCTGCCTGCGGTCACTGCAGATACATTGCTATTGGGCCTGTAGCACTGTTTGTTGGAGGACATGTGCCATTAGAAGCTTCCTGTAGAGCAGAGATTTCGACTCCTCATAGCCAGTCATGGGGTAGATTGGGAATGTACCACATCTGTGGGATATGGAGAGGTGGCATCTCATTCTATGAAGAATTGTATTATAAAAAAAAAAAAATCTGTAGAAATAACTGTCTTTGCAAATAACACAAATAACATAATTAGGGCAAACCATGCTCATATCAGATTTTGTTTAAAAAATCAAGCGTAGATCTGCGGGTTTGATTGTGTTGCAGTGTGACATTGCCATAAAATCTGGCTGCTCAGAGCACTGCTTATCTAGCGGTCTCTGTCAGAAATTAAAAAAAAAAAATCAGAGTTAAAAACACCTGATACAAAAACTAAATTTGTATTTTTAACTTTAAAATAGGCAAGTTTCTTTTTTTTGTGATTGAACTAGATTGGTGTGTTAATGCTATAGGGTGAGAATGCGTACTGATTCTCTAAGTGGTGAGCAGCTGTTGCTTTTGCAATGTGGGACTGTTGTTCCAAAGCATTCATTATCTAGGTAAATAGTCACACCTGTGATGTAGTTCTGTGCATCCACACTAAACATGGTGGAGAGTACACTGGAGAAAAAGAAACAAAGAATATAAACAGCTTTTCTCCCTCCTTTCAATTTTGTATTCCTGCTTGCTTATACAAAGTTTGGAATCTTCAGTCTCTACAGAGCTTCCTGGTGGCAAAGGTGCTGCAAGGGAAAACAGTTCACCTGAATTGCAAAAATTCCCCTAGAACTTAGTTCAAAAAGTACATAATCTTCCGTGATTTATTTTTTTTTATATTTGTTTGAATTTTAATAAAATACAAGTACACTGGCTATCTATTATCCTTTCTACATTAAAAAAAAAAAAAAAAAAAAAAAACAACCAACCAAACAAACAAGTAAACAAAAAATCCAGCAATCTCAGCATATAAAAGAACATTTATTTGATAAAAGTGACTCATAAATTTACACGGTAGTTAATGTAAAATTCCTTTGACTGTCACTACATAAGAATGTTCCACTCAGCTGAATCAGAGTTCTGTTCTCCCCCCTTTCAGAAATGGCTCACATATGTGCACACTGCAAGATAGGAATTTTGTGTATCAGAGGTCAAATTCACATGAAAACACAATTGGAACATGTGGGATGCATTCAATCCTGGCAGCACCCTATTTTCTCTAGCATTAAAACAGAGGCACATAATGTCAGAGGATTAAAAAAAGATATAAAAGCACTATTGCCAACTAGGGGGTGGGTTGCAGACATTCAAGAGCAAGAGAACATCACTAGAAATAAAGGTTCATTCTCAGTAATTGCACAACAGAAAGATTATTAAACTCACCAGCATAGCCCCTAGTGTATGAACGCTTGGGCTGGATCCATTTGCAATATAAATACCTTCTGCAGCTTGGGGCCTGTCTATTTGAACTAAAATAGGGAAGGTGGAGATGCAGTTACTCTTTTCTTAGACGTTCTTCTTATAAATACCCTTCTATCAACTAGTTCTCACTAAAGAGAGCACTGCAATGTCTCCTGTGTGTTTCAACACCAAATATACATGCCTCACAGTAAATGAGATGTATATGACGAGAAGCCAAAATTTATTTCCCAGGTGAGCATTAGCTCGTTAAATGAGTTTTCTTGATCCAGTGATAAGGAATAGGCATTGGAGTACCACACTTTCATTGTCTTGATGCAGCTCTTTCTTTCTTGTTTCAGTGGTGTTTTTCTAGTTCACTGCAGATGGTGACAAGCTTGTCTACAAGCACAGTGCAGAAAATAAATTAGAGCTCATCAAAGAGCAGTACTAATCCTTCTTGAAATGAATTCCCTGGAGGACAGCTTAGTGTCACATCTTAGAAAAAAGAACTGCTCCACTTCACAACTCATAAAGCAAAATAGAAGTATTTTTCCTAAGCCAAGAAATACAGAAACTTTGAGAATTACTATAAAGCTCTACAAAAGAGCTTTTCAGTGAGACATCTGGTATTAACTAAGCATGTGAAGCTAAAATTCAATCCTTCACCTGCAATGACCCTGTGTAAGAATGTGTTACCCATGGGAGGAAGAGAGACACAACTTCAAGTCCCTCATGTGCTCTTTTTGGTCGGGACTGATCCAAGAGCAGGTTGCAGGTATATTCAATACTGGAACACATGGAATTGTTTCCCTGCTGAGTTACTTCCCTTCACAGTGGCTTACAGGCTGCTTCACAATCGACAGCAGCCCAGAATCTCCAAAAAGCAATGCATACAGTAAAACCATATCTAAATAACCACCTCTTAGCTTTGGTACCTCTGGCATGTTTCAGAGGCTTAGGCAGAGAAACCTTTGGCTGCTCTGTGCAAGATCTGCTTAGGTTTGTTTGATGGTTTATGAGGACACTGAAGACTAATAGTTTTTCCCTTAATAACAGATGGAACTAAATAAGAAGATGGCTGCATTTACCTAGACTCTGAGTATTTGCTAGTAATATGGCAATCTGAAGCTAACGAAAATACTTTGCAGGAGGAACTGATAAACCAGGAAGGTTTTAGTAGATGAGGAATATCTACCCTTCATCTCACTGCAGAAGGGCATTTCCCAGCACCGTGTGTCAGACTCTAGTGCTACAATCTTGAAGTGCTTAAGATTGTAATCTCTAAATGTTTACAGCTAGAATCTGCTACAAAATGAAAACAAAACAAAACAAAAAGTTCAAGGGCATTTCCAATGTCCTTTCTGTTTGCATTAGTAGGGAAGGTGTGATATAAAAGTCTCAGATCACAGTAAGAACACCTTTCATACGTGAGAAAAAAAAGTAGCCATCTTTTTTGCTTCCTTTTCCAAACCTGTCTAGACCAAACCAAACCAACCAACAAACTCTCCTCTCTGATCACATCTGAAAGAGAAATTTCCCCCTGACTATATCTGACAGTTGACTTATCCCACAGACTGTGAGCTTGACACATCAATTTAAAGCTAAGAGCATCCCTGTACCATGCCTGTGTCCTGACTCAAGCTGGCCAGTGTCCATTGTTTTGGAAGAAAAAGGGTTTGAAAATAAATTTTATTTTCAAGCCAAATGTTACATGAAGAAGGAAAGCATTATAAGCTAAATTTAAGCCTCAGCCTTTGGATTCAGGGTTCCCACCTCTCCAAATCCATCAAACCTGAGCATAGTTTAGGCTGTGATATATTTACATAAACAGTACAAGTCAGGACTTGGCATGGGAGCTTCATAACCACGTACAAAAACCGCAGATTGGAGTGATCTGTCACTAGAGGCTGAATCTCGGGCATTTCACCTAAAAAGCAGTCATTATAATGTGAAAGCTGCACAATTCTTCACTGAAAGTAAAAGAAGTCATTAAAAGGTTCTGTACTTTTCTTTCGTTCCATTTTAACTAGTACAATATATTCTTTCTTTTCACCTACCACGAAGTCTCATCTGAGATCTGCATGATTCATGCTTGTGCCTCTCTTCTGGTTAGAATGCTCCCTCTGCAGGCACTTCCATTATTAGATCTTTTCCTACTGCAAAAACTAAAAGAATGAAGGGTTTTATCAATAAAAATATTTATTTTGTCAAGAAATACCATCTCTTAGTGGCTCTGTTGTTAATATATTGGATGATCAATAGCTTATCAGAACATTTTTTCTTGCCAGCACATGCACAGATTTATGGACATTTACTGAACCTGGTTCAGAAATTTCTGCATCTATAACGTACTTTTTTTTTTCTTTTCTTTTTGAACTGGTGAGCATTTTCTAGTGAAAATATGCTGCATGTGTGCCTGTCGACTTGCACAGTTACAGACTGTGGAAAATAAAGCCTCCTTTATGTCTCTGTGCCTTTTCTTGTCGATAAGGAGCCCTTGAGCCTACCTCTTCCCAGTGGGCATCTTGTCCATCCTGGCAAGCACTTACAGAACATGATAGAAAAAAATGTCATTTTCAAATGATTTTTTTTTTTCCTGTAGCTGGTAAGATAAATCAGAGTGTTACTCTGTTGGTGGTTTATACCATGTGGATCTTTGCTTGAGGAATAGTGTTCTTACTTGGAGCTTAAATGATGTGGGTGCCTACATTTTGGGCTTTTTTTGGTTGTTGTTTAATTTATAATGCAACTGTTTATAACATTTTTGTGTTTTGATTTTAAAACTCAGAAGTTTGACAAAATGCTTTGCAAGTGGGTAAAAGGCCTAACAGTTAATAAATGTATAACTACTGATGATACCACGACTCTTTTCAGGGAGACCGTGGAATGAAAGGCTACCCTGGACCCCCCGGGCCACGGGGGAGCGGAATGATTGGTCCCAAGGTTGGTGTGGCACTGCCTTGAAGCTTTCTGCACATTTATGCTGCCAGACTCTGATCTCTCTGACACCAGAATAGCTTCCTCAGTTATTGATTTGTATTGGTGCAATTGCAGCAGGCATCACGCATAAAAACATGGGCACCAGACATGCACTTCTACTGCCTGGGTTAGGAAGGAATACTGACTGGATGAAAATTGCATTTGCAGCCAAATTTTATGAGATTACAGCTGGAAATTACACAGAACTGTCAAGCTAATAAATGAGTTAAATGACACATTTCTTCTGTTTGTATCGATTATGTTTCCAAGAGATTCTTTTGTGGATGAAAACATGTCAAATATGAATTCTATGTTTTGTTCAATGAGATTGAATCCATTTAATCTCATTAGTAAAACCATTAGGAAGGAAACATAGAAACAAGAAGTTAATTCTATAAGGAGCCAGCATGCAACATCTAGACAATTCTTTCCTACCTCAACTATAATGACTGATAATTCAAAAAGAAAAAAAAAATGCTGGTAAAAAAGGCAATTCAGTGCATGCCTGTATTACTTTATCATGGATGTGTCCATCAATTCTTTTTACAAAGTCAATGGGGAGAAACATTGGATTTGTGTATCTTTCTCCACATTAATTTAAGTTAATCATAGATACATCTTTGTAACTTTTACTTCTGTAGCAGAAGCTAGCAGTTGTCTCCATTTTAAACAAACTGGTATCTGAATGGAGAAATGTTGCTATTACCAGCCTGATACAGAAATGTAGTGAGGAGTAGAGTGTGAATATTTTTGCAGGATATATGTCTGACTTTGCTTTGCTTTCTGGAAGCTAAAAAAGTTTCACTTCCTCAGTAAATCATATGGACACAGTCAGTTTAAAAAGTTTGGTAAGTTTAAACTGAGTGTCAAAATCCCGCAAAATGTGTGACCCTATATGCTGCTTCCCCAGAGCCTTCAAGAATGAAAAATATGTTATTTGTGGGGAAACAATATCTTGTTTGCAAGGGTGAGGGCCTGCTTGCAGCATCTCATTCTTGAGATAAGATTTTTAGAACAACAATGTTTTGGGTGAACCCCTGTTTATATTTACACAGATTAACAGTATTTTTCACAAGACATTCTCTCAAAGTTTGTGGCAAAATCTTTTGTCACACAGATGAGCGCAAAGGTTTTACCTGTCTTTTACTGTAGCTACACAAACCAGAGGGTGTTCCTTTGGCTTTTGTTACCTCCTCTCCCACTTAGGATTTTCTGACCTGGTGCTCCCAGAGACTGTGGCACCACAGTGGTTTGAAATATACGTGTACGTGGTGCACAAGAGCTAACGTGCCTGGCAGGTTAACTTACACTGGGTTTTACTGCTCTGGCCTTTTGTGCATCTACTGTCAGTTGGCTTTGTGATTTGGAGTGATTGCACAAAGCTGTTGTTAAAAGTCGGTTTCTGCCCCAGAAAAACTGTGAAAAGTATCACACTGTTTCATGGGAATATCTTAGTCTTTAATTACTTTGAGCTTAATTGTTCCTTTATTTTCCTGGGAATTTGCCAGGGATAATTACTAAAGCCTTCAGTGTGAAAACATAAACCAAAGAAAAATCAGAACTAGAGTCTTTAAAAAGGTTTTACTTTTGCTTGCAGCAAATTTGAGATTACTTATTTAGTGTTCCCAGAATAGTGCTTATCTCCTAATTCTTTTTTTTTTTTTCCCACTGACTGTCATAGGGTATTATGGGACAGAAAGGCTTGCCTGGTCCACCTGGCCCCCCTGGCGAGAGCATACAAGGAAACAAGGTAATCCAGTTCAGTATGATAATGTGTCCAATTTCTTCTCAAAACTGTCTCTTCAAGGAGTTTCAAGGAGTCTGTTTTTCTTCCTGCATAAATTCTGTTTTGTCACTGAGTCAGTGAACTCCTGCAAATATTCACTGTAAATTTAAGTTTCTTGTTCATAAGGTGTGCAAAATTTAGTTGCTGACTTTCAGTATTTCGGGTATGTGATTGATTGCTCTCCTATTGTTGCTACAAATATATTTAATCTGGAAAAAAAAGTCTCATCTCTGTCACATTTTATTGATTTACTTGGATTTAAAGCACTGTCCAAAGAAGACATCTAGAGCTTTCTCTAGGTTCCATTATATAAAGACAGTAACAGAGCTACCATGTTTGCTAAGAGAAGTCAAACAACACATAGGTATAGAAATAAAAAAGAAATTAGCCAGTCTTCCACATCCTCTTAAGCAGATTTTTACTTACCTAGTACCAGCCATAACCATAACATCTCTCCTTACAAGGAGAATCACAAACATGGCATGTTGTCAGTATTCAATGTTAATAAAATGTCTTTTAATAAACGTGTGGAAAAATTAAAACTGGAGGCTCTAGTGAAGAAAAACCCAAGTACCTCCTATTTCTCTTAAATGAATGCTTAAAGTTGAACATATGATTGAATATTTCCCTGGATTGGGAGAGTTGAGCTCCACTCTTCAATTACAGGTTATTAGGAGCACTATTTCAACTGGGTTGAGAAAGATGTCTCACGGTACTTCAGTAGGTTGCAGAAACTGAAGCCACCATAGAATTTGATGACAAAATAGGTTTTAATTGGAAAATACTGGCATGCTATAACAAGTAAATAAAAATCATAAAAACATACATTGTTGGCAAAATATTTCACAGGAGAACCTTTCTTTGGTTCAAGGTGAAATTATCCCATACAAGCTTTACCAGGAAAGTACCTACTGCTTCTTTGTTTTACTCAGTACTCGCTCTGATTCCAACTTCAATGTCCTCCAGCTGTCTACCCATTTTTATACTAATGTTAAATCATTTCCCTTTTTATACAGCAGAAAGCTCTTTCACTTTTTTCACTGTGAAGTGTTTTATAGCACAGAAACTTACTTTACCATGTTCTTTCTTTTCTCATTATTGTATGTCTCTTCAACAGATTCTGATTTATCATGTCTCAGGACTTTTCTAGACAGAGATCTGTATGTGGTTAGAATCATATGGCAAAAACTTTGGTCTTGATCTGTTTGCATTTTTCTTCTATTTTAATCATTATCAGTAGCCACAAAGATACTAGGTATTCTAATGTGACAATATACAGAAAATTTTTCTCCTCTCCTCTCCTCTCCTCTCCTCTCCTCTCCTCTCCTCTCCTCTCCTCTCCTCTCCTCTCCTCTCCTCTCCTCTCCTCTCCTCTCCTCTCCTCTCCTCTCCTCTCCTCTCCTCTCCTCTCCTCTCCTCTCCTCTCCTCTCCTCTCCTCTCCTCTCCTCTCCTCTCCTCTCCTCTCCTCTCCTCTCCTCTCCTCTCCTCTCCTCTCCTCTCCTCTCCTCTCCTCTCCTCTCCTCTCCTCTCCTCTCCTCTCCTCTCCTCTCCTCTCCTTTTCCTTGCTGAATCTCTAAAGCCTGTTTACACTATTCTTGTGGCAAATAGAAAAGTTTCTGCTATTTCTATATGTTTGATGGTATAGGAAAGCAATTTCCTGTGTGGCTTTAACAGAAATTTCTGTCGTGTTCCCAGAATCTAATACTTGGGATATATTTTTTTTAAGTTCATGGATATGTGCGGTTTGTTATAAAAGCAATTTGCTATTCTGGGCAGAAATGTTTCATCAGTCAAATGCATCTGATCATGTTACATCATACAGATCATATACTACTTTTTCCATTCCTGAAGAAGGAGAAAAGTTAGTCAAAATATGCTCTGTGTCTATAGATAGATAAATAGATACACATACAGTTTTGGATGTTAACATTGGTGCTGCTATGGTAACAGTGCCTGTTTCTTCCATACACTGATGCTTGTTGAGCATCTATTATCTATCTCTTCACAGCCATGTCAAGCTTCATTTTTTTTTGTCCACTCTTCATCATCTTAGAGTTACTGTGCTACTGAATTTGAATTATCAATATCATTGCAAGTATTTTTTATATATATGTAGAGCTCTGCCTGAGTAAGAATGGAATGTTAGAAATGAGATGGATTTCAAGTAACTTTATGTTGATATCAGCATCCACAGGTCTTCTTTTTTATGTTTGGTTTCCTTTTAAAACCACAGTCTAGACATTCCTAGATCTACACTCAGTTCAGAGAATGACATTTTAACATAAAAGTCTGCTTATTGATCAGCGATCTGGCAGGATAGCAGGGTCAGGGATCCAAGGGTACATTTTTACATGCATACTGCTTTAGCTTTTAGAACAAGACTGATGGTCAAATTTAAATTCAATTATTTACATAGATTGAACTGGCAAAGTATAAAATATTTAATGCAGTATACTTCTTGTTTTGTCTCTAAACATTTAATTGTGGTATCTATGATAAATCTTTTCTATATTGATGATTGATTACACAAGTAGGGGAAGCAGGATTTGGTTCTGGGGTTGACATTTTAAAGGATAAAAGCCACTTATGTGTCTGTGAGAAAGGTATGATTTTTTTTAGAAGTGTAGGTTTCATTCAATTTTCATTGTCTAAACACCACCCTAACAGTGTCAAGTGACTTCAATAAATCTATAGTTTTGTTAGATCTGACGTTTATTGTTAGTGAAGGACCACTGGAATACAAAGCAGATACTAATTCTGGTTCATATGTGTGTGCTCTGTAGATCTGCAAAGAGGTTGATCAGGCAGTTCTGTGATGAGTAGTTAGGAAAAGTAGTCAGTCCCAGTGCTGGACAGCTAGCATTGACACAGGCTGCTTTATTTTTTTTAGTTTCTTTTTTTTCACTGTGTTTAAAAGTCATTTACAACCTAGGAAGTACAATCCTGCTAAAACGAGCCTTAAAGTAAATTAGATTAATTAGTCACTGTATGTTCCTCCAACAATGCCAGCCAAACTGTCTTGGGCATCCCACTGCCTTAGTAACATTTCCTCTTTGCAGGAAATTCCTTTCTTCTTCCCTTGTGAATCAGCTGTGCAGTTTGCTGTAGTGCAGTTTCCTGCCCAGTATGCAGAGTCCACATAGCAGTGTCTGAATTTTTGCTTTTGTAAGGAACTGTGGAGTGGGGAAATGGGAGAGTTGTGCTTCCAGAAGCAAGAGGCTGATGATTAGCAGATGAGTGATATATAGGGCTGATGAGGAGCAGAGGCTTTCAGTTCCCAGAGCTGGGGCTAGCCAACCAAAGAGGCTCCCACAGGACAGAGCTCTACAGGTTTTGTGGAGAGGCGCATCCCAGTGGAGATGTGAAAGGTAGAGTGTGGTAGGTGCCTTCACCTAGCACAGGGCAAGGCCACAACTCACCTGTGTGCAAGCACAAGCTCTTATTTCAGCAGGATCTCTGTGGAATTCAGGATTTGACCAGGGAAAACCACCCACTGACTGTGACTTCTGGTATGCTGCCTCTTCTGGGAAGCTGTGTCTCATGTCTGACTCCAGATAAACTCCCAGCTCATGAGAGCCAGGACCTTGAGCCATGGGAAGAGAAAGTGTCTGCCTGGGTGGTGCACCATGTAGCTGCTTCTCCATCTGCAGAAGCCCCTAAGTCCCTGTCTAGCCCCTGTCCAGCCCAGCAGAAATGATCAGTGATCAGTCCATCTGTCCATCGAAGGCACTACTGTGCCTATGGTAAAGGCTGGAGTCTTGATAAATTTGGAAATATATTTTTATATTTTTATATTTCTCTGCCTGGGCAGTATAGCCACTCTAAGACTAGCTGTGAACAGCTATCCTAATATTAGGATAATAATAATAATAATGCTTTAGAGAGACACTCAGAGAGCTCTTGACTGAAAAATACTGAAAAATAACTAGCCTTGTACTGGGCTGCGCAGAAGCTTCAGCTAATATCTCATGCACTAGGTTTGGTACAGGTGATAGCTGGTCTCATTGATACTCTTTGGTACCTGCCCAGGGCACTGCTGTTATGCTGCAAACATGAATTTTTATGAAGTTTGTGTGTATCAGGGAATATAATCCCCTCTAGCTGTGGTTGAAATGTGTACAGTATTTGATCTGAAAAGATAGTTGTTAAAGAAAACAGGACAGTTTCTGGAACCCTTATGATGTGAAGGATTGTCTGCACATATTTCCTAACAGCTGTGTTTTATAACATGCTGTATGCCCACATTGCTGGCATGTGCATGCTTTTCAGGTTTGTGTGCACAGCAGGACATACAGAACAATCCTTATAAACAAATCTGTACTTTGTAGCCGGATTGATAGTGTGTTTGGAAGTATCATCAGAAAGCTGTTCTCTCCACATTGAGATCGGAGATCTCAAACAAAAATCTCTTTTCATTTACTTAAGATCAGAAAAAATAAGTCAACCCTGAAGAGATTCTGGGGGCTATGACGAAAGAAATTTTGTGTTGGACCTGATTTTGCTACTTGTAGACTGGATGAGTGAACCTCATTGTGGTTACTTTTGTCTCCCACCTCTGTCAGTGAAACGACATCTTGTTTTAATCAAATTGGAATAAATTGTTGTATACTTCATGAAGGCTTCACGTACATTATGAAACATACTCAACTGCCTATCTCTCCAGCTGCACACTGCTCCTGTCTTGAAAATTACATTTCATTTCGTAACACAAGTATCTTGCTTTCTCTGTGATGCAGAATGTTACAAAGTGAATAGATAATGCATGGAATTTATTTCTATTTTCCATTAAAATTTCTTTCCATATTCTATTTAGGGAGAAAAAGGAAATCAAGGTTTTCCTGGACCAAAGGGTTCATTAGGAATTGGTATTCCTGGACCAAAGGTAAATTCTAAGCTTGCAATAGGAAAAAAAGAAAAAAGTTTTTTTTTTTTTTCCTTCCTTTATTGGTCATTTGATGTGACAGGTCTTTGAAGATAAATAGTAGGCATAGACATCGCTTTGTATAGTTGGCAAGGTAAATGCTTGGTACTTATTGTCAACTTTGGAGTCTGTGAAAATCCCAAATGTCATGAAGGATCAGGCTCTGAAGTAATACCTGGAATGAGATCATACCTGTTAGCAAGAGAATAATATCATTCAAATTATGTATTCAGTTATGTTCAGATATTTTTCAGGTATTACAAAATGTCATTTTATTTGCCAGGCTTTGATGAAAAAAAAAAGGGGGAGGGGGGAGGGCCCAGTGTCAGTGTCTCCAAATGTTCAGTTTTGCTGTTTGCTATTAATAAAGCAGAGTTGTCACAGATGAAAAGGAATAGATGAGTTCTGTAGGAATTTCATCTACGTATTTTCCACTGGATGTGCCAATTACCAAATCAATTTATATGTAAGAGAATACCAGCATCACCACAGCCAGTAGATCATGTTTGCTGTCCCTTATGCTGACATTAACTTTGATGAGGTTAAATATAGAATATAGCTCACAGACAAATAATGGAAAGAAATATTGTTTGCTGGATATTATGATTTTATGAAAATAGAACAGAAAGTGATCTCCAAGAGCTTACTTAGTGAAGTCTGATTTCCTTTACACTATGGAGGACCTATACACAATTTTCAAGTTTATATAAGTTTGAATAAGATCAGAATTAGACTCAGAGAGCCAAAAGAGGTCCATACAATTGATGGCAATCACCATGGCAAATGCTGTAACAGAGGAAATATCTGTGTGATGCCATTCTCTGGTAGTAATGAGGAATAATATAAAAATGGATAGTACTCTAGTTAAAAGTCCCTAAAATTTAAAATTTCAAGTGAAATGTAAGGTGGTTAGTAACTTTCAGAGAGAAATAAAAAACTGTCCTGAACAATCACCTTCTTGAAGAAGTATCAAATTTAGATCCTGAATATTTTGATGTTATATTTAATTCCTGCATTATCTGAAAACTGTATCTCAAAATGAAGTAAAGTTGAACTTGGAAATCAAAAGGTCTAGTTACTTGAAGAAAAAAGTGCAGAATTTGCTTCTAAATGTGAAACTATGTATTTTCCAATGTATGTAACAGTCTAGGCATATCTCTTGCAAGCTCCCAATACTTCATGGGGGTTCTGTGTGAAACTGGTCTAAATTTCAATACATTGGCAGATTGGAAGCAGTTAAGTCTCTCCATAGGTTTGCATTAACATAGGTCTAATAGTTTAGAATTCTAGAATTTAGAATTTAGGTCTAATTAGTTTAGAATTCAAGAAAATCAAAGAAAAGGAAAAAATATATAATCTTGGCATCAGTGTAAAGGTGTCTTTACTTCTCATTCCTAAATTAAGGTAATTTTTCATGGAAATTTCTTTAAAATGTTTATATTGCCAGTGTTGCTTTCCCTAAGATTCTGTAGTTCATGCCTACATGATAAACCAGTCACAGGACAGAATTCAGAAGATTATTCTTGAAGACTATTTGAACCATAGCTGCAGCTCTTACTACTACCAATACTGGAATTGCGGATGTATTTAATGAGACTGTTTTCAATTAGGGAGACTATGGAGATAAAGGTGATCCGGGAAGCAAAGGTGCCAAAGGAGAGATGGGAGATCCAGGACCTCCAGGACCAAAAGTAAAATATATCTCACATTACTTAATTTTACACAATAGATATTAGACAAACTTGGATTGTATTAATTATCTCACTCTACACATTTTCAGGGAATTTGGGGAAGAAAAGGTGAACCTGGTCTTTCGGTAAGTATGTACATGAAGTAATTTAAAAGTTAGTGGTTTTTGTTTGTTTGTTTGTTTGTTTGTTTGTTTGTTTTTACTCATAGTTTATGTGATATTAAGGTTGACCGGGGGGTGTTGCATTGTCTACACTTTCATAAGTAAATAAATTAATAAATTTAATCATTCTTAACACTACAACAAACATCAAGTTAATTAATACTCTTTTTCAGAGAGAAGAAGTTATCAGACTTATCAGTGAAATATGTGGTAAGCATTCGAGTTTGAAAAAAAATTCTGATAAAACACACTGAATTTATATTTCCTGAATTGATTAATTTTTTGCATGCTTGTGTGTGAGAATACCATTTATGTGAATAATACTCACTGTTTCCAGAGCAATAATGGAAGTAGTTTAGTCCAACTCTGTTTCTATTTCTCAGTACCACTGACTATACAATCTGTTTCTAAGTATTATATAATTTTATTAGCTGAGTTTTAACTGACTGTAAATCAGATATTCGACTTAAATTCATTTTTATAATCAGAAGATATTTTCTCATTAAATATCTGTTATTCTTCTAGGTTGTGGTATCAGATGCAGAGTAACACCACTGGAACTAGTATTTGTCATTGACAGTTCAGAAAGTGTTGGACCAGATAACTTCAATATTATCAAAACTTTTATGAAAACAGTCATTGACAAGGTTTCAGCCAACCATGCTACAACCCGCATTGGGATTATCAACTTCAGCCATAAAGTGGAGTTGGTGTCTTCTCTGAAGCAGTACACAACCAAAGAACAGCTGAAATCTGCTGTTGATAAAATGCCCTACTTAGGAGAAGGCACATACACAGCTTCTGCCATCAGAGAAACTATTAAGTTATTTCAGGCAGCACGCCCAGCAGTGAGGAAAGTTGCTGTGGTAATAACGGATGGACAAGCAGACACTCGTGACAAAGTACAACTGGATGTGGTGGTAAGGGAGGCCCACACTACAAATATTGAGATATTTGTCATTGGGGTTGTTCAAAAGACTGATCCCCACTACAGTGATTTTCTGAAAGAAATGGACCTCATTGCAACAGACCCTAATGAAGAACATGTTTACGAGATAGATGACTTCATGACACTTTCAGGTAAAAGAAACTATGTTTGTAAGAGAAAATTTGAAATAAGCAATTAACAGGGTTTGTCCTTTCCCGTAGCAAGGCAAGACAGCCAGTAGAGGCTCATTGAATGGCAGCTTATGTCTGTCTTTTGGATGCAGCTCGTTTTTCAGTTTCCCTTGTTCTTTGGGCAAATGAAACCTTTGCCAAGCTCTTACCTCTTGCAGAAGCAATAAAGCACAATGTACAGCAATTTTCACAGCAAAAGCCTTCTTTGGGGCATTCTTTACTGAGAGCCAGCACCAGCTTTCTCTCACAGTGCTTTTGTGCTGGGCCACAGATTCATCCCTGAGAGAGGTGCAGATTTCTTTTCACCTTGGTGCAATAGCTCTGTCTCTCTATCTGTCTTTCCTATGGCTGTTGTACTCCGCTGGTGATTTGTCAGTCTTGCAGTCCCTTTACCATCTCTTGTATTCTTCCAAAAGCCATAGGAAAAGCTATGCTTTCATCCTGATTCTAGGGAAGAGATGGTGGAGGAATACCAACAAGGGATCTGCTTTATTCTCCATTATTCATTTCAAACCAAGGCTTGAAAAATTTTCTGGCCACAGCTGGAATCACATAAAAAACACATGAAACCTATAATGACCAATGGAAAAAAAATGTACTTTGGTCTAGACTAACCACAGACTAACCCTATAAACTGTATTTATCCTGAGCATAAACTCATTTTGCTACGCTGAGCCTGTGGATGGACTTAGGTCTGTATTTAAGGCTGATGTCTTAAAAAATGAGAACAGAATCCGAGCTACAATTCTGGTCCCAGCTAGTATTAAACTTAAGGCTCTGGTTCTGGCTTCAGAATTCAACATAAAAGATATCCCAGTTGCTGATTATTTATTTATTTATTTATTTATTATTTTGTGTGTGTGTGTAAGTAGAAAGTATAACCCAGTTTTTCCTTCTTAGAAAAAAACTTTTTTTTAATGCTGTTTTTTTTTTTTTTTTTTCCTGTAGACCAAGGAATTATGATTTAGGCTTAAAAAGGGATTTTGGTACTTTTATCTGTTGTTTCATAGAAGAACTAGAGGTTCTTAAAATCAAATAACTTTGAGAGTGTGTTACTTTATTATTTCTCATTCGAGTTTTGACATAACTTCAGAAGGCAGTGTTTCACAAATCATTGTCATTGAAGATTTAAGGTTAATACTGCACTAAAAGCTTGTGGAGAATCACTGCGACTTTTCTTTATTACCCTTAATACATTTCATTATTTTGTTAATCTTTTCAGCTCTTGAAAATAAACTCTTCACAAAAATTTGTGATAATGTATCTGAAGTCTACACCAGAAAAGATGTTCTATCTCCGTCTCCAAGCCCAGGATCTGAAATACCCACTGAAGTTAGTCAGTTACCTAGAATGACGACTTCAGAGACTTATATGCCCCCTACAGAAGTAAGTTATCAAATATTTATTTAAATTCATACACTATTTAATGCACCATTTATCAATCTTGTAATATGTAAAGAATGTGTCATTTGGCTGTACCAAAAGATTTGAAGAAAACTTTTAAAGTTAGATTGAAATTATTTGTTTAGAACAGTTTGCAGAAGAGGGTAATACTGTTTCTTAGTTGCAATAAATGATAGCAGTCCTTACTTTTTTGTAATTCTGATGCACCTTAAAAGTGATTTGGAAATCCTGCAGATATATTCCCCGTTCAGGAAGATAGTATGTAAGGCATTTATTTATGTAAAAGTTGATTGTTGGTGCAATGTTGCTCGTCATGGCTACATGTGATAGGTATTTTCAGCCCTTCGGTATTGTTCCGCTTTTCGCATTGGACTGTAATTCTAGGATTCTAAAATTATGGCCCCATACTGAGTAATCACTAAAACAAGGTCTGAGTCCACCTGCCATTATCGCTAGGTAACATGTGTGAGAAAGACCCTTACTTTCCTACTTAATTTTCTCATTTTTTTCTTCTTAACATCTGAGATAGTATTTTAAGTTACCAGATTTTTGATTCCTTTTGCAGCTTAGTCCACCGCTGACCAGATACACTGAGGCGCTACCATCTGCTCAGGATCACACTGTGACCGCTTCTGTTCATAGAGAATCAAAATTCCCCCCACTTTATGACATAGTTGAATCCAGACCCCCCAGTCCTGTTGCCAATCCTTTGCTCAATGTAACCATTGCTGAAGATCGCCGCCTAGCAGTGTTGCAACCACAGAGAGCATCATTTCAAAAAGGTAAGTAATACTTAACCTGACTATTGGGTAGCAAGTCTGCACCAAAACCAAGAAACCAACAAACCCTACCCAATGCAGTCACTGTAATCATAATTTTGTTTTTCTGGGTGCTCTGGCTGCAGATACCACACACACTGAGAGCCAGAGTTTCAAACCTAGATGACAACCTTGTGTATCATTGAGCTTACCTATTTAAATACCCATCTGAGTCTTGCATCTGAATTTAAGCAGTCTCATTTCAAACTAATCCTGTATTCTTTTCAGACCTGTTCATGTACTTTGTTAATTGAAACAGAATTTGGCTACAAATTTCATATGCAAATATATCTTGGGCACTACAAGAAAGAAAAAAAAAAAAAAAGGATGCTTTAACTACAAAATGAACTCTTAGGATAATGTAACTTATCCCCAGAATCCAAGCTAACTTTTAATAATATGCTTTCAGATCCAAGGTGCTTGGAACCTATGAAACCAGGGGATTGTCGAGACTATGTGGTAAAATGGTATTATGACAAAAATGGCAATTCTTGTGGCCGGTTCTGGTACGGAGGTTGTAATGGTAACAACAATAGATTTGAAACAGACGAAGAATGTCGAAAAACCTGCATTGATGAATAAGTAAGTTGTCTTAACCAGGTCCTTCTTCAAGCACCTCTTTTCCAGGCTAAAACAATCTATTTAAGTGTCTCCCATAAGATGTGATACATATATATTTTCTACCTTTGATCAGTCTTGATGCTTTTATGAGATGGTGGGAACAAAAGTGCACTTTGCAGTCATGGATTAATACAGTAACACAGTGAGGTTTTCTACTTTGCTCTTTATTCCTTCAGTTTCTAACATTGTATTTGATTTTTTGATCATTACGGTCAGAGAAGTTGAAAATCCATCATATTATATGTGAATTTAAGATCATTTTTCTCATGTGTATTATTTCACATTCATCAGCATTGACAGCATTTTCACAAAATTTGTCACCCCACTCTTTACTCCTTTCTCTAGATCACTTATGACCATATTGAGTACGACAGGCCATAGCATGCATCCTCCAGTGACTTCTTTCCACTGGCCATTTATTCCCTTTCCTTTTTCTTCTCCTCATGACTTATTTATAAATTAGTAAACTTTACCTCTTAGTCCAATATAACTTTCCTTTGGTGAGGTACCTTTCTGGAAGTCCAGGCAGACTGTAGTAACTGCCTTAGATGCACATGCTCAGTGAGTGAGGCATGGGCTCCAAAGAGCTTTGTTATCAGTGGTGCACAATTTCCTTTACAAAAGCCATATAGCTCCTCCCCAGAAAATTGTTTTGAATTCTACATTTCCTCTTTCAGTACAGGAAAATTCAGTACAGGGAACTAGCAGCATATTTTTTTTTCTGAACGTTTCAAGAAAATTAATCAATTCCTTATTTCTTCTAGAAATGACAGCCATTTGAAGTTTTTAAAGCTGGGAGTTCACATGTATTGAGGAAGAAATGACTGAGAAGAATCCAAAGCCCATGTGAACATGAATATATTACTGCCACTCTCCACTGCTCTTCCCATTATGGTATTCACATTAACTAGATTCCTGTATAGCATGTTATCTACAACACCATAGCAATAACTTTATTACACACACACACACACACACACACAGAGGAACATAACTTTTCCATCCATGTTTATATTAAATTGGTAATATTACATGTGGCAAGGATGAGATTTTACTTTTAGGATTAAAATACCCAAACTGCTTACACTCAGCATTTAATGACAGAGGTCTCTTGTTCTCTTGGAAGAATAAAATGTGCTCTCATTTTAAACAAGAGTAAGTGGCTCCTGAAATTAGTGCTCTTATTACAGCATTTAGTGCCATAAATTAAGACAAATTAGAGTACCTCATTTGAATGTAAATTCCACAGCTATAAGTAATTAGTATTGTTGTTGTTGTTGTTTTCTTCATTAAAACACACTTGGATTAACACCAGTACAATCTTTTCAATTGTCAGTGTAGGACTTTCATTGGGAATTACATAAAACCCAGGATTCTTCACGTCCTTTATGTCAAGTCTGCAAATTTCATTTCTCAGGGCCTCTGTGTTAAATTAAAAAAAAAAAAAAAAGTTATTTTATGCTTTAATATATGCCACTAAGTTAAAAAGAGAAAAGCACTGAAAGATGTATATAAATATTTGCTAATATCCTTTCTACTTTTAACCATAACCCTAATAACCCTATTATTAAAACTGAAAAATATTATCATGTGATTAAAATAGAAAGCAACATCTGATAAAGTCTGGCGTTCTTACTCTTTTGCAGACAGAAAAAACAACAACAACAACAACAAAAAAAAAACACCTTAGTATCTACATAGGCATTCTGGACAGTTCTTGAGTTCTTGATAATGTTTAACCAATGCTTGTACAACTGCTACCCCTCCCCAGGTAACCAAAAGATGGCATATGCTATACAAAATGAACTTGTTTACAGCAGATTAAAAGTTTTATTATTTTTTTTTCCAAAAATCTGGCTTTGTTTGTTTCAAATTAGAAAATAAAAAACTGACAGCAGCCCGAAACAAGAAATCCTGCTATTTTTATACTCAGAACTAATATAATGACATTCCAAAAATAAAACAAAACAAAACAAACAAACAACAACAACAAACAGCCCTGAGGGCACAATTAATTTTGTTTTGCCAAGGAACACTAGAACACAGGGACAGGACCTTGAAAATGAAGAGATTCAGTGGTGTAGAACAAAAGCTGAACAAAAAGCTGATGAAATCAAGAATTATTTGCCTTTTACAGAAAGAAGTCTGAACTAAAATTTGACACAACTTTAAATAAATCTGGTTTTGGTTGCTTTCCTTTTTTTTTTTTTTTTTTTTTTTTAAATCAGAAGAATAAATATCTTCAAAGTATATTATAAATGATCTGGATCTTCTCTTGTGATAAATAATATTAGCTACGTATAGAGCTGGAAATAACCAAAGGGTCAAATAAAAGGTTTCAAGCAAATAAACTGCCTACTCATGGTGCAAAAAGATCATGGGAAGAATCAAGCTACTGCTCTGTAAAAAAGCCTGTGCTATCATACAAAAATATCTATGCACTGGAGACCTTTAATAGTGAACAGATGTGCAAATGTAGTCAGCAAGAGAGGAATAAACACAAAGTCTAGGGAACACAAGAGCAAGAGGGTTAGATCACAGTATTGTTTTCAGTTTTGCTGGAAATGGTAGATTCAAAACTTAAAAAATACTAAAACATAATATTAGTATACTGTCAAACTTTGAAGATGTATTGAGAGACTTTTTTCTAGGCTAGGTCTCAAATCCAGTATTTGGTATTCATTTCAGTTAGATCACGAAGACAATGTAAGAAATCCTAAAACAAAGAGGCAGTGACAATCCTTTTAAGAACAAGATTAGCACAAAATATGACCCTCATGATGAAAAAAAAAAAAAAAAGTCATCTGAAGGGAAAAAAAAAATCTCCCCATCCCAAAAAGACCCTCACCCCAAAGTAGCCTGGAGTCAGGAAGTCAGTGTAATATCCTACACTTCATTAGGAATAACTTGTTACATTTATATAGGCAAGCAAGTTATTGAAGTTGGAGACAGAGAGAGATTTAGATAACCAGAGAAACAAATAGGTCCCTATATATGTATATATAGGGATTGAGATATGTATCCAGATGAGTATACATAGAAGAGAACTTTCCATCCAGAAAAGATGAACATTTTGTGTAGTTAAATTCTACCGTAGCTTACCATACACCTTCCAGAAATATTTTAGGACTAGCTGCTCCTGAAAACAAACAAACAACAACAAAAAAAACCACCCTACAGTGGCAACGTCCATTTGAATTTATAGAATCACGCTGTCATTAAGGTAGGAAGAGACCTTCAAGACTGTCTGGTCCAACCATCCCCCTACCACCGATGTCACCCACTGTAAACCATGTCCCTAAGTACCACCTCCAACTTTTCCTTGAACACACCCCAGGGTGTGAACACACTACACCGGGCATCCCGTCCCAATGCCCAACTGCTCTTTCTGAGCAGAAATGTCTCCTCATTTCCAACCTGAACCTCCCCTGGTGCAACTTGAGGCCATTCCTTCTAGTCTTGTCACTAGTTACCTGTGAGAAGAGGCCGACCCCCAGCTCCCCACACCTTCTTTTCAGGCAGTTGTAGAGAGCAATGAGGTCTCCCCTGAGCCTCCTCTTCCCCAGACTAAACAACCCCAGCTCCCTCAGCTGCTTCTCACAGGACTTGTGCTCCAGGCCCTTCACCAGCTTCGTAAACCTTCTTTGCACACGCTACAGGGCTAAACTAAAGTTTAAAACCATTCTCCCTTGTCCTGTCATCAGCTGGTTATGTGAAGAGTCACTTTCCATCTTTTTTTTTTTTTTTTTTTTTTTGTAAGCCCCCTTTAAGTCCCTTTAAGTATTGAAAGGCAACAATGAGGCTTTTCTTGAACACAATGAAGTTTCGTTGAACTTCATCCCATTGGCCTCAGCTCAGTTGAAAAACTCCATGCTTAAATACAGATAGTGATAACTGGACCTCCTGTTGTTTGGACCAAGATTATCCAAAAGTAAGCAAGGAGCTGTCTCATCATTACTTGGACAAAGACCAAATTTGTCCTCTTTTAACAGGAGGATCTTCTTAGGGTGGTTTTTGTATGTTCATTTAAATACAGTAAGCTGTCACTGCTTATTGGGGGGAAAAAAATAAAATGAAGTACCCCCCCAACCATTAATTCCTTCAAGCCACTAAAGAGAGTCCCCATGGCTCCACTGAACTTCACCCAGCGGACTTTTTCTCCATGTCACACCCCAAAACTATGCACATTGAGGAGTGATGATCTCAAAGGATTGTTTCTTCCTCTGCAAGCCATGACTCCTCAGGTAAAAAAAGCAGAAACAAAGATTATAAAGGTTTATTATTATTATTATTATTATTATTATTATTATTATTATTATTATTATTATTAACATTAACATTAACATTAACATTAACATTAACATTAACATTAACATTAACATTAATAATTATATGCTGCTGAAGTCAGATTAGCCTGAAATAAATGTCCCTTACCCGCCCCTTCACCCAGCTGCACATCCTCCAGGTTGTTTGGGATCAGTAGACCAGGAGAGGGCACTCTTTGCCAAATGCCCACTGATTATTCCCGAGTTGTGAATACTCTAGAACATCATTACTAATTGAAAGCATTACTTTTTCCATTGGGAAACAAACAAAAAGTTTATTAACATTACAGGTAAATTTTAAAGCAATAAGAGTTTAATCATGACATCTTTAAATCTTGTTAAAGACCATGCCCAATGCTATAAGCCCTAAAAGCTAAAAATGGTTGAGAATAACACTTTTTTTTTTCCCCCCCGTATAACTGATCATTGTAATCTGAATTCTATTTCAGACATCTGTGCTTGTAACCATGGAAAAAGGCTTAGAAAAGAAAATTCATTAAAAGAAAATAGCACCCTATCTACTCACAGTAGAGCAGCAGCAGCTTTTTACTCTGAGCAACTCTGCAATTCTCTTGCTAACCACCATCAAAATGAATTCGTCTCTGCCTTAATCCAGTTTAGTCGCTGCCTGTCCCCAGGGCCTATTCAAAGTGGTTAATAACCTTGTCTGTTCACTGAGTGTCCTGCTGCACTCCTCAGTTTCTCCCACATCTTCAAATTTCCTCTGCGTTACTCTAAATTGACTGAAGATAGGCAGCGTTCCCTGGACTGCAGTTTTGAACATCCTCAGGAAAATGATTACCACGTTCCCTCATTTGGACATGGCTGTAAAAAAAGCTCCAAACACCCACTTGTTGGTTGTTTTTTTTTTTTTGTTTGTTTTTGTTTTTCTTAATTTTATTTTATATTATTTTTACTTTTGTTTCTGGCAGGAAGCTTTTATGGACAGTATCGATTTAGGGCAGCATTCCTGCACTTTTCCTCCCTAGCATCTTAGCTGTCTCGGTGCCAACTGTATAAGCAGCACACCCTCCTCAGAGCTTGCAGAAACTCACAGCACACAGTTCAAGTTCCCTCAGATGACAAGTACAGCCATACACAGAAATGTCCTCATGTACACATGGTTCCATTTGGTAAACACGTCCTAAAACTGTATTGACTTTTTTTTTCAGCTCTGCATACAATTTATAACCAGCTTCTTTTATAGACTGCCCCAAACCATCATGGTTATGACAGAATTATAATTTCCCCTTCTGTCCCTCAGCTAACCTGTCTGCACAGGGAGCTGTAATTAGGTTTAGCACTGAGAGGTACAAGGACTAAAAATGAACGCATGAACATGGTTCTTTTCAACAAAGCACATGCTAAAATAAAGATCACGAGGACCTCGCTATCTTCTCAGAAACTTCTGCTCCAAAAAATAAAAATAGTAAGAGCTATGGACTAAATTTACTTTGTTGTTTCTTGCATTATCTACTGCTGTTTGCTTTCATAGGATGATTCTTTGGACATTATTGGTAGCCATTTGCAGAAGAATAGGCAAATATATATATATGTATATATGTATATATATATATATTATTAAAAAAAAAAAAAAGGTAAAGTGATCAGACCTAGTTTTTCCTCCATTTGAGATATTTGGATAGCAAATTTTAAACAGTTCTACTAGCAAAGCATTGGGAAACTTGGCCCCTCACTTGATAAAATTATCTGCTAAGCATTCCTGTCACTAACATGGAAACACCTAAAACAGTCAAGTCTTGAAAAAGCATAGAATCACTGAAAAATTAAATTATCCAGTTCAGTTTATGTTCAGATATGCTCTTCATGTGCAAATTGAGGGAGGAAGAAGCATCGGGAGAATTGAGCATTGCATGAGCAGCATCATGCAATGATTTGCAATGATCAATATTTTTAATTTCCTCTTTTAATACATAGCATAGAGAAGTGACATGACAAGATGCATGTCAGTCTTAAAAGAAGGCTTTCTATTTAACTATTTATTACCATCTCTAAAACAACATGGATATAGCAGCCGAGCGATCTGGCCAAAAAAAAAAAAAAAAAAAAAAAAAAGCCAAACAGAAAATTTGTCTTTTAATTCTTACAGAGAATAGCAAAGGAATAAAAATTGCATCTACAATAGAAAGATATAATACATGCTTGCTTTAAGTTCCTGAAAAGGCCATTAGCCTATAGCTACACAATGAATTCTCAGAAGAAAAAAAAATAAATAAAAAATGCGTGTTTGCAGAGAAGTAATGAGTGCTGGGAAATAGTTTCAGTTTGAAAAAAGAATGCTTAAATGTCAAATCATAACCTCAACAAGTCAAATCACTCAGAATAACCCCAAAATTTGTCAAAGACCCAACCCGTATTCTTGAGCAAAAATCAGTTCATTGTGTTCCATAATCATGTGTAGCTGTTGTCATTTACAGACCATAACATTTTTTCATAAGATTCAAATAAAGGAATAAAATACGTCCCCAAATGATCAAGAGGTGAATCTGAGATTAAACGGAGAAAAAAAAAAAAAAAAAAGGAAAAAAAAAAGGAGAAATATAAGTTATATCAATAGTAGTAGGTTATTACTTGAGGTACCCTTAAATATAAATGTCTTTACTTCCAGGAGTTTTATCACTTCTTTTAGGAGGGAGGGAATCAGGTCTAAGTTTCATGGATACACGAAACCGAAATTTTGAACCAAGTTCTGTTTAAACCCGTTTTTTTTTTTTGTTGTTTGTTTGTTTGTTTTTGTATTGTTGTTATTGTTGTTGTTTTTTCTTCCTAACAAGGAATATGTAGAAATTCAGCCAAAGGGATAAGGCACTAAACTGGGATCCATTAAGACTTTCATTTTGGTTTTCTAACAGTATGTAATGCCTATTTGAGAGCAATTTCTAAAAATAAAGGAAGAACACTGACCCATTGTCTCACAGTCTCTGCTTCCAGCAACTGTAACCTTCCCATGTGCGGACAGGGAGAGGGAGAAGGGCCACGTTTATGTTTTATTGGCATGGCCAAAGGGATTTCTCCAGCATTTGGCATACATGTATTTGACCGTGAGACACAAACAAAACCATCTGTTAGTGTAAAAATAACAGGAGATAAGAGTTTTGACAAGAATAAATAGGTGAGTAAACCTGCAGAATAAACCCATTTTGGAATAGCTATAAGATTGCTGCAAACACAGCTAATAATCTCTCATCCAAATCTCAGCGAAGGGGAGGAAAAGCTGCTTTTCCATTAACTTTATTGCCCCTGGGCTCTGACTCCCTGGCAGAATGAAAACCATTTGCACACAAGAACAACTTTTAAATTATCCAGCAAAAGTTCCCTTAAATAAGTTAAAGCTCACTTTGGTAACTCAGGGTAACACGAAGCAGGAGGCTGTACTGGTTCCCAAACTGAGCATTACAGAATTTTTCACATCAGGGAAAAGAAATCCCAGCACCTTACGTGATGCAGCCCAGGGCCCCAACAACCATAGCTTTATCCTGCAGTGCCACCAGGAGGAAAACAACAAAATAAAGCGATCACAGCAACATCTCAAGAGGTTTTTGCAAAATCAGATTGGACTAACAACTCCCAGAACAACTGGCTCAGCAGTAGCTGGTTGAGGACTTCTGGTTCGCCTCATAATTCATCCCACAAAATTACATTCACTTCTCACCACTGTAGCTACTCCATATTCCTCAGTCTAATTTATAACTTTACAAATTTATAAATTGTCTCATGACTGATGTTTAAACTGGGTATTGTGTAAGTAGGAGGCGAAGCCAGATACTGAGTACTGCCGGGACAAATGTTCGAGGGTATTTCTGCCGAAGCAGGAACAGAGCTATAAAAAGGGTGTTTAAGCACCATATCGTGGTTATAAAGCCACTGAGCAACACTTCCCATAATCACACAATGAAAGGTAGAGAAATGATTAACTGCAGATATTATACATGGTTAACTGCAGATATTAATTTCTCCTTGCAGCACGTGGCTTTATCTGTGACCACGCCATGACCTGCTTCATCTAACAAATTTCAGGCAACTAAGGTCAAGCCTAGGAGCACTTTCTGGAAACCCAAACACCAGGGAAACCTGGGCTCAGCATAACAGCAGCAGCAGTGAATGAGAGTCCTCGGTCCCAGGCTACCTCCAACACAAAGCTGGGTGGAGAAATGGCTGTGCAGGAAATGAAGGCGTTGCACAGGAGCAGCTTTTCCTCACCGGGGTGATCCGAGGGTAAGGGCTCAGGAGCCCGTAAGGAGCTCAGGAGCTTAAGGAGCTCAGAAGGAAGTGTGCAGAGAGGTGAAGAAGGATGATGGCAGGATTAAAGATTTTGATCTCTGCTTTTGGTACATCAGTGTGCCAAGAATCACCCCTTCCTGGATACAACCTGGGACAGAAGCTGAACAACCTTCCTTCCTCCCCATTCAGGTCGAATGAGCAACGCCCCAGAATATCCATTCTCTAGAGCTTTCCAATGTTACAGACCCAAGAACCTGGCTTCACTCCAGGAACATCATTTCATTAAATTCCTCCCCCATCTTTTTCCCTTTTATGCATCTTACACTGTTTGTTTGTTTGTTTGTTTGCTTGTTTTTTACCATCTTATTCTGTAATGAGATCCCTTTTCTGCTTTCCAAAGAACAGTGGCTATTAATCAAGCAGCAGCAATGGGAAGGGGCAGCATTAACACCAGATCTAGAAGTTATTTGTGGTCTAAAAATAAGCCCAACCATCATATCAGGATCATTAGGTTTATGCAGACATGTAGGTGTATGTAGAGCTTTCACTGTCCCCGTACATGGCAGCAGCACACTGTGGTCTCCATCCCCACCTGTCCTCAGATGCTCCCCTCAGGAAAAGGTTACTCCATGGTGTGGCAAGCCCTAGTTTGGACATTTTCCTTTGTGGATCTTTGAGTAAAGTTTTTGGATACTGCCGGTGTTTCTTTAACTGTGCTTTCCTTAACCAGTTTGCTTCCTCCCTCTAACAAGGAACAGATGTATTTCTGAAACAGTAATGGCATGCTAAATATCAGCATAATGCTGAGCTGAACATCAAGGGACTGCGTTTTCTACCTTGTTGCATTTGTTTCCTGTTCTTTATGTACTCACTTTTTAAGAATTACAAAAAGTAATTCTTAAAGATTGGCACAGGTGCTGCAGGCAGCAAGCCTGTGTGACACTTCATTACGTTCATGCATGAAAAAAATGTCTTGGATTATGTTCTCACCTTGTCCTTAATTGTTTTAAGGGGATTTCAATAGCAGCTGCCTGCTGATTATCAGATACTAGCAGCCTTTGTTACACAAAGGACCTGTGTCATTACCAGGGATAACCTGCTAGCTCCGTATACCAAGGAAATGTGATCTCAGTTCAGCCATCAATAGGCACAATTACTGAACAGGAAGACAGAGAGAGGATCTCACACCCGTAAAAGTAACTGTGTGCTAACCAGGATGCAACACTGAAAGGAGGAAGGCAAACAACCTACAGTTAGTCACTTACATCACGCTGTATAAACATCACAAATGACACAGAAGGGAACAGTCCCTTCCCCACCTGATGGAAATAATATGTTTTACCATTGAGACAAAACAGCCATCTAACTACACTTACAGTGAAATGGGTCGTGAAAGTCAGACTTCGTGTAGTGTTAGTCAAAAAGATGTACAGAATTCCTGCCTTGGTATCTCCTTTCCTCTGGAAGGAAAGGGGGTAAGTGAAAAGCAGGATGGGAACACAGGAATGATGAGGTGGGCAGGATGCAGCCCACAGAGGTCCAGCAGGGTCTCTGCAGGCTGTGGAAGGAGCTGGCTACAAAGCTGGGACCAGCAGGACCCAGAGGAGTTCAGGAGAAAACATGCAGCTGCCAAAACATGTCCCAGCAAAGCTGACAAAACATTTTAGGGTTGTAGGAGATAACTCAGGTAGGAGGGGACCACAGAAGTCATCCGGTCCATCCAGAAGTCCCGCTCAAGAGTCAGCTGCACGCTTGAACCAGGTTATTTCAGCCTCTACACTCCAGCAGACAGGCAAATACCCCACAAAAGTGAGCCTCATCCCCCCAAACCTGACCATCTTGAACAGCTCAAAGCTCTTCAGGAGTGTCAGGGCATTTTGGGTGGAAAAGCCTGGGCTGTTATTAAATGGAGAATGTGCTGCCAGACAGCAGGGAGTACAAAGCTTTCCAGCTGTACATGGAAACCCCGTCATTAAGGCGTTCCCCTGAGGAAATGCTCCAACTGAAACAGATGTGGGAATTCAGAGACCCAGGCAGTCAGGCATAATACGAAAAGTGCAAAATCAAAAGTTTCTGTGCTCTCTTCAGTCCTGTTAGAATTTCTCTACTGCTACTACCGACTGATATATTAGCAGGGGACATCCACTTTACTTGTACTAGTATTTTCTTTCCTTACGCCCATCTTGGAGATACCTTTACAGTACACAAGTACACATTTAGAAATAAAAAATGCTAGGTGGTTCAGCTAAAAAAAAAAAAAAAAAAAAAAAAAAAAAAAAAAAAAAAGCATGTAATTAACTTTTGCTTAACTGCAAAATCCCACAGGAGCAAACCAACATTTTTGGTTCATTCATGTTGCAAGATCTTTCTCAGTTGGGACCAGACTTAGCACACGAACATATTTAACTAAAAGGACCACACCTTCTTTTTTTCCACATGCTGCTAAACATTTGTAACAGTTTCCTTATTTTACAATGACGTCAGGAGTAAAATTCCTGGGTGCTATGAGAGTAGCTCATGCTCTCTTCACTTCTTTAAGACTGATGAGCATCTTATGGACTCACACTGAGCATCCAGCATGACTGCTGGATCCAGTACACATGGATCTTCTAAAAAGCACTGCTGAAAATACATGTGAAATCCAGACCCAGACTCAAATGCTGGAGGATTGATCAGTATGGCAAAGACCAGCACAAACCAAAAAGCCACCAGTTTTTCAGTCAACATTGCTGAAAGCTCTTTGAACAAGCACTGGCCAGACTGTGAACTGGCATAACTGCATTTACAGCTGGGTTTTTCTAAAGATGAAATACGAAAAGGTCTGCCAGATCTTCAGCACAATCTCCTGGAGAAAGTACTAGTAATTGTACAATGCAGTAATAGGACTGAAATGCTATCTTTGTAACGATGGTTTGAAAACATGAAAACATTTCTCCCACTGGAATTGGCTTGAATTTGTGAACTTTCAGATCTAAGTTTGGTAAGGCAACTTCTACATTTAAAGATTGTGAATGTCTACATTTAAAGACTGTGAAACTTACCTGGAATGGAATATGACCAGTGCATTTTAGTAATATTTACTTTAAGAAATCTGAACACGATGCTTGAAATGCAGTTTTCGATGCTGATAAAGCCCATAAAACCCAAGCTGGCTGGTAGGGAATTCTTTTAAAATCAGGATGCTCTCAATTAGTTCGACAACCAATGTTCTAATCTGTGTAAACAGACTCTACTTATTCTCCACTAACATTGACCAACAGGAACAATGACTTCGTTGTTCACATTGAACTTCCGCCAGCTGCTAAACAGGAGAGGTTTACCTTTCTAAATATTTGAAACTTGATTTCAAATACGATTACCCTTCCTGTCCTTGAAACACCAGTAGATTTGGTTCCAAGAGAGTCTACAGTGGAGTTTGTGAAACTTGCCGTTTCGGATGGCAAACTCTTGAGCTGCTGGTGAAGTACTGTTCTTTGCTGGGAAGATTTCATAGCCTCAGGTGTGATCTTCCTATGATGTATGCTTAATCCCTGCAGGCTGCTCACCTGGGCTACAAATCTAGGAAGGAGACGGACTCAAGTTTACAGCTACCTCCTCTGCTTGGGATAGACGAGCCAGAGAACAGATGTTCAACAGTGGTGTTGTACTCCCAAATTTAGTAGAACTGGGAGTTTGGAGAAAAAAAAAATACATTAAAAAAAATATACAGACATCTATTTGTTTTGATTTCTACCAAGTACTCAGCATTTGGCCCCAAGTTAATTTTTATCATTAATCTTACACTACAACCCTTAACAGCCTAACGTTGCTGTGATTGCTAGATAAGAATTCAAGTGTGACAATGAAACGAAAAAAATCATTGTTTAAATTCTTAAAGGTGCAGGGTACTAACGCACATCAATTTCTAAGTCCTTCTGATCAATTCTGAGATGAGGAAGAGTCGAGACCTTGACCACCTAGGAGCAAGGAGGACCTAGAGCTGTTGGGAACACTGAAACCACAGGGTGGAACAGGACAAAAGCTGCAGATTGATCCAGTTCTTCAGGGGGGTGACGTTGCTGACAAAGCTTCTCCTCTTTCAGCTCACGAGGATTTTATCCTAGAAGTAGAAAGAAATCGAAAGAGGGCAAGGTGTTGCTGGCAGCCAAAATAGAAATTCAGGAAAAGAAATCAGCCTTGTTGACTTAGAGATGTCAAAGAGGTGTGTTCACACAGGCTGCAGATTGGTTTTGTAAAACTGAAGAGCTATATCCTGCAAACTTATCTACCTACTCACGCAAAACTTTAGTTTAAATGACAGGAAATAAGCAAGCTGTTCACAACTTGTTATTTAACAAACATTCCTGAGAAACTCACAACTCCATCTCTTCAGATCTTCTTAATTTGTAACTTTTAATTTGACTCCTGCTGCAGTAGTGACTCATTTAGACAGGGCGATTTCAAAACGTTTGGTAAATTACTAACTTCACCGATGACAGCGTAACTTTTTACAGACCTGAAGTGAACCGCAGACACCTGAAGTGTGAAAATGACAACAACCCATCCGCCAGCATGTGCTCCTCAAACGGCACTTCGCAGAGCAGGAGCTGAAGCTATTCACAGGGGGAGGAAAAAAAAAAAAGTGAATCTTTTTAGACGACAAATCACACCTCCAAAGAAAGTAACACCTTGAGCATGCAAAAGAACTGCCGCTTTCTCATCCCAAAAGCTGCCTTACACATCGAAGTAGAAGGGGAGGCTGGAATATGAAGTTGGGGCCAGTACCACAAAGCTAATAGAAAGGCATTTGGTGGAAAGGAAGGAAGGGCACATACCTCGTGGCTTGTAGTTTCACCACAAGAGTGAAGTGTTACATGCAAACGGGACGGGGCTGAGGTCATCTGGAAAGAAGAGTTAAAATGAAAGTGCCTGGGTCACAGTGCAAAACCACATCTGAATTCCAGTGTTAACAACAGCGCACTTAGAAGTAATCTCTCCCTGCCACATGCCGCATTAGGGTGAAAAACTAGCAAAAAGGAGGAAAAAACATTTTGCAGTGAGTGCTGGAACGTGCAGGCCTATTTTCCATGCAGCTTACAACAACCTTCACAGTCCCTGGATATTTACTTCAATTTCTTTTTAACTCACAGTAGCACAGAGAAAAGAATGCCAGAAAACTCCCTTGAGCCAGTGAAGCTTTCTGTAAGTGGACTGGTTTGGAAAACTTACCTTCATTTAATGTTCTTTCACTCATATCTTTGCAACTTCTGGTAATCAAATCTGCAGTGTCTGTTACATATTAAAAAAAAAAAAAAAAAAAAAAAAAAGTAGGCAAAGCAAACCCAGTTATGAAACAGTTTTTCACTAGAGCAGTTTTTGTTCTGCCCCAGCAATGGCATCCTGCAATTTGCCAGATCTAGTTTCATCCTGACAGGTGAAAGTTACGGTAGCAGCAATAAGAGTGTAACGGGTACCTGGAACTCCAGAGAGAAGCTTTTATCCTCTCTTCAACTGCCTGTTGTTTCTCAGCTAAAACGTGCCAGCTCTTGAGCACAGTCAAGTTGGTTGTTTGACTTCCTGTACTTAGCAAGGACACACATAAAGATGCCTCCTACCTGCACACACGGAACTTTCCTTATTGCTGAACCTGACTCAGCACAGGTAGCAGAAAAACACATTTACATCTAAACAGTTTTCTTGCAGAAAAAGTTCAGTGAAAGAATAAATCCTTTAAAAAAGGCAGTGTTCCCTGTCAAGTCTGGTTAATTTTGAACAGTGTTGCTTTATCTTTGAGGTACCAGCTACAGTCAAGCTCACTCAGGATGCTGTAATAACATGGAGACACTGAAAAGGGGCAAAACACAGTTACAACAGTCCGTGTATGTGCATCTAGCACTAGCACTTACAATTAATTTAATATTTAAAACAAAAATGTTTTCTATATAGCTTGCTATCTGTTAGTAATGTAAATATAACAGAAAACTTAGTAAGTGCAAGAAGCTTTTCAACTTTCCTGTATCCACCAAATGGCTGCAAGTTAGAGCACAGGAAATTCCGCACCAACATGTGAAAGAACTTCTTCATGGTGAGGGTGACGGAACATTGGAACAGGCTGCCTAGGGACGTTGTGGAGTCTCCTTCTCTGGAGATATTCAAGGCCTGTCTGGACGCCTACCTGGGCAGCCTGCTCTGAGGAACCTGCTTTGGCAGAGGGGTTGGACCTGATGATCTTTCGAGGTCCCTTCCAACCCCTACAGTTCTGTGATTCTGTGATTTTTCTTCATCAGAACTGTGCTGCTACACTACTAGTGTATGGGATGGGTAAATGAAGACAGACATGCACTGTGTATGAGATAACTTATTTTATTTATTCAATTCTCAACTTAATTTTGATGCTAAAATTTGGTCAAAGGCACTTTAAAGAAGGTATTTAAGAAACAAACCTTATGGTGATCAGTCCAGACAAGTCACCTATACCTGCCATTAAGGACACAACTACCTAGAACCGCAAAAGGAAACATTCACAGGTTTTAAGTGGAACATACTGTCCAGCAGCAATATCCTTTTTTTTTTTCTAGAGGATTAACAACATTTCTGGAGTATTTTAAATACAGTATGGTAAAACAAAGCAAATTACACCTTTGGAGTTCCACAGACGTTTTTTCTTGACAGAAAAAGGACAAAGCAGCCTTCCCAAGCAGACCCATATTGAGGGGTCTATTTTCATCCATGTGTGCACTGTTAGCATCAGTAGGAGGTACATCAGGGAAATAATCCACTTTTCTCTGTTGTACAAAGACAAAAAACCCTTCTCAGACAGCAAACTGCACGTAACAGGTCTATCAGCTAGTTACTGAAAGGTACACTTCTGGAAATGTAACAGAGCAAATGGCAACATGTGAACAAAAAGTGATTGTAGTATCTACCCACAGCAAAGCAAACCAAAGTGGTCTAAAAGGCAAAATGCATCAGCAAAGATCTTCCACAAAACAAGAGACTCTGTCTAACCTCTTATATAAGACCAATGGAAATTGCAAAACTGAACTGGGAGTGAAGATTAAAAATTGGTCTTTTTCTGCAAGCCAAGATTACCTCTGTCCTCCAGCTAGGGACTTTGATCGGAAGGCAGCCACTTGGCCTTCTCGTTCCTTCGGAACTAAAACTGACTTAACACAAGGTAAAAATGGTGCTGTTACACTAAGTGACGTCCCACATCCAAGCGCAAGCAACTGCTTAAGAAAACCCTGCTGCTCTGTAATTTCAAGAAAACTCATTCAAAATTTTTGAGATGAGACATTTTAAATCACTACTATGGTGATGGAAGCTTTTAGGTTTTATAAAGTGAAGAAATCTCAGAGAAAGTTGAGCGCAGTAATCTGAATAGCCTGAAAGAGCCTGCTTCTGTGCTTCAGAATGGGGACCCCACTTGTAACGTAGCCTCCTTGGGCTGCTGAAATACTCAAACTCATTAAATATTTTGTCAAAGCATGAAGCCCTGAGACTGAACTAATAAACTACTAATAGTTGTGTAATATTGTATGTGAAAATTAAGCTGCTCACATTCCAATCTTCCCTCCCTAAGCTTTTGAAGAGTGAGATGCAAACCAATTGTTCTGGGAGGTATCAGCTCATGGTTACAACCACACAATTCAACAAAGAGCCCTCTGTGAGAACCACAGAATGAAAAAATCAATACTTTTTTCCAGCCTGTCTGGATATTGAAAGGAAAAAATACTGTGCAGTGCTGCCAAAAAGGCAAAGAAAATCATTTCAGAGGCCCAAGAGCAAGGACACTTTAAAACAGAGCAAGAACAAACATTTGAAGAGCAGGTGACTCTTGCTTCTCCAGATAGGGTGCTGGCTTATCACAAGGTTGGATGTTCTTTGCCTTGTTCCCTAAAGAGATGCAACTTGCACATACATGCTGCTTGCTTGTTCCTCTATTTCTCCACTCCCTGTAGGGCGCTGCATGTTTCTTGGAGGGACACTCCTGCCCTGCCCCGCTAAACCCACAAGACAGTTGGGTAGCAGACAAGTATTACAACTGCTGCTGAGGAAAGGCAGAGAGATTAAAGTTGGGATATTGATTTCATTTTATGGTTTCCTTATGTATTCCAGAATCTTTTAGTTGCAGCTTTGAACAATGCCACTGTATTTATCAATAGCATATGGATTTCACAATATTATTGTTTTGTGTTGTACATGGGATAAACATTTAGCTCACAGAAGGAAGCATCTATCTAAAATAAAGTATCATACATTCTCCTCTGGACAAGTGTCCCTCTGACTACAGCTAACTGGAGACTTTTTCCTTTTTCTAAACAAATATATTTATAATTTTCTACATAAGTCAGTTAACTTAAAATAAAGCTCTTGTCTCTTTAAGTATTTCAGAGAGAATCTTTCTCACGATCAACAGATTTAACCCAACAGGAACTATTCATTTAACTAATACTTTGTATATAAACCCAACCTGCATTCAGGCAGAGAAGCTGTACATAGCATTTCGATTCCTTAAGCTATTTCAGTAATTGCCATTATACTGCAGAGTAATGACCAGAAAGGAAGTCATGAACTTTACTGCTGGACCACAGATAGAACCCCAATCTGTGTGCGAGAGCTATCTTTGGAAAAAAAAATTCCAGTACTTTATGGTAACGTCCTCTTCAAGGAACACCCTGAAGGACAGCAGCAGTCCCCAAGGCTGTCTGCTACCAGTATGTGCCCTCTCCAAAGCAATGACTGGAGGTAATCAGGTTATGTCCAAATTCATCAATATGATGAAGGTGAAAAATGATAAAAAAGAAAGAAATTTTGTCGACGTGTGGAATAAAGGCATGTCAAGCTTAACCCCATCCCCTGAACTTTGCTATCAATTGAATTTGATTAAGAGAAAACCAGAAGGTTTGGGTACATAAAACACAGGCTTGGCCTTTGAAAATTCTTCAGTTATTAACACAATTTTGTCTCACACCAAGAAAGTGTTTTCAGTTAAGAGGCAGTTAAGAGGCAGAGATACTCATAAAGTAGTGGAGAGAGTTAATGCACTTTGAAAGATTCCTGCATTCAGGCTGGTGCACCTGAACAACTACATACTTCAGCTTCACAAGAGTGAAGCAGGGATCATGTAACACTTCATTTAAGAAACAAACACAGAACAAATGTTAAGAATGGATGAAAAAAAGTTCAGAAAAGTGAAATTAAGTACTTTGGCCAAGCAGTCAAATCAGCTTTGCTGTAGTTTTAAAATAGGACTTGCTTGTATCTGCAGAATTTTAATGAACAAGATAATTTCACAAAGTCAAATTATGTGAGAATCAGAGAGAGATGAAGTAATTCTAACACAGGCTGAAACCAAATTATTATATGCCATTGTAGCTCTGTTAAGACACTAACCTTTCTGATTTACAGAGAAGGTGTGAAGGAGGAGAGACTTTTGTAAGACAAAGCATCTAGCTTATCTTATGAAGTTCTCAGATGAGTCATCCATTCTACCAAGTGGCAACTTGATTTAAAAACAAACAAAAAAAAGCCATGGCCAAGTATGCAAGCTCCTGACATCACCTCAGCAATCTGAATCGTAACTGCTCCTGGGTACTAGTAGTAATCCAACTTCATATTGTTTTGTAGAATAGGGACTTATAGTAAAAAAAAAAATTAAACAATTCACAGCAGTGAATTTCTTTTCTGAAATAATTCAGAAGTTAGTCACTGAGGTGTGTCTCTGTCTATTCATATCGACTGGTCTGTTGTTAAGGCAAAGCAGATTTGAGGCTGTATTTTTACCCCTCTCCCTTCCTTGTAGGGCAAAATACCCAAAGTAATTTCTAAATATTAAGAACACAAGATAAATATTTCCATCACGAAATATTTGACTGTGCAATATCAGATTTCTAATATTAGACCTCACCTAACAGAACATTTGGAAGGAAATAAAGAAACGAAGAAAAGAAATACTGTATGATTATCTTCGAACTTGTTCACTATGTTTTTAATACAAGTTCTTCCAGAGATTAATGTACCAGAACCACCTCCTATTTCACAGCTTTAGGGCCCCAAATCTTCATGAGTAGGGCTGCAAGATCATACTATCTCAAACAGTCAGAGCCCATGTTGGACTCTGATGTGCACAGACACTGTCTGGAAGTACTGCCAACGTGATTTTTGAAATAAGAATCCACGAATAATCCTAGTCCACAAGCTTCATGCAGGAGATGGGGAAGACCCTTTTTCTCTGTACTGGCTTCATTCAGTTTCCTTCAAAGTCCACTTAATTCCCAGAAATTGTTTGCTTTAGCTTTTGATTATCCTCTAGTGCTTCATTTTTGTTCTGCTCTTCTAGATTCTTTGCCGAATCAGGATTGTACCGATACAAATAGCCATACGGACGGAGATGATAAATCAAATATTCCAAATGATACATAGTCATGGAGTCAACATAGTGGAATGAAACGGCCAGGTCGGAGCAGCAGCCGGGACCCTAAAATGCAAAACAAGTCAAAATAATCAGGAAGAATTTCAGAGCATGCCCTGCATTAAAGATACTGTAGGAGGAATTCAAACACACACTTGACTTCATGGGAAGAAACTCACCATCATCATTCGTGTATTTCAAAGCTTAATATTAAGCAAGCAAAATGGATTAATCAGACACATTTGCCAACTCATCTTTCCAAAAGCACAGTTGGACAAAATCTTTTGCCTCTGTAGTCATGCCAATGTAGAAACCAGCTGTTCTCATAAATGCCAGAGGGTGTTCTTTCTTTTCCATATTTCACTTTTTATGTCAGCGTTTAAACAAAATTAAGCAGCATCAAGCAGGTATAAGTATATTGTATTTATAAATGAAACAATACACTTGCATTTATATATGACACAATACACGCTTGTTATCATGCTATCAATTATCCAGAATACGAAGGCCAAACGTGCTCATGTGTACCTCTGTGTGCTGCAGCACTGCCTGGTTTGCCAGTATCTAACTTTCTACATAGAGGCAGCTGCTGTAATGAATCAGTTTGGAGGTATTATATTTATTTATTTAAATTTATTAATTTAATTGACATTACTAAGAATTTGAAGAGCTAAAAGATGGCTGTTAACACATTTTTTTACAAATTGTTTTTGACTAGCTCTGATTCAGCTTTGAGAGACAATGTCTTTGATTCAGGTATTTTTTACACTTGGAAATTTCTTATCAATGCTAATCTTCGGGCAAAAAATCCTGTAACTGAGCATATGGCATACAAAGATATGCAAAAATCTAAATGAAAAACGACTATTCTTTTCCATGAAAACAGTTGAAAGTGAAAGTTCAAACGGCTGAGCTGAACAAATACTCAAGTTGGAAACTTAATTTAAGCAAAGCCAGCCAAAATTAAAACTGTAAGATAAAATGAAGAAAAACACCCTGAAGGATGAGGAAGCATATAAAAACATAAGAAACAAATATTAGTTTTAACACACAGCTTGTAATGAACCTCACTGGACTCCCTTCTCATTGTACTCTGGTAGGTGGGTGGCTGGAAGAGAAGCTAGTACATGGGACATGAAGGTACAAAACAGAGCGGTAACTTTGCAAGGAAGGTAGTGGTGATGACACCAGTCAAACCTATTGGAAAGATTTCATCATTTCTTGTTGTCCACAGAACATAGGAAGACAGCAATAATAACTCCAGATTCACTACTTCTTCCAGGACCTTAAGTTCTGAGCATCAAGTTTTAGTTGATGACTACTGTGTTTAATGAGTCCGCACAGAAGTATTTCTCAGGAAGTCACAACCAAATCTTCTTTTCTAGAATACATTTAGCTGCCATTAATATGCCAATACACACATCATACCATCATAAGATGTATTTCATAAAACAGTTGTCAGGTTCCTAAAGGCTTACCTCTACAGCAGGGTAATAATTGTAATTCCAGTACCAGAATGTTTTTGGTAGGTATCCTCTGATTAGGAGATGTTCTGGAACGAAGGGATGAAAGGTTTCCCTGCCGTTTGTATCCCTAGAATCTCCTGCTTCTACATTGATGATCTCCATGCACTTTCCTAGTGCTAGGTCTTCAATAGAGGAACTGTGAGAGCATTTGTTTGTTTTAAATGCAGTAACAAATCTCTTCAGAGCTTCTTTGCTTAGAACATACCCTGCTCCTCCACTCATGTAGCCCTGTTTCACGTAAGGCTTAAACCTTCTTCCAAAGTATATCGGTTGTTCAGGACTGTATTTTGAAAGAAGCCATCTCAAATTGTCCAGTATAACGTATGTATCATCATCTGCTTTCATGAACCAATCTGCAGCATCAAAATAATGGTCATACACATATTGAAAAGCTTTAATAGTCTTCCAGTACAGTTGGTCCCTGCCTTCTTTGGTTTCTAGGCCCACAGCTGGGAAGTCTTTATTTTCCTCAGAGCTCATAAAAAGTATTTTATTACAACGTTGGGCCCAAGTGGCCTTAACATGCCTGGCTTTCTTTTCTAGATTTTGAGGTCCAGTCATGACCCAACAAAGTATTTTCACCTTCTGATACAGTCCATCTGCAACATTTTTATTCTCATCTAAAAAAAAAAAAAGGAGGAAAATTTGAAAGCATTAGACTTCACTGAGTGGTAAAATAAATCCAAGAACAATATCTCCCCAAACGTTCCATTCCTAAATCAGAAAAGACAGAGAAGAGGTCTTTGTTTCCAAATGAAATTAACTTCACATTTAGAAAAACAAAACTCCCCAAACCAAGAAATTAAAATTCTTCAAGCTACTTTGACTTCAAAAGATAAATTTTGCTTTGACATCAAAATGGGAATCTGTTTGAGAAAGTGTGACTTTAGAATGTCTTCATTTGTACACAAAAACTATCAGAAACCATCCTTTTTATGGCACTGGAAAATGAATGACAATTTAAAAACTGAGTATTTTTACCATTCACAGTGAACACGACTGCAACAAAAAGGTCAAAAAACTTCTCAGCTTTGTTATGTAATTTTATGCTAACAAACAGAATCTAATAAATATTTCTAAAAAAGCAATGTGGTTTTGAAGGGAAAAAGCAGATGGTAAGCCAGAGCAAAAGAACTTATCATAATATCAAGATAAATCTTATTTATAAGATGTCAGAAGTAGTAAAATAGCATAGTATGAACCTTCTATTGCTGTGCTGAACAAAACGTATGTAATATAATGTTTTCCATGGTGCCAAAGTGTTCGTTTCCCTCAAAGAAACCTATCAACTGACACACACAGAGTGATGCTAACTCATAGAACAGAACGTTCTGTGGAGAGTGAGATCTGCACCACAGGTCCTAAAATATTCCCGTATAACCTTTTCAAGGTTTTCTTTGCAACAGTTTTCTGTGATTACATGCAAAGCACTCACAAATTTGTCTTACAGAATTTGCAATTTAAATAACTTGAAATAACAAATTACTTACTAATGTCTTTGTTCAGCAAATGCATTACAGTGCGAGCGTTTTTTCTAATCTAAACTGCCCCAGTTCAGATACTGCCCGCTTTTAGGATTTAGAATGAACTCATATAATGAGATGTGTCAAATGTAAAAGTATACCTGAAATATTAGATGGGTCTACCATCTTTAAAAAAAAAAAAGTGTAAACAAATTTCTCTGGTTTTGACTGAGAACACCAATTTGTCTTTGGATTGCCACATAATCAGCCTAGTAAGGAGGGCCCAGTGACACATTGCTGCTTTTCTTCCTTCTTTTTTTTTTTTTTCCCTCTTTTTAGCTTCATTTGAGAGGTTAGATCAGATGTTAGAACTGGTCCAAAATTACCTTCTAAAAGCTAAAAAGCAATTCAACCACATCTACAGCACTAGCAAATATATCTCCTTAATAAATCACATTTGATGTCAATGGTTCGTCTGAGAAGTTCCTACAGAGAAATTCTAAACTTCCTAAAGAAACTGCCAAGTCTGGACACAGTACTTGGACAAACAGGCTCCAAGGGGAAAGGGAAAAATCACTGCTGTGATGTAATTGAAGACAACCACCATTCAGCAGACCTTGGGAGATCAAAATTATTTAGGTGTAACCTGAACATTGGCAAGTGAAAGAAAATGACTCATACAAAATTTTGGCAGTGAAGAAAACAACATTTTGCAATACATGAAAAGGGAACACCCTATATCATTAGTCAGGTGTAACAAGATACCTTTGTGCTGTCCAGAGTCTGCATTGAAATTCATTTGTCCTTGCAACTGATCGTTATCTGTATCTGCTGAGTGTTGGCCGTGTGGATCATTGTGAAGAATATGAGGTTGGATTTCAACCTTTTCTTCCAGTATCATGCTAAACAGAAGATAGCATAGGAAAAATCCTATTGCAGATCCAAAACTGAAGGTTAGAACGTTCATCAAGGACTTAGAAGAGGCCATTTCCTGAAGATAATGCACTGTCCAAAACAAATGAAAAATATATTAAGCCTAAAACAGTTTAACACAGAACTCGAATCAAAAAAAATAGGAAAAAAATCAAGGACCAAATCTTTAAAAGTAGAAATCTTAACACTACCTCAGATCCAGCTCCCCGGGGCTTGCACGGAAGTTTAAGTACAAGAGCAATGCAAATATTTACATAAAACTGTACAGACATATATCTAGTAAAAGGCCAGCTGTGTACTATGTAGCTTAAAATTATAAAGGACAGTCAGAATACACAACAGAAAACATTCATTTACTTAATTATACTGGTACAATATTAATATAAGAATGTACACATTTAAAGTGCAAGATCTTAATTATAAAAAGGTGGTTTACATTCACTTCTTTATTCTCTTGGTCTTCAAAAAATTGTGCTTAAAAAAAGTAATAGCTCAATCTTACAAAACTAAAAGATGATAATCAAAGGCAATCTACTTGTCAGGATCCCATGTCGCCATGAGATGTACTTAAACCCGAGGAGTTAGTTTACTACGGGAATTCTTTCACAGATGTCAAATACAAGCAGATATTGAAGACTTATACAGCAAATCTACTCTCATCTCAAAGCAGGGCAGCTTTTCTTCCACTTTTAAAAGTGCTGAGGATAGATGTTCAGAAGAAAGAGTAGGACAACATCTGAATTTTCATAAAGAAACACTCTCTTTTAAAGGCATTTGGCAGAAGAGGCAAGTGAGACATATCAGCCTTAAAGCCTCTTCTACACATTAAAAAAATGTGTATTCCAGTCATGTAAACCTCCACTTCAGCCACACCCTTGTTTCTCAAAACCAAAAGGTCTTGGCTTAGCATTTTTATAAAATTAATCGCAGCCAACATCTATGCCTATGTAAAGTGTGCTTTACACATTCAAATCAATTCTGAATTTATAATGTATTAAGCGCTTGCAGGCCAATTTCAGGCCATTAAGGCCTAAGGCCTTTTCATCTTTGGAAAGGGCTGAGATATTTTTTAATAGTCCATGACTAAGCTACAAAACCACAGGCAGTGAAATCCTCGCTGGAGTCAAGCCAGGACCTTACAAACGAGTTGATGGCGTTCCCTCCGCTAGCATCACTCTTAGCATCACCAACGGCGAACCCAACTGCGTTAGGTAGCGAGCCAAAAAAAGTTTGGGATTACACAGACCATCCGGATTAGCTTTAAAGAACTAGTGCTGTCTGCACAATCTGCTGCTCTCTGCAGATCAGCAAGGCGGGCAGGAGCAAGTGTTCAGACACTCCGTGACAACATCCTTCAGCTCTGTGGTGACACTGACAGCGCTGCAGGAAAAACAACTGCAAGGAAGGAGAAGAATTACTAGTGTGGGAGAAGAATGGGGCCCTCCTACACAAGAACGAGGGAAGGAGATCTCAGAACGGGGTCCAGACTGCAAAGGTATGTCTGAGGCACACAGACATAAAAGGGAGAAACTATTTAGGGAACAGGAATGTTACAGTGCTCCCTGACACGTAGCGAACCAGGCTAACAGAGTACCATCTCCTAACATCTTTTAACCCTTGCAATTTAGGTTGTTCTGAATTCATCTCGGAGTTTCCTAATACCCCAAATGAGCACATATTAAAGTACTGTACATATTAAAGGTGGGACACTGCTCAAAAAGTTGTTGCATCCCCTCCTTGTTAATATTAGAGCAGCAATTATATTCGAAGTTGATGTCCTGTTGTCTGCAATACATTCAATCTGCAGAAGTGTATCTCATTACTACCACTGAAAAGAAACAAGAGTAGAGAAAAACACTGGGATGACCCCAAGCTCTACACCTTACACGGTCCTGGTGCTGCCAAGTCTTACATCTGAGCAGAAGCAAAGGCCCCACGCACACAGCTGACTCCAAGCAAGGTGTCAACCTTTGCCAAACACTGCTCTCCTTCTGAAAACCCCTGGTCAGAGACAAGCTGCAACCACCAACACAATTTATTTAGCCTGCACCCACTTCTCCTGCTGGCTATGAAGAGTCCATGGCAAAAAGACTGCCCCCGAGCCAGCCCCACAGCAAGAACCTGCTACAAACACCAGCTCTCATCCCTTCCACCTCTCTCCTGATCAGAAAGCAGAACAGGCAGAGAGCAGGTGTGCCTACTGCTAGGCTGGCACTTTCAGAGATCATCGGGTTGACTGCAAGCGTATGCACCTAGATCATCTGAGAGGGGAAAAGCTGTAACACGTGGTAGGGCTTACCTTCCATGATGCCACAAAAATGAAATGAAACTGGAAACACAACTTGAAGCACAAAAGAAAAAATAGGAAACTTAAAGGCTGTACCAAATTCACGTAATTACAACTACAGGTCTTAAGGAACTCCAGTCCTTTAATATGAAAATGCATAGTATACAATTTTTAATCATATATTGTCATATATCACGTGTCTAGCTTTATTTCTGATGTCTTACATGCCACTAACTTGGAAAGAAGACACAAGGACTTACATCATGTACACTCCAACCCTGCCCCAGCCACAATTTAAGGAACAGCCTGCAGAAGCAGCCCATGACACTGAGTATTCACTGTACCAAAAATATGTTTTGTTGTTGTTACTTGTCTCACCTATCACCACAAAGGTCCCCTCAAAATTAGCAATACAGAAAGGGAGAGCATCAGGATAAAACAATGCCTCCTTCAGCATATTTTAAAGGGAAAAAAAAAACATCCATGGATGCACACAGCATACCTACAGCACTTTCTGGAAGCCCCCATTGTTCCACTTTGCAATCCCGTGTCTCTCTGCCATGCACTTTCGGTTATCTGCCCTAACAGCTGCTAAAATTACTGTTGCTTGGAGAAAGCAAAATAAAGTCATTTGAAATAATGGCAGGTTATTAAATTATGGCGTTGTGTAAAATTAAAACTGCATTACATTCTTAAACAACAACAATAAAATAATTAAAAAAACTAAGTGTATGGAAAATGTTAAAGCAGAAGAAAGTACATCCAGCCCATTCGGCAATCTGAAGCTTACTTGTGGTATTCCACAGGCAAGCAGGATTTCTGGGGCAAGAAGGGACAGATGCTGAAGCAGCCCTTCAGATTCCCTATGAAATGCCTCCAGTCACAGTTTCCAGTCTAAAAGAATCTGCTCCTCTGCCTATCAGTTTCATGTCACCAGACTGGACCATTACACCCATGAGTGCATAGCCACATCTTCATAAGCTCCAACAGAAAGCAGGACGGTAATTTCTGGTTTTACTTTTTTTAATAGGATGTTGATATTTGATACAAGCAGAGTCCTTTAATTTGCCAGCAATGATAACTGAAAGTTACAGCATTAGACTAAAACCAGGAAGTGTCAAAAAGGAAGGTCAGTTCTTACGATGATAAGCACCCCCGTTCTGGCTCTGTGTTACCATTCTCCACAACCAGATTTATTCGAGATTGAGAAATATGGAGAGGAAAAGGAAAGTGCAAAACGTACCACAGCACTAAAAGTTCCCCATTTTTATTCCTATTTCTATCTTCACTTCTATTGACTTCAACACCAGATCCCATTTAAAAAGAAAAAGAAAAAAAAACAAAAACTATAACAAAAGCCTAAATTTGTGTTTAATCTGTGCTCCATTACTACACTGCGGCAGCTTAAACAAATCAATTTACACACCCATGCAAGTAGCCTTATTTGCCTTAGCCAGAATGACACATGTTTTACAACTCTATTGCAACTTAACAGCCATTGTAGATTTTGCTCCAAATTTCAGTTTTGAGAGACGAAGACTTTGGCGTCCTCAACGTACAGCGGAGGTCCTGTACACATGTTAGGTGTTGCTGGACCTGGCAGCCCAGTGTCACAGCCCGAGGTGCAGCCAGGGGCCGGGCAGGGGGTGCGTTTCCCTAGCTACACACACACCTGCACAAGGAGACTGCCCCAGCTAAACCAAGAGCTCGTGCAAACACAGACGGCACCAGCGGTCTGGCCTCGTGCCACCTCAAGTAGTCTCTGAAGTGGCCCCCAGATCTTACGGTCTCTCCAGAAGCTGGCCTGGACATCCTGATCTCTCAAGGACCCTCTGATCTCACCAGTGCCGTGCCCGCACTCACAGCTCGGTCCCTGGCTCCCAGCCTCTCACTTTGCTGACCGTGCGCCAGCCCAGCCCGATGTTCTCCACCCACGGCGCCGCGATGGGCTCACCCACACCACATGTGTGCACTCCGGACCCTCTGCTACCAGCGCTTTGGACTTGTGCTTCCAGTCCACCACGGGTACTTAGACCATCTGTCTCCAGCCACAGAGGTCCCTATAGCTTACAGGACCGATTGCCCCTGTTGCTGGAGCTCCAACCTCACTATGCACAGGTAAACACGAATAAAGAGTCCTCCCATGCAGGAAAGCAGTTAGAAATGGAGCTTAATGAGAAAAGGGAACAGGCTGTGGTAATCTGGCACACAGCACGGCCCTTTTATCCCCTTACCCATCTATTTGCTCATACTTGTTCCCCTGCAAACCACCTGGTCACCTTCCTTTGGTCCCTATCCTACGCATCCCGTAAGTTCTATACAACCACAAGATGCTCTTCTGCATCCCATAACATGACCCCATACCTTGTAGGCAGTTACCCACCTCAACCCTGTAAGATGATCTAAAGACACCTGGCAGACAGGGTGCTGGCTCTCCTGTGACAGGGCAGGGAGCTTCCTCCCTGTATGATGTTAATGGTTCTTCCCTCCTTCAGCGTTGTGCCTCTCTGCTCCTCTCTGTTCCTGGAGATGAGGCTTTTATCCCATCTTCTAAAATACTGTTCTCAGTCTGCTGGCTGTGCTGAGAAGGGTTAGGGTCCTTCCTTAGGGGGATCCGTAAGGAACAGGAATATATGACACTGGAGCTTGCCCCCCAAAACCACCTTTCATATTTTTAAGCCAACTCAGACCATAAAACCTTCTGGAGTTGTTTCAGAGGAAACGCATTCAACAGCAGAAAATGAATCTGGGGTTTCGCAATTCACAGCATGCAGCACAGACTGCAGATACCTCTGCACCTGTTTAATCCCAGCGCCGCCCCGCAATCACTTTAGAGTAAAATCCCGTAATTTCACCGTGACAAACACGAGTGGCAGACACACGGCTGGCTCTGCCCTGTACCCTTGGCTTGGCGGCGAGTGCTGGGGCCCAGACACCGCAGCCGTGCCCTGAGGCTGCAGCGCGCAGCCAGCCGAGCCGTGCCACCGTGCCCCCGGCAGCCACACCGGGCACCACACCGCCCCGAGCCGAACCCCCGGCGGCACCGCCGGCTGCCCAGCGCCCAAGCAAGCAGCACCAAAGCCTTCCCCTAGCAGCTCTGCGTGCCCATACCCGCGTTTGTCACACGAAGCTGCACTCACAGCGGCTGCAGGCTCCCTGCCCGCAAGGACCCCGCCAGCAGCCACCGCTCCGCAGGCGCCGCCCGCCGCCGGCCCGGCCGCCCCGCTCCAGGAAGTCCCCGGCAGCGGCACCGCGGGGCCGCCCGCCCCGCTCCGTCCCCCCCCGGCCGCCCGCCGCCGCCCCCCGGCCCCGCTCCCGTCCCCTCACCTCACCGGCGGGGGCCCGGCTCGCCCTCAGCCGCTGGCCCCCGCAAGGCGCCGCGCTCCGCCGCCGCCCCCATGGCGCTGCCCCGCGCGTCACCCGGCCCGCCCCGGCCCTGCCCCTCCGCTCCGCTCCGCTCCGCCCCGGCCCGGCGGCTGCGGGCCCGGCCGCCCTACCGGCCCCGCTCCGGCCCGCTCGCCCCCGGGAGCGGCCCTCAGGCCGGGCGGCTGGCGGCCGGCAGCCCCCGCCGTGCCATGCCGCGGGCGGTTGCTAGGGAACGGCCGCGGAAATGGCGCCTGGTGGCCGCGGGCGAGCGCGGCCTGCCTCCGAGAGCCGGCGGGCAGCGCGCCCCCGGTGCGTTTCCTGAGGGGAATTGACTAAGCACGGAGGCGGATTGTGGATTTGAAAGGGGCTTTGCGTTGCTGTATAGCCATCCTGCAAGCAGCAGGGAGTTAATGGGGTTTTGCAGTTCCCACACAGAGAACGTAGAATCATTAAAGTTGGAAAATAACCTCCAAGATCATCTGGTCCGACCATCCCCCTATCACCACTGTCACCCACTAAACCACATCCCTTAGCATCAGGTCCAACCTTAAAACCCCCAGGAATGGTGACACCACCACTGGGACATGTGTTTGTAAGAGGACTGGGGTGCAGAGAAGTGAGGACAAGCACCGGTCCTTCGTGGGGGCCACCAGTTCCTGTCAGCGGAGCCCACCGCACACACTCCATATCCCCCTCCCCGTGACTCTTGCTTCTCCCTCCAGCCCATCCAGAGGTCTGGTTCAAACTATAGCATCACCCCTCATGGCAAGAGATGTGTCCTTGTTCTTTGTCTCCCCTCTTTCTGAAAAAACTGGGACACTGTGGCATGTGTCCTCTCCTTTGTTTTCAGTTCTTTTTCTCTGGAAGATGAGGCATTTGCGATAGGTACACAAGATTCTGGCTTTTGTATGGGTCAAAGAAACTCTCATGTGGCTTCAGGTCACTGTTTCCATTCCTGTCCCATCTCATGGTTTGCTGCACCCTCAAAATAATAATTAAAAGCAACTTAGGAAATGGTATCTCCATGAGCTAGTTCAATCAGAGAAGAAAGGACAAAAGTGTGGTGAATACAGTTGTTGTTGTAGAG